>NC_079137.1:65357102-65972576 GCF_945859705.1 Episyrphus balteatus | reverse complement strand
TCTTACATGATATAAAATTTTTTATAGGTTGTCTAAAAAAAATTGATTCAATAGCGTGAGAACATAAAATTATAAAAAATGTTTTTTTTTGCTCTTATTATAGATAAGCTTTCAGGTGATATAAAATTTATTATACATTGTTATATCAAAAAAATGAATTTTTGGGTGATGGAAATGATTTTTTCACTTTTTTCATGATGATTGTTTTTAATAAATTATTTTAATACTTTTTGCGCATTGTAAAAATTTTAAAATGGTTTTATTATTTAGAAGAAATATTTGGCTTTTTAATGGTATAATTTTTTTTTGTAAGCTATTAAAAAAAATTAATATAATGAGAAAAGAAAAAAGCTTTTTCTTGTAAATTATGATTATTGTTGTTTGACAAAAAAAAAGCTTAATTTTTAAAAAAATACAGCTTTTAAGAAAAACAACTCATAAAACCTCTTATCTTAGATAATTCAAGAACGGGGCGAAAACAAGTAAATTACACCTTAGTATTTCCCCTGGACTTCTTCCAAAAGTCTTCAAACACATTCCGTCTATAAATCAATTTTTATTTGTTAATCATTCACAATAACAATTTATTTTTTAAGAGTTCACAATAGAATTAAAACTACTCTAGGCTACCTTGCCTTTCTAATTTAATGAATTTCAAAAAATAAATTAACTTATTTCAATCTAAGCTCTAGATTACTAACAATTACTCAATTTAAACCTCATCAAAAGAGTCAGATGTCAATAGGTAATCATTAAAATCATTAAGAAGCTACACAAAAAAAAAAAAAAATGAAAAATCATTCACAATAACTACTACTTTGCCAGTATAAAATTGACTATCAGAGGGTACCTGCTATGCTTACCATAGATATACCTACACCTCTACTTTCACCACAAATTGTTCAATCTACAAAAGAAATAAAACCCCTTCTGGGGTCTCAAAAACCATTGCCAGAAAGTCTTTAGAAAACGTTTTCATCCAGTTATAAGACTTTTTTTTTCATCGTCACAAGGTTGCTATGTTATATCTAGCACAATTTTTGCAAATTACAGTTATTTGCTCTCAGAGTTGCTGTTAACAAAAAAAAAAACGAAAAACAAAGCAAAAAAACTGTAACACTAAAAAACCCGCCCAATAGCGAAAAAACAACGGAACAGATCTTTTTCTTCCTCAAAACCTTCTCCGATATGTTCCCCGAACCCGGAAAGTGTCTGTATAATAATGACGACTCGGTCGGTCGTTCTTCGTTCGGTGAAAGAATGTCGCCCATCGATCCATCTCTCGCGCCATCATTGTCGACCATCCGTCTATATTCCCATAGCCTCCACTTTAATAGATGCAATAAGCTAAAAAAAAATCTTCTAGATTCCCCCGAAACCATAAAACAGCAAGTTCCGTTCACTATTTCTATATACCTCTTGAATCTGGAGCAAAGCATCAGAGCTTCGGTCTCATTTTTTCAGCTATATGAAAATCGCTCACTCAAAAGACCACAAGATCCAATACAAAAAACCTAAGCCAGGTTAGACCGCAGCTCAGCACCAACCAAAATGTTATTATTATCCAATTAAAAATTTATTATTACGGGTCTTATAAATGCTTGGCTGGTTTCTGACTGACTTTTTTCGTATAATATGATTGCAGGGTTTCACGCCATCATCGGCTCATAATGGTCGAAGTCGAAGTGTAGGTAAAGACGACTTGCAATGGACAGAGAGTACGAGTCTCGGACGGACCACGACAATAATCATGAATCGTTAAGCTATATTTCAGCTTTGTTGTGGGGAATGGTTTTTGTGGAAGAAGTCCGCTCGCAGTTGTAAGCTGTTTAGATGCTCTCAGAATAAACAAAAAGATACAAAACTCTTTACGAGTATCTTTTATAGACTCTTCGTGTTCGTGATGATGATGATGGTTGGTTTGGTTTTGTCGCTTGACCGACCGACTTTGACGGGACGGTGTGGAACTGCACCATCGGCAGTCCGCAGAGTGTTGCAAGTAGACCGCGAAATGTTTCCACACAGAGTGCTAACCTTTGGGGCTGCTGCTTGCTCTGTTGCTGATCTTGGTGAGAAGTGCGAGAAACCAAGATCATTGGGGCGGATAGGTCCGGTTTTTTTTCTGCGGTCGGTATAAGTCGTTTGTTACAGTTATTTATGAACATATCGACTGACGACCGACGACCGACGGAATGGTGGTGCGGTAAAGTCTTGGTATTTTAATTGGTCTATGATGTTCAACGATTATGAAGATGATCATCTTCATGCAGCGTTAGATGGAGGGCTATAAGATACTGCCGGAGCCGCACTATTGCCTCTGCTGCAGGTTTTCAGTGTCAGTAATTTTTATTATGATTATAGACAATGAATTATGTGAACATTTATTCGTATAAAGAAAAAAAAAAAACGATAAGGAACTGAAATAAAGCTGTTCTTCTCAAATGAGCATACATTTCTTTTAATAACAAAACATTAGATGGAGCTTGGTTTATTTATTTAAAACTGTGAGAGGGTATGGTTTTTTTGTGTGTTTAAAGATTATATTGGATCATTATGATCATTTTACCACTAAGAACGGTAATAATATTGTCCGGGAAAAAATTTAAACTTTTATGGGAAGAGCAGTAATAATTTGGAATTTTTGAGTTAACGAGCTTTGTTTTTTTTTTTGTTTTGTATTTGAATTTGCTGTTAAAGTAGATTTTAATTCTTATTTTATCAGCTAAACAAATATTTGGAATTCAGTATATAAAAATGAAATACACGACTGCGGGTCCGGTCGCACGAACTTGCTCTTAGGGTTAAAGTTTCTAAAATGCTTAAGAGTTTTTAAATAGAAATTTAGAAAATGTATATGAAAAAAAAAAAAAACAAAAAATTCGTTTTTCAAAGGTAAAAAATCACATCCAATTGCCCCTCAAAACAAATATGCAATTTGATTTCTTTTATTAAAAAAAAAATTCAAAATCGTTAAAACTGACGTTTTTTAATGATTCTTTAAAAAAAAAGAGGTTGTCTGTAAAGCCGGTTTACGGACGAAGATTTTACGTTATAACGTAGTCAGAAAACAGGTTGTGCGCTTTTGTTTAAAATGAGTCAATTGAAGCGTTTACTTTTTTCAAGCAATCATAACACTGGTTTACAAGGGTTTTTTGCCGAAACAAAAATATACTTTTTTGGTGTGCTGAACTCGAATCCGAAGTCAGAAACAACTAATCAGCTCCCGTTTTTGAGATATTACCGTTAGAAAATGAAAAAAAAACGTTTTTTTGAATTCTTCGGACCTTCTTCTTTTGTAGCGATCAGGTCTACAAAAAGAGCTAGAATTTTTTGAACTCGATCAAATTTCATTAAAAAAAGCCAAAAAAAAAACATTTATTTTTATGTTCTCACGCTAAAAAATAAAAAATAAAAAATTTTATACCATATGAAAGCTTATTATTTCACCTTTCATATGACGTATCAATCTCATTTCAAAGATGCCTACACCAGAAGTTAGAACTTTTTAAAGTCAACCATGTCGAATTTCCAGACTGAGATTACGGTACTTCCCACACTGTTGACTGTTCGGGGGGCAACAGATCTCCACTGGTGTTTTGAGGATTTGCGCAAGTTTCTTGATTTAACATTGTGTAGCTTGTAGTTAGTCTACCGTTATGTGTGATATACCAGATGAAAGGTAATTGTATCAGGATGCTCATAAATACCGTTATCTCAAAATTGTGTTTACGAAAATGATTGAAACTTCGCACACATATAGTCGTGGTCATGGACTCATGGTCTATCATTACTCCATATACTTTATATCTGTATCTATTAAAGAAAAAAAGATAAAAATAAAAAACGATGAAAATCGGTTAAAATTGGTCAAAAAACGTGTTTTTTAAAAACTTGTTTCTTCCGTTATTCAGTAAAAACTCAATAAACGATTCCAATTTTTTGCACATGTATGCATAAACCTACATGTCCTATAAGTTTGAGATTTTTTGAACGTTCCAAAAAAAAGCTAAAAATCAAAAATTACAAAAAAAAAATACCCTAAAAAACAAGGTGTTTTTCAAAAATTCATATTTCGAAACGCAGAGTGTTGAAAAAAAAATCCGTATCAGACGCCTATTTTTGTTTTCCCTCATCTTTCACCTGGCACCTTTAGAATTGTCAAAAAAAAAAATTTTCCCTACCCAAAATCATCATTTCGTCATAGCCCCAACACGTGTACAACGTTCAAACAAAACGTTATGGCTTAGTTTAAAAAATTTTAAGAATTTTTTCTTAAATGCAGTTATTCTTAAATTAGTCTCATCTATCTATAGCAAAAATAGTTTATTTTTAATTTTGAATTGAAATTTTTGCAGCTAAATTTTTGCCGCGAGAGTGGAACGTTAGAAAATGGCGTCACTTTTTTGTGGTGGCTGCCATAATTCATCGATTTATAAGACGTTATCACGTCAAAAAAAAAAATTCTAAAATAAAATTGGTTGGTATGTCATTTTGTAGAAATTACTTATCAACATCTAAAAATAAATTTCTAAGAAATTCAACGTCTCGTTTTCAAAAATTTGATTTTTCAAAAAAAAAAAAATTTTCAAAATTATTTCAAAAATCCAAAAATTATTTTTTTTTCAAAATTGAATTTCTGATTTATATTAAATTATATAAATGCATTTGTGTACAAAAAATCGTTGAAAATGAAAGAGTAGTTTGGCAGAAAATTAATTGATTCTGACGCAGAAAACAATAGTAAAGAAAAAAAAGTTATATTCAGGCAAAAAGTCTATTGTATCCATACAAACAGAACGCTCAAACCTAATTGAAAAATCTCTTTAGCTTTTCAAAAAAAAAAAAAGAACAATTTCAAAAATTCAATAGAATACAATTTGGGGAAAAAACGAATATCAAAATATCATAGCTTGTTAAAATTCCCGCTTTAACTTTGATACACGCTTTCCGTTTAAACACTTCACTTTAATATCCAGGTTATGTGTTGTATATTTAACTAGGAATCTATGTCAATGAGGTTTTAATTTTATTTTTTGACTTCCTAACACACAAAGAATTTTGAATTCTATTTTCCATCACACATTTATCTGCATCAGCTTGGAATTTTAGCAGTCAATCCAAAAAATAAAAAAAAATGCCAAACAAAAGCTCACGTTTTTTATATACCGCTAAATGATTACTACACGGAAATTTAAGTCGATAGCAATCCTCATTGAAGTTTACCTTTTTTTGCGAATTTCCGGATTTTCTGTTTTTTTTTTTTCTATGCCATCATACACTTCGTATTTATTTTCATTTAAAATTTTTTGTTCAAGTGCACTCCATACGCAAGCTCGCATCGCAACCAACAATTTTCCTAACAAAACCGCCAATTTAAACTTTTCATTTATTAGAAAGAGAGAGAAAGAAAGAGAGGAAGTGAGATAGTGTATGTGTATTTTCTCAGTTCTTAAAATGGTTCGTGGCTCTTCACATGCGAATATTTTTGGGTTTTTAGTTTGAAAAAGGGAATTCATATTACTCGCCAAGTGGAATCTATTCAACTTTTTTGTTAAAGGCAATGTTATGGATTGTTTATGAAAAAAGTAATTCGCTTAAAATAGGGATTTTAAACAACACCTAACATCCTAGTTTAGTAGTTGAAACCGAGTTAACTTTTGATTTGTTTTTTACAAAATTAAATATAACCAAAATATTGATTGAATAGTTCGCGAAGCAAGGTAACATTATGGTTTATTTTGGTAACGCAGTTGTTTTTAGTACCAAAATATTGCTGACTCAGAATTTCAGAATAGGAAGTTTTGAATAAATGATAGCCATCATTCAGGGGACATAAGCCTGACAAATTTTATTAGCTTCAAAGTTACTGAACGAGGCGCAAGTGTTTATTGCGCAACCACTGCGTTACTGCATTTGTGAGGTAAGTATACACGTATTTTGTATTATTGTTATTCTTATATGGAGTTTTTAGCCTAACATTTTTGCAGTTATGTTATTTAATTTACATCATATTTACTGCGTTACTGATCCACTGCGTTACCATCAACAGTTAATTGGTAACGCAGTTGCTTTAGATCTTCTTTTAAGTTATTAAATTGAACAATTTTCATAGAAGGGCCAAAATACTATTAATTGCCTAATTTTTTAACAATATATTTTCATATACATACATATTTAAGTTGACATAGAATGGTTATAATTTAATCTATTGTAAAATAACATTTGCACAGATGAGTTGAATGATTTTTTTATATTTATGACAGTTTAAGCACAAAGTGATCACAACCAAACAACTGCGTTACTTTACTGCAAATTTCAGATTATTTATAAAATCATAATAATTAAGCTCTCTGATATTCCTATTTGAAACTAAAGGAACAAAGTAATTCTCCTATGAAGTTAAATCAGAGAAAAATTAATTTCAATTAAATATCTATTCTTAATAGTTTATTATACCAAAAATCAGCTTTAAAACTGTAAATACCACTGCGTTACCAAGATAAAAAACAATGTTTGTAAACAATTCAATCCAAATTTTATGTTTCAAACTTGTAAATGTGAATAATGTTAATTTTATAACTCAATATAGTTTTTCTACTACTACAGCTTACTTCGTTACACTGTGTTACCTTTTTTTTTTCTTTTGGGCTTCTGATTACTTAAAAATATATAAGTTTCATACGTCTCTATTTATAATCATAAGTAAATACTTCTTAATATGCACCAATTTTGTTTTGCTATTTTTCATCCGTTTTTAGAAGAGTTAAAGCTTGTTTTGTGATTTTTTGGTAACGCAATGATATAAACTATTAAGAATAATATTGCACTGAAATGTTTATAACTCAAAATTGCCATATTAGTGAGCTTGATTACATGATTTTATAAAAATAACACTTAAATGTGTACGTAACGCAGTAACGCTAAATTGAATATTATGTGTTAAAAATTTCAAAATTAAACATAGTTTTTTAAACCTACTCAAACGTGCAACTAAGCCCAACATAGTTCTTGCTTTTATTTTTTGTAATCCAGCCACTTACCTGTTCTCAGGGATTTCAATAGAATTCAACTAAATCGCTTATTTGGTTCATCAGGAATACTCGTACTTCCGTACCAAATTCCCGCCGCCATGCATTTTCAACTTCCAAGTATCCAGCATCGCATGGAACAATATTATCATCATCATCATGAGAACTCCTACATACAAACATAAATACTACAGATGTGTGCATACTCATCACAAGTTGAGAAATTTAATTATTTTTAAATGTTGCGTTAAAGGTGGATATTTTTCGCTTCCTTGCCTCCCACAAAAATGGCCATATGTTATGTTTGTATGTTTTTTTTTTCTTTTCTTTATAATTTTCATTTCAAGTAAATTCGATTTCTCTTTGTAATTTTTCCTTTTTCAACCATTTTATATGTGTCACTATGTTGTTTTCCGTGTCTGTTAAAAGATCCTTGTGTAGAATATATGGAGAGTATGTGAATGGGGGAGAAGGTGTTGCTGTTGCTGTTGCAATTGAAAGTGCAAGGGCAAGTGTACAAGGACGTTTTGTGTGGGTGGATGTGTGCAATGTGCATAGGGACTTTCATGCGTTTTTTTCTACAGAATTTTTGTTTTTTCTCTTTCTTCTTTTTTTTGGGTTGATGGGGGAAGCAAAATATACTCGTATGATGGTGATGGAATGAAAAAAAGGCAGCAAAAGGAAAATACGGAATACCATCAAAAGAACTCAAGTGGAGATAAATTGTAATTTCCATTCAAATTCTTCAAGTGGTCTTCTACGTTGTACATATGATATTTTTGTATCTCTCTCTCTTTCCTTCTTTTCTATCTGTTTTGTGCAATTTTTCGTTTATTTTCTCGTTTTTTTTTTTTTATCTTTTTTAATGCAAATTTCGTGTGTGTGTACTGTTTGACTGATGCATGTAACATTTTAACCTTGTTTATGAATGTTTTTTGCTGTGTGAAATGGGTGGGTGTCTCATGAATAGTGAAGGAATTGTGGGTAAAGCAAGAAAGTACCTATCAATTTTTGTTTTTTAACCCGAAAATTCCAAATATTTATAATAACTAATTAGTTTTATGTAATTCTGGTTTCGGGATTTTGAGTTTCTTGATGTAATAAATTTTTTCAATTTTACGAGTTTTGGGTTTTTAGAATTTCGGGTTTTGCGTTTAAGTATTTTTTGAAGAGCTTCATTAAAATCACACCTTAAAAACAATCATTAAATATTGAAACCTTAAAATAAAGAAAACACAACAAGTTTGAAAACTCAAAATTTTGAGAAGTAAAAAACCGAAAATTTAGAAAATCCATATTTTAACTCAAAACGCCGAAAATCCAATATCAGAAGTTTGAGTTAAAAAAAAATTATTAATTTGGTAAATTGTTTTCGTTTTTCGCTTTGTGATAATTTAAGGATTTTGGGAAAACCCAAGTATTTTAGCCTTGGGATTTTGAGTTCTTTTTTGTTTTTTTCTTTTGTGATTTTCAGGATTTTCAGTTTTCTAATTCTTGAATTTTTTTAGTTTTCGCCGGAATACTTTGTTTTTGTTTGTGATTTTTTAATCTGATTGATTTTTGGAATATCCTAATTTAGTTTTTTTTTTAAAGAATTTAGGGCTAAGATTTTATGATTTTGGACTTTTCGTGTTTTTTGTGTCAAGAATTTTTAAATCTCTTGATTTTTGTTTTGGTTGTGCTACGATTTTTTGGGATTTTGAAATTTGAATGATTTTGGGAACATCCGATTTCTTATAAATTTAGGGTTAAGAATTGAGAAATCTTGGTTTTTCGTGATTTTTTAGTTTTGCGGAATCTAATTTCATGGAGTTTTTTGGACTAGATCGAAATTTTTTCTAAACTTTTGATTTTGAATTTCATGTCTTTCAAAATTTCTGGTTTTGGATTTTGAGATTGTTTTCAGAATTTTAATCGGATTTTGTTTTGCGTTTGGAAACCCGGTTATTGATGAATACGATTGAGTTTGTGTTTTTTTTTTTTTTTTTTTTGTAGAAGGACTAAAAATTTTAATAATTTTTCTCAGTTTTCATTAAAAAAATTTTCCAATTGTGTATATTCTAGAATTTGTAGATAATTTTTTCTTTTTTGAAATTGTTTGGTTTTCGAAATGTTGCGGTTTAAGGAATCCTAGATTTAATGTTGATTTTTTTTAGTTTTGGTCGGAATTTTTTCTGGTCTTTTATGGTTTGTTTTAATTTTTGGATTTGATTGATTTTGAGTTTTCCTGAGTGTTTCAGAATTTTGGGCTCTAAAATTTCGAGTTTTTTTTTTGAAATGTTGGTGTTCAAATTTCTTGAATTTTACGTTTAATCGAGATTTCCTTAAAAAATGACCCTCGTTTTGTTTGCTTAGAAATTATACGTGTTTGGAGTTAGGATTTAATATTTTTACATTTGTAGGAATTTATGTGTTTTGAGAATTCTAATTTTTTGCAGATTATTTGAATTTCTAAGCTCTGAATGGAATTTTTACCGAAATCTGTTTTTTTTTTACTTTTGGACATTATAATTGGATTTTCAGAATTTTTTGCGTGGCAGAATTTCGACCTTAGATTTTTGAATTTCAAATCTAGAATATTAAATTTTTGAGTGTTTCGAGATTTTTGCGAGATCAAATTTTTTAAATTTCCTTAATTTTTTTGGTTTTTGGTCAGATAAAATAAAAATTGAAATATTTTCTGTTTTTTTTTTTTAGAGTTGGTTCCTTACTTTTCCCTTAGAGTGTATTTGAGTTTCAAATAAGTACTTGTCTTCTATTTGATAGGGAATGTTTAATGGTAAACATTTAATTACACAAAAAATAACAAACAACATTGCCAAATTCAATTTGTTAGTTGATGGTATGTTGCTATATTCCATATGAGTATGATAAGGGTGGCAATTCTGTAACTAGTGATGGGTGATGATGATGGTGGCAAATGGTTCACAGCTTGAGTCTTCCTTGGAAATTGTGTTGCCCTATTAGTCGAAGTATGGAATTGTGCTGCATGGAAATTTCTTTGGAATTGTTTCAAATTTTACATATGCACTGTGAGCCATCATACGTTTGGTTGTATCTTGAATATGATACAGAAATAGGGCAGGGATAGATAGAAAGAATTTTGATTTAATTGAAAATTTTTCATTTTATATAAATATTTAAAAAAGATGATTATTATTTTTGTTGTGGCAAAAGGAAAAAAATTGAACTTATTTTACGAAAATAAATACCCACATTTCAGACTAAAAAATCTCATTCAATTAAGTTTTCTAGAACTTTTTCTTGACAACAACTTTTTCCCTAATCATCTTTCTGGTTATCCTTCATCAAAAAATATGATCAAACAAATAACTTACCAAGGACAACAAAAAAATATCCTCCTACAATTTTTGTTGTTGATGAATTCTTTGCATGTTTTTTTTCTCAAACCTTTTATCGAATTATTTTTATCGCACAAATTTTATAAATCCATTTTTATATAAACAATAAATATATATACCTACCATATAATCTCGTATGTTGAGGTATAGCTTCTATATACCTTGCCTACGATACGACCCATGTTTTCTGAAGCTTGAACTCCTGCAGGCTATTTTTATACTTTGAAAACGGTCAAGGACTTTAACAAAAATATTTATGCAAAAAAACAAAAAAAAAAAAAAAACAGGAGAAACAGCTGGATGCCAGACGTTACAGTTTTCCTCAATTTCTCTTTTTGTGTATGTGAGAGAGATTTTTTTTTTATTTGAGGCGTTTAATTCTGAATAACAAACTGTGGGACAGGATTAAAGTGACAAAAGTGTGTGTATGTGAATAGTTTTTTTTTCTTCATTTTGGATTTTGTTTTTTCTTTTTTTTTGTGCTTTTTTTTCTACCCCAAATTCAATGCTTTTGTTTGGGGATTTGTGTTGTGGTCCAGAGTTTTTCTTGATGCAAAAAAAAAAAAAATAAGAAATGAGAGGAAAATTGGTAAACAAAATTCTGAATTTCTTTTTTTTGGTTATTTTTCTCATTCTTTCTTCTTGTTAGAAGGTAGATGTATAGATCTACGTTAAAAAAAAATTTGAGTTAATAGTTATCAAGGATGCTGACGTCATAGATATATTGTATTTAGGAGCTTTAAAAGGAATAAAGTAGGCCAAACATTTTTAGTAATTTCAAATTGAACATGCATGAGTTTAATTGTCCTTATTTGACAATTTTCTATCAAAATTATGAAGATGTTTTTGGGCTGTTGACAAAAGAAATTTATATAGGTTTACTTTTCGTTTATAAAATTTTAGTAAGTAAACTTGTTTTAAATACAAGCTGTCTTATATTATTTCAAGATTATTTCTGATGCTATAATCTGGTGAAAGTAAAATCCAATATTTTTTTTTCGGCAGTTCAAATTTCCAAAATCTTGGAAATATAGTGAAAAAATTTAGGTATTATTTAATTTAACGGCAAAGTAAATTTCCTGAAAAGATAATTCTTACAAACAATTTGTCATTTGCATGTATTTTTGCAAAAAGGACGATTTCAGTTTTATTAAGCTTAATTTCTGACCACAGCTAAAACAATTTTCTCGTGTTTTTTTTTTTGATTTGATTTATGTGTTTTAAAATTTCGGGCTTACAATTTTAATTTTTTGTTTTTTTTTTTATGATTTTGAATTTTAGTAGTATATTCGCAGTTTTCGTATTTCTTGAATTTTGTTGTTTTAGTCGGAATTTTTTTAGGGACTTGGGCTTACTTTAGGATTTGATTGATTATGGTGTTTTATGAATTTTATATGTTTCAGAATTTCTAGCTTAGGATTTTGAGGGGATCGGGTCAAAATTCTGGCTTCAAAATTCTGCTTTTTTAACGAAAATTCTGTTTTTTTTTTCTGCTTTTCAAAATTCTGCTTTTTAAAATTTTGCTTTTCAAAATTCTGCCATTATTATACTTAACCAAAAAAATTCTGCCAATTCTGTTTTTTTTTTTTTATAGCATATGCGTTGACTAAAGAAAAATTCAACTCATTAATGTAATTCAACATTGGTACTTTCCTAAATTTTTTTGTTTAAGTGTCGCAAATATTTTTTAAAATGCATAGACTGATTTTCTTTAAATAAATTCTATAAATTATTGGAACCGATGTTGTTTGATACAAAATATTAAAATGTTTGAATATTCATCTTTATTTGATAAATTAAAAAATTTTGAATTATTTTCGGAAATTTTTAGTATTAAAAATCTTTTCTTAATATTTTCAAATTTATTCATTTATAAAACAAAAATTAATATGCATTCAAAGAATGACAAATTACTAAGGTAAGTAATCAAATAAGCAGATCATTTTTCAAGAAGATGATTTTACAGAATTCTGCAAAAAATTAAAAAAGGGTTTGGAAAATGTTAAAAAGCGCGCGCTTCTTAACATTTTCCAAACCCTTTTTTAATTTTTTGCAGAATTTTGAAAAACAGAATTATGAAAAGCAGAATTTTGAAAAACAGAATTTTGAAAATCAGAATTTTGTAAGCAGAATTTTGAAAGCAGATTTTTGACAAAAGAATTTTGACCCCGGCAGAATTTTGACCCCAACCCGATTTTGAGATTTAACTGTTTTTTGAATAAAATGGAATTCAGAATTTTCTCTTAGGATTTTGTGTGTTTAAGAGGTTTTACAATTTTGATTTTTTTTTTAATTTTTGCGTTGGAATTTTTAAACTGGATTGATTCTGAGGTTTTTGGAATTTTCGGAATTCCAGACTTAACATTTTGAGATTTTAGCGCTTGAATGATTAAATGATTTTGCTTAGGATTTTGAGTGTTTAAGTGGTTAGATCAATATTTCTTGAAGAATACAAAATTCAATTTTGTTTTGCCTTATTTCTGACTAATTTATGTTGGCCCTTCTTAGAGCAATTTTTCGAGAGGTTCTTACATCTGAAGTATTTTAAAAGATCTAACAAAAAGTAGGCAAAATGGTCCAAAAAGAAGATACAAAATCCCTGAAAATAAAATCTCAGAAACAGTATTATATCTTACTTATGTACATACATAGAAATGCCAAAAAGGAACTGATTAACATTTACGAATTATACTTAAGTATAAGTATAAGCCAGTTATTAGTTTCGCTATGGTTTTATACGAAAAAAAAGGGAAAAATTAAATTTAATTTTAAGAACTCAGAAAAATTAAGATAAAACTGAATACCTTTTCCTTAAATTTGAATCTTTTAAATAATTTCGCGCAGTAAATATCATTTTATCAAAAGATAAATTAACTACAAAAAATATGTAGGTATCAATTTAATCTCAAAAACTTGAAGCCATTACACTGAATTTACTTATGAAATATTGAAACATACATTTTTTCGTACAGTCAAAATTTCTAAAATATTTTTCATGGTTTTATTTTTATTTCACAAAAATAATATATATTTTAAAAATGATAGAATTCTTTTAACACCTCAACACCGTATCAAGTTTTTTTTGTAAAGAAGTAATTTGGAAATTGTTAGAGCCAGTTTTAAAATTTTTGTCATGGAATATATTTGATTTAAAATCAGTTAAATCTATAACAAAGAAAACATATTACCATTTCTTCTGAAAAATCTTTTAAGACTCTATCCCTAGTATTCCTGTAAAAAACTAAATCACAAACATTTCGTGCAGATTTAAAGTTTACAAAATATCAACTCTGTCAGAAGAAGAAGTCCAGAAGGAAGGAAATGTTAAATTAAAAAATTGTTTCCTATCTTCAACTGACAATGTCTATACCTTATTATCCAATTAAGTAAAAGATCGTACCTATAGTAGTTTTAATTCGACTTCATCCTTAAATCACTGACTAGGTAGATACTACTTATAACTGACTTTGTCTGTCTTTTTTTGCAACATCCGATGTGCCATTCCAAAAGGCTCATCCAAATACTCTATAATAGCTTCTTGCAACTCCAAGCTACATAATTCCTTACTAGCTTCTGCAGAATGACTTTCAAAGTATGCATAAGGAATTCTCAACAATGTATAAATCTTGCAGAACAATTACAACCTTTTCGTGAGAAAGTCCACGCTGAGGCTCAAGAAGAAGAACTTCGATACTCACTCTTGTGAATGCGCACTTGGCCAACAATCCAATCCAATTGAAGTGTATACCTTCATTTCAAATGATTTCGTTTCAACCAAAGATGACTTTCAAATCTATATCTTTATACAAAAGCCTCGGTCTATCCATCCAATTCAAAGCTTCAATAACTCTCTATGTAAATATAGGTATAACTTAATTCGCAAAAAAATCCACCAATTTACTCTGCTAAAAAGTAGGCCATGTTATAGCCAGCCACACAAAATCCCCCCAGAGCGCCGCAGAACCGCTCTTGGGCATCAGAAGTCGTAACTCGTAACCCAGCAAAAACAGCAACAACTCGCTCGCGCACAATTCTGTGCAATTAAATCAAATTACTGACTCTGTAGACGTAACGAAACGAATTGAAAAAAAAAAAAAAACTACATTCAACTAGAAATCATAACAATGACTCCAATTCTCCAATTCACATCGAAAAAGACCTGAAAAACCATGCGATTTCGAAATGATCCAATAAAGAATCGTGACGCTCGTTACGACCTCTGAAATTCCACAGCTAGCAATTGTTCAAAGAGATGGAAGTATGAAGGAAACTCTAACAAACACAAACTTCAACAAGCAAACCATCAACAAACTAACAAAAAAAAAAGTCTAAAAAAAAAAACCAAAACAAGATACAAAAGATATAGAGAGCTTGCGAGTTTAGAGCTTGGCTAACATTCGTGAGATGGATTCATAGTCTCATAATTACTAAGTGCGCGATCTTGCTTGGGCTTCGGCTTCATCATGATGATCATCATCATGTCTTCAGAATCTTTTTAAGATCTGCCTTTAAGGAAATTGAAGTTTTTTTTCGGTCTTTCTGTATAACTTCTTATTCTCTAGCTCTCTATTAGGCTGGGGCCATAACCGCCTTCAACTTAAGGAAAATCAGTTTTCTGAATATTTCCTGATGGTTATTATTTGTTTCGAAATGAATACATTTGTCGCAGTTATTGGTGATGTTGTCGTCATTGGTCGTGAACGGTTAAGAACCAGGAAACAAACATTTTGCCGGCAGAAATTAATGAAATCGTTGAACTGCGTGTCACATGTTAAATAATAAAAACAACAAAAAAGTGTGACTAACCACGGAATTGTCCTCATCCATCGCATCGTTGTTGGAAGACCAAAGTCCATCCATTGTGTCAGAGAGCTTCATGGCTCATTACAAGTGAAACAATTTTTTTTTGCACAAAAAATATCTCAAAAATATTTGAGATACCTAATATGCCGCTAGAGGCTAAGAGAAGCATGATGGCGGCATGGATATGAAAAATGAAACAACCAAGATGAGAAGATGCAGTTTTTAGCTTCATAGTTGGCAATAAGTTTTTTTTTTGTCTTTTTAGTTGAACTATGATGATGACGATGATCAGAGGAAATAATCAAGGAATTATCTTACATAAAACCAGTGCGGTCCTTTTATGATAAAGTGGCAAAGTTTCTTTATTAATATCTGAATATTATTCCGCAAGCCACAAGGATTTATAAATAACTTGGATTGAAAATTAAAATTTAATCGAAGCTTAAGTTCTGAATAATAATATTAAATTTTGTGCCCAAGAGCAATATGAAAAGTTAAAAAATAAAAGCGAGAACTATTGAAACTTTCTTTGAAGAAAAATTGTAAATTCAAAAGTAGAGCGAATATCAGATTCTCCAAAAACTGAAGAATTTGAAGATATAAAACAAAACTTATAGATTAAATAAATGCTTTGAAATAAATCTATAAGTCTTTTCTATACTCGACTAACTATAGTTAAAATAAGGTAATGGGGTGGCATATGCCATTTTGTAAGAAACCAAAATAAAAAAAAAAATTATCGATCCGTTTTCAATAAAAATTGATTTGTCAAAACATCAAAAACAAAAAAAATTAAATTCTTATAAATCTAAAAATTTTTTCAGGAAAGCAGAATGAAAAAAAAAAACCCAGCACCGAAATTTCAAGCTTAAAATTTAATATTTTAAGCCCAAAGGCGAAATTTTTACTATTTTTTTATTTGCCTTATTAATTTGGAAAGAAATGTTCTGACTGAATTGTCATATGGACCAGATACCATAGTAATTCGGCTCTAATTTCTCATATTAAACATTTTGATTAGACTTTTTCTCGTTAAAAAATTATTGAAATTATAATTGCAAAAATTTAAAACTTGTTTACAACTAGTCATGTACAAAAGGTTATTTTAAAAGAAATTTAATAATAGGTACATGGATTACAATTTTGTTAGTATTCTTTCATTTTTATATTTATTTGTAATTCCCATGGGAAAGACAACATTTTTAATAAATTTTGTAAGGGTAGCTTTTATATACCATTGATTTTATCGGACTTATGGCAGATTTTCCTTATTTAACAAAAAAAAAAAAAAACACACCCTTTCACCATAAATATTTTTATATAGGTACTACTTGGGTGCTTGGTTTCTGTTCTAAATAAAACATTTTTTCCAATTTTCATTATTGTAACAATTTTGTCCCAGTTTTTGTGAAACTTATTCCAAATTTTAGCATTTCTTTGAAAAAAAAAACACCCTTTCACTCAAGATAATTTTGTAGACTCTGTGGATTCTTAGTTCTTATAACAGATAGCTATTACTTTTTCATCAAGTTTAAAACATTAAAAAAATGTATGTCAGCTGTTATGGCAACTTCCTCACACATAACTCAACCCATCAAAAAAACACCTTTTCACCAAAAATATTTTTAAGAACTTTTTGAATCCTTTGTTGTCCCTGCTTTATATAAAACCTTCATCCCGAATTTCATTAGTGTAGCATGTTTCTAACATGGGTTTTGGTTATATTTTACTTGTTGAAATCAGAAAACAAGCATCCTTGTTTTTAATCGGCAATAACTTTTCTTAGAGCAATCGTATTGACTTTATTTTAATTTCAATAGATTCAGCATCAAAAAATACCTTGAAAACATGTGTCATATGATGATATTCGACAAACAATTTTTTTCAGTATATTTTTGACCTTCACCCCCTCCCTCTTGTCCGCGAAAAAAAAACATTTTTTCACCCAACTTTTTTTTATAGACTTTTTTTGTACTTGGTTCTTATCCCAAAAGCAAACTTTTTGCCATTTATGTACTATTTTACCTGTAATATTTGTGATTTGTGAACGAGTAAAGCGTTGCGTTTATGAATCTGAAATTATAATTGCATAAATTGATAAAAAATGCAATGCAATAGCTCTACCGCGGCAGTCCTCGAGTGCCACAAGTTATTTTTTATATTTTGATTATATGACACGTATTCTTCTTAGTATTACAAAAGTAAAAATTACAACTGTTTGCAATGTGGAGTACCCGCAAAAGAAAACAAATACCTATATTTATTTCTGCGAGATTTTATAACATTTTTATTTTAAAATTTGTAACCAATCCTTGTAACTTAAGTTCATATCTATCAGGGTTTAACTTGATTGAAATAATTTTAATATCATGACAAAGTAGTGCAACCAAAAATTTGACACATTACACTAGTAGCAAATATTGAAGGATACAAAAAAAAAAAAAAACATTTTGAATAAGAAATTTTTCAAATAGCTTTATCTTTATTAAAATAGTCGTATTAGAGTGCTTGTAAAAGTTATTTTAAGCATAAACTCTCTGATTAAAAGACGAAACATTCTTGAAAGTAGTGTAAATAGCGCAATCCTAATGTTTGCCGGTAAAATATCGAAATTTTAAGCTATTTTTTTGTTTTTGCTGATGGAACAACAATTTTGAGAGTATGTAGGTATTCCAAAAATATTGGAAACAAAAGCTATTACCTGGGTTATTCAAGGTTCCAAAAAAAAAAAACAAGTTGAAAAAAATTATGATTTGTAATCATGGCAATTGAAAGACCATCACAGTGTGACCATTTTCTGTATACTTTTTTTCCAATTCCTATTATTAACAAAATAAATGGCTGCGATTTTATTTACTATTTGTCTGATGTGCTGCTTTGAACTACTTTTTCAGTATAGCAAAAGTAGTTCAAAGTAGTTTTAAGTACTAAGCAGTAGATAAATATTTCCAAAGGAACGCAGCTACTATCACCAGTTTTCGTTTCAACGTTGACTTTTGGGACACCCTGTATGTAGATGATGGATATAATTCTTGCGTTTTCGAAAATAAATAACTATAAATCCTATTAACTACAGTGAAATGTTAATTCAACAGGATTTTTTAAGTTACTAATTTTTTGAAAATAAGTTTTCAATAAAAAGCAGTTTTCTTCTTCAACACTTTTAGGACCCACTCTTTTCGACGGCATAAGATCTAAAGAACAAAATCCTAGCCCTACAAAGAACAAAAGATACTCATCATACAGTTAAAAGTTCAAGTCGTGATGCCACCATCATTGATGATCCAAAGGCAATATAAAAAAAAAACATAAAAAAACAACAACGATAACTACTGCCAAAGATGATGACGCTAGAGCAGAAAGAAGAAGAAGAAAAAACACACATATGGTTGGACGCTGAGAAATGCATCAACCAGAGTTCCAGAACTGAAGCAATTCTTATTTAACTATATAAAGACACTCCTATAACTATTTATATATGAGTACAAGTTTGCAATAGAGAACGATTTGCAATGCCTATTTCTGGATTTCCTTCCTAGCATCATTGCCATATAACTTTATAGTATAGAATAGAAGATAAGAGAGCTCACACCATTTCAGCCACTCTATACCTTTTAGATGTCGCGTCATGCTGCATTGACGGAAATTCCTCGTCATTAAATCGCGTTCGTTTCACCAGAGAGCAGCACAAAGCAGTGTGTGGCCGCTTTACAACAACCGACCGACGACGAACGACAATGATGATGGAGAGCAGGAAGAAAACCAGAACAAACACCACCAGAAACTGCATGTATCTTTTCTATCCCAACTTCTAGCAGCTTTTTTAGCTATCCTATGAATTATGCGAATCGGAATGTGGCCGTTTTGTCTATTTTGCCATGAGAACATAGTGCGAACATGGTATTCTAATGACACAAGTCTGGAGATCTCGGTTGTTTTTGTTGTTGACAGTTTGTGTTGTTGCAGTAGATATTGCGAGTGTTCTGGACACTTTTTCTGAACTGGTTTGTGTTTTCTGCAAGAAGTTGTGCAAAAATCAAAAACAAAAGCAAAACAGAAAAAAAAACCGAAACTAAACGTGCTGGCTTATTTATGAGGTCAAAATGATTTATATTCGTAAGTCTCTTTCGTTTCTTCTGGAGGACTTTTATATAAAGAATTGAGGGTCCAAACATTATAGTCCAAAATACGTTTAGATATAAAAGTATCTATATATAAAAATTGCACTGTTTCGGTTGTCTAGTTTGGAGCTATTTTTTCGTAGATATAAACTTGCATTGTTCTTTTGAGAAAGACAAGACACAAAATTCGATTCACATGAATAGTTTAGAGGTATTCTTAGACTTACCGCAGAACCGTCAAATGAAGTGGAACGACCGACGCGATTTGATACAATGCGACGCATGTGTCTGGTGATCTTTTGTTTAGATGGCTGTTGCATATCGCATTTTTTTGTGCTTGCAGTTTTTTTTTTGGAATTTTTGCATTTTGGCGAAATATTGGAGACTATTTTTTGAGATTGTTTGACATTTTAATGATCGATCTAGAGATTCTAGATGGAATTCTTTGGGTCAAAAAAATGGCGCCAATTTGATGTGTAGGTATTTATTTTCTAGACAAGGGAAAGCTTGATGGAATCAAAAAATGTATTGACACTTTGTGAAAAAAAAAACTGGTAGTAAATTTTTACTGTCAAATCTTCAATAGATTTTACTTCTATTGATTCAACTAATGGAAAGTGACATTGTACGTCATTTGCAGAACTAAAACTTCAAAATGCTTCAAAACTGAAATTCTAAGATGATGAAGATCTTCTTTTGTATGTCTGCTTTTAAATATTAAACTAAAATAGTCACTATGGTGTATGAGTAACATTTTTTTTTTAAATTAATAATATTATAAGCATGCAAAATTTTGAATTCTGGTGTAATTGATGAAATTTCACGAGAAATATTTGATAAAGTGGTCATTTATTAATTTATTCTTAAGGTGAAATAAATAATAAAGTTTAAAATTTGTGACACTCGAGTAATATAAAAAAAGTGGTTGTCTGTAAAATCGGTTTACGGAAGATAATCTTATGAAAACGTCATAATTTATAGTTTTTGAAGCTCAATACTAAAGCTGTTATAAAAAATAAAAAAAATAATTAAAATTAATTATTAGGGTGGGTCAAAAAAATCGAAATTCTTTTTTTTGATTTGGTACTCCGAAAAATCGATTGCTAGACCCCTCTAGAATATACACACCAAATATGAGCTCTTTATATTAATGGGAAGGTCCTACGCTTTGCAATTTTCCATTTTTACATCAAGCTTCTACTAAAAAAAAATAATTTTTTTATTAATTGACTTTTTAGCAAATTTTTTTCATATTCTTGTAGGATCTACAAAAAATTCCTTGGAATCAAATTGATTGCTTTAACCGTTTAGAAGATATTTGTAAACAAACCAATGCATTGCGATTTGGATACGAATATCTTCTAAACGGTTAAAGCAATCAATTTGATGCCAAGCAATTTTTTGTAGAACGTTTTAGCCCCTACAAGAATATATCTTGCTTAATTGCAAATAATGAATTTTCAGTGATCTGGAAAATTTTTTAAAATATAAAATGTTTTTATAATTTTTTTTAACTTTGACCTCGAATATCTTTAGAATGGTTAGATTAATGAAAAAAGTTAATAAGACCTTTTTTGTGGAACAATCAATTTCCAATAAGAACATGTCTTGCGCGTTTGTAATTATAATTTTTCAGTTTGTTACAAAATTAAGAACAAAAAACGAATTTTTTTAAAGATTTTCTCGATTTTTGGACCTATTCAACTGTTAGATAAACGAAAAAAGTGTGTAAGGCCTTTTTTGTAGAGCGTTCAATTTAATACGTAAGGGGGTTACGAAGCAAAGCCGCTGACATTTTCATGAATTCACAAACATTTCCACATGATATATTTATTTTAACAGAAACTTGGTTAAATGCTAGCTTTTTAGACACGGAACTATTTTGTCAAGAGTTCTTAGTTTACAGAAAAGATCGCCACGCCGGAAATGCAAAGGAACTCGGAGGTGGTGTCTTAGTAGCGGTTCGAAATAAATTTGTTTCTTCTTCCATATCATTCCCGTTTAAGCTCTCAATTGACTTAATCTGCGTTAAAATTTCTTCAATGACTAAATCAATTTATATTCTAAATGTATATATTCCTCCAAAAAGTACATCATGCTCTTATACAGAGCTTTCGATGGCTTTAGATTACGTACTTGACTTGTCTTGCTCCAATAGCAACATATTACTTTTAGGAGACTTCAATTTACCTCACATTGATTGGGTCCCTTCCGATGATGAAACATATCAAGAAGCTTCACTAACATCTTCACAAAATGAGCTTGCTTTATTAGACAAAATTTTGTATACTGACTTACAGCAGATAAGCTGTATTAAAAACTATAAAAATCGAATTCTCGATTTAGTATTTTCCTCTGACGCTATTAGTACTCTTGTTCTAGAGTCTAGAACTGGTATCACTAATATAGACGGTTACCATCCACCTTTGGATATCTTCTTTGAATGGAGCAATCATATTACTGAAAACAGTAACGATTTTGATTGCTCTTATACTCTTGATTTTAAAAAAGCAAATTTTGAGTTGCTTTCTGAAAACATATCTAGTTCAGGGATAGAAAATATACTTACATTATCTAATATTGATGAAGCAGTTACAAATTTTTATAACATCCTTAACAGCTGCCTTGTAAATTCCATTTCCATGAAAAAATCAAATAATAATAATAATAATTTTAGTCACCCTTGGTACACAAAAGACCTAAAAATACTAAGAAATAAACGAAATAAAGCATGGAAACTTTTTTTAAGAACCCTTTCCCCAGTTGATCACGCTTCTTACGTTGAACTATTTGAAGAATTCAAAACTCATTCAAAAAATTTGTACACCGACTACATAATTGAGAAAGGAAATTCCCTAAGAAAAGATCCAAAGTCATTTTGGAACCTTGTTAACTCAAAGAAAAACTCAGATGGATATCCGGCAAACTTCATTCATGACGATATTACATTACATCAAACATTTGACATTTGCAATGCTTTCGCCAATAACTTTCGTAATTCATTTGTTAATGAGACTGTTGATGTTGACGAAATCTATTTCAAAAATTTACATTCATATTCCGAAACGAGTTGTACGAACATCCCTGTACTGCAAAGTACTGTGTTAGACCTTCTTTCATCCTTAAATGATGATTGTTCTGCTGGCCCAGATGGTGTGCCACCAATAGTATTAAAAAACTGTAGAAACTCCCTAGTTCAGCCTCTAACATTTTTATTCAAACTTTCCATCAAGTCAGGAAAATTTCCCTCCATCTGGAAAAAGTCATTCCTCACTCCTGTTTTCAAGAAGGGTGATAAGACAGATATAAAGAATTATAGGCCTATCTCGAAACTATCCTGCATTCCAAAGGTTTTTGAGCAAGTTGTTTGTGATAGTCTAGCATTTTATAGTAAAAATCTGATAAGTGAAAAGCAGCATGGCTTTGTAAGAAAAAGATCTACTACAACTAATCTTCTTAGCTTCTTAAATAAATGTTCAAATGCATTAGAAAAAGGTAATGAAGTTGACTGCGTTTACACTGACTTTTCAAAGGCATTTGATCAACTTAGTCATAAAATAATAATCTTCAAATTAAAAGCTTTTGGTTTTCCACGTATTTTTATTGCCTGGGTAGAATCTTATCTTAACCAAAGATCCTATCAGGTCAAATTTAGAAACTGTCTTTCAGATCTTTTTATAGCCAACTCTGGCGTCCCTCAGGGAAGTCACCTAGGCCCATTTTTATTCATTTTAGCTATAAACGACGTAATCTCGTGCATAACTTCAAGTGATATTCTCATATTTGCTGATGATATGAAGATTTTTAAAGAAATTAAGTCTGACAATGACCGTATCCTTCTACAAAGCGATATTAACAGTTTTAATGTTTGGTGTGGTAAAAATGGCCTTTCACTTAACCCAGCTAAATGCCAAACAATTACATTCTCGAGAAAACGAGTCATTAATATTTTTGATTACTACATCTTGCAACATAAGCTATGTAGAGTATTTAGCTTCAAAGACTTGGGTGTCCAATTTAGTTCAAATTTAGGATTTACTGAACACATCAATTTTATAGTAAATAAAGCGAGCTCAATGCTTGGTTTTATTAAACGTTGGGCAAAGGAATTTGATGATCCATTTGTTACTCTATCTTTGTACAACTGCTACGTTCGACCCCATCTTGAGTACGCTTCTCAAGTATGGAGTCCTTTTTATGAAGTTCATAAAAACCGAATCGAATCTATTCAACACAATTTTGTACGCTTCGCTCTAAAAGGTCTTCCTTGGACCGACCCTTTCAACTTGCCACCTTATGAACATCGCATTCAACTTCTTCAGATACAAACTTTAGCACAGAGACGTGTAAATAATGATTTAATCTTTCTTCATCAGCTTATTAATTCCCAAATTGACGCCCCTGATCTATTAGCTTGTATTGGTATAAATTATCCGGGTGGATCTCACCTCCTACGAAGATTTGAACCTTTGCATATCGACTTTCATAGAACAAACTATGGTATTAATGAGCCTCTTAGTCGCATGAGTAAACTTTTTAACTTGAACCATTCATCCTTAGACTTTAATTTGACGAAAATGGGTTTAAAAACATTGTTTCGAACCAGTGCTCCACAATCGTGACTGTTAATCAATGTTTTAAATAAATGTTGGATTTTTTGTACTTATAATTTTATAACTTGTAAATTTGTTTGTAATTATTTTGTTTTTATATTGTGCATGTGGGAGGTTGTATTTTTTGCTACTAACCACTAACATGCACTTATGATGAGCCTCTGATTGTAGTTAAAAGCTTGTTCTAAGCTTACTACATCAAAGAATCTGAAGTGAAAAAAAAAAAAAAAAAAATACAAGAATATGAGAAGAAATTTGCTAAAAAGTCAATTAATAAAAAAATTATTTTTTTTAGTAGAAGCTTGATGTAAAAATGGAAAAATTGCAAAGCGGAGGGCCTTCCCATTAATATAAAGAGCTCATATTTGGTGTGTATATTGTAGAGGGGTCTAGCAATCGATTTTTCGGAGTACCAAATCAAAAAAAAAAGAATTTCGATTTTTTTGACCCACCCTATTAATTATATTTCTTATAAAGAAATAAACCATAACTAAGAGGCTTATATCCTATATGTGTTGTAAAAAGTATAAGAATGATTTCTTGAAACCATATTATTTTTCATGAAAAAAAGCGAACAAAATTTACTTTTTTTATTTACACATCATATTGTCAAAATTTTTACATGACAACCTATAAAAAAATTTATATCATCTGAAATCTTATTATTTAAGCTTTTAAAATATACCTAAATCATGTTTGTACGACATCTAGAAAAAAGCTAGAATTTTTTTTAATGCAATCAAGTTTCATCAAAAAAAAATTTAAAAAAACATATTTTTTTTCTTCCATTTCGATTTGGTATATTTTTTAACATTATCATTTCACCAAATATGCCTCAACTACAAAGACAAACATGTCAAAATTAAAACTGAAATTACGGTGCTTCCCGTAATGGTGGCTCATGTCGGCAAACAATCTCTGTTTGTTCTAGCTCGTCTCGATCCATGCAAGCTTCGTAAAGTTAAAGTTGTACCATACGTTAACCGAATCACCCGAATGGGTGGTATTATTTTTTTTCGTTACGAAATTTCTTGACTCGGTCCCCGCGCCCAAGATAAAATCTATGCAATATCTTAAAAGGTTATTAACAAATTTACCAGAAAACTTATACATTTTATGATATGTGGGAAAACATAGGTACACCATGTAAAATCTTTTAGATATGTGTCCTTTTGCTTTAGTCGTAAAAAGCGTTCCCAGCATTATACAACTTTGGGTTTGGGTTGAAAGTGAATAGCTACTTTAAAGCCACACTAAAGTTTCCTTGTATTGGTGCAAACGACAGATTTCAATAATTGTTGTTAATATTGATGAATCTTTTGATCTCAACATGGTCCTTTCTTGTTAATGTGCAGATTTTTACAAAATTAAAGATTTAACCCAATTTTATTTAAAAATCTCATTGGCAGATCCCAAAATCAATTGACCGCAATTCAATATTTCTTCAAAAATAAAAAAAAAAAAAAAAAAGCAAAAAAATCCTTGGGAAAACGTTTTCAACCCTGCAAAATTGTATTAATAAAGTGTTCTTAATTCAATTTTTCCCTCATCACTTTTTGAACATTGACAGTTTTGACAATCAGACTTCTTTCACATACCTTTTTTTTATTTTTTTATTTTTAACTCTCGTCGTCGATATTTCTGTACCAAAAAAAATCAGCATTTCCCATTTTCCACTTTCTCTGTCTCTCGTATTTTGAAAATTCACTTCCTCGGTTGAATTGCCACTAAATATTACGAACAGAAGCAAACAAGAAAAAAATATCAACAACATTCTCAAAATCAATACTTTACTGTGCGATATTGCCCCGAAATAATGGTACAACGATGTTTAAGATTTGACAGCCAGCCAACCAGACAATAAGGATAATAGCAACAACAACAACAAACAACAAAAACAAGAATAGCAGAAGGCATATATGTACACGTTTTCATTGGAATATAGTCCTTGTTTGTCCTTGTTGTCGGCTCGGCTCCATCGTCATTGGCGGAGTTTTGTGTTGTTTAGTCCTGGTTGTAACATTGTCTACCGAAATTTCAAGACCAAAGCAACATACATTTGTAACTGTGTTTAACACCATCAACACGAAATCCTTAGACGGGTTTTTAGGGAAGACCTACGTCACATACAAACTTATATGTAGGCAACCGCTAGGAGCAGTCATTCCCTTCCACACACTTCCTCCTGGATGACATAACAGGCAGCCTGGATGTTGTGCAGTAGGATTACAGAAGAATATTGTGTGTGTGTGTGTGTGGGAGCCGAGTCGAGCTCCTGTTACAATCTCTTTCTGTGACTGTGGCAAGGTCCCTAGGGTGAGATGTCAGCCACTTTGTTGCCACCAGTCTCTTGATGGTGAGGATTGAGTTCGGGATGCAGAGATGATAATGTTTCTGATGATGAAGAGAAGAAGGACTCTCTGACTATCTAAATGGCAGAGGGAAAAAGTAAAGAATTCCAACCTCCTACCAGGAAAAAGGATTATCAATAAAGTGAACAAGAGGATGATGCGTGTGTTGTTGATGGTTGAGTAGGAGGATGAGAATGAAGAAGTAGAAAAACGAACACGATACGTGTTTATGCCTTGAACATATACGAATTCTCTATCAAAAGCAAGGTCGGACGAGGAACGGACGGACAAATCGATATTTAGGTACCCAGGAAGAGATTAAGACAATGGATGTTGACATTGGAAGTTCCTTTCTTCTTCTTCTTTTGTCGTTGTCGTATGATGCTGATGATGACTATTTTGGTTCATGTTGTCTATCTATCTGTCTATTGGGTTGTGTGTCATAATCATCTGCTGGCCTTGAGTTATTGGCTAACAACACCGAGCAAAACCAATCGATAATTTGACAAACTTGCAGATATTAGAGAAAGTTAGTCCTTTCGTGTTCTTTAAGTTGTTTGTTAGCTGTCATTCAATATATCCTGCCGGTGTTATTATCCACAAAAAGGATAAAAAGCGTGTTGAATGATTTATAGTTGTCATTTTTGGACTGAATTAATTGATGGTAAAGAATTAAAGCAGTTGAGAAAGTTTGAATAAATCACTGGGAAGTAGTTCGAAAAGTTGTGTTTTTTCTTCGATCAGTTGGTAGAAATAGCTGAAACAAAGTGAAGAAATGACCTTGTAGTGGAAAAATGAAGTGGGAGGTCAGGGCCAAATGATGAAAAACAGTGCTGATGGAAGAAGTGAGTTCCAGTAAAGAACTGGTAGTAACAATTCATTTTCAGTTCTTCTTTAACAGCTTCTGCTCCTCCTTTTTATTCAAGCCTTTTTTTATGGCATTCCTCGACTTAAAGAATATAATCAAGAATCAGTGTGATTTAATCACTTTGAACGTATTGAAAATTTTTTTTAAATCATCTGGTAGAAATGGCTGAAAAAAGTGGAGAAACTACTTTGCAATGAAAAAATGAAGTAGGAGTTCGAGACCAACTTCATCGAGAAGTGAATTTTATTAAAATTTTCATTACCAGTCCTTCTTCAATTTCTTCAGTACCTCCTATAGATTTCAAGATTGGTCTGAAATACAAATGCCAGCACATAGAAATTCATCATTTCCCGACTCGATAAATGTGATGTAGGATCAGTTCGAAAATATCACTGTGAAGCTGCTGAAAGTATCTAAAAGTAGATTTTCTTCCATCAGCTCGTAGAAATGTCTAGGAAAAAGTGCAGAAATTATGTTATAGTGAAGAAATGAATTGGAAATTTATGGTCAAGTAATGAACAATAGTGCTGTTTTCTAAACCTAATAGTTGAAATGGTAGAAGTGGATTCCAGTGAAGAAATCACTACTAATTCTCTCCAATAGCTTCAAGACCTCTTTCTTTCTCCAAGTGCATTTTTACATATAGAATGCACAATTCCCCAATCCAATGAATAT
Source organism: Episyrphus balteatus (assembly GCF_945859705.1). Taxonomy (NCBI): domain Eukaryota; kingdom Metazoa; phylum Arthropoda; class Insecta; order Diptera; family Syrphidae; genus Episyrphus; species Episyrphus balteatus. The sequence goes on along the minus strand of NC_079137.1, from coordinate 65,944,755 downwards.
TATTAAGGATCAGCTTGAAAACATTGTGTGAAGCTGCTGAAAAATTTGGTTTTCCTCTATCAACTGGTAGAAATTGCTGGGACAAAGTAGAAAAATTCAGTTTCTTAGAAATGAAGTGCAAATTCAGAGTGATGAACAATACTATTAATGCCATAATAGCTAGCATGGAAGAAGTAAGAACCAGTAAAGAACTGAGAGTGAAAATTCATTATGAGCTCTTTAAAAACAGCTTCAGTGACTCCTATTCCCTCCAAGATTTGTGAATTCAAATAGATTGAAATCATTTCCTAATCTAGAAAATGTCACTTTAAATTACAAGATTGATTCGAGCTTGTTTAGTACAGGTAAAATAGGCATTTAAAACAAAAAAAAAATTGTTACGCTCATGAAACTTGGTAAAAAGTTTCCTTTTGGGATAAGAACCAAGTACAAAAAAAGTATATACAAAAAAGTTGGGTGGAAGTGTGTTTTTTCGCGGACAAGATATACTGAAAAAAATTGTTTGTCGAATATATCATCATATGAAACATGTTTTCAAGGTATTTTTTTGATGCTGAATCTAATGACGATTAAATAAAGTCAATACGATTGCTGTAAGAAAAGTTATTGCCGATTAAAAACAAAAGTGCTTGTTATTTTTTTAGTTCAACAGGTAAAATATAACCAAAACCCATGTGAAAAACATGCTACACTGTACATGAAAGGGTGTTTTTTTGGTGGGTTGAGTTGTGTGTGAGAAAGGTATCATAAAAGCTGACTTATATTTTATTAATTTTTAAAACTTGGTTAAAAAGTTTTGTTTGGTATAAGAATAAAGAATGAATAAAGTGTACAAAAATTTCTTTAGTTAAAGGGTGTTTTTTTAAAGATATGATGAAATTCGGAATTAGTACCACAAAAACTGGGAAAAATTGTTACACTAATGAAAATTGGTAAAAATGTTTCATTTAAGTATAACAGAAACCAAGAGCCCAAAAAGTCTATACAAATGTTTTAGGTTAAAGAATGTTTTTTTGGGAAAATAGATAAAATCCGCGATAAGTCCAATAAAATCAATGGTATAAAAGGTACCCTCACGAAATTCAATAAATATGTTCTCCTTCTCATGAGGATTACGAATATAAGAAATCTATAATTTTTACTTGCGATATAGGTACTATATATCAAGTTATGCATTCGTACAAAAAAAAAAGTTGAGATAACATTTTTCCATGACATTACGAAGGTAGACAATGCCAAAAAAGTGGGTCCCGGAAGTCCGTCTGTCTGTCTGTCTGTCTGTCAGTCTGTCAGTCTGTCTGTATAAGGAGCTACAGCCTAAACGGATGGACCGATTAATGTCAAACTTGGTATGTAGCGTTATTTGGCGACTCTCCAGAGGGGTTTTTGGAATTAATTTTTTTGGACCAAAAATAACGGTACTTGTCATATACCGATTTTAGTAAAATTGAAATATCTCGAAAACGGCTCTAACGATTTTGTTTAAAAAATTCAAATGTTAGTTTTAAGCTAAGGTCTATCTTTCAATGAAAATTTTTTTTTTTGAAAATCATTATTAACGGTACCTGACATAGAACCGTTTTTTTTCAAATCCGATTATCTCCGAAACTGCTTATTCGATTTCAACGAAACTTTTTGTGGAGAAGCATTTATATAATTTGAATATAAGCCAAAAATAAAATTTTGAAAAAAATAATTTTTGGATTTTTAAAAAAATTTTGAAAATTTTTTTTTGAAAAATCAAATTTTCGAAAAAGGGACATTGAACTTTTTTGAAATTTTGTTTTTAGATGTTGATTAGTGATTTCTACCAAATGGCATACCAATTTTATTTTAAAACTTTTTTTCCAAAAAAATATTTATAAAAAATTAGTTTTTTAAAAAACGGCTCTAACGATTTTGAAAATTTTTTTTCTAAAAATGCATGTTAATATATCAATCAAAACTGCATACTTGTTTTGGAGGGCAATTTAATTTCAGATTTTATTTTATTTTTTAAAAAAACGAATTTTGTTTTTTTTCCAAATTTCTATATAAAAAGTCTTAAAAATTTAAGCAACTTTAACTCTAAGAGCAAGTTCGTGCGACCCAGTCGTGCATTTTATTTTTCATGTGAAGGGGTGTTTTTTTTAGGTGTACAGAAAATATGGGTATATTTGAAAAATTGTGTAATAGTGGTACCCTATTGAAATTCAGCAATTATGTTGCTTTTAAGATTAGAAATAAGAATATAAAAATATCATGGTTAAAGGGTGTTTTTTTTTTTGAGTGATAACAAAAATGATTGGTCAGCCTAATGAAATTTGGTAAAAACTTTAAATTTGGAATAGAAAGCAAGAACAAAGAGTTTTTATAAAAAAAATTTATGTGAAAGGGTGTTTTTTTTTCAAGGAGACAGTAAAATCTGGAATTGATTTTGTTTGTTGATTTTATGTAGGTACTATTATGCCTGTACTAAAGAAGCTTAAATGTGGTTCCGTAATGGTTTGGACGTGGTTTCGGAACGGTTCGGAAGTTTGAAATTTGTACAAGAGTGGCTTTGGTTTAGGGGTATTTTGAAAAAGATTTAAAAGAGTGCTTTAATTGGTTCCGGAGTGACTTAGAAGTGAATAAGAAAATTTTTGGGTGTGGTTTTGAATTGATTCAGAAGTATACATAGTATTAAGTCAGCTTTATCTTTTGACCGAATGAGTTTGTTTTCCGTATTATACAATGGAACCCAGAAAAGGTTTTATTTTTAAGATAGCTGCTGACTTAAGGTTGTATTGGTACATCCGTTGAACCTTTCTCGTTTTCGTTTACCATTATTGAAGTTCCCCGTTGGTTCGAAAGCGGATTTTCTCTGAAGTGAAGAAACGGCCTTAGCTTTGATATCTCTGTTTCTAACTTCATCATATCTAGCTGAGGCCTTTAACTGATGACATTGCTGATTTTTGCAAAAATGGTTGGCTTGATTGATTGGAGTCTCTTCTATCGTTCTGAAGCTTTACTATTTGCATAAAGTTAAGTTCACTTCCGCCAGTTCTGTAGTAGTTCTCTAGTTTTCTTAGTGGCTGCCTAATGGCAAGCGATTGTGTCTCTACTTCAAAGTGAACGATAAACATTTTTGCCATTTTTACTTGCGATATACAGTTGTGTTCAAAATAATAGTAGTGCCTGCAACAAAATAACACTTGTTATATTTACGGTGCTTCTATGGTTAAAAATTTAATTTCTTTGATGTCAAAGTTTGTAACGGTCAATTACTAATAAATGTATCGTAATTTTAAAGTGAAAAAGAAGGTGCCAAATCATTTATCAATGATTTTTGGTTGTTCTTTCGAATTTGACCTGTTCAAAATAATAGTAGTTAAAGTTATTTTTTAAGAATTTAAAAGCGGTTTATAACTTAGAATATTTATTTTTGGTTTAAAAGTAAGTACTCATATAATTTGAATAATTTTTCAACAAAAAACGATTTGTTTCGGTTTTAATCTATTTAAAGTTCGAAGAGCAAAACACTGCAGTTCGGATAACGGAAACTTATACGAAAGCTGCTTGAAGAAGGGAAAACCTACTTGGAAATTCAAGTTTATATTAGGATGCTCCCCTACAATGGTAGCCAATGCAATAAAGTCAACGAATAACCCGAAACGCGCGGTAGAAGAAGAAAAAAGACCGCCGTAGATGACAGGAGTAATGTCCAGAGGAGCAAAGTTGAGCCTTCTGCATCGTTGTTTCACATCCAGAAGGCTTTAAGCCTGGATTACAGTGCAGTGAAAATTCGGAGGCGAATGTTAGACACTAATTTGTACGCTTGAAGTCCACGAAAAGTTCCGCTGTTAACAAAGAAATATGTTTAAATTCTTAAATTTTCGACCCTCCATGTTTAACTGTTTCCGTCGTATACTTTGGAACATATTCCGTATTGGGTGGACGTCGGACGTATTCTGGAGATCCAGTACCACCAAAGGGGACAAATATGCTCTCATCAGTAAACAATATGTTACGCCATTACTTTGCTGGCCAGTTTATGTGGTCTTTTACAAACTGGATACGCTTTTTAACATGTTTCGCTGAACTTTTTGTGGACTTCAAGCGTACAAATTAGTGTTTAACATTCGCCTCCGAATTTTCACTGCACTGTAATCCAGGCTTAAAGCCTTCTGGATGTGAAACAACGATGCAGAAGGCTCAACTTTGCTCCTCTGGACATTACTCCTGTCATCTACGGCGGTCTTTTTTCTTCTTCTACCGCGCGTTTCGGGTTATTCGTTGACTTTATTGCATTGGCTACCATTGTAGGGGAGCATCCTAATATAAACTTGAATTTCCAAGTAGGTTTTCCCTTCTTCAAGCAGCTTTCGTATAAGTTTCCGTTATCCGAACTGCAGTGTTTTGCTCTTCGAACTTTAAATAGATTAAAACCGAAACAAATCGTTTTTTGTTGAAAAATTATTCAAATTATATGAGTACTTACTTTTAAACCAAAAATAAATATTCTAAGTTATAAACCGCTTTTAAATTCTTAAAAAATAACTTTAACTACTATTATTTTGAACAGGTCAAATTCGAAAGAACAACCAAAAATCATTGATAAATGATTTGGCACCTTCTTTTTCACTTTAAAATTACGATACATTTATTAGTAATTGACCGTTACAAACTTTGACATCAAAGAAATTAAATTTTTAACCATAGAAGCACCGTAAATATAACAAATGTTATTTTGTTGCAGGCACTACTATTATTTTGAACACAGCTGTAGGTACTTTATATCAAGTTATGTATTCGTACAAAAAAAAAAGTTGAGATAACATTTTTCCATAACATTACGATGGTAGAGAATGCCAAAAAAGTGGGTCCCGGAAGTCCGTCTGTCTGTCTGTCAGTCTGTCAGTCTGTCAGTCTGTCAGTCTGTCAGTCTGTCAGTCTGTCAGTCTGTCAGTCTGTCAGTCTGTCAGTCTGTCAGTCTGTCAGTCTGTCAGTCTGTCAGTCTGTCAGTCTGTCAGTCTGTCAGTCTGTCAGTCTGTCAGTCTGTCAGTCTGTCAGTCTGTCAGTCTGTCAGTCTGTCAGTCTGTCAGTCTGTCAGTCTGTCAGTCTGTCAGTCTGTCAGTCTGTCAGTCTGTCAGTCTGCCAGTCTGTCAGTCTGTCAGTCTGCCAGTCTGTCAGTCTGTCAGTCTGTCAGTCTGTCAGTCTGTCAGTCTGTCAGTCTGTCAGTCTGTCAGTCTGTCAGTCTGTCAGTCTGTCAGTCTGTCAGTCTGTCAGTCTGTCAGTCTGTCAGTCTGTCAGTCTGTCAGTCTGTCTGTCTGTCTGTATAAGGAGCTACAGCCTAAACGGATAGACCGATTAATGTCAAACTTGGTGTGTAGCGTTATTTGGCGACTCTCCAGAGGGGTTTTTGGAATTAATTTTTTTGGACCAAAAATAACGGTAATTGTCATATACCGATTTTAGTAAAGTTGAAATTGCTCAAAAACGGCTCCAACGATTTTGTTTAAAAAATTCAAATGTAATGTCTTAAAAACAAGGTCTATCTTCTACTGAAAATTTTTTTTTTGAAAATCATTATTAACGGTACCTGCCATAGAACCGTTTTTTTTTAAATCCGATTATCTCCGAAAGTGCTTATTCTATTTCAACGAAACTTTTTGTGATGAAGAATTTATATAATTTAAATATAAGCCAAAAGCAAAATTTTGAAAAAAATACTTTTTGGATTTTTAAAAAAATTTTGAAAATTTTTTTTTGAAAAATCCAATTTTCGAAAACGGGACATTAAATTTTTTTGAAATTTTGTGCTTAGATGTTGATCAGTGATTTCTACAAAATGGCATACCAATTTTATTTTAAAACTTTTTTTCCAAGAAATTATTTATAAAAAATTAGTTTTTTAAAAAACGGCTCCAACGATTTTGAAATTTTTTTTCTAAAAATGCATGTTAGTATATCAATCAAAACTGCATACTTGTTTTGGGGGGCAATTTGATTTCAGATTTTATATTATTTTTTTAAAAAACGAATTTCCTTTTTTTTATTTCCTTTTTTTTTTCTTTCCCATATATTTAGATTTTCCAAATTTCTATATAAAAAGTCTTTAAAATTTAAGCAACTTGAACTCTAAGAGCAAGTACGTGCGACCCCAGTCGTGCAATTTATTTGTTTACATTCTTTTACATTTTGTTTTATTTATTTCATATCACTTGGGTGTCCCAAGTCTTTTGCATACCTTAGAAACAGTTTTATGTGCATGTTACAAAAATGTTGCCATTCTTTCCCAGGAATTCCATTACAATTCCATTACAATACAGTAGTCCCTCGATAATGTGAACTAATTAAAACAAGGCGTTTTCGGATTTTAGAGGGATTCACATTACTGGAACTTTTTTCAATTCTCCTAAAACTGATTAAATGAATGTTTATAACCAATGAAAATAACACAAAATATTTTTTTTTGAAGCTCAAAAGAAATTCAAGAATTAAACAATCTATTACGAGTACACTTCATTTCAAAAAATAAAAAATCAATTCTTGATAAAAAATGTGAAATGTTATAGGTAAATCTTCAGCCTGCATTCAATTTTTCTTAAGATATGTCTAGACAAATAACATTTATGCATTATCTAGAGTCTATAAAAAAATTGCTTGCACGAACAAGAAAAACATGCAAGCTCTTACAAAAAAAATTCACATTACAGAGTCTAAAAATTTTCGAAGTTCACATTATAGAGATGACAATGAAAATTTTTGGCGATTCACATTTTAGAGAAATTCGCATTATCGGTAATTCACATTATCGAGGGACTACTGTATAACTAAAAATGCACTTCACACCTGTGAATATGGCCTCAATTTTAAATGTATCCGCATTGTTAGTTGAAAGCCAAAAAGTTACAACAATAACAATAGATTTCAAGTACAAAACCGAATCGAACATTTTTTTTTTTTTACAATTTTTTTTGTCAAAAGAATCTGTCTAAGAAAAAATAAGTCCAAGGTAAGCTCATTGTTTACTTCACATTTTTAACTTAAATCCCCACTTCTGTTCTGTCTGCCATAACCGTGGGTAAAAAAAAAACACCAACCAGCAATACAGAAAGACGACAGAGAATAAGAGATCTCCATGAAAGATATCGTCGTCGTTGGCTATAGAGACAGAGAGCTCTTATAAAAGTCGCCCTAACTCATTCCAGTTCACGACCCCGCATCGATGGCGAATATTGTCATGAATTATTATTTATTGTTTCAACTCTGCGAACTGAGGTCCTTTTAGCCGGATTGTTAAGCGGGACTTGATGGCTATTTGTGCGCTCTCTGGCTAAAGCTATAAGCTATAGTTCGGTCTTTTACATTGGACCAATAATTTTTGTCGCGTTACAAATCGCGATTTTTTTTTTCTGTCGCACTATCTTCTGGTTGCCATGACCATTGTGTAAAGTACCATCACCCGGCTTCAGCACCAGCAGCAGTAGCTTTAACCGTGTTAACGAACGGTGGTGATGGTTTGGTGGAATGTATATATTCTGGAGCAGAAACCTTTCTAAATGCAGGGAGAACAAAAAAAAAAAGAGGTTCAAGAAATCACCCAGGCTTCCAGCTACCAAGGCAATACCTTTTAACTATACGACGACAGTATTCCGATTCCCAATGCCCCATCACTACTATCATTGTCGTTGTTCTCCATCGTCGGTCGTGGTGTTCATCGTCATCATCAACATCATCGACGGCGGACAGAACGAGCGGTGTAATATTTTATAATTTCGATTCGGTTGGATGCAATTCTATGGCCAAGATACAAAATGCCCATTGAAAAACAGTCCACACAGAATTGATGCTCGTAAATAGTCGGGCTTAGGCGGGTTATAGCCTTCTCTTAGAACCAAATACCAAACCAAAGCCAAACCAAACCAACACACAATCGACAATGTGTCTTTTGAAAGAGAGAACGCCGGGACTTTGAACAAAACCCCCGAACCGATCGAACGAATCATATACAAAATCCGGAAGAAGAACACTAATTCTTTTTTACTTGCGATATAGGTACTATATATCAAGTTATGTATTCGTACAAAAAAAAAAAGTTGAGATAACATTTTTCCATGACATTACGATGGTAGACAATGCCAAAAAAGTGGGTCCCGGAAGTCCGTCTGTCTGTCTGTCTGTCTGTCTGTCTGTCTGTCAGTCTGTCAGTCTGTCAGTCTGTCTGTCTGTCTGTATAAGGAGCTACAGCCTAAACGGATGGACCGATTAATGTCAAACTTGGTATGTAGCGTTATTTGGCGACTCTCCAGAGGGGTTTTTGGAATTAATTTTTTTGGACCAAAAATAACGGTACTTGTCATATACCGATTTTAGTAAAATTGGAATATCTCGAAAACGGCTCCAACGATTTTGTTTAAAAAATTCAAATGTTAGTTTTAAGCTAAGGTCTATCTTTCAATGAAAAAATTTTTTTTTGAAAATCATTATTAACGGTACCTGCCATAGAACCGTTTTTTTCAAATCCGATTATCTCCGAAACTGCTTATTCGATTTCAACGAAACTTTTTGTGAAGAAGCATTTATATAATCTAAATATACGCCAAAAATAAAATTAAAAAAAAAAATATTTTTGGATTTTTAAAAAAATTTTGAAAATTTTTTTTTGAAAAATCAAATTTTCGAAAACGGGACATTGAATTTTTTTGAAATTTGGTTTTTAGATGTTGATTACTGATTTCTACAAAATGGCATACCAATTTTATTTTAAAACTTTTTTTCCAAAAAATTATTTATAAAAAATTAGTTTTTTAAAAAACGGCTCTAACGATTTTGAAAATTTTTTTTCTAAAAATGCATGTTAATATATCAATCAAAACTGCATATTTGTTTTGGAGGGCAATTTAATTTCAGATTTTATTTTATTTTTTTTAAAAAACGAATTTTATTTTTTTTTCCAGATTTCTATATAAAAAGTCTTAAAAATTTAAGCAACTTTAACTCTAAGAGCAAGTACGTGCGACCCCAGTCGTGCAATTTATTTTTATCGAAGTCGAGTCGAATGTGCTGAATGCGCTCACGATTTTTTTTTTTTTTGTTTATTTTTTGTTAATACAAATTTAAGGCATGGAGAGAGGCTATTGTAGCTGTGAAGGTAGAAAAAAGATTTTTGACTTTGGTTTCATATTATTCGTCGCACTGTCGTGCAATTGTTTGGAGTAAACCACTGACCTTTGGGAATAAAAAAGTTATTGAAGGCTGAGGCACATTGGAGGAATTGTTCGATTAGATATTGTATTTGTGAGGTTTTATTTTTTTTAACCAGAGTTGCCATTTAATAAGGTAATGCAGTAGGTTATCATGCTTACTCTGAAAAATTCTATAAATTACTCTGGATAGGAAACAAAGCTTTTCTGGTGAAATAAATATAGGTGAAATGTAGACATAGCGACATAGCAACATGGCGACAAGGCGACATGGCGACAAGGCGACACACAGTGGGGAAAAGGCGGAAAAAACCCAACTTTCGGAAGTACGATTTATTTTGATACTGCACGTGTTTCTAACAGTAAATTAGTTGAAGAATCAGAAAATGAAAACTGAAAATCTCAGCAATAGTTTTCAAAAAAAATCTCACCCGAAGACGTCCGTATTCGGTTTTTATAGCAATTTCAATCTGAAAAAGTCATTCAAAAAACCAAAAAAAAAAAAATAAGGCAAAAAAGAAATATGCAGCTATTTTCGCCAGACAAATCTTTCTAAATGTATTTTGGTATGCTGAATCTGAATGTGAAGTCCGTTTTGCTAAACAGCCCAAAATTTTTGATAAGATTGCAAAAAAAAATTTTAAACCCACAATTTTAAAGTTTTTCCCAATTTAGTCGCTGTTGGGATCAGGAGTTTGTGTTAATGAAACCTGCATTGCACATTTACCTATTAAAACAAATGTTTTTTTCACTAAGCCACTTTTTTGACTTTATTTATAACTATCGGAATCGGAATACAGTAAAACTGGTTATTTGAAGCCTCTCTTATCTTTAGTTCCACTTGTTTCCAAAAAAAGGATGGAATGATTTGATGTAATGTTCCGCTAATGGAAGGAAAAGTTTAGGCTTGGTAGCCGTTCAAATTTTAGAACTAACCAAGGAAAAAAAAGTTTCCAAGAAAGTTAAATTTGGAAAAAAATGCCTACCTACCGTTTTTGGATATTTTTCCTTTTTTGAAAATTTTTGATTTTTTTTTTTATTTATGTAAAATTTAAACGGTATTTATTAATAAAATGTTCAAATAAACTCAAAAAAATTTGATTTTTCTAAAAAAACGATTGGAAGTAGGTAAGTCATTTACAGCTGCAAAAACTTGATTTCTGATTTTTTAATATACTTTTTTTCTGAGTGGACGTGGCAATGGGTGGTCATTGATGTAGGTTTGTCTTGCTATTAGCTACCTTTCCTACAAATTTCATGAAAATTGGTTCAGTAGTTTAGTCTTAATTGAGTTTTTTCCGGTCTCCCATACAAGGTGCCCCACTGTGCGACATAGCGACATGGTTAAATCTTCATTTTAGTTGTTGAAAATATAGATTATTCTATTAAATTTGATAAAAATCATATTGGATTTCAAATATAACTCTGGTTTACAAAAATAGGATGTCTGGTAAATTTGATAAGTTTTTCTAGTAAATTCAACAATTTTAACTAAAAATAAACAGATTAATAGAATAATAGTTGAAATTTCTCCAGTTTAATTTACATGTCACTCTGCAAAATCAAAAGTTAATAAATGTAAATTCAATGAGATCGTACAAAAAAATATGTGCCGTGTTTCTTTGTGTTTTGAAAATCTATTAGTGCCATGATAAAATCAACACTTTTCTCTGTTTAAATCAACTGTTTTATCCACAACGTTAGCACGGTTACCGTTTTCAAATAAGTGGGTTTTCCGTTTAAATTACCAAAATCTGGTTAAAATAAGATGTTATCTTGTAAACATAAGAAGTTTTTCAAAAAAATCACAAATTTTGAAAAAAAAAAAAAATAAAAACCATCATTGATATTTTTTGAATTTCTTTCCATCGTGAGAAACCAAAATCTTGAAAAATCATTGAAAATTTTTAGATCGTAGACTGTAGAATTTGTCTGAAAAAATACCTTCTAACTGGCAATACCCTTTTTTACCACACGGATCACTTGAATTGCATTTTGTCTCTAAGACTTCGACTTTTTTCCTTTGCGTTTAACAAATCTGAGGGCATAAATCAACCGAAAAGATTCAAACGATTCGAATGGTGCACGTTCTTCGATCGCTTCCTTGCCATCGTCGGTCGGTCGTCGTCGGTTTCTGTCTTCAACCAGTTCAATGCTTTATAGATACTTTTTTTTTCAAATCGATTTTTTTTTTGAATTATAAGTCGATCTATTCTACCGTGGATCTATAGCCACAAAGCCTCAAACCCACAAACATGTATCTGGATCAGTCGATGAGGAAGGCATAAGACGTAAAAGTATAGAACTTTTTCTTAGAGCGGCGGCAATCAACTTTCTTTTCATTGGCGTTAGGGCATGACACTTTACAATCCATCCATCTATTCACATCCATTCGCCATCAATCCATCGTTGGCGTGTTCTCAGGTTTTTGTGGTGTCTTGTGTGTATCTATAGCACGCTCCTGGCAGCCGAACTTACACCGCAACCAAGCATCCAGCCAGCCATCCCATTGCATATCTATCTTGTTACCATTTAGTTCCATTTTAATGAAGAGATTGTCGATCTTGTGTGGAGAAATGTGCATTTTCTGCTGGCAAAGAAAAGTACCTTGTTTGTTCTATTTTCTGCAACAGGGAAGCTACCCGGCAACCATCCGTGCATTCTTTGACTAATTAGATACTTTCGGCAGCGCAACACAAGAATCAAGCAACTGCACATCCAGGTCCAGATGTTCTCGCATCTTCACACTGCCTTGGATTCTATTAGAGATCTAAATGTATCTTTTAGGAGGATTATTTATGACTGGGCCACTGTGTATGGCTATATTTTCTATTTATCTGGGGATCGTGCGGATGCATTCACCGACTGAGTAAGGGGACTACCCTAATGCTTTTTAAGGTGTACCATTTCATCTCTGCCATCCACAATTTCTAATTTTAGTCTCCAGAAATAAAATTGACAGCTGGGGTGATAAGTAGGAAAGAGGTGTTAGTAGAAGTATATCTGTTTTTGGATCTGAGTATCTTTTTGGTTGACGAATAATTGAGGTATTTTAAATAGTTTTTTTTTTTTTTTTTGCCCTTCAAAAATTCCGAATTACAAATAATTTAGATACTTACTTTGGTGTTTTTTGTTTTGAAACAAAATAATTATAATTTTAAGGAATTTTAATTCTGTAGGTGTTTTGGAATTTTGAAGAAATCATTTCTTTTTGGGGGGAAACTTAGTCTCCCTCTTATGGTTGTTTTTATTTTATTTGGGATGTAATTAATTTACATGTAAACATTTTAAAGTTTGAAATGGTTTTGTTTTGAAAATATGCCTAATGCAACCTCAGGGGGATTGTGGATGAATAAGTGAGAATTGTTGCTTAAGTAGGTGGAATCTTTATAAATATACAAAATTGGATAGACCTTGAGGTGAGTGGGTACTTATGCTTGGGGAATTTTTAGAATTTCAAAATTATGTAAAAGTGGAATAAACACAAATAGGAAATCAAAATAAGGAAAAAAAAAAGTTTGGGGAGTGATGGAATACTTGCGGCAAAGATTGACATGTCCTTAGTTCGAAACTAGCAGTGATGAGATATGGTATGTATTTGAAAGTTTTCCAGTTAATATTTTTAAGTGATCTTAAAAGTGTTAAATAATTTTGTGTAAATAAAAATACCATCTATTGTAAATGAATCGCGGGTGTAAATTTGTACTTATAATTTTGTAAGTAAAATTAAATCGCTTGATAAAATTTTTTCCTGCATATCTTGGCACATTTCGATTATATTTTTGCATTGTGTTGGAGTATGAAAGTTTGAAGACGATTTCATAAAGGTATTTTATGAACGAATTATGAACGAAGAGATACCTATAAAAATTTTTTTTACAATTTTTTAGCTTTATTAGGGGTTGAAAAAAGGTATTACATAGAAATTTTTATTTTTGTATATATATACATTTTTAGAAACAAAAACCATATATGGGTTAGTATGCAGTAAGGCGATTTCCTGCAGAAAATTAATAACCCATATATGGTTTAGTATGCATTCAAGGTATGTTTTGTAAAGTATGTTTTTATTACAATGGACTCTTCCTATTCATGGAATTTATTCAAACTCTTCAACGACTTTTGCCCTTGGTTGATGTTGTGAGTGAATTGAAGTTTCGGGATAAGATGGGGATGGACTTCCGTGACTTGTATAACTCCCTCAACTTTGTTTTGTTCCATCTCTGCTTTGATCACCTGCCAAAGTTGAAGGTCGTCCTCTTTTTCGTGACATTGTAGGTTTTACAGATTTGCCTAAGTGCTTGGATATGGCTTGTTTGATGTTAAAAAGGGCCAGAATCTGAAGCTAGATCGTCATCACTTCGAAAGCCATCACCAGTTATATCATTTCCACACTTATTTTGTCTATAGAAAGTCCTCGAATTCATTTTACAAAAAAAATAAAAATCCCACAAAAATCAGTAATGTAAGTCACCAACGCATGATAACCCATATATGGTGTTTTGGAAAAAACGTCAAAAATAGACAAAAATTATATAAAAACAAAAAACGGACTTCGTAAACACATAAAAGTATAATAAATACATACGAAACATATTTTTAATTGGATGCAACTAATTTCTTTATTACAAAAAAACACTTGAAAAGTACACACTTTTATTCACTGATTTGCACTTCACACATGCCTTTGAAACAATGAGTTTATTTCAGAATCAGGACTCTCTTACTTATAATAAAAACCGGTTGATTATAAAAAAATAGACATAGTTTTATTATAGTTTTTTCTTTTTGACATTTGGTGCAATATAACGGAAATAAATCGATATGAAATCGATAAACCATATATGGGTTAGTATGCGGTAGAGGGTTAAGTTTTTGAAATTTGAAGATAGTTTTTTTTTTTAATGTTTTCATATTGTATAAATACGATATTTTGTTCATACAATGTCTTATCAGTTATAAAAATGTGTCACACGTCACACCAATTACATTTTTGAGTTTTCTTATAAATTTCCTTCAAATATGAATATATATACACTAAAACCTAATAAAATCTATTTCATAATAAAAACCATATCCACGACTAATTTAATATATCTAATGTCACACCCGTTATACCTAGTCTTAAGAGATTGTGACGTTGAAGACGGGTTGGGTTCGATATCCCGCTTTTTATATTCCCGTTTTTTAAAATCCCGCTTTTAAAATCCCGTTTTTCACTATCCCGCTTTTTATAATCCCGCTTTTTAAAATCCCGATTTTTATAATCCCGTTTTTTATTATCCCGATTTTGCAAGCAAAACTAGTTGTTTTATTATAAAAAATCGCGCGATTTTTTAAAATAAAAAAACTAGTTTTGCTTGCAAAATCGGGATACTAAAACAAATTAAAAAATGAGACATTGTTCTAAACGCATTTAATTAAAAGCTTTAACAAAAAATATAATATATAAAAAAATAAGAAAAAGTAAGGAATGTGATACTAAAAAGAAATCAATTAACAAACTAATATTTACTTTAAAGTTTCAGAAGAACAATCAAATCGTGATAATCCCATAGATTAATAATAACATAAAATGATCACAACACCTTAAATTAAGTACACACTACATAATCAAAAGAAATTTCATTTAAATATATTTCAACTTATATTTGGATGCATTTCAACAATTTTGATATTTAAATAAATGAAATTTCTTTTACTTGTGAACTCAATTTAAGGCTTTAATCATTTTATATTTTTATAAAAGAAATACCGTTTTCATTATGTGTTGAAGGTACATATTGTGTGGGCAAAAAATCAGTTTTACTAATTTTTTGTCTATTTCTCATGATTTTTTTATTTGTGAATTAAGCATGTATTTTGTAAAAAAAAAATCGGGATTTTCGGGATTTGACGGGATTTTAAAATGCGGGATTTCAGAAAACGGGATTTAAAAAAGCGGTATTTTCGAAAACGGGATTTTGAAACTTTTTTTTCGGGATTTTCGAAAAACGGGATTTTAAAAAGCGGGATTCCGATACGCTCCCGTTGAAGACAGATTGACAAAATGTAATTTTAAAAATATATTAAAAAGTAAATACAATAGGTATAAAGTGGAAAGTGCACAAATCAAATGAAGTTACTCTGTCACACACTTTATAATGGAAATAACCATATTTAAAATGAACGTGTGTTCATTAACCCTCTGTCGGCACACGGGTGCGAATTTGACAGGACAAAAATAAAAAAATTACGATTTTTCAAAAAAGTGGTCACAAAAAAGTCTCTTTATACGGGTGAAAATATTTTTTTTCGGAGCTGTGAATACAATATTCGAATTCCTCGGAATATTCTACATCAATTTCATACTTGATTGTCTATAAAATATTGGGACCGAAAAAAGTTCTAGCGACATGAAAATATATAAACCTAATTCGCACCCGTGTGCCTATCACTTCACAAAAAAGAGGTGTGCCTACAGAGGGTTAATTATGTTCAAGCATATTATTTTCAGAAAGTTAACTCGATTTGAAAAAGGTTGAATTTGGTTTGCAAAGGATTGAAAACTTCTAAAAAATCTTTTTAAATGATCGTAAACTTTGCAAAAAATTAGTCTTCGTAAATTTCGATAGTCACCAAAGACGCAAAACTCGCCAGATTTTGAAAACTTTACGGCATTGTCTTTTTTCATCTAAATGTAAAGGTGATATTTTTTAAGGTTAATTTTTTTGGTGGTTTCTGAGTATTTTTTTTTTTTTATAAAAAAAAAATTAAATTTAAATTTAGATTTTGATGAAATAAAGCGGATGTTGTTTAATTTTTAAAAATCTGTCCAAATTTCAGAGGGCAAAAATTATCTGCAAAGTTCATTATCACCTTTTTAAATTGTTTTAGCCAAAAAAAATATTAATATAAAAATAGTTCAAAAGAGTGATTTAAAAAAATTCAAAAAAAAATATATTTCCGCTAAAAAAAATACTTCAGTACGTACAGTAGGTAGCTACCTATTTGTTATGTCAGGCGTACATACGTTTTTATTCTTTTTTTATTTTAAAAGTATTCAAGCATATTTTTTTTTAAATTTTAATAGCGTACCAAAGTTTTTCAATTTTGAAGCAGATTCCAAATTATTATGAAATATTTTTTTTTGCTACAGAAAATATAAAAAAAAAAAACTTGGGGTACCCCGCAGCGTGTATTTACGACTTTTGTCTAAAGTTTAGCATCCAAATTGTCTGCAAAGGTCAGGGTCTTTCAATTTGATATTAAGCCTTACAAAATATTACCAGCGGACTATCAACGATAACTCATTTGTTTTTTTCATTTATTTGGAAGAAAATCTACATAAATCGAATCGATTTGAAAACTTTTTACTCATTTATACTATTTAAACTTACTTTTGTTTAGAATGTTGAGGGTAATGTGATGTTTTCTAGGTGTAAACCAAACGATTTAGGTTAAATTTGAGTTTCTCATTTTTTAAAATTTTATTAATCCTGATTTTCAAATATAAATTATAAGCTTTCAAAAACAGGAGTTTTCGAAAATTTATTGCGCATCAATTCCAAATTTTGTAAGATGGTAAGTCATTAAATGGCTTTATTTGAAACAATTTCCTGGTCCTGTAGATTTTTTCCCAAATATATCCAAAAGTCTGAAGGGTTTAAAGTCCATTATTTTACCACAACTTTAATTTTCTCCTAAAAATGTTAATAAACTCACAAGAACTTGGAATAGAAATCGTATACCTACACAAAATTTTGGGGAAAGAGTTAGAGACAGGTTAATAAAATACCGAACACAATGGCGCGTAGGAGTAGTAAAGGCCATTATACCCTTGCACAGATGAGGTAAACACTGTATACCTATTTGATCATTTTAGAACAAAGAATATTTTGTCTTTAAAGAAACTTATGGTAATGTCTAGCCCAAATATAACTCAGGTAGACATCTATTTTTATTACATGCATACGTTAACAAGAAAATAAAATTGATATGACAAATGAACAAAACATTGGCATATTTTCTAAAGAATTAAGAATCCCACATAATTGTGACGTCAAAAAACAATCACCCACATGTTTAATTTTATGCAGAATTCCAAATTTTGTGAAATTTTGAAGGAATATAAAAAGGATGAACTTTTAAGAAATTGTATGTCATTACTCAAAGGACTTCTCCTCAAGAAACACTCTTATTAGTGCGAAAACAAAAAATACCTAAAATTTACAAAATGGCACGAATTAATATCATTTTTGGACTACGAAGTGTTTGTTTAATTGCAGTTACTTTTTGTGTAATTTTCCATTTAACACAATCGGATTCAATAATTTGTGGTAAAGCAATTAATAATGCTTTAGATATGATGTGTGAAAATGGATTTAATACTTATCGAACTAAACGAAGTTTTCGTAAGGACTAATTTTAATAACCCATTTTATATTTAAAATACAGTTTTTTTTTGTCCCTAAATAGCTTTAGAAGAAATCACCGATGACAGCAACGACGAAGTAGACAACTTTGGATTGGACCAATTACCATTCTGGAGAAGCATGTCTGCTGATAGTTTAACAAAACTGCGACGCAGAAGAGATGGTGTTTATTATGAATGCTGTGTGAAACCATGCACTAAGGCAGAGTTGATGACATTCTGTCGACCATGAATTATTTTAGAAAAATTTTAATTCCGATTCCGTAAATCTTCCGAAATAAAATAAATTATTTTCACTACAACAATTTTACAACAAAATAAAATTTGTTTCCTTGATTTTTGTTCTAATTGTTTGTTTTTTTTTTTTCCTTGACGTTTCATCTTGATCGAACAACTCTATGTTCATAAAAAATAGTTTCCACAATTCCCAAATAATTTCATCCTGATTTCTCAAAGGGAAAAAGAAAATCCAAACATTTCGACCGGAAATCTTCGCAATCAAAAAATTGTGTTAAAATCCAAACGATTGGTTGATGGTTTAAAAAACCATGATTTGCCATGAAACCAAAACGAACATAAGATTTTTTCCATAGAGAATATGCATCAAACATAGATTTCTTAGGATTTCTCAGAAAGGAAAAGAGATTGAAACAGATTTTGAAAGAAAAAGTTTAGTTCTTTGAGAAACCGCTACAAATGTAATTATAAAAAACTATCACGCAAAAGGACATAAACTCAAAAACTGTTAAAAAAAGGGTATTTTTGATTTTCTAACGTTAATATCTCAAAAATGTGATGTGATAGAATTATTCTGACTTCGGATTCGAGTTAAACATACGAAAAACCATTAGAAAAGTATACCCTGACTTCTATAAAAAAACTTTTGGATTAATGAAATCGATTTGGGCAGAAAAAATGAACGGACTTAAATTTGAATATCTGAAGATTTAAAAATGATATAAGTTTAATTGAAACGCAGTTAAAAAGAGACATATTTTTTCTAAAAATAGAGCCATTATTTAAATTTTTACCGTTATTATTAACAGAGTTATGAGCCAAAACATGAGGGAGAGTACGTAAAAGTACGCTTTTTTTCATAACTAATTAAGCTCGCAAATTTTAAAAAAGCTTTTTTCTTACTATTTAGACCCCAAGGAACATTTCAGCATCAAAAAATCTCTAGTGCAAGACACTTCGAGTAGTGTCGTGTTCATTTCACCTCATTTTGATTGAAGTCTATTTATCTAAAAAAATGTCCTCATAAGTCAACACATACCTATTTCAAATGATGAAAAACTTTAACCCTCTTGGGGCGCCATCTAGTGTCAAAATAAAAATCTGAAAAAATTATAAAGGGTTTTTTTTTTTATTATTATTTAGAAACAGTTTTTCTACTTATATTAGGAACTTGATTCAAAAATAACGAACGCCCTAATGTATCATACTTAAAAATCAAAAAATGAGAGTTGTTAGTTCTTTCGCAATAATCTTTCGAACATTAAAATGCGATTTCCCAAAAATGCAAAAATGGCGTATACTAGGGCGACAATTTGTTAATTCCTATGCCATCTTGAAAAAGTACACATCAATACTCCGATAAGTATTCATATGAAGTGTTATTATTTGTTGCTATAAATAATGTACCAGAGATTTTTTGTTGCTTGGACTATAAATGCTTTCCGAAAAACACCTAAAGGAGTATATTATTTGTACTCCAATACAGTGGCGTACGTTGAGTCGTCGGGGCCACGGGGCAAGACTAAGTTTTGGGGCCCCTTTGATATTTGGGGCCCTTTAGATACAAAAAAAGTACGTATACGCCATACATTTTTTTTGTATGGCTTATTTATTTTTAGGTTTATTTTAAACATATTAAAAATGTTCGTAATGCACTTTGCTATACTTACTTAAAATTTCAATCATAAAAGTAGTAAATACTTGTACTAGGGGCCCCCAAAATTTATTATTTAGAGACCCCTAAAATAGTTTTTTTTAGCTTAAAATTGATAGTTCTTGGGGCCTCTGTTCTGAAGTAATATGAACATGTACATATTTAATTTTCCATCATCAAACATAATTTTTTTTTATTGTGGGGCCCCTAAAAAATTAATTTGGGGTCCCCAAAATTAAATATTTATCGGCCCTAAAATAAAATTTTTTGAAGCTTAGAATTATTGATAGTTATTGGGGCCTCTGTTCTGAAGTAATAAATACATATTTGATTTTCCATCATCAGACATAGTTTTTTTTTATTTTGGGGCCCCTGAAAAATTAAAATTAAATATTTAAAGGCCCCTAAAATAAAATTTTTTTAGCTTAGAATTGATAGTTCTTTTGGCCTCTGTTCTGAAGTAATGTGTACACATTTGATTTTCCATCATCATACATAGTTTATTTCTTTTGGGGCCCCTGAAAAATTATTTTTGGGGCCTCAAAATTAAGTGCTTAGAGGCCCCTAAAATATAATATAATTTTTTTTTGGAGCCAAGAATTAATAGGTATTGGGGCCTCTGTTCTGATGTAATATTCGGAATGCCACCAATAACGTAATGTTTTTATTTTGGGCCCTGATGTATTTATGTTGGGGCCCCTAAATTGATATTTAATTTTCCATTTGATTGTTTTGAACCACTGAAGTCATAGCTTTTGAGGATCCTCAAAGAACATATATAATATTATTTGTCATGTCATCAGAAAATTTGATGAATATTTTTGGACTCCTTAGTAATAGATTTTGGGGCCCCCAAATTAATATTTGATTGCCTCTCAACTAAAGGGGTTCCTGACCCTTCATATTATATTTTTGGATCCCCGAAGTCATATTTTTTGGGGCTCCTAAAGTAATATTTAGTAATCCATCAACAAATGTAATTTAATTTAAAAAACAATTTTTTGTAATTTAATTTTTTTTTAAGTCCTGAAGTAAAGGCATTTGGGGCCCCTGCAAGGCCCTGTCTTGAAGTTGTTTTTTTTTGCTTTTTTGGGGCCCCTAATTTATTATTTGTGGTTGCAAAGATTTTTAAAGTAATATTTTTTGGGGCCCTGAGATAAAATTATAATTTTTCTTTTAAAAAAGCAGTTTATTTTTTTTTTTGGGCCCCTGGGGTAACCTTTTTATTAAATCAATATATATTGTGTGGCTACCAATGCATTATACATTATACTGAATGACATAATTTGTCTCCTTTGTATCCGAAGTGATTCAAATACATTTTAATTTACTTCGTTACTCAATTTATGCTAACAGTTTCCTTCTCTGCATTGTCTCCAGTGGGGGCCCTGAGGTCGGTCGGGGGCCCCGGGGCGTCGCCCCGCTTGCCCCAAGGGAGTGTACGCCCCTGCTCCAATAACACTCTTATAAATAAAATTATTCAGAAAATACCTACTTTAAGTATCTATATATTCAATAACTATCAACCAGCATTTTTGAGCTCTTATTAAGCCACACAGAAGCTACAGTAAGCCCTTCTTATTTGTGTAAGAAGATTTTAACGAATTTTCCCCTGAGGTCCTAAAGGAGCAAACACTTGCCATCATCATTCTAGTATTTCTTTTTAGCGAATTTTATTCATTGAGTCTATAAAAAAATTTAAGTATAGCGAATATCCCAAAAATAAGTGTATAAGCATTAACTGTTGGTTTCACATCGTAGGTGGTATAGGAACGTTATAGGTACCAATAGCACTTTGGGTTCAAAAAATCATGGTATCAGAGAAATTTTTGTTCGTTTTTCACCCATAACTTCCAAAATACTTATGCTAGATCTTCAAAATTTAAGAATTTATTTAGAAATGATGTTCACTAACGGAAATAATTTTCAAAATTGGATTTTTTGAATAAAGTGGTATTGGTTCAAAACTTTTTTCGGTCATAAAATCCTTATTTTCCAATTTTTTTTCTAAATAATAGATGACAGCTTCAAATACCAACTCAAATTAACAGAGGGAATAACTTTCAGAATCATAATATTGCAAAAAACCGCAGACTTCTGACCATTTTAAAACTAATAATTTCAACCTTATTCAACTAATTCAAATGTCTTCAAGAATAATTTATCTAATCTGATTTTCTCTCAACTAAGTATGCTAACCAAATTTATTTACATTATAATATTCCCTCAAGTCTTCTATTAAACATTATAATAGAAGACAGAACTAATTTAAGAAGAAGTTGCACAATGTTATATTATAGTTAATATGTATGTTTAATAGCAGCTGGGGGAATGCAATTACCCTGTTTATATATCTCGCATCTGACATATACAACGCACACGCTATGCATTTTCTAATTAACTCTGCAACAGCAATTACCCAAGTCATTGTATAATAATTAATTTGCAATTTATTCATAAACTGCACGCTACAGCAGCTTTCTCCGATATCACGATGATGATGCCCGGCCCAGGCCCAATCCTCTCCCAAACCCTCCGCAGTATAAACAACATCATTTCCTCCTCCATCATCCCTCAAAATAGTGTGTGTTGGAGTGTCTCGTGGCAGTTGCAGCTCTCTAAATTGCAGAATAACAATTAAAATCGTATTAATTGCCACGCCCACTCTGTCCACCTTCATAATGATTTAATCACAACCTCATCACTTCGGCTTTTGACCCAGTTAACAAATAAACACACAAAATGTATCAACTACTTTATTTATATAAAAACTGAAATGGTTTTGTATGTAGGCTTCAGTAGTTGATTCCTAGAAACAGGACCATTACAACACAGCATCACAGAGAGAGAAAGAAGAGTGATGGCGGAGAAGAGAGTACAAAAAATACAATAACGATGTATCTATGACCTCAACTGATTTTAATTGAATAATTGTTTCGGACACACACACACACACAATCACATTTTGCGATGACGAACGGCAGCGCCACGCCGGCCGCCGGCGACGACGGCAGGCGTGCGAAAAAATTATTTTAACAATAACAAAAACAACAATGAGGAAGTAATGAGGCCTAGCAGTGAAAAGTTATACACTGAATGATGATGACGAACCTTATAATGGCCAGGAAGGGATTTGGAATGAGGAGGGCCCCAACATTTTTGGCCATTTTTGCGATATTTACTGTAGCCTAGCGACATTAGAGTACAAAGAATTCCAAAAGTCGTGACTCACAGAAGTGTATTAAATTACAGGTCCGTCCTTGAAATATTTAAGATTGGACCTTTAAGGCGGTTCTCCTCGATCCTTGACAAACTTTTTTTTTTTTGTTAAGAGACTTAATTTTTTTAAGATTTGTTCAATTTCGAATATTTTAATATTTTGATGCTCTCATGGGCCCCTTTTAAGGATGTGGCCTTAATCAAAGAATATATGAAATAATTATCCAAATTACTTCAAAGATCCAACATATTCATTAAGCAAATAAAGAAAGAAATACTCAATGTTAGCGCCCTAGAAAAAAAAATTGCGCCCTGAGCGGGTCAATACTTTGCCCATTACTTAATCCGTCCCTGACTTTTGCCCGCTGTTGACTTATAGGAGTTTATAAAACACTCTGCACTATAGTGTGTTCCAATGATGCCTGTTTCTGGCGTGCTAAATAATTGCTGTAAAATTGCATGAATCCGTCATACCCTTCGCGCTCCTCTTGACTCCTTCTTTATTTTTCTCTTGTGTCATTGTGACACGATGCACTGTGTTTGACCTCGCACTCTATAATGACTTCATTTATCGACATAATGGCCAAAAAGGATATACTACTACTGAATTGACCTCTCATATTTATATATACGCTCTGACTCTATGCGTGTGTAATGTAATAATAATATTAAAATCCGATTCGTAAAGTGTGAGTTTGAGTGTATTTATTCTTCATTAATTGATGGATAATGTTTTAAGGATATTATAAAATGGAGAGTTTTATATGTGTGTGTTGTCTGTGTACCACAAATTAAAATTCATGCATTTATAATAATTTAAATTGAATAATTGTGAAAATATATATTATTTTTTGAAAAATATATCTTAACAAAATTTCATTTATCATTGCATGCTTTCAGGCATAAAATAGAAAATACTATAATAATAATTATATAATTAGTTTTATATTAGCATTTGATTGATATTATATTTTGGTAATGGTTGGTTGTATTGAAAATATAAATTAGAATAATATAGGATAAGATAAAAATTATATTAAAATTAATATTAAGGGGACTTTTTTTTGGTGCGGTTTATAACATTATGTAATTCCCTAATTGATACATTTTATTATATAGGAATTTGATTTTAATTAGATTTTATCTGCTTATTAGAAGTTAATTTGTCATAAAAATTGGTTTGGTATTTTATTTTACATACATTTTTGAAATTTTTTGACTGGAGGCTATTTTCGTTTATAAATAACTATTCGATTTTTTTTTAAATAGGAGCTAGTAAAATAAAATCCAAATAATAAATATAAATCTTAAATGAATTTAAACTCAAAAAAAAGTATGCGAATTTAGTTGAATGTATTTTGAGGAAGAAAAATCAGAATCTTTGGAATTTTGAAAATGAACAAAAATGAAAATTTTAAATTTATTTTTTGATAGTTTTTTTTTATGCTGGAAAACCTACCAACATGAATTAAAAAGATCAATTTTATTTCCCAAAATGTGCTATATCTAAAAATTTTGCAAAAAGCGGCTAATGTAGTCAGGCTTTAATTGTTATCTGTTTTTTTTTATTAAAAATGCAGTAGCTTTAGTTTTTTTTTTCTATCTTAGAAATTGCTTAGAAATTTCAGAATGAATCCCAAAATTTAACAAAAAAAAAACCTTTCTATTTAAGGAAACGTTAAAAAGATTTTTGAAAAAAAAAAAAACTTTTTCATCTAAAATCAAACACTTTTATATTTAAATCGTAAGAACCTAAGAAAACATGATTCAAAAACTCCTTCTGTCCCTCTCTCTTAGTACGCAAAAAAACCTTTTGAATTAAACCGACTCATCCGTTTAAACTGGAGCTCCTGATATGGCTTTAACAAATATACACATTTATAAAAAAAAAGATACGTATACACCACAGTGACCCAAAAAAATAAAATAAAAAATCTCTATCGTTCTCCGATCTCCTCTGAGGTCATTAGTTTTCAATCAAGATTCTTTTTTTTTAACACATATGGGTGCAAGGACCTAGAATCCTGCAAGTAAATTAATTAATTCTTAATGAGGTGCATTTTTGTTTATAAAATTACAACTATTAAAAGTTTTTTAACGACAATATCAATTTACAGTAATATTTTAAAATGGAAAAATTAGTGTCATAATGATAACGAAAATTATTTGAAAATCCTTAGAATTTGGGAGCACCAAAAATAGTAATTAATTGCTTACCAATCAGCACATAAATATTTTTTGGTCAACGAGTTGAAAAAGCTAACTATTTCCTATATCCTTATTTCTATGTATTAAGAAACTACACAGAAAATACATTTTAACAAAAACAAAAGTGTCATATGTCAGAATTCAAAATAATATAGAAACAATTTATAAGATTTCCATCAAAAAGTTTAAAGTTTTTCGTCTTCCAAGTTCCAAGTATAAATAAAAGTTTGCTTAAATATTAAAAATATATTTTTGTTTTCATTTATAAAAGAAAAAGCAATAAAACTCTTAATGCAACTTGAACTTTACAATAAAGTCACTGCCATGGCAGCATATACACTCTTTTATGCATTATCATGACGCGAAGCTTTTTGCAATTCATTCTATTTTTTTTTATACCACGAAAAAGGAGTGTAAAAACTTGAATAAAACTCTCAAGTCTGTAAAACTCTTTGACGATTTATAACAAAACAACTGGCGAAGCCTGTATATGGTGCAGCGGTGGCAGGCAGCAACAAGGACGACTTTGACGTAATGTTAAAGCAATTAATTACATGACGAGTGAAACTTTGCAGACGGCGACAATACGACACAGGAGAACAAAAAGGAAGCTCGTCGGCAAAGCATGACAGAGCAATAAGATGAAGATGACGACGATGGAAATGTCGTCGTCGTCGTCGGCGGCAATAAGTGTAACTAAGGGCGACTTAGGCAAGAAACAGAGATGTAATTACGTTTACTTTTTATTGTGCAGCAACACGATAGAGAATCGTCCTGAAGGCGTTGTTAATATGCTATTAACAGTATAGTTACAATATCTTACCATCAAGTAAAGGAAGCTGTACAAAATTTACTGAGTGTGTTAAAATTGTTTATAGTGTGCTTTTAGAGAGTCACTTTTGTTATTTGATGATTGTTTGTCTAAAAAAACAAGCCTCATTTGAATAAAGTGTGTGCCCTTTTTATCTTCATATTCACTCATATTTATATCGTCTAGACTTTGTGTTTTCTATTGATACACAAAAAAGTGCTTCCAATCGTCTTCGCCTACAGGACTTCTTTATTAAAAAAAAGTTAGCTTTTGTGAAAGGACAAAACAAACCCAATGTGACATGGGTCATCATAATTGATAAGGTTTCACTAACAAATTTATAAAATGAACACAAAATTTCTGTAAAGCAAAAAAGTCCTTGAATTTTTTGTATAGGATACACATGGTTTATAAAAATTGTATAAATTTTTATTTTCAACTTTTTCCTTAGGTTCACTTTAAGACACCAAGTTCTTGATTTTAAAGTTCAGTTTTTTTGTTTTTTTTTTCTCAGCAAGTATCCTGTCAATCCGTTTATTTGCACAAAACAACAAAAATGACCTTTTTTCTTCGTCATATTGCTGATTTTGTACAAAAACGAATATTGAATTAGTCCTTTTGCCTTTAAAAGGTCAAAATGTGTCCTTGGTTTTTTTTTTTTTTTTTTTTTTGTTTGGTGTCTGTGTAATCTTAACACCATAATATTCAAGCTGTTTTTGCAAAATTTTAAGCAAATTACCAAGCCAATGAGAGAGATCCTGGTATAAAGGACGAAATACATTACATTTATTTAGCATAACGCGTTTATTATGTTCGCACCATAATTCCATGGATTCAGTTCAGTTCAACTCGAGTCGTATCGTTAACACCTTTGAAAGAGATAGCAATGGTTTATGGGACTGGCTGCGAGGATATACAATAATTGTATGAAAGCAAGGTCAGCAGCAAGGAATATTGTATCCAACTATAAAGAAACAGAGAGGCGCAGCTTTTAATTGGCTCAATGCTATCATGATAATTCATTTGCAAAATTAATTCCTTAAATTGGCAGAAGGAGGATTAACATTGATATTATAAGACGCTCTTTTGGGATAGCACGCGGCGGCGTATTAATGTTAAAAGGTATATAGTGTAGCCTGTAGGCGTAAATTAAGTGAGGTTTTGATGTCTTAATAGGTAACCTCTGTGAATAATTGAGGCACTTTTTGATAGTTCAACTGTTACCAACAATTTATTTAAGTTGGTTTTAAATTTTAAACCAATTCTTCTACATCTATCCGACTCACCTAAAACAATAATAATTGAAAAATGTGGCTGTCTATAAAGTCTCTTAACGGACCATGATTTTACGTGATAATGTCATAAGAAAACAGGAATAACTTTTTTAATCCAATCAAGGGGCACGGTAGTGCCCAGCCAAGTTCTCTAGCAACTTTGGCACTACACCCTTATTTACAGGAAACAACTCAGGCCATTTTCGACCCCCCTCTAACTTCCACACCAAAGATGCTAGAAATTTCAAACTCGCTACATTTATTGAGCTTGTCAAAACCAAACTCCTCACAAAATTTAAGCCTTTTACGATGAGTAGTTTCTGAGATATAGGGCTTCAAAAATCGCAAAAACCGTAACTGACTGACTGACTGACTCACTCACTCACTCACTCACTCACTCATAAAATTTTGATTGTTTACTTGGCAATTTTTGAAATAACTTTAAAAATCGGTAATTAAAAGAAAAATTGTCAAGAGAACAATCAAAACTTTATTGATACGAATTTGAACCCAAACTTTAGAACTTGGTACACTTTTACATCTCAGTACTTTTTGTGCCAGCATAATTTCAACATAGGAGAACTTGGCTCCTTTTTTAACAGTAATGTTTTTGTTGTGATCATAATTTACAAGAAAAGGCTAAAAAATACCTTTTTTTTCTTTTCTCATTATATCAATTTTTTATATGAAAAGCTTGCAAAAAAAATACATTTTAAAAAGTTTAGTATTTCTTCTAATTTTTACAATGAGTAAAAGATTAAAAATAATTTATTGAAAACAATAATTTTTCATGAAAAAAGTGCAAAAATCAAACTTTTTGCTTCTAACACCATTAAATCTATTTTTTTATATTACAACCTATACAAAATTTTATACCATCTGAAAGCATATTATTTCAGCTCAAAATATACATATCAACCATGTCTTTACGACATCTAAAAAAAGGACTAGAATTTTTTGAACCCAATCAATTTTCATCAAAAAAAGTTAAAATTTTTTAAACAAACAAAACAAACCATGTCAAAATTTCAAACGGTGATTACGAGACTTAAAAAAAATCCGTATCAGACCCTTAATTTTTTTTTTTCATTATCTTTTGAATGGCATTTTTAATATTGTTAAAAAAATTTCTATTATCTACAATCGCCACTCTGTCAAAGGTCTAATACATATTTTAGCTTAAAAAAAAAATTATAACTTGGTTTTGAAATTTTCTAGAAATTTTTTAAAAACCTTTGTTAGCCTTACAATTAATTTAAAAAAACAGTTAACTTTCTAAAAAGTCGCGTTTCGAAAATAGTCACTTTTTTTGCAATTTTGTTTTACCCCTTCATTAGTATTCACCTTTAGGTTATTTTCTTTCAAATAGTTGAAGAAGATTTTTGTATCTCCAATGGTTTATTTTTAATTTTAAAATGAAATTTATGCCGCACTGCTTAAAATTTCAGGTGGAACGGGAGAAAATGGCAACACTTTTTCGCGGATGCTGCCATGGTGCATCGATTTATATGGATTTTTTGATTTTTTTTTAACTAACTAAAATATGAAGGAGGATATCCTTTATTAAAATATTTAACAATGTTAGCAGCACCTTAAACCTATTTAAAACTATTATTATCGACTTTTAGCCCGTATCTAGCAGGAAAAAAAAACATAACCCAGTAAAAATATTTTTTATCATGATCTTCAAACTCTCCATAAAGGATATCATAGAGAGCTTCCCCCAACATTGAATGTTCGACAAGAAGTTTGTTTTTTTTTTCTATTGAAAATGTGTCCTCCTACTCGATTATAAGACTTTCAAAAACTTTTTTGTACGGAACAAACAAAGCACAAACGACAGGGGCGACGGAACCAAAAAGTTCCTGAGAAAACCATCTAAATGAACAAAAATTAAACCAAACAAATGAAAAAAAAAAGGAAGAAAAGGAAGGCCATGGCCATTTCTAAAGAAAAAAAAATCCGAAGAAGGACTTTATCTTAAATTTTACTACATCACCCGAGTGAGAGAGGAAGAGGAAGGAATCTAGGAGTAAATAGCAAAAAAAAAAAAAAAGGATACGCAAGCATTCGAAAAAGAAAAATAAGTGTGAGACCATCAGCAGTGTGATTATGGAAAGTTTTTCATATAATAAATACATGAATAAACTAACTTTTGAGTTTGGGCAGAGGACGCCTGATGGAATTTCGAAGGAAATGGGTAAGTTTTTAGTTTTATTTTTTTTTTTTTTTTGTGTAACCAAACCCAAAAACTACACATATACGTAGTCTCTCTCTTGTATTATCTACATTTTCTATTATTATTTGTATGAAGAAAACTTTCATAATTTTATCCAACACTTTTGTGCGAGAGATAGTGCTTCCCAGCCGAGATACAAATGTATCTATACAATCTACATAAATATATTCTAACGTTAAATTCTTTGTGTCCTTTTTCAATGGTCTTCACTCTACAAAATATATATAATTTGGAAGGAAGAGATTTTGGGCAAAAAAAAGGACTAGTTATATGATGACAATGATGTTGATGATGACAAGGCATATATACATGTGTGTATGATTTTTAAGGATGTGTGTTTGTTGATTATAAAGTTCTTTTGTCAAATATTTTGAGTGCCACAATAATGCTCGAAGGAATTTTTGCAACAACTGGCTTTTGTTTTTGAATTTCATAGTTTTTTTCGAGTACCTATAATATTTGGAGGAATCTTTTGTCTTTTATAATATTAGAAGTTCTTTTTTTTAAACTTGACAAAAAAAACAATAATCTTTCAACTGAGAAAATTTAAATACCTAGTTGATTCAGAAAATGTATTGATCAAAAATTTGAAAGAAAGTAAATGAACTTCTTTCTTCGTTTTGATGAGAGGAACCTTTTGAACTTTACTTCTCAAGACATCATTTTATTTACTTTCGGAACTTTAGGATTTATAATAAACATACCTAAAACTTTAATTTTATAAAAAAGAAAAAAAAAAAACTTTTGTTTGCTCAAAAAGTCAAATTAGACAAAAAACGTGGATAAGGATTTTCAATGCATTTTATTGTTCCTTGAAGTCTATCACATTATATTTATAAATACATTGTGGTATAATATTACTCCTCTATAAGATTTTCAATTTTAACCGTTAAGACAGATAAAAAGTGTTTATTTTGGAATAAAAAAAAAATATATATATCTGAAAAATGGTTTTATACCTATCACAAAAAATTTTTAAATTAAGAGACGTTTTTGAAAAAAATGTATTTATAAAAATTTTTTAACATTTCTCAAAAAAAGTTAGCTGGCAATTTTTAAAATCAACATAAACGTTTTTATAAAATTGATTTTTCAAAAATAGTTTTGAAGAATTCAAAAATATGGTTTTTGTAAATTTTTTATATTATTTTAAATCGAAATCAGTCTTGTCGTTTACCGAGTAATTCGAAATAAACAAAACGGTTCTATTGCAGATACCTTTAATGAAAATAAAAAAATAAATTTTTATTTCAAAAATTTTATTTTATTTGAAAATTGTTTTTTGAAGTTGCTTACAAATGACCAGTGAAAAAAAAAAAATGCCCAAATGGGATTCACATGCCTATATGCAGCATTTTTAAATACTAAAAAAAAAATACTCAAATAAAAAAAAAATTATTAAAAAACAACGGCAACATTTACCTACACCTGTGAATGGTACTTTTTTCGAAAGCTTAAATTATACACTGAATTTAAATTTTAAAATCAATTCATTTTAAACAATTATTTCGAAATAAACGATTTCAAAGTCAAAATTTTAGAAAAAAATGTTTAAAAAAACACATTGAATACTATTTAAATAAATACTGTGGATTTCAATACGAAGTTTATCGATAAAGTAAACTTAATTGATTTCTTATCAAACACTGAAAATCATTATGTTCCTATGCCTTCTTGTTTTTTTTTTTAGAAAATTGAAAAATAGAAAAACTGCTTTCTTTACCAGGCTCACGCATTTATTTAAAAAAAAAAACAATTGATTGAAATGGCCTTATTTAAAAATAAAAATTAAGTAGTCGGTATATAATTTTAGCTTTCGAAAAAAGTACAATTCATAGCTGTAAGTGTTGCCGTTGTTTTTTAATATGAATTTTTTTTTAGAAAATTGCCCCTCCCCCACAAAGGTTTCTTTTTTTACTTGAGTAAAACTAAAAACGCGAAAAATAAAATAGGTTCAAATAGCCATGCTTCCGTAATTTTCAATGAAAAAACTTAATAAGCCTTGTATTTTGAAGGAAATTTAATCTTCTTTCTTTTTTTGTAAGAGCATTTTTAATGCCTTTCTTAGTCCAAATAGACCAGTGCCGATGCCTTCAAAAACATTAAAAAGTACAAAAAAATCATAGTAGGATGAAACCCATTGGAAAAGGAGGTGAATATGATAAAAATGAAAGGAAAAATAAATTACGGGCGAACCAAGTTCGGGAAGTGGGTGGGTTGAGTTTTTAATGGTAAAAAAATGGTATATCTCGATTTCCGGCAAAACTAAAAATTCTATAGAAAAAAAATGTATGGCAAAGTTGTAGGTAATAAAAAAATCTACAACTTTTGTATCAACAATTTTTTCACATAACCTCAAAATTTATGTGAAAAATTCAAAAAAACCGAGTTTTTGGTTTTTTATTTTTATCTTTTTCAAAAACAAAAATTTTTCTACTCAAAAAACGTAAGATTTCATGTAACATTGATAAATCTTACGTTTTTTGAGTAATTAAAGTGTAAATTTGAATAAATAGGCCAAAATTGTAAACAATGATAAAGAAATTTTTTCGAATTCAAGCTTTTTTCATTTTTTGAATTTTACGAGAACATGTTCTATAGTATACTAATGTAAAATTTTTTTACACCATCAGAAAATAGACATTTTAACGAAGAAAATTCCAATCGACTTTTTGAAAAAAGCTGATATTTTGACACGTGAATTTTCGATTGAAAATTAGGGTGTTTTTTTTGGTATTAAGTCAAAATAAGGTAAACAAATCAATATTTTAAATCAAATAAATTACAGTGTGTTTGGGACATAATAAGGTAAGTTTTCACCAAATTTCGTAGAAAAATTTTTGTTTTTGAAAAAGATAAAAATAAAAAACCAAAAACTCGGTTTTTTGAATTTTTCACATAAATTTTGAGGTTATGTGAAAAAATTGTTGATACAAAAGTTGTAGATCTTTTTATTACCTACAACTTTGCCATACAACTTTTTTCTATAGAATTTGTAGTTTTGCCGGAAATCGAGATATACCATTTTTTACCATTTAAAACTTAACCCACCCACTTCCCGAACTCGGCTCGCCCGTAATTTATTTTTCCTTTAATTTTCATCATATTCACTTCCTTTTCCAATGGGTTTCATTCTACTATGATTTTTTTTGGTTTCAAACATTATCGACCCTGGTCTAAAATAAAAGATACAACCAAAAAAGTAAAAAAAAAAACTCAAAAAATCGAATTTTTGGATTTTTGTATGTTTTGGTAGGTATGTTTTGTTTTGACTGTTTTGGTATGGAAATTTTTTTATCAATTTAAAAAAAAAACATTATTCTGAAAGTAAATTTGGTTCGCTACAAAAAGTTTTGAGCTCAATATATGAAACTTTTGCTCTGCTTACGATATATATTTCAAAAAAAAAAAAAAAAAAAAAGGGGCTTTTGCACCCCAAACTTCAATGTCCACCCTTTCAAATAATAGCACTCCGCGGTTTTATCCGCGGATTCCTGCAATAAAAACCAGTGAACGTCTTAGTTCCTTTCTAAAAGACCTGAATTTGCCCTAAGGCTGTACATCTGTAAGTACATACATAAATATATCGCAAGTAAAAAATTGCCTTTATTTTGAGGGATTTCGTCCACCAAAAGAAAATTATAGTTCCAATTTTTTTAAATTGTACTTTGACTTCATTAAAACAAACTTCTACTTTAGTTGCCTCAGCGGTCTTCTCTAGCTTAAAACTATGGTTGAAGGTTGAACCCCAGGGGAGATATTTTATCTATGTATAATACTCAAATGCTTTTTTCCGTCACCTGAGACCCCAAACAAATTGAGTAAAACACCCTGCCTATATCTAGAAAAATGTTTTCCTTAATAAAAAGCTTTCAATAAATAGTTTCTATTGAATACTATTTGCTCCTTGATTGTCCTCATGGAAATTTTTATTTGATGTTATTTCCTATGACAATACATACTACTTCTTCACGCATCATTGCGTTTTTGCCACCCATGATGCAACAAAAAGGACACACACTTCCCTTTTTTAATACAAAAATTCACAATTCCTTGTGGAATAATGAAATTAAGTGTTTTGTTTTCTTCCTTTCATTCTCCCCATCATCACTTTTCTCTCTCTCTCTCTTGATTTCAATGATTTTAATTTCAAGGATAATAAATTATCCTTAAACAGAGAACACTGCAACCAAACTCGTAAATCTGTCAATATACATTGTCATTCCACTTAATATTGATTTTAGTCATTGTAAAGGACTAAAAAGGACTAAAAATATTTTTGTAATGAAAGCATCACAGACAATGTCTACATGAAATATTTTTTTTTTTGTTTTGTTTGATGTTTTGTGTTTTGGTTGCATTGTCCTTAATATTACACCAAACTATTATGGCACAGTTGGATTCACATTATTTTAATATCAAAAGTCCCCTCCTCTCAACAAACCCCCCTCAAATCATCATCATCCCATTTCATTGATTCTCTTTGCCATTACCATCACACAATTTTCTTTCACTTTAATTCCCATAACCGCGTTTAAAAATATGCGCCATAAGAAGAGAAAAATTCTATTGTCTCTATTGAGTTTAAGTTTGTCTCGCGCGGTATTGCAACGATAATGCATACATTGCTTAATAGCAAGAACCAGGCAAGAAAAGAATCTAAAGGAAAAAAAAAAGTCCTTTTTTTTTGTTAATTCACATAGTTTTTTTTTTTTCATTCAGCGTTCGTCCTTTTTATATGAAAGAATATGGAATGCGGAATAAAATCATAGTTTTCAATTATTTATAAGGAGAGTAAATTTAAATACCCTGCCTGAGTGAATCCTTTCTTGGAATCCTTGTACTTACCTACAATAGAGCTTCGGTTGGCGAAGCCCTTCGCTGTATTATCTTGCTGCTTCACGTGCAGCACCGCACACAAAAAGGATAATAATGGTCGAATAGCAGCATGTACAAGTTCAATGCGCTGCTTGGCGCACTAAGTGCATCTTCTGTATAGCAGAACACCCACGAGAACGAACTTAGTTTAATGTGTACTTAAGCGGTGAAGGGGCGCAAGGGTATGTGGATGCTGATGATGAGATTCCCCACACCGTTATGGTTGCTTAGGTGTGTATAAGTACACTGGAATGCTTATAACAGAAGGGTGCAAACAGGGGCGGATTTTACTTATGTCATTTTTGAGGTAAGTCTCAAGGCCCTTTTTTTTTTAAAGGGGCCCACATTTAAAACAGCTTCGTAGTGGATTTTAGTAAATTGAAAAATAAGAGTAAAGAGTTTTTTCATTGATTCCATTTTGATGGTAAATTTGAAAATTTAGATTTTCGGAGGGGCCCTTATCAAACTTTCCGTTTTTTGAGTTGGGCCTGGATTTTGTCATACACCACTGTTCATTTGATCTAAAATTGATAAGATTGATTGATTTATTTATCATTTTTATTGCACCTTTGAGCCTAATTATGACAAATCCGCTCATGCAAAAAATGAGTAAAACCCATAGCATCAATTCACAATTTAGATGAAAAGGACGAAAAAGAAATTGCAAATGCATCCGCATTCAACGTTGATGTTTTTATCTGCGATCCACATTCGTTCGTTCGCTTGCAGAATCTATGTGTATGAATGTATGTTTATGGCAGCGAGAGAGTAGTAAAGGAAAAGAACTGTAAAATTGCATTGAGGTGGTTGTACAGAACCACTAACAGCAGAAACAACAACAAACAACAGTCGCAGCATCAGCAGCGTTATATACAAAATTCTCTGTTCTGGATGCAAAAAGCAAAATAATGCTTTTGGTGTGGTGAAGGTGCGATGGGAAATGTCCTTTGGAATGTGAACGGTGTGTGACAATGCAACGAGAGATGATGCAATTTGAAGTCATTCACATGTGAGAGAGGATTGTACAAACTGAATGCTTTTTGTATACACACTACACACATACTTTCGTTGTCGTCGTCATAT
Source organism: Episyrphus balteatus (assembly GCF_945859705.1). Classification (NCBI taxonomy): domain Eukaryota; kingdom Metazoa; phylum Arthropoda; class Insecta; order Diptera; family Syrphidae; genus Episyrphus; species Episyrphus balteatus. The sequence continues at coordinate 65,909,572 of NC_079137.1, read as the reverse complement.
CCGTATGTGTACACTGTATACACTTATGATGATGGAATATGGCAGAGAGAGGATTGTGTCAAAATATTTGTCAATGCATCACGCAAATGGAAAATTATTTATCTTAATAATGTGTGTCCTTGTAGAAATGGCAAAGAAAACAAACGCATTTTTTTGTAGGAGTAGGAACAGGAAGTAGGATTTTATTGTGTGATGGTGTACCTACTTATTTACAAACTTGATAGTTGTAGGTAGGTTTTAATGTTTAATAAAAACATATTTTTCTCAAGAACGTGCTAAGCGGTTGTGATGAGTTTTTTTTATTAAACTTTTTGTCAGCAATTTATAGGAGTTTATACTGAAACAAACACAAGCTAACAACGGGTAATTAATTAAATTCGATAAGAAAATAAAAAGTCTTAAGTCTATACAGTTTTACACTTCGCTTTTCATGATTCACAGCCTCCTTTTCCTCGTTTATGAAGGGCGAAATTTGAGAAATCAGTTTTTAAGTGCAACCAGAAAAACCATCATGGTAACCACAACTTTGTTTTTAGATAAAAAGCTTACCTTACTTGTTTGACTTCAATTTTCAAATCAAAATACATACATATTTAGGATTTATGCAACCGACTGCATATTTTACACTGCTGCCAAGTATGAACAAGCCACAAACGTCTTATTACAAATGGCGCCCAACACTTTAGATTAAGAGTTTTATGTCCTACTACTAAGGTTCTGTGTGATTAGGGTTATATATTTAGCTGAGGATAAATTTCTGACATCGTCGTGTTGAACATAAAATGTATCTTTGGTGAAATTAGGATTTGCATAATTGGGTTTTTTGACTCCCAAAAAAAAAAATTGGGTTGGGGTCGAAATTCTGTAGGTATGTGCCAAAATTCGGATTTCAAAATTCTGTATTTTAAAATGCTATAAATTCAAAATACTGTATTAAATTCTGTAAATGATAAAAGAAAAATTGTTTTCATAATAAAAAAAAGTGCGGTTTTTTTCACTATCAAAACATTTATCATTTACAGAATTTTGGAGTACCTACAGATTTTTGGTATTTTCTTTGAAGAAAATGTTGAAGTAAAGTACCTCTCCAATTAATTTGCATATGACTTACAGGTTACAGCTATTGGATTGAATTTGAATGACATACCTTGAATACCAAAATACTAGTAATATTTAGCCAAGAATCTTCAAACATATTTCACCATTTTGTTTTTTTGTTATTTTTTATTTGTTTTTGTCTTTTTTTTGTAAAGTCTGAAACGAAACTTATATGTATATGTAGAACATATTCTCATATTCTCTAATTTTTCCTCTGCGAAAACCGTCACATGAGGTTTTATGTAGAACATAAATCCTTAACTTGCGTTTTACCAAACGGCTTTTATACACTGTTATACTTAATTTGTTAATTGAATACAAATTGTTTAACAGGAAAGACAAAAAGGTATAGGCGTGGAATATACAGAATTCCAAAAAGCAGAATAATGGATTTCCAGAATTTTGAAAATATAATTTTGGATTTAAAGAATTTTGAAATACAGAATAGTAGGAAAGCAGAATAATGAAATACAAATACAGAATTTAGGAATACAGAACAACGACCCGTTCCCAAAAAAATATAATAGGATTAAAATCGGTGATGGAAGAAGTTCCAAAATATGATTTGGGTCTTATGTCTCACATGGGACACAAATTCCAAACAAAATTTTTGTAATGTCTCTAGTACGGTGGAGAGTGTAGGTATGTAACGCCATGCTTTCCCCTCCACCCCCTCCATTTGAATATTTGTTCAAATTTGAAGTGTTTTAAATATAAATCTGAAAAACTGAAATAATGCTGAATTGGCGTTATTTCAGTTTTTCATGGTGAAATAACCCAAACGTCAAATTTTGAGTTATTTCACGTTCGTATAAGGTGTAATAAAGTAATAACTGGACGTTATCTTGTTTGATTTCTATAAATGTATTTCAGTTCTCTCTAGCTCTTCTTCATTGAGTATCAGATCCCCCTTTGTTGAATCCCTCATCAAAGTACACTATACATTTTTCTGGTTTTCTAAATACGGTCCAAATTAGCAAAATGTGATAAGATTGATTCTGTCATAGCTGTGTTTAAGTAAATCACATTGATCAACAAAATTTAAAGTGCTCTGACCCAGGGTTTTGAAAAGCATACTAAATTATAAATTTTCAAAAAATACTTTTTCTGACATAGGTAGTATGCATTTTTAGCAAAGTAATGGGTCTCGCAATGTTTGTATGGATTAAGTTCAAATCCAACGTCAAAATTACTCAAGAACTTTATATTATTGAGATACTTATTTGAAATTGATGTAACATAACTTTAAAAAATAAACTTCAGAAATGACATTCCTTGTAGAAAACTTATAAAATTGAATAGCTATCTCAAAAATGTAAAATTCTTTGAAGAATTCTAAACTCACAAAAAACTTCGTGAAAATTATATTTTTTTTTATCTGAAAACAACATACATATGTACAATGTACATGTACATTAGGGCGTGTCACTTTTTTATGGAAAAAAAGTACTCTAATTTTCAAATGTAATAGTGGTCAAAAGTTGTATTAGGATCTGAGATTTAATAAAAAAAAAATGTAAAAAAAATTTATAATATCCTTCGTCTTTGGCTCGCTCAAATCGGTTGAAGTTGTTAAGAAAAAAACGATTTTATATGAAAAAATGATATTTTGTATTCACTTATTATTTCACAGCTTCTTTACTAAGTGTTCAATTCCAACAAATATAAGCTTAAAAGTTTTTTCTTGCAATTATCTTTCACGTGAAAGCCTAAAAATATGTAATTTATTTTTTTTTTTGTATCTAAACATAAGTTTCAAAAACCTCTAAAAATCCAAATTTCTTCGATTTCTTCCTATATTTTGAGCGAGCCAAAGATATTAATTAAAATGAAAATTGTAAACGCAGGATTTAATTAAGATATAAGCAATGCAACTTTTAAAAGCTATTACATTTGAAAATTCCATACTTTTGCATTTTGACACACCCTAATGTACATACATACTTTTTGCTAATAGCAAACAAAGTAATCAGGCCATAATTACCATTCTTGTCTTGCAAATTCTTAACATTACCTGTCTGTTCTTTTTTTTTTTTCAATGGAAGTAATTCTAAATCAAAGAACAATAGCTAGCTACCAAGCTATTATTTCGTATTGATAACTATTTTTGTAAGAAATTAGTAAAATGTATCGTTCAACGAACCCATTTCCTTCACCTAAACATTTTCTAATCTATCGAAACAATCTCCATATCAAAATTCATGTTACAGCACTATAGGTACCTTTAGAAGAAAAAAAAATTCCAATTAAGTTGTTTTCCTGCAGGCGCAAGACTTGAGTTCTAATCAAAGCCTTGATTACTAAAAGCCATGCGATATTTAAATAATATTGATCCATTCCGCATCCATGCATAAACATCATCGTTCTATAGAGTGTACTTCCGTTCACTTCATTAGACCAAAAAAAAAAACTATACACAAAACACTCTCGCATGCACCATGATGATATATCCTTATACCGACCCCACAAAATTCATCCACTACGTGCATTGCATAAACAAAAACCCATATATCCAACATAAAAAACATACAGGACGAAAGAAAAACGTAATTTCCTTACTCTCAAAAAAAAACCCTACCAAAAGCCCAAGAATAGGTTAGGTAGGTTAAAGCGGAACTTTGCTTTTTCAAAGAGAAAGAAAGAAAGAGTGTGTGTTGCTTGCTACCAATTTCGTAATTATTTTGAGTATTGCAACAATCACGAGTCGATAATCAAACACAACACAACACACACATTTTCTAACATTCACCCTTCTGTATAGTATAGTACCCTATAAAACACTATAGGCCAGCTCAGTTGTTGGTTTATAACAACAACTAACTGTGAACACAAGCAGGCACGTAGTGGGTGGTACACTATTATGTACTGTCAAAAAAAAAAAATACTTCACCCTGTCTTAAAACCCTCGAATCACACACCCCCACTCCATTATACGATCTTCGAAAAAACTCAACCCCAAGTGAAGGATAATATAAATGGGTTCTTGGGATAATATTGAACGTGCAGTAAGGTGTAGTACTACTCTTGGTCCTTTTCTGAAAGGAAAAAACAATTTACTCAATGAACATTGCATGCCAAATGAAAAATCTACAACAAACAATCTGCGTCGTATAATGCACGAATGCACAACACCCTTATATTATTGTGTGTATTATGTTTGTTGGGTGGTTGGCTAGCTGAATGCATGGAACGGACACGTTTTTATCATTTGACAAGCAGCAGCAGGATGCAGGACGCACGAGACGTACCTACTTTTTTTTTTTGTTCGTTTTTCCTTATTTTCCGTTTTTTTGCCAATAAACAAGGCAACAGGAGCTATGCAGTTGTTGTATTTTGTTGAAATCAAAAGAAAAACTTCAGTAAAGATGTCCAAGAATTGAAGAATAAGCCGGAGTTCTGGTTATTACTCTTATAACAATGTGAATACGAGTCGTGGATAAATGTGCTATATCACAATCACAAACCCCTCCTCAACCCGCCTGAGTAGAAACCATTGAATTGGAAAACACCCCCTCGGTGATTTTTTTTTTTTTTAATTTTTCGAAAAGCCGTGTCCAATTTAAATGGTCTCAGTTTTTCAATATCACAAATTTACAATTCTCGACCGTTGCGTTGGTTCGCGTAGGATATAGTTTTCATGGCCTTTAATCAATTAAACGTTCAATATCCTGCTTTTAATTGGGAAGAATGATTTGTGATCTTTTTTTCTTTGAATGAAAAGCTATTCGACAATGGAGATAGGAGTATAAAATGGAAGCAAACTTTATTTTATGAAAATAATATGAGCAGGAAGGAATTTTAAAGAACAAAATGTATTTAGTTGTTATTGAAGCTGTTATTTGAATTACAACGTTGACTTAATCAATTATTTAAAATTTCGTAAAAATCACCAATGCCATATTTTTGGTTAGATTTTACTGAGTACTTGTCTTAAAATACCTACAATTTGATCATTTCAATGACCAGTGAAATAATACAATTTTTGTATTTCCCTAGGGAATACGTTGAAACTTTTTTGTTAGAATCAAAATTAACCATACCACCAAAATATAAATAGTTATTTTTTCAAAAATAGCTCAAACGTTTTGGATTAAAAAAAAAGAGGTTGTCTGTAAAGCTGGTTTTCGGACGATGATTTTACGTGATAACGTCGTCAGAAAACAGGTTGTGTGCTTTTGTTTACAATGAGTCAATTGAAGCGTTTACTTATTTCAAACAATCATAATTTACAAAAAGAAGCTAAAAAAAAAATACCTTTTTTATTTTCTCATTAGGTATATTAATTTTTTCATTTTAAAAGCTTACAAAAAAAATTATGCAATTTAAAAGCCAAGTATTTCTTCTTAAGAATAAAACCATTTTTAAATTTTTGCAATGCGCAAAAAGTATTAAAATAATTTATTGAAAACAATAATTTTCATCAAAAAAAGCTAAAAAAAACATGAGTTTTTATCTTCTCACGTCATTAATTCCAATTTTTTCCCTAACAACCTATAACAAATTTTATACCTTCTGAAAGCTTATTGTCTTAGCTCAAAATATATATATCGATCAGGTCTATGAGACATCTATAAAAAGAGCTAGTATTTTTAGAACCCGATCATATTTCATTAAAAAAAGCAAAAAAAAAGCATTTATTTTTATGTTCTCACGCTATGGAATCAATTTTTTTGATTGACAACCTATACAAAATTTTATACAATGTGAAAGCTTATTATTTCACCTTTCATATGACGTATCAATCTCATTTCAAAGATGCCTAAAAGAGATGTTAGAATTTATTAAAGTCAACCATGTCGAATTTCCACACTGAGATTACGGTACTTTCCACACTGGTGGCTGTTCGGGGGGCAACAGATCTCCACTGGTGTTTTGAGGTTTTTCGCAAGTTTCTTGATTTAACATTGTGTAGCTTGTAGGTAGTCTACCGTTATGTGTGATATACCAAATAAAAGGTTATTGTATCAGGATGCTCATAAAAGTTTAATAAAATTTCTATCTGCTCTTGGTCAAAAGTTATAACCTGTTGAATTCTAAAATTTTCTATTCTATTTTACCGTTATCTCAAAATCGTGTTTACGAAAATGATTGAAACTTCGCACACATATAATCGTAGTCATGGTCTATCATTACTCCATATACTTTATTCCTGTATCTATTAAAGAAAAAAAGATAAGAATAAAAAACGATGAAAATCGGTTAAAAACGGCCAAAAAACGTGTGTTTGAAAAACTTGTTTCTTCCGTTATTTAGTCAAAACTCACTTAACGATTCCAAGTTTTGGCCCATGTATGCATAAGGCCAAAACCTACATGTTCTATAAGTTTGAGATTTTTTGAACTCTAAAAAAAAAAGCTAAACATCAAAAATTACCCAAAAATACCACTAAAAAACAAGGTGTTTTTCAAAAATTCATATTTCGAAACGCAGAGTGTTGGAAAAAAATCCGTATCAGATACCTAATTTTTTTCCCTTATCTTTCACCTGGCATCTTTAGAATTGTCAAAAAAAAATTTCCTTTACCCAAAATCATCATTTTGTCATAGCCCCAATACGTGTACAATGTTCAAACAAAACGTTATAGCTTAGTTTCAAAATTTTTTAAATCTTTTTCTTAAATGCAGTTATTCTTAAATTAATCTCATCTATCTATAGCAAAAAAAATCAATTCTCTACGACTTCGCGTTTAAATTTTAGACCAAATTCCATCTTTCCGTTTTACCCCTGTTTACCCTATTAAATGGAGGAATTTTTAAAAATCCTTCATTTGGATTAAGCTTCAGGTTATTATCTTTCAAATAAGTTATAGAAGATTTTTGTATCTCTAATAGTTTATTTTTAATTTTGCATTAAAATTTTTTGCCGCACTGCGAAAGTGCGAGAGTTTAACGTTAGAAAATGGCGTCACTTTTTTGTGGTGGCTGCCATGGTTCATCGATTTATAAGACGTCATCACGTTAAAAATACATTCAGGCGAAGGGAGGTGGCCTAAAATTGCTTCCTTAGGAAAATATTCTCAACTTTTCAAAGTTTAATTAATAACTCTCTCATATTTTTGATTGGCAAGTTGAAAAAAAGCTCAAAAAATTATTTAAAGTATTTAATTTTCAAAACGTCTTCAAATTTCACTGATCAAATTTTACCGGATAAAATGGAATATTGTCCCAACATATACGTCAGTCTAAAAGAAAAATAAAGTCAAAATGTTCCATTTCAATTTTCTTGGAAAAATTAGTGCTAAATATCCTCAGAATTTTCTGTGAGTTATATTTCAAATTTTGTTCTTCTTAGTTGCTCGTCTCCTTAGTGTAGTTTTTGGAACTTCGAATGTTTTGAAATATTTTTTCCCATGACCTATTTCTTTATTTTGGACGGCGCATCAAAGGCTTTTAATAATGCGTCCTCAGTCTAGGACTGCCTCTCTTTAGATCGTTTATATTTATTAGGAAACAAAAAATGTGAAACTAACTATAAATTGATACAGTATACCATTTTGCCCGAATGCTAAATAGGCCATTTTGTCAAAAAAAAAAAACTGAAACTAAAGCTTATTTCATCAAATTTATAAGAAATACTTCATACTTAATTTTGACTGTTTTCTCCAAAATTCTATGTCTTTTATACATTTTTTTTTTTTTTTGCAAATTTTGTTCCAAAAAATTTTAACCTATGAACCTACTTTTTTAGATAGCTAAAGACAGTTTGATCTGAAAAGTTGCAAATAATGCCTTGAAGCTGCTAACATTTTGTATATGAACTAATGAATTACATTCTCAAAACCTTATAATTCTTTTCCATTATACGATTTCTATATAGCAAGGCCATTCTTGGTAAGCCAATTAAGGCCTACTGTCGAAAGTAAGACTTTACTTTAGGAATACAAAAAATATTTTTTGGACCGTTGTTATTTTGATGTCCTGACTTTCCCGAAAGTGACGAAACAGTTTTCAAATAAAATAGGTACATTTTTGGATTTAAAAAAAAATTTGAAAACGGAATTTTCTTGAAACTTTGTTTTATCTATCGATTAATTTTTTTCTTTTAATTGGTAAAACAAAATTTTCTTACACCAATAACACTGGTTAACAAGGGTTCTGTTGCCGAAACAAAAATATACTTTTCTGAAGGTTTTCGGTATGCTGAATTCGAATCCGAAGTCAGAAAAAATTGATCAGCTCCCGTTTTTGAAATATTACTGTTAGAAAATGCAAAAAAACGTTTTTTTTGACTATTTCGGACCTTATTTTTTAATATAAAGAAAATTGTTAGAAAATATTTAGTAACGGTTTATATAAAAACTATTTTCCTTCTTTCAAGAACTTTTTAAATCTTTTCAATATCTTTGTTATTGCCCAAAATATCTTAAAGGGAAGTAAGTGGCTTTGGCTTCATATATCATAAAGGAGATAATGTCGTTATAAAATTTATGAAATATGCAAACAACTGAGGATATCTCAGGAAGTAAAAAAGATATCGGAAAGATTTAAACAGATTTAAAAAGGTGGAAAACAGTTCTTATAAAAACCGTTATTAAATAAGCTCAAACAATTTACCTTATATAAAAGAATAAGGCCCGAAGTACTGCATTTTCTAACGGTAATATTTCAAAAACGGGAGCTGATTAATTTTTTCTGAATACGGATTCGAGTTCAGCACACCGAAAACCTTCAGAAAAGTATTTTTTTGTTCCGGCAACAAAAAAAAAGTTTAATTTTGTTAACCAGTGTAATATGTAGTTCCGTTCTGATAACTAACTTTGAGAAACTGCCAACAATTATATCAAATAAAAAAAGTATTTGAAATAAAAAAAAAATCATGTGTGCAATTCACACGTGGTTGAAGTGAAACCTTAAAAATTATTTTTCTTGCATAAAATAAAAATCGAAAAAATTTACCTTTTTTTTATTCCATCACTTTTAAATCCATATCTTTTATAATGACAACCTAATAAATTAAATAAATTTTAAATCATCTGAAAGCTTATTATTTCACCTTTTATTTGACTTTTCAATCATGTTTCTACCATGCCTACAAAAAAAGTTAGAATTTTTTAAAGTCAACCATCTCGAAATTTAAAAATGAGATTACAGTACTTTATACACTGGTGGCTGGTCATCGGCAACAGATTTCTATACGTGTTTTGAAGTATTTTCACGTTTTTGATATATCAAATTAAACTTAATATTATCAGCATGCGTATTAAACTTAAATAAAATTGTCATGTGGCCTAGGTCAAAAGATATAACGTGTTTAGAAAAAGAACATCTTTTTATCGTTATCTCAGGATTTTGAATATTAAATTAAATGAAATATTGCACAATTATAGTTTATTTAATTGCCTATCTACAGTAAACATTTCATTACTTTATCTATTAAAACAAAAAAGTTATAATCAATTGATTTTTCCTGTCGCTTTTTCGTTTCATCTTGTTTCAAATCACTATGATACTAAAGAAGTTTTCAGAAAAAAAAAAAAAAAAACAAGTAAAAAAATTTACAACTTTTCAGTAGGCAGTTAAGGCTTATTCCTACGAATAAAAGTTTTTTTTTTATATTGACATTTATTCTTCATATTACATATATTATAGCCTTGATCGCATTCGATACTAATTTTATTATGTGAGCGGAGCTGTTCAAAACCCGAAAAAAAAACAATCAAACAATTTATAATAAAAATCAGCAAATCCGATTTCACACATTAATGTCTAATTGAGTTATGACTAAATCCATTCACTTTCACAATCTGTCAGTAACTCGCCATTTATTTTTGAAATTCCCATGTTTATAAAAATATTTGCTCCAGTAATTTAGTAATTAAAATGAAAAAAAAGTCAGCGTGTGTGAGAGAAATCGTGCTCCCGATGAAATAATTTGTTTGTTTTTGTTTATAAAAATTTCACACAATTAATAAATATTATCTAATAAAAGTTTTTTGCTTTTTTACAGTTTTTTTTTTCAAAATTTTTTTTAATAAAACCAACAGGAAGCAGAAAGTAAAAACAAACATAAACATTTTTGGCATAAAAAAAGGAGAAAACAACGAAAGTGTCTCCTAATTAAATAAATTATTTAAGCCCGTTGAAGCCCAAACAAACACCCTGGAAAGTAAAAAAAAAGGTATAAAATCGAGAAATTCACCTTGTTTATTTCGAATTTGTTGTTACACTTGTCCATAATATTATGGCAAAATTCAACAACAACAACAAAAAATATGTAAAAACAAGGTCAGAAAATGGTTTATGACTAATTAATTCGTTTTTATTGCTCATTTCTGTTTTTAGCCATCAGATAGTTTTGCTTCAAGCTGAATTTGATTTATTGCGCCTTCACTCGACTTGTGGTAGTATATAGCTTTTGAAAGCTAATGGCTACCGGCCGGGTTTATCTGCGCTTCAATTTATACAAATTGTATATTTTCTAGGTTTAGATTCAGATTAATTTTATTTATGTTTTTTCTTGTTCTTTTTTTTTTTTTTTGTTTTATTTGTATCTTAGTCTTGTGTCAATATTAATCGGTAGTCGCGCCTTCCTCGTCTCTAATCACAATTATAGTAGTCATCGTTGCCTTTTAATTAATTTGAGAATGATTTGAGGGACGAAGTGTGGATAGAGAACTGATGTTTGTGTTAATCTGTGTTCATGTTATGAATTAATTTATTATTTACTACAAGATAATGTTTTGGCAAATCTGAAGGAAATATATGTCTAATTTAGTCAAATTACATTATTTTTATTGAAAAAAAAAACATAATATTTATGTGCAAATAAAAATAGATAGAGAATATGGGGTTTTGTTGATTATATATACGAATTATGGTTATGGTTGTTCCCATGAGGATGCTATAAATCAAATTTTAATTGATAGGCAATTTATTGTTTAATTGAAAAGTTGAATTTAAGCGGGTGTTATTTTTTAGTTATTTTAGGGGAGTTTCTCTGATTTAATGCGAGTTTATTTGCGTAAGCACTAATTAATAAAGATTATGATGAGTGCTTTTTATACACATTTTTTAATAATTATAGACTTTGGTTGAATTGATTTGAACAACACGGATATAGGGGCAGTGGTAGGTTTAAAAATGGAAAGAGATTTGATATGGAGGATTATCAATTAACTAAACAATTTAAAACTTTAATATAATCCTACACGGAGAAAACATAACACCAGGGATAACTTTACTTCTAGTATATTTAATTAGAATAAAGTTGAATATACCAGAAATAAAGTTAAATATACCAGAAGCATAGTCATCCCTGCCTTATTTTTTCTCTGTGTAGGCTTTGAAATTAATAAACTATTACCCATAGTTTTGTATTGGGGAAAGAGTATTAACTATACATTCTATACATAGGTAGAAGTACATATGTATAGTTTTTATTGTGTACCTATCATTTGGATATTTCAGCAAAAAGAGTCTTGAAGCTATATCTACTGCTGAAATTGAAAACCGAAATAATGATTGAAATTTTTTTTTACCAAAACAACAACAGAGAATCATAAAAATAAAAAAAAATAGTTAAATATACCAGATATAAGGTCAAATATCCTTTTTTTACTGTAGAAAACTGCAATCAAAAATAGTTTCTCATTTTTTATTGTTTTCCATGCATGAAAATGAAAAATTGTGTCTTAAATTTTGTGTCAATTTGCGTTATTAGAAAATGTTATATCACCTCAATGAGAGATCAAAACCAAATTTCATGGTATTCCACAGTAACAATGAACAATTTACACTTAAAAAAAAAATGGTTAGGTTCTGAATCTCTTTATGTTGTAAAGCAGTAACCTCAAATAATCTTTACCAGCAATAGAAACTGAAATTTATGAAATAATTCTATATGAAATTGGGGTAATGTGATATACTCATATTTTAAAATTCCGATAACCTCTTCATCGCTACAGCACAGTTTGCAAACGGTGAGCTATTCAAACTAACGATTAATTCAAAAAAGAAACTGTCAAGTAAAAATGTATGTAAAATAAGCTGAGCAGCAAGCTTTTTTTACCAAAAAATTGTGTGTATAAAATCTACTGTTTTTAAGATTTATAAGTATTCGAGCTCTTTGCACTACTTTAGAGCGTTCAATTTTATACAAGAAAATGATTAAATCTAGCCTTTTTGATGAACCATTATAAAGATGAAAAAATCTAAACACAAATACACAATTTTTCCCATACAAATCGTATGGGAAATAGTAATTTGCGATGCGGCGGTACTAAATGTTAACATTAAGGGCTGAAACTTTTACAGTATTTTTTTATCGCCATTCCCAACAATATTTTCAACAATGCTTTGAACAAAAAAAAATTTTTTTTTTTAATCAGTCTAGTATTTATAACAGATTTATCTTGCTTTAAAAAAAAATGTTCAAATTCATTTGCTCTAATTGGTTCTCCAAACTGTTTTATTTTTCGTTCCCAAATCTAGTCAAATCTTCCAATTAGAACAGTTTTTGCAACCACTATTTGTATTTTATATCATAGAAGTACAAGTGTTAAACAGGCTCAGGGTTCTGTCTCAACTATTATTATGACTCACTGCACCAGCTCCATCTATCGGCATTTTTTTAAATGTTCACATTAACTTGAAAACCATGTTTTTACCAGAAAAATATATTGGTCGCGTAGAAAGTTCAAGGACAAGTATACAAAAAGATTGACTCTGATTCGGAGAACAAATATCAATTGCAAGTAGTAGAATCTCAAGTGTTTCTAAAATCATCATCATAAATAGCTTACCAGACTAAATAATTCCTTAACTTTGTAATTTTAGAACTCACTTTCTCTAAATTTTGATGTTTCCTCGTTTCCTTATATCTTTCTCAGCGCCATGAATACTTACCAACCACAATGATTCTCATAGACCATGTCCTTACAACTTTATTTGAGTTCAAAATTGCCATCATAATTCCAAATGACTACATTTTTTTTTATGTTACAAATTTTTTTTGTGGCGTTCCCAATAGAATACGAGTAATTTGGTGGAATGTTTTTATTTTTTCTTTGAAATTTTCATATCAGCGATACTTACACACTTTCTACTGAATTTGAGGTTTGTATAAAAAAGAAAAAAAAAAACAAGCAATAAAAAAATAATTTTCAAAAGAACTTTGACCATTTTTCAAGTTAAATGACCTAAAGTATAAAAATCTCATTCCAGCATTAGAATTCTAATCAGATAACACATTTTGTGAGTTCAAAAAAAAAAAAAAAAAAAAAAAAACCTACCAACAAGGACGACGACATCATATTTAATTGTATGGAAGCATAACATTAAATCCTTAAAGAACTTTTCTCGCTCAACTCAACTCATTTCCATGTTTAATTTTTTCTTATTTCCGTTATTTAATGCGTTCTCTTTAGAACCTCCTTTAAAAGGATCTATTATCCCTACAATTTTTTGATATCCAATTAGAAAAATTGCAAATTACAAAGGATTCTGATTTAATCAGGCTCAGTTATCAGAATATCTCACTCTCTTCTTTCTCTCATTGACCGCAAAAAAATAATCCTTCCATTACAGACCATTGGTTTAAATATAAAAAAAATTTACATTTTAATTAAAATAACCAGGTAGACATTGTACATGATTGAAATAGCCTTCTCTCGCTGTAATCTACGTGTATTTTAAATTGAACACGAAGAAAACAATTAATTAAGTTTTTTTTAACACGGATTCTTACCTTCAAAAATATACCTAAAGCTTTCCATGATTCCTCCAAAATAAAATTTAAAAAAAAAATACAAAACGAGTCAAAAGAGGTATGAATATTAATTTTTTTTTTGTATCCACTTGTGTCCTTGATGAAACACAAAAAAAAAATTGTTTTCAAGGATATGCCATTCCATTCAGATCCATGACAGAATTATACAAAAAGGGAAAATCCAAAAATTAAAACCAGTTAGTTTAAATATTTTTTAAAGGATTTTTTTTTTGTTTTTAATCCTTTTTTTAATTTTTTTTTTTTCTTTGATTTATTTTTTAATTCATTTTTCTGTTTTTCATCTTAATTTATTAATATTATTCCTTGTATCGTTTTTTTTTTCTTAATTTTTTTTTGGTTTTTTAAATTTAATTTCTATTTTTACAATTTTTTTTTCTTGTTTTAATAATATTTTTATAATAATGATGTTTCATTCAGATTGTGTGAGTGTCATATTTTGGGGGGTTTTGGTTTTTTTTAATCGGTTTGTTCCTATTTTTGTATTGTTTTTTTATATATAAAAATGTATGAATATTTCTTTTGAAGGATTTTGAAAATAAAAAAAAAAAAGAAAAAAAACTAAATACAATTTTAAGATTTATAAATAACAAATAATTAGAAGACAAAATATAACTGTTTATGAAAAACAAAATTTTATTTATCAATAAAAAGATTTGTATCAAAATAAAAATCAAGGAAATTGTGTTACAAACAGAAAAAAAGAACACATAAAATTAAGCGGATTTCTGCATGGTTTTTTGCCAAGATGTCTTTCGTACTAAATAAAGCGGAAACCCGCCTAATTTGAGATGAATATGTTCTTATTTTTATGATAATATATTTATGATAATAAGAAGATTTTCATCTTTAATTAAGCGGATTTCCGCTTAATTTAAGATGGAAGGCATCATGGTAAGAAACCATGCAGAAATCCGCTTAATTTAAAGGTGGTCTTTTATTCCGTGTAAGAAAAAAAAATAAAGTAAATATTTTTTATATATTTTTATCTAAAATTGTGTTTTGTTATATTGTAATAATGGTTTATATTAATATCGATTTCCTTGATTAGTTTTAAGCGATATTACAATGTATTTTATTTACATTATTTTTGTATTCTGACTTAAGGAATAATTTGAAGTAATCACAAGTCCTAAAAGATCAAACTGGTGTTAATCTTATGCATTCAAAATGATTTAATAAAATGCCAAAAATTATCGTCTAAGATGTATTTATTAAAATTAAATTTAAAAAAAAATACGTATACGCCATAGTGAACATGACATCAATTATAGTAGCTGTTAAGAAGAAAATCAAATACTCTTGAATTTTAAATTAAAAAAATCATTAAATTACCTACAGATTCTGTTAAATCGAATTCAAAAATCAATTACGGAAAATTAAGACAAAAAAATATAGGTGAAATCGAAAAATAATAGAACGCTTGTGGAATAACGAAACTTTTTACTTTAAAATTTGAGGCTTAAAAATTAAATAGCTACCACAGAGAAAAAATTTGGTGATACTGACCAGATTCCTAATTATTTCAGAAAATGTATGTCACAGGTGTTTTCATCCATAAAAGTTTTTTCTTTCTGCCAATATTCACGACTATTAACGATTTAGTTGATATTCCTCCAAACTATTCCCATCGCCATACGAAATTTATTTCATTTTGTTTTGTATAATATAATCTGTTTTCACTCAACCAAACCACTCAAATCATCACACACTGGTATTAGTTTTTTTGTAACATTAACATTTAATTCAAGTGTATGTATTTTTTTTATTATTTTATTTTTTTTTAAGTCTTAAAATGAGGCAAAAGTGAAATTTTTTCTTAATTATGTTTTAATATTCTTATCGTTTTTTATTTATAATAATACTTAAAATTAACGTTAGTATGTATATATAAGTATATATATATAATCTATTTGTTTTTTTTTTGTTAGTATAAACTCCCTTGTATTTGGTTTTCATATTTTGTTCCTTATGATTTTTTTTTTTATAATTTAATTAATTTATTTTTTATTTTTATTTAAATTTAATAATTTTTTTTTTATTTTTAATTCTTATACAATTAATGTTTTGAATTTGAGATTTTTTTTAAGTAATTTTTTTTATTTAATTTTTTTTTTGTACCACATATCTATAAAAATGATGTTTCTTTGATGAATTGTGTGATTATAATTTATTTTATTTTTAAATATACTTAATTTTTTTTTTTAGTTTTTTTTTTTATATATTTTATTAAAATTAGTTTGATGTTATCTATATTTTTGTTTTACAAAAATATGTTTGAAAGTTTGTTTTTTTTTTTTTTAATTTTATTTCAGCGACTGTTCATAGTTGATTTACCACTCATTGAAGTTGAATATATTGCTTTTGAGAAAAGTCTTTTGTGTAATTAACAAAAATATTTTAAATAAAATAATAAAGTGGAAATTAAGTCAAATGAAAGAAGGAAAAAATGTTTGGTTAAAGTCAGTCAGAATTTTAAAATTCTTACCTTATCGGAACTAGAGAATTTTTATACGATCTAAGATCAAAAATACCAGGTGTCAATCGTTTTCAGCCTTTACGCATTCGTGTAGTGCGGCTAAGGAAAAAATCTTTGAACTTAACAATTTGTCCTGAAATGGGATTTAGAGAAAACAAAAGGATTTTTCTAATGACACGAGTAGGCACTGTGTCCAAACTGTTATATAATTTGATAAACGTTTTGTACCTAGATTACAGCTAGATAGAAGAAGAGACTTAGCTTAAGCAAGCCTTAACATTTTGGAGCATTTTTAATTATGTCAAGTACCACGTTTCTGAAGAATTACATTTGAAGTACAGTGAAGTTGGGTTAAAAAGCTTATGAAAAGCTACAAGGCTTGCCATTTGAAACACAATTCATTTTGGCAGGGTAATTCATTATAGAAAAAGAGTAGGAAATAAAACGGAACCTTGTGGTATACCAGTTAAATACTACTAGGCTGTTCTGTTCGTCATCAGGAGGCTTTAATTTTATATAGAATTTTTTGTAAATGTGGAATTCGAATCTAATTTAAGTGGAGATTTTGTTTAAATGAACAAACGTGAAGTTTAGCAACGACCCAAAGCATAGTTCCTTGTCCAGGTGAAGACCAATTGTGATTTTTTTTTTGCATTCATCATCTCTTTACCGAATAATTTTCCTATGCTAATAAAAGTGAGAATGCAGTAATTATTTTCATGAAAGCTGAGTAGCACACTCAGCTGACGGAATACACAAAATTTGACTTGTCCAAAATTTTGTCATTATCATAATGTATCGCGATTACCCTAACATGTTAACGCTTTTACTCAATTTTGCCTATCTAGCCTATCAATTCTTTAGTGATTTTCATGTGAAAAATTCTTTTGTTTTACATTTCAATTATTCCAAATTTTGGACAGTTAGAACTTCGCGTGGCCCATAACTTCTGTTCACAGTCATAGTCAATTGTTTGACAAATTGAATTCCCACAATTAACTTTTTCGAAAAGCAAAGTAAAATTCTAAGATAAGGACTTCGTTCAGTTGAAACTCGCAGAAGCATTTAAAAAAATTGGGCGAATAAAATTATTTTTGTTGAAACAGTTTTAAGCCAACAAAAAGATTAAATCCACACAAAAAAAAGGGGAATTTCACCATCCTCCTATTTTGAATTCTTTGAAAAATTTTTCATTTTCCTAAAGTTCACCTCCTTATGATTTTTTTTTTTTTTTTCAGGTGAAATGCGAAGCAATTAATAGCTTATTTTTCACTTGAACTTTGATGGTGAATGAGGTGAACCTTAACGGAATATATAACTTTCTTTCTCGTAAATTTTTTTCCCGTGAAATTCACAATAAGATAGCTCAGTCCTCAGTAGATAGAAGTAACTTGTAAATATACATACCATCAATCCGCATCCCTTTATTTTTACTTTTCAAACTCTGAAACCGAAAATAATGCAACAAAAGTAGAAGAACAACAAAAAAAAAGTGAAAAACGAACAAAAAATCAGTGAACCAAAAAATCCAACTAAACGAAAAATAAAAACAAAAGTTTTAGATATTTTTTATAATTTTTTTACATTTAATAAATTATCAAATTTTTCAGTTTGTTTTGCTTTTTTTTTACATCGATTTAACGTCTTCCATTATATAAATTTATACATATTCTCTCCTTTAATTATTTTTTTTTTTTTGGACTATCAATTTTTTTTTTTTATCAGCTCTTTTCATTTTTAGGAAACAACAAAAAAATTAGGACAAAATTAATAAAATAATAAAAAACTTAAAATAAAATTAAAAAATAATTTACAATATTGTAAAATTGACTTTTTTTGATATACAGATTTTTGTTTTATTTTTTTTTTTTTTAATTTAAGGAAAAAAAAAATAATAATAATAATAATAGCCAGTCCGAATCTTTTTTTTTTCTTTTATACTTCAATTTTCATTTTTATACACAATTAAAAAAATTTATTTAAATAAAATAATACATTCAATATTTACAGTTCTTATTTTTTTTTTTGGGGAATTAAAAATTTTATCATAAAAATTTTTTTAATTAATTCTTTTTTTTTAACTTAAAATTTAGCATCACTGGAATTATCGTGTCTTTTAAATAGTTTATTTTAATTTTTTTCTTTATTTTTTTAATTAATATTAAATTTTTTTTTATTTACAAATTTGTTTTGAAAAAAAAAAGAAAAAAAGACAAATAATTAAAAATTTTCTTAATTAATAAAAAAGTGTATCTATAAATATAGTTTCACTTAAAAGTCTTAAAAAACACATACAACTTCTTTTTTTTTTCCTTATGTAATGTTCTATTTTTTTATCATGATTTTTTCATTTATATATGTATTTTTTTTTTAATATCAAATTTTTACAATATTTTACAGAAAAAAATAATAATTTTTTAATAATTATTATAATAAATTTGTTTGAAAATAAACAAAAAAAATAATATAAAAAACTTTTTTCGTCCCAATTTTTTTCTTCAATGAGACAAAAAAATATGTGTTTTTGTAGTTTTGTTGACGTTTCTTTCAAATGTTTGCACCAATAATTGTAGTTTTCAGTTCATTTGACAGTTCTTGATGATAATGTTTCAAAGTTTGACAACTGCCAAATGACAGCTGTCATGAAATTTCTTTAGCGGATGGTCGGTGAGTAAAATTCAAATGCCATCCACCCCTGTCATCAGTGATAATGTCGCAAACTGTTATTATTATTGTTAATAATATTGCTGGTGGAATTGTTGTTGTTATTATTAAACGAACGCCTACCCGTCGTATTACCATGTATCATACCAATACTACCATTACGCATTGGCAACGCTGGCGGCGGTGGTGTTGGCGTTGGACTCGGCGGCGGAGCATCATGATCAATTGGCAGTGAATAATGCGAATTATTGTGAATATAATTCGGATCGATAGTGTGATGTTTTCCACTACCGCCATAATGATTGTGATTGAAATGATCCTGATTGAGTCTGACGTGCCTGTCGGTAGTAGCCGACTTGCCATTGCTATGCACAATTGGCAATGGCTGACTGTAGTGATTCTGATTGGTGGTGCCATTGCAATTGTCCTGTAAAGTTGAGGACAATTTATTCTTGGCGTTATTGGTCATTAGATGAATTTGGCTAAGTTGCACAAAGGAGGAATTGTCGTTCGGTATCATCGGTTGTTGTTGCTGTTGAACGGCTGTAGGTGGCGTTAGTGGTTGTTGTTGATGCGATGGTATGTTGCCATTGAGGACGGTCGATGTTGGTACTTGGAGCTGTTGCAGGGCTTGTTGGTTGGACGAGGCACCCCGACCTCGGGGAGGTGGGGGCGGTACTTCTAGCTATAGTTCCGTTACCGGAATTGGCCTTAGGCCGAATTGTTGGTGATGTGGATTGTAGGTTGATGTCGGTGGGAATTGTGAGTGAATGCCCAAGCTGCATGGATGTTGATGGCGGGACATGTAGTCTTCATCGGAGAAGGTTTTCTGATATTCTCGTTCTTTTCGACCAAGGGCTGAATTTCCCCAGCCACCTTTGAGAAATTCCCGGATCTTCCGGCGACATCGGTATAAAATCAAAGCTAAAGCTGTTATCGTTGCTGCTGAGCCGACAAGTAAAGCTCCAATCATAGCTTGTTTTCGAGGATCATTGTGCGAGCAGCCGAGTAAAGATGGCGTTAGGTTCTTGAGATTTTCTTCCTTCAGTCTGTCGGGATATTCACATAAAACATTCGAAATAGCATCGTTTGATGAGTTCTTCGAGACCAGTAAATTTCTCAACCAAAGCACTCGGCAATCACAGGTCATAGGATTATCGGAAAGATCTAAAGTGTGCAGATCGTTCCATGGGAAAAGACCTTCGGCAAGAGTGGTTATAGCATTTTCCTTCAAGATGACATGTCTCAGATGTGGAAGACCACTCAAAGCACCTTCTTGAACTTCTGAAAGCATTTTATTCGACGAAAGATTGAGATATTCCAAATTTGTGTTTGTCGCAAAAGCACCATTATCAACACGTTTAAGTCTCAAGGCCCCGGATATTTCCAAACGACGAAGGTTTTTCAAGCCTACAAAAGCTCCCTCCATAACTACCTCAAAGTCATTTTGTCCCAATGAGAGTTCTTCCAGTCTTTCCAAATGACTCAATCCCAAAGTTGGTATCCTTTGAAGACGATTATCTGACAGATCAAGGATTCTCACACCTTCAAGACCTTTCAGCGAGTCATGTGATATGTTGTGTAAGCCAGCTCCTTTCAAATCCAATCGTGTTAAGCCTTTAAGATCTTCAAAAGCTCCCGATGGAATGGTCATAAATGAATTTGTGCCCAAAAATAGCTCAGCCAAACTTGGCATTGCCTGGAATGTCTGTACAGATGGCACTGTTGTCAATGTATTATCATCTAAATACAAGACTCGTAAGTTAACCATGCCATTAAAAGCACTCGGATCAATATGACTTATTCGATTTTGTCCCAAATTTAGTTCCTCTAGTTTGCTGAGTGGGGAAAATGTCCCCTGTTCCAATTCAGCTAGGAAATTCCCTCTCAAATTCAGTACTGTCAGTGATGCCAAACCCATAAAAGTCTTATTACTTACTGAACCGATTTTATTATGATTCAAATGTAGTTCTTGAAGTTTTCGCTGATAGGCAAATGTCCTTTGTGGAATTGTCACTAAATGATTGTATGACAAATCGAGGAATGTCAATTCAGCATAAAATTGAATTGATGAATCAATAGTTTTGATACGATTATTTTTTATCACTAGCCTTTGAATTGATGGATTTAGAGCGATTGGAAGGACATCTAAATGTCCTTCGCCACATGTTACAACCAATGTATCATCGTCACATTGGCAACCGGAAGGGCAGTTGGCTAGAGCTGAAATGCTCATAACTCCGAGGAGAAAGATCGCTGAGAATAGATAGGATCGTAGTGATGATGATGATGTGAATGATGACGCCATTTTGTTTTTTTGTTTGTTTTTTGTTTGTTATCGTCCTTGATGATAAGAGATGCAAGAGATTTCGATTTTTGAAGTGCTTTTTTTAAGTTGATTATCCTGAAAAGAGAGAGAGAGAGAAAAAATACATCAGTATAAAAGTTGATAATAATAAAAACTCCTAAAAGTATGCAACACACTTGAGGCTTAAAAACAAAAAAATAAAATAAAAAAACCGAAAAACCGAAAGCCTTTTTATATTCAACCCAACTGGGACGTATGTCGCATTTTAGCAATTTAAATTTTTTGAAGAAAAAAAAAACAAAGTGAGAGCAAAATGAACACGAAGCTAAAAGTCAATGTCAGACCCAAAGAAGACACAGAAAAAAAAGAGTTTTCTGTATATATAATATCCTTAAGAGGCCAGACGGTTAACTGCTATAAATTTAAAAAAAAAAACCCCAACCATGACAACATGGAAAAAAGTATCTTTTTTAAGCAAAACAAGCTGAAAAGTATGCAAGGAAAAAATGTTAAAAAACATCCAACAAGTTGTGTGTTGTAGAGGTATCTAAATTAATGTTTATTCTTTTTTTTTTCTTCTTTTTTTTTTGTTTTAATTTAATATTTATATATGCTATTTTATACTTATATCCTTGTATCTTTCAATATATCTATGTAGATATCAAAAACAAAACCATTGCCTACTTTTGGGAGGATAGGAAGTTTTCAGTGATGCGTGGGAGTTTTATGAGGCTGCTCCAAAGAAAAGAAGGTCCTTCCCCCGAAGGCTTTACGGTATTGTTATTCTGGGTTTGTGTTTAAGAAATTGTTTTATTGAGAACATTTTTTAAGGTTATGTTTGTATTTTTTTTTATTCTTCTTCTACTTGATTTAAAATCAATATGATAAAAGATTAATTCAATTTGAATCCAACAACAAAATAAAACAAAGTATCTCTCATTTGGATTTTTTTTTCTAATTTTATTTGTGTGTGTTAAGAGCTTCCAGGGAATTCAAAAAAAAAAAAAAAAAATGGACCAAATAACCCATTGAGTAACCTAATAGATACATTTATACAAAAAAAAGCACAAAAAAAAACTCGTAAAAAGTAACACCATGTGGAGCAAACCATGACGATGAAGAAGACTACCACCGTCGACGATGCGATGATGAAAAGGAAGAAGGTATTATTATTGGGTATCCGGTTGAAGTGTATGTGAATGAATGAATATATGCGGGCGAATATAAAGGTGAAAGAGGAAATGCGAATATATTCAACTTGAAGATACTACATTCATTCCATTTCATTTATACTCTCAACACAACACACCGTGTCATTTTAATGTTGTGTAAGGTTTTTTCTTGTATTTTTTTTTTTTTTTTTTTTTTGATACCTTTCTGTGCGCACCGTGAACGACTGACAACCACCGACCGACGACGGATGTGGGAAAGTACATGTGTATAACCACAAATTATATTGCTTGTTTTTATACATTTTAGCATTAAACATTTTTTTTTGCAAAAAAAAAGAGAAAAAAATATCTTAAGGGTTGTTGTAATTCAAAGTTGTTGAGAGAGAGAGTGAAAAAATCTTAAATTCAAAAGTAAGATAGGTACTTAAAAAGTATCTATATATACACCTTTTTGAGTGTATCTCTAAGTATCTTTAACGATGGAAATTTATGCATTTCTTTTTTTTTTTTGCTAAGCTTTGATGATGCAGTTTGGATAAGATTGAAATAACTCAAGAAATCAATTAAGTTTTTTTTAAAAAAGGTTTAAAGTTATTGTAACAAGTTGATGTTTTAAGAAGGTAATCATCGGTAAAAAAAAACTTAGGATTTATTCATTAAAAAAAAAATATTAAAAAATTATATTTCTTAAGTGGCGCCCAACAAGAAACTCACATTTATTTTTTGCATGAATTACTGAGTGCAATTTTAAAAAAAATCGTTGTATTTGTCATTTCAAATGACTAAAAATTTACAAAAATCTAAATGAAATTAAATTTTCGTATTAAAATTGCGCCCGGGCAAAAATTTTTTTTTTTTTTTTTTTTTGTTTCCCCTCAAATTTCTACGACAACCCTGCCAGATATAATAATTTAAAAACGCAATTCAAAATGTCATGTATTTTTCAGCTTAAAAAAATATTAATGTAGTCATAAAATATATGCACGTCGCAATTGGCGGTGCACTTTTCTTACCGCTTAACTAAGTAACAAATCTCGTTGTACACAACAAAAATTATAAAATTTGCAATTCTTATTTGAAAATAAATATAGTTCGTGTTTGTGCATCGATAATAAGCTTATCAGAAGTATATTGAACTTGTAACAATAGATGACGCCTTTTTTTTAATGAAATCTCACATAATACTTTAATACTTTGTTCGTGCTATTCACCACCTGGTATTTAAAATATGTGTAAGTTATACGAGTAAATACCTACTAAAAGTTCATTTACGTGCTTTATTATGCATATGAAGTATTCAGGGCGTACTTTGTGTAATAATAATAAAATATAAATTACACTAAAGACTTCATTAGTCAGATTTTTTTTATTTAGAAAAAATATCACGATTTTTGAAAAAAAAATTTGTATTTATTTATTTTTTTTTTTTTTTTTTTTTTTCAAATTATTGTTTTTATTTTACTCTTAATCGCTTATATAAGATGGTAAACATGATTTCAACCTTTACAATAATAGAAAAAATAGGAGAGCAAAAATAGACCTGTAGATCATTAAGATACGAATTTAATAGTTTTGTTGGGCGCCATTTAGTATTTTTTTTTTTTTTTATTTTAGTAATTTTTTTTATCCAAAACGAATCTTCTAAGGAATTTTTCTAGACTCAACAATTTAAAATCCTCTCTAAGTTCTTATTTCATGTTCCAAAAAAAAAACCTGTGACTTACCTAATTCCAATTAAAATAGTTCAAATTTAAGTTAAAGCACATATTTATATATTTTGTTTCCCTCTCCCCTATTCAACTAAAAAAAAATTCTCCAAAAAAGTACAATAATTGTCACGCAATTGTGTCCCTATTAAAAATGTGTGTATAGGTTCAGGGCTACTGAATCTGATTCGTAAGCCATTCAGACTAAAAAAAAATACCAAACCAGGCGTCATAAATATGGGCGTCATTCGTTATGTATAATATGCACACACTGCACACGCAGTAAACAACAATTGTAATACATTTTTCATTAATTTACGAGACGGGGGTCATTTAATTTCTGTTTTTTTTTTTTTTTTTTTTTACAATTTTCCATTCGGAACGATGAGGGGTTTTCAAGTGGATTGTTGGATGATTATTATTATTATTTTCCAGGGGTCATTGTGCATGTATTTTCCCTTTAAACTTAATTGAGTGCAGGAAAATTAAAATTCAAAAAAAAAAAATAAAAAAAAAATCTCATATTGTTAACGAGACGTAGTAAGTAGAGTGTGATGGTAATGTATAACACTTCATCATAATTCACTCGCAGGCCAGACTACATACCTACTTTAGCTACTCAAAAAAAATGTAATGCACGTATCTATGATGATGAAAATTGTGTAAATTAATGAACCCAAAAAAACTCAACTCTACTCTCACAAATGATATGCATCAATTCATATTTAATTAAGTAGAAAGCGTCCGTTTTGCTTCAAAAAATACCTACACCTCTTAGAGATAAGTTAAATACCTTTACTATACGAGCCACCATTAAAAAAAACACTAAATTTTTACTTTTCAAGAGATATGAATATGTTTGGTATTTTTTTTTTTTTTTTTTGTGGAAAAAGTCACGTTGGCACGTGCAAATATGAATTAAACTTGCAGTATCTGATTCTCGTAAAAAAAAAAAAAAATACTACACAAACAAAAACCATACCAGTATCTTTTTGAGCTAAAACAAAATATATGCACAAGCATGAACGCGAGCGTGCATTGCACACAGAGCATTTTCTTTTATAATAGTTTTTTTTTTTTTTTTTTTTTTTTGTAATTTTGCCTGTGATTTTTGTTTTTCTGTTTATTTTTGATAAAACAAAAACAAAACACTGTGTGGCTTGAAGGGGGTTGTTGTTATGTGTGTAAAAATGATATCATCAACCAGACATCTAAATGGGATTTGAAATGAGATGAAAAAGCCAAAAAAGACAAAACAAAAAAAAAACAGGAAGGATAAAAAAGTTTTTTTTTTTTTTTTTTTTTTTTTTTGAGGAAAAAAAGTATCTCAAATGGATGTATCTTTTCTACGAATACAAGAAAAAAAATAATATCGATTTTAGATATTTAGATACCCAAATTTTCAAGGTCTATGTTAGAGCTATTTTCACTAGTTTAGATACAGATACACACACATTGACTCGTAGTAACATAGGCAATAATATGAAAATGTATCTTTTTTTTTTTCTTTTTTTTTGCACCAACCAAAAGAGCTATAAATCTTGATCGTGCAACCATTGCTAAAGACATGGAACATGGACACTCACTTTTTCACTCTGGAGGTATATATTGCATTCCTATGGGAAAATATATACAAAAACATATCTCTTTCAGTATGAACGCAAAAAAAAAAAAAGAGAAGATAAATGGTTAAATGAAAACAAAGCAAGTGCATATATTCCAGAGAGAAGGAGAAAAAGATTTATATATTTTTTTGTTTGCCTTGCATCTCTAAGTCAAAACAATATCTTCTAAAGACAATATCTATATCTTCACAAAAAAAAAAAAACATAAATAAATAAATAAATAAAGTATCTTTAAGCTTGAAGCATAAAACTGCTTTTCGAATGCCATAAACATACAATTGCGCTGACATAATCCCCTCTAGAGATAAACTATATAGGATATATCCACACCCCACTCGTACAACAAAAATATTTATATCGATGTATCTACAATGAAGTGGCGCAAAACAAATATATATATTTTGTATCTTCGATATGGATATTTATGTTGAGCTTACAAAAAAAAAAAAAATCACAGAGATAAGAAAAAGATACTCTTGAACCCTGTCATCATCATCACCATTCATCGATTTAAAAAAAAAATAATAATAATAAATAAATAAATGAATGCCAATAATAAATTTTTGTTTGCATTTATATTTATATTGATGTTTTTTTTTTTTTTTTTTTTTTTTAAAGAATTCAGCCCCCACGGAAAAAAAGTATCAAATAACATTCTTTTTGATTTTTGTTGTTATTAAGATACATAGCTATAAAATTTTTAAAAGGAATTGAATGGTTGGTTAAACAAATGACTTGACATTTAAAAATGTTTATATTAACTGAAAGAGAAGTTAAGTGGATCGTTTTTTTTTTGCTTTTGTTTGTGATTTTATTTGCAGAGATAAGTAGGCTAAAAGAATATGATGCTTGATGGATTTTTTTAAAAACAAAATTGAATAAAGAAACTTTTACGTTTTAAAATTGCTTTATGAAAAAAAAAAAAAATGTAATCCCTTGTTGGGCGCCAAGTAAGAATTATTGTTTTTTTGTTTTCACGTTAATTTTTTGTTAACTAATTTTTATCTTTTTACTTGTTTTGTGAAAAGGGAGTTATCTTCCCAGATTCAGTTAAATACTCCATTTTCTTATTTTAATTTGTTTTAAAATACCTCAAATGTTTTTTTTTTTTCAGTGAAAAAGAAGTTGTTTATTAATTTTTTAATTGATGCTTACCTTTTATTGAATATCTTTCAAAATTCTTGGCACATAGGATCCGGACATTTTCATGTCTGTATTTGTTTTCTTGCTGATTTGGTGTTGATAAAAATTTCTAAAAATAGAAGAAAAAAAGAAAACAAAAATTAGTTAAAATTCAAAACCAAAAAAAAAAATTTTTTTTTTTTCAAAAAAAAAAAATACAATTTGTATACAAATGCTGTCAATACAATTATATCGTTTTTAAATACGTGATTTTCACACTTCATGAGCCTTTCATTTTATTCTTTACATGATGCAAACACATTAAAATGTGAAAAGCAAAAAAAAAAAATATGTCTAATAAGACAGACGAAGTGATGTCATTCAAAAACATTGCTTCACCAGCCAACAACACGCACATACATAATATCAGACATATCACGTCAAAAAGTCATCTTCATCTTTGCTCTTCTTTTCCAGTCTAAATAACAACAATAAATGTATCTATGAGATATATTTTTTTATGCAACCAAACAAACATACACAATTGATATTCATTTCTCTTTTTTTTTTTTTTTTCTTTTACAAATTCATATGTGACTGAGTCTAAAAAAATCATACTAAATGGAAATTGAATAGAAATCCATTCTATAGATACTTTTTTCCTTTCTAAGTTATGCTCTTTCACGTAGAAAGAAGAAGCACAAACAAGAAAGAAAAACAAACGAAGAAGACAAAAAAAAAAAAAAAAACAAAATACAAAAAAACATAAACAACTATCCAACCATTGACCGTTTGTCACTTTGTTATTCATTAGATACAATTTTTCTGCTTTAGATACATTTTGTATCTTATTCTATTTTATTTTTTTCCCTACATTCTCTTTCCGAATCTAATAAATTATTCCGGATTCACTCGATTGAGCATGGAATTGAGACATATTCCTCGTACGTGATCTTAATTTAAATAATGCATTTTAACCACTTTATAAAAAAAAAAATCAAAAAACAAAAGAAAAAACCTGGAATAATTTTAATTGAAGTCCCATTAATGTCTCTATAAAAATAAATGTTAATAGGGCTATGTTGTTATTTTGTTTGAATAAAATTAACAAAAAAACAAAGAGGGCTCCACAGGAAGTTTCATGGGCCCCCTTAATTTTCATAATCCAATCGTAAATAAAAAAAAATCAGAAAAAAAACGATCTTCAAAACTGAGAGATCATAATAAAATATGATGAAGCGATCTCTTGAGATCAATTTTTATTAAACAGAAAATGAAAAAAACGGGATCATGAATCCAATCGTCTGCAGATCAACAAAGATACAACATGTGATTTAATGATCGCACGATCTTTCATTCAACAACATTCACCTTAACTTCTTACTCGATCATCGTTGTGGGGATCATTTTTTTTTTTTTTATTTTTTTTTCTCCATCATCTATCTTTTTGCATTTATGACAATCAACTTGACGATCTGGATTGTCTGTTCAAAGAAGAGAAAAAGAAGAAAAACATACCACTGAACTTGTTCGTAGAAAAACAACTTGAAAGCAGGAAGGCGATCTTGAAGAACTTGACGATCTTTCAAGATACATTTTTTCTCTTCTATCTCTTTCTACCTATCAATTTTTTTTCAATGTTGATTCATTATAAACACCACTTGAATCTCTTTTTTCAGTGAATTAAATCGATATATCTTTTTGTATACACACAGAGAAAGGATAGTTAATGATCGTGTGGTTTTTGAATTAAACAAAAAATTCAAAAAAAAAAAAAACTTGTATCTAATTGTCAATTGATTGGTGTTGAATACTTGATATAGTGGCAATGAACTCCAATTATAAAGATAGATAGATAGAATCATGAATAAATAACACCAAACAAGATACTTTAAGAGGCACGTGCAAACCAAACCAAAAAAAAAAACCAAGCCCACAACGAAATCTATATGAGGTACCACAAGAGTATCACTTTGGACCGGTTTTCTTTATTTTTTTCGCAGCAGCAATTTTCCACTGTTTTTTTTTTTTTTTGTTTACTTCTCTGTAACATGAATAATTTACCATTAGTAATATGAAATTCCAATGATTTCTGGTTTCATGTTTCCAGAAAAAATACACATGAAATAGAAAAACTATCTCAAATAACGAATTAATGATGTGAACCTTGAGAAGGAAGCTAGTTGAAGAAATACAAAAGAAGTGTGAACAATTTAATTATTTTCCAAAAAAAAAAAAATTGGAAAATTACTTTATTTTTCTTCACCACACTCTCATAAGATTGATTGTGAGAAAAAAAAAATAATAATAATAAGAACCCAAATTGTCTGTGTATCTTTTTGTTTATTTGTTTATCTATCTTTTTTATTGTTATGTGTATCTATTGTGCATAAAATGGTTTGGAATTATTGTAAAAAGGTGTTTTCTTCTAGTTTCAAATTACACTTTCACAATAGAGAATTATAGTTACATTTTGACAAGTTTGTGTATAATTTTTTTTTTTTTGTGGGGAAAATAAGAATCTATCTATTCTATCTATGCTGGCATAGAAAAAGTAGAAGAAATGTATCTTTAATACATTAAGAATAAAATATCATGAATTTTTTTTTTTTTTTGTTTGTATTTTTTTTTGTACCTATTTGTTTTTTTTTTTTTTTTTTTTTTTTGTTTTTTTTTAAGAGAGAAGATACGAATCATAAATGTGACCATTAAATAATTCTCCATCCGGCAGATACTTTTTTGTCTGTGCTTTTTTTTTTTTTTTGGTTTGCCTTTTCCTCTACTAATGCCAATTGGGTGGCCTTTTTTTTATTCATTCATTCATTTAGAGTTAGCACTGTTGCTATCTATGTGTGTCTTTTTGGCTCCTCTTTCTATTTAGGATCAATATAGTAGACGACAACAGCCAAACACAAATCTGTCGTTTGCCTTCCGGCTGGTGGATGGCGGTTTGGTTTGATATCTATGTATATTAAAAAAGTTCAAAGATGGTAAAAAAAAAAAAAATATTTTTTTTTTGGGATATAGGCAAGGATATACATGATAATAATTTCTGGTTCAAGCTAAAGATTTAAGAGAGATCTTCTAACTTCTACTTTTATAAAATGTTTTTGCCATTTACAAACTTCCTTTTTTACTGTTGTTTGTCGTTTTATTTCGCTGTCGTCGTAATATGTTTACATTTTTTTTTTTTTTTTTTTTTTTTTGTAAAGAACATAGATTTTCATTTCAAGCCAATTTTCTGAATTATTACATTTTTTTTTGTGTACATTTTATTGAAATCGATTAAGTGGAACTAAATTATCTTTTCAGGAAATGTATATCTCTCAACAAAAAAATGAATATTTCACTTTATTTAATGGAGAGATTGCTATTTTTTTTTTTTTTTTTTTTAATTTTTTTTTTTATGTCATCTGTAACTGTCTTATTTAAGAGCTTATAAACAGCATGAGACCTATATCATGTGAAATAATATTTATCTTTTCTCTATTGAAACTTGATTAGATTGGAATATATGATTAGATACTAAAATTTGTGTATCTTTAAGATACATTATGAGGTTTTGCGACATTTTATTTTTTTTTTTTTTTTTCTCATAAAATATAACAATTTAAGTGTAAATTTTAAAATTTGTTAAGTCAATCTATTAAAAATGTGTTCAAAACAAGATACAAAATTAAATATTTATTTTTTAAAACTCGTGAGAAAATTTTTTGATGATGAAAAAAAAATATTGTTTTTTTTTGTTTGTTTTTACAAGAAGCTGGCCTTCATAGTCAGTTTCAGTTTGTGGTTCAATGTAAATTTATGTAAATCAGATGCAAAGAGAGACAAGTTTTATGAAAAAAAAAATCCTCAAGAGAGATACACTTTGTTAAATAAAAGATTTGTACCAGACAGGTAGACAACATAAATATAATAAAACAAAAAAAGTCACAGGTTGTATTTATTTTTTATATTCAAAGTTGATAGCAGGTTTTTGTCTGTAACATGAACAAAAAAATTAAATAAATAATTCGGAATGTGTATTGCTTTGTGAATTATTAAAAACTATATAGCTTTTGGTGTGTCTGCAGATGACAGTTGAAGTTAGTTTTTTTTTTGTATCTGCCCCAAAGGTTAAATAACATCAACTTATGGAAAATTTGTGACTTGAAATATTTGTTTTAAGAATCGTTAGAAGGGAGATTACCTTGGAAAAATACTGATACATTAAGACAGCTTAGTAAATAATTTGACCTTCTTTGATAATAGTTTCTAGAAGACTTCCTCAAACCAATTTAATGCTAATCATATTGCAGAATTAAAAGGATAAACTTAACATCAGAGACATATCATCATAGGACAACTCATCATGGAAAATTAATCACAAGGTTTGATAGGATTAAATTCATTTTATTATTATGTTTCTTATTTTTAATATTATTAAGACTTAACTCAATTGTTTCCCTTGATGAAAAAGTTTTCTGGGATGAGCTGTCCGGTGATGACTTGTCCTATGATTAGCTTAATATTTTTAAATTTTTTTGAAATTTTCTTCTCAAAACTATTTTCAATTTATAATTTTTGTAAGACGTAGATACTTTATCTATTATTTAAATTTTGTATCTTAACCTTTTCTGGTTTATAAATTACCAATAAATAGCCTCTATCTCTAGGCTATATCTAAAAAAAAAATAAAAAATATTGCAAGAGTATTTAAATTAAATTTTGTATCCATCGTTTGTCTTTAAACAAAAAAAAAAAAAAAAAAAACAAAATACATCCAACCAACCCTACCTTTTTCGATACGAACTTTACCTAGAGAAGAAATCGAAACCCATTTAAATTAGGTCATTTTGATTCACCTTTATTGTCTTTCATTTCTCCCCTTTTTCTTATTTTTTTTTTTTTTTTTTTTTTCTGAAACAAAAAAAGAACAAGGCAATTTATCCATAAAAGAAAAGATACCGACAACAACAAAAAAAAAAATATCGAACTGGAAACTTATCCTTCCTTCTTCCTTCAATTTATTTTTTGCTTTTTTTTTTTTGTTTTTCAAGAAGAATCAACCCATCAATCGAATTTTGTTTTGCCTTTTTTTCAATTGTTATCGATGTTCGATATATTTATACTTCTATATAAATTGAATGAGTTTCTTTGATTTTTCAGTTATTGGCATTTAATTTTATGACAAGAAATCAGTCGAATCATTTTTTTAAAGCTTATTTTGTCTATCTTCGTATCTGTAATTGAAAAATGATCATTTATATCTTTTTTTTTCTTCAATCTTGATTGTCTTTCAATTTCAATTCAATTTTTCGATGAATTTCAATTTGAAGATTTTCTTTCGAATTATTTACACTATTTTCAATTAAATTGCAATTTTATGTTCTAAGAAGAAAAAAAAAAAAAAAAACAACTTTTTTTCTTTAAAAATGTATTCAAAAATACATATAAATTGCAAAATAATATCTAATTGTAAAAATATCATTCAATAAGAACTTATCTTTTTTATATGAAAAATAAATTTGATAAATAACTTTGGTAGGGTCTTTATTTCTACGAATTACAACTTGTAGATACTCAACTCATGTTGTATCTGTAAAATTTTTTTTTTATTTTTTTTTTTTGTATCTTTAAGTCGACACGAGGTATGAAATGTCATTGTAAATGATTGTTACAAGCACTTTACACAGGTACTTAAAAACATCTGTTGTGTGAGCTTTAGAGTGTTTTTTTTTTTTTTTTTTGTGAAAGATGGGAAATGTTTTTGGCAGTTTTCAAGTAAAAAAAAAAGAAAAAGATACTGTATCTTTATGTTGTTTTAAAGCAAATAAGTTTAATATTTGTTTATATATTTTTTTTTTTTGGTACAGGTCGATGCCCATGGAATGGAATAATTTTTTTTTGTTTTGTGGTTTCACAAAAATGTTTTATGCTTAAAATTCTCATGAAGATACTAAAATATTCCATTTGTGGCTATAAAATATATATATATATTTTTTTTTAATTTGAAAATTTGCATTTTGGAAATTTTTAATTTAATTTAATTATATGGGATATATGTTTTAAAAATGCATTTTGCATACCAAATTAGTTTTGCTTGCTTAGATATTATTTATTCGTTCATTAAATGTGTGAATAGATGCATTTAAAATCGCATTATTATTATTATTTTGTGGTTTGTTTTTTTTTTTTTTTTTTATTTTTATTGTTTTATTGTTTTTGTTTTGTAATTATATCCACGACCAAGGTTTTTGTTTTGTTTTTAATTTTTTTGATTATTTTTTATGTAATCAATTAATTACCTCAGAGTCAAATGATTTTAATTTTTCAACACTTAAATTGGCAATTAAATAAAATCCATCCCAGGCGTAAAATACCGCAATGTGATTTGAAAAAAAAAAAAAATCAAGTAAAAAGATACAAGAGTGAGAAATAGTTTTCATTCTTCAATTTCATTTCTGTGTGTCTTCTTTTCTAAATGTACTAATGTATCTATTAGTAGATAGAGAAGTTGTATATCTTTTTTTGGATGTTTTTATTTATTTTTATTATTTTTTTTTTTTTTGGTTTGACTTGTGATAGAAACATGGTCAAAATGGGACATTTTTCAGATGTTTTTTTTTTTTTGAGTGACTGAGAAAAAGATGTTGGTTGTGTGTTTTGTCTATTAACTTTGATTGACATGGCGCGACTGCGGGTTATTGTGTGAGTTTAGTTTTTTCTGAAATTGATGTTCATCATCATTATCGCGGGTAAAAATCTAAACCACATTCTTTCACTTTCCCATTCATGATGATGTTTTTTTCACAAAAAAAAAAAAAAAATGGATCCTATTTTTCGTGTTTTTGTGTGCGCATTCATTTATGTATGTCATGTTTTCGAATCAATTAGGAACACAAAATGCATAGAAGTAGAATAGATGCAGAGAAAAAAAATGGGAGGAATAAACTTTAATAAATATTTTTTTTTTTTTTTTCAAAAGAGATGTGTCATGAGTATTTTTTTTTTTTTTTTTTTTTTTTTTTGAGAAAAAGAAATATGAGCTTTAAAAATTTAAGTTGCGTGTTTTTTGATGGGTTATACTATTTCTAGTTTTTATAGTGTATCTATCTATCTATTAAAACAGTTAAGATAGATATGAAATGAGTATCGTGATGTGTCTGAAGTGAAAGTTTTTTCTTTTTCACATGCAATATGAAATCAATCTAGAGAATTTGTTGATTTTTTATTTTTATTGTTGTCTTGAGTTTATGAATATCTAAGTTATTGATAAATAAAAGAGGAGGAATATTCTTCATAAAAAAAGTTTATAGAGAATTTTATATGCCTTCAAATAAGTAGACAAATATTTACCTACCTAACTTTTTCTAATATCAACATAGTTTGCATGTTTAAGAGGAATTTTTGTGAAACTGAATTGCATGTGAATAGTGAGAAACATGCTATCTTGTTTTATTTAGTAAATAGTTCTTTAATTGTTTTCAAGATAGTACATTTTTAAGGGTAAATAGGGGTAAAAGTGCAACTAGTTTTCTTGGGATACCTAAGTCGAAGAATATCTACTAAAATAAGTTTCTTCGAGAGATAAGTTTGATATTGATAGCCACTGAGATTATAATTTGAAATTAAAATAGGGTATACTAGGGTAAATGTACAATAGGGATACTGGAGAAATTTTGCAACAACCTACTTCAATAAAACCAGTTTGCTGTTGAATTTATTGGTCTAAGTAGATTTAGACTGAAATTGAAATCTAAAATAGGGTAAACAGGGGTAAATTAGCAGTTGGGTTGAATTTTAATTTCCTAAACGAGAAGCGATAGAGAGCTGAGCAAAATAAACTGCAAAAAGTCAAAGAAGTAAATAAAGCAGGATTTCGATAAGGGTAAACTAGGGTAAATGAGCAAAAAGTTCAATGTACATACAAACCATGAAAAAAATGATAGATTTTTAAATAAAGGATAATTTTTAGAAAAATAAATTTCAATTCAATGAAATTGAAATTCTTCTTAAGGTGAACAGGGGTAAATCAGCAGTTTTGTTGAAAATCTATTTTCTAAACGGAAAGTGATAGAGAGCTCATCTTTTTTGCAAACCATAGAGCTTAAAAAAAAACAAATAAACCATGGTTTTATAATTAAAAAAATAAAGTAAACAAGAACAAGTATCTCATTAAACTAAAAATTATTGAAAATCCTTAAAACCCATACAAAAATATGTAAACAAAAACAAAAATCTCGTTCCCCGATTTATCCTAATCAAAGCTAAATGACCAATGAATTGGAAGAATGTTAAAAAAAAAGAAAACAAATTGAGTATAATAATAAAATACAAACAATCAATTGAAATTGATATCCCAAATTATAACAACAATCCCAAGTCCCTATAAGTCGCGTCATGTATCTTTATTTTTTTTTTAAGAAATACAAATTTGTATCTTTTTGTATAGGTTCTACCTACTTCTCTCTCGTCTGACATTTGTAAAAAAAAAAAATACTCAAATTACATTAATGCGAACGAAAAGATACAATATTTATGTATATCTGCAAATATGTCAATTCCCTATCCGACAAAATATTCATGTTTAATGGTTTTTTTTTTTACTTTGTTGTTGTTGGTTATCAATTCTTGTAGTAGTTTTTTTATTTGAGACACTTGCTCAGACAAGAATTTTGGAATTTTTTTTGCTCTCCATATATCCATTTACACACAGGCACGCCAATAATAAATCAAGTGTTAAGATACTTTAATGTTAACTACACTCTTGTACTCTGTATGTGAGCGAGCTGCTTGTTCCCACTTGAAATTCTTCAGGATCATGTTGTATAGTTGTTGAAAAACACAGAAATTAAATCGAGAAGAGATATGGCAAAAAAGGAGAGTGGAGATGGGGTAAAAGGGAAATATCAGACACAGAATCGAGAGAGAGAACCTTCAAAACTATTTCGAATGCAGTTTTTTTTTTTGTTCTCTGTTTCTGTATCTATGTATCTTTTTGCATAGTTCTGGTAGATGAATTTTATAATAAACCATGCTACTGTCATGCAATTTTGCATTTCGATTTGTATTTTATGTTTGTGGTAGAGATATATCTGTGATATGTGTAGATACAGAAATATACCATTTGACAAGTAGTCTAACCAGAAATTGCTGTTCAAAAATTAGTGTATCTATAGATACTATTTCTCTATATGAAACAAAAAAAAAGAAATTAAATGGAAACCGGCTTTCAAATGCATGTATCTATGAGGTTTTTTTTTTTATTTTTTTTTTTGTCTGTAATAGAGATACAGATAGTTTTTTTTTTATTTTAAATTTTTTCATTTAGAAAATGGAAATATACAATATTTTTCAATTTAAAAATATTTTTTCTTTTTTTTTTTTTTGGTTTTATATGTGTGTAATGCTCAGTCAGTAGCGACAGACACAAAGTAATTACTGACAAGTTAAAGTTATACCACTATTTTTTTATTTTGTTTTATTTTTATAAATCTATGGTAACGAAATAGAAAATTAACATTGAATGCGCTGGCTGGTCAAATGCCGGTCCGGTCCTATATTTGTATAGATACCAAGTATCTCAAAAGAGTAAAAAATGTGGTTACTGTATGTGCATTAATCGCTCATAGTTACATAGACGTGCTTTGAATATTTTTCTATTTTATTTGTTACTTTTTTTCTTGTAGTTTTATTTTTATTTTGTATCTCTGTGTCTTTCTTTCATTTTTTTTATGGCGTGAAATGTAATGAGGCGTTTGCAAATTAATTAAAATTTATGTACCTAAGCCATTTGAAAATGAGGTGATTTTTTTTTTGTTGGCTACAGAAATTTTTGTAGACAAAATTAACAGTAGAGGTGTATCTTTTACCACTCAAAGTGTCATACATAAATCGATCATTATAAATCATGAAGGTTTGAAGTATCTTTTAACTAACTATTAGTCAAAGATACTTAGTTTTTGTAAAAGATACCTCTTTTAAATCATTTTAAATCATGTAGTTTTTTGTTGATTTTCTGAGGGTTTTTAACTATTTGACATCATACTGAAATTAAATTGAAAAGTTTCCTGTTAAAAATATTCCCAGATTGTTGATTTAAATTCATTTTCCTGTATCTATTACAAGAAATGAGAAGGTTATGTTCTTTTAAGGGCATTTTAGTAACTTTTTATGATCAATTTATTGTTTTCCATGAATTTTAGAAAAAAAATTTAAAAATTGTATACCTTTGTTCATGATTATCTCAGAAACTGCTTAACAGATTTTGAGGGAATATCTTTTCAAATACTCTATGTTGTGTGATAAGTAATATAAGATGTTAAATATTTTGATATTTATCGGTTTTATATTAGGAATTGCTCCAAAATGTTGGTTTTAGTTGATTGAAATGTATCTTTGGCTAAAAATGAGATAGTTCTGTTCATTTTTGAGAGTTTAAGTATCATATTTTTATGCATTTAAGAATTTCACGATTAAAAATATATTTCGACGAAAAATTGTATGTTTGTTCACGATTTTTTCAGAAACTACTTAACGGGTTTTAATGAAATATCTTTTGAAATACTAATTTCTGTATTTGTACTCTAAATCAGTTTTAAGTATTTGTACCCTCCTATACTGGATTACATTTCATCAAAATTTATTATCTTTCTTCACAAAAACATTTACTATTCTCAGAACTTTACTTTAATATATTTGGATAAATTCTAAGAACTAACTGTAAATGGAATAGTTCAAATTAACAACATTGAGTGCTTAGGGATACAAAATTTCAATTCCAGTTATAAAATTTATGAAAATTTACAAAGAAATCTAATTACTTAATTCTCAGATTTCATTGATCAATCAAAGTTGTATGCAAAATTCCAGCAGGAATGAAAAATAATTAATTAGTTTTAAGCATTTTCCCAGAATTCTATTAAAATTTTCTGCCACATGCTATTGAACAAAAAAAAAAAAAATAAATAAAATCAAGTCTGTTATTTTAATAAAATTTAAAATTGTACCTTGAAACCAAAAACTTATACTCAAACCAGTTATTGTTAATTAAAGTTCTAATAGATACGTGTTAATTTGCGTGATAGATACATTTAAAAAAATGAGTTAATTCTCAGAAATCAAACAACAACAGATACAACTTATGTAAGAACCGGAATTATAATAACTATTTAACACTATTTTTTTTTCATATGGCCTTCACCTGTTCATTGGCCACATTATAATAATAAAAAACTATTTATCTATCTGTCGTTCTATCAATAAATTAAAAATAATCGTGATCAAAGGCTACATTTGACGTTAATTTAAGTATAATTTTGATTTTAATATTACCGCGCCATTAGTGTACGAGAGAATATTGCATAGTTAAAAAAAAAATAATAAAATGCAAATTAACTGGAAAAAACAACACAAACAACACTCTTGTAATAATGAGCAAAAAAATACAAAAAAAAAAGATACAAATGTATCTATGATATCATTAAGTTAAATTTATTAATTTTTTTCTTTCACTAAATCTTTGTAAACATGTGTACTAGAAGTCATCTAGAAAAGACTTGCGTTTCTAAATATAAATAATTACCCAACAGAAAAATAGTTGGGGGATTTGTTTTTGCGGGTACGTTGGTACCTATTGCGATTTAATTGTATCTTTTTTTCTGTTTCTTGAGTTCTATTTCTTGGTACTTTTTTTAAGAACTTTTTTTTGATAAAGTGCGTCGTTGTCGCCTAGATACAGTGTCATGATCATGCAAAACAGAAAAGTCTATAAATTAATTCTGTCCCGGTTTTGTATCTTTTTTTTTGTAATTTTTTTTTAATTTCAAAAGGTAGAATGTTGGTTTGCCAACATACAACTTTTTTTTTCTTATCTGGGTTTCTTTATATTTAAATGAGTGTCAGAGTTAATTAGCACTTTTACTATATTTTTTTTTCCTTTCTTCATTTTCCTCTCTTTTACAATTCTTACCCTGAAGATCTGTCTTAAGATATTTATCTAAAGGAAACAACTTGTAAGATTGATAATTAAACTTTGTTTTTTTTCTACTTTTTTTGCTTAAGTTGAAGAAAAGGTGCGGTGTGATTAAATTTTAAGCTATCAAGATGTGGCAAATACACAGGTTTGTATACCGTCTCAAAATATACACTGTCAAAGAGAGAGACAAAAATGAAGTAAAATTTATAATGAGAAGCTGCCTAATAATAAGATATGTATCTATACGGATGCAAAAAAAAAATTCGTATAATAATAATTTTTGTTGAGATATTTTACAGTTCATTAAGGACTAAAATGAGTGACAAGTTAGAAAGGTAAAAGTTTTACTTGGCTCACACACACAAATTTTCACAAAATTAAATGACACATCAATCATCAACGCAAGAAAAACAAACACAAAATTTGCCTCTTTTTAGCCTGATTTTTGGCATTCACAAAACTTGACAGGGTGACGAAATTTGTTTATAAATAAAAATTAATGTTTGTTGATTTTTTTTTTTTTTTTGCTAAAAGATTTTAAACTTTTTTGTCGACAAGTCGTCGTGTCGTTTTCTTCATTTCTGTTTTTTGTGTATTTCCTGGAAAAGTCATTAAACTTGAATTTTATGAAAACAAATTTGTTTATATTTCAATTTTCTTTTCCTTCGACGGACAAAGTTCTACAGAAAAATTTGTGTAGATACTGTATCTAACTTGATGATGTTTTAAAGATAAAGTGAATTCCGGACTGTGTTCCAATTAATTTAGGTAGTTGATGGTTTTGCATTTCATTGCAATTTCTGAAAATTTATTTATTTTGTCATTTTTTTCACCGGAAATTTTCATAAGACAAAAAAAATTGCAGCATGAAAAAAAACAACAAAAAAATGACACAAGTTTTTGTTTGTAATTTTAGTTTGTTGAACTTGCCAACAGGTATGAAATAAACAGACACACAAAAGTTGTTGATATATTGAGTCATTTCATTTTTATTTTTTTTTTTTGTGAAGAAATAAAAATAGATTAAGTCATTGTATTGTGAGGTAATGATTTTGGGTATTTATATATATAAAAAAAAAACTTTAATGATTATGGTGGTTTTGGTGAATTGTGTGAATCATTTTAATTATATTTTTAAATTCAAGGATATCTAAAATAGAAGCAAAAAGGTGTGTTTTGTTAACAACTTGTTGTATTTTGTTCATCAATTTCGGGCTGGTATTTTGTCATTGGGTATTATTTTGAGGTATTAAGAGCTTCATGGGAAAAATTCGCAAATTTTTAAGCGAATTTCTGATTTTTTTTGGATTTAAGGATACCCATTTGAATTATAAAACTTTTTGTTTGTGCTGGCAACTGCTGAGAACAATTTTTTTCATAATGGGTATAAAAATATTGTTTTTTTACCCAGTTTTCTGTTTTACCCGTGGCAATTGCATCGTTTAATTGTTGAATTTTTAGTGATTTAAATATTTGCTTTCCCCATTGCTTCTGGATGTAATTTTTGAGTAAAGATAATAATTCAACAAAACAATCCACTTATTTCTCATTTTACATGCCAATGGAAGTGGGGATTTCATGGGGTTTATAGATACCCAATTGAATTAAGGAACCTATTTACTGTTAAGGAACCGATTGTTAACTGTTTTCAATAGTTTGGGCATTCTTAACTATCTTCATTCTATGAAATTGCGGATTTCACAGGGTAAAAATATACCCAATTGAATTTGGAAAATTGTTCTCAAAAGTTTTTTCTATTTGGGTACCAAAAAAGTGCTTGGATTCTTAAAAGAAAATTTTAAACATGACTAAAAGTTTAAAATATTCTTGAACCTTATTTATCTTTAGGCGCCACTGGTCATTGACAATTGGCATACTTCAGAGAATCTAAATACTTTTCAAATGTTCTATTTAGATATAAAGATACTTCAATTGCATAATCTAGATTCAATATGAAGTCAATTTGTGCTACGAAATCAAAGTCAATTAGTTTGTAAATACAACTATACACACCCAAATTAAGGCCAACTAAATACAGTAAAGCCTTAACATCGGCATGTCTCTCTCTCAGAGTATATTGTTTACCCTAAACAAGCTTTCAATTGTTCGTCGTTCGTCGTCAAAAACACAAAAAATCGATTTAAATCGTATATTGTTTACTTATGATTAGGCCCAAGCAGGCATGTATACATTTTCTTATTCTTTCAAAGTGCCTTCATAGATGCTTAGGTGTCTAAAGCTAACAAGACTGTTTGTAGCCTCTAATAATTTATAATGCAAGCGAGGAGGAGACAGCAGCTCAAACAACAAAAAAAACTATGTTTGTTTATCAATTTAGGGGAACCCAAACACAAAACACTATAGAGTAGGTATTTTTTTTTTTTACTTTTCCTTGGAAACCGATTTAGGTTAAAATAATAAAACCTCAAAGAGAAGAGAGGTGTTGTAAATATTTAATTTTTTTTTCTAGCCTTTGATTTTAAGAAAGGTTTTTTTTCTTATAATATTTTTTTTTGTTTAAGAGAACTATCGATTGATTTGGAAAGCTCACGTTTTATCTGTTATTGACTTTTCGAATTTCTAGATTTTTTTTTCATGTGGCTAATTTAAAAAAAAAAATTGTTACCAAGGTTGTGACAATTCAACCATTAAAATATCGATAAAACTCATCATCATCAATATTATCATTGACGAATCGAAACTGAAGGTGATAAATTATACAAATAAATGTGACGAAATTCTATCAGAGGGTAAAATTTATAGTCTCTGTGTGAGTGAATGTATAGAAAAGTTTGATAGAGTCACGAAATTAGGTTATCTCATAGTGATTGACCTTTTTTTATTTTTCGTATATAGTTGTTTATTTGAAAGGGGGAATTTTTTTTTCAACTGCACATAATCAGAATGCTTTTTATTTTTGTATTTTGAAAAGAAATAAATTCCATCACAACAGAGAGATCAATATTAACAATTTGACGAATATAACTCTTTTGGATTTATTTATTGCCTATTTTGGATTTCGGGGTAAAAAGTATAGATTATTTGTAATTCTTTGAAATATTTTATTTTATTTGTTTGTTGATAGACAATTCAATAGAATTATTAAAAAAAACGTTTAAACAAAATTGAATTTAGTTCGGGGAAACTTACATGAAATTATTTTCATTGAAACCAAAAAAAAAATAAAATTGAATTTTTAAATTTCTAAATAATTCCAAGAACAATTCTGATTTTTTAGATTTTTATTAGAATTTATGATTTCAAATTAAAAAATTTCTTCGAACCAAAAATAATGCAAAAAATTACAAAAATTCCTTAAAAT
Organism: Episyrphus balteatus; assembly: GCF_945859705.1. NCBI lineage: Eukaryota > Metazoa > Arthropoda > Insecta > Diptera > Syrphidae > Episyrphus > Episyrphus balteatus. The sequence goes on along the minus strand of NC_079137.1, from coordinate 65,867,391 downwards.
ATCTATGGATTTCCGGATTTTAAAGGGTTCAAAGATACCCAATTGAATTTTAAAACATACTTTATTTAAAGAAACTTGTTTTTAAAAAGATTCAACAATTTGGGTATAAAAAACTTTCCATTTCGTTTTAGCTACAAATCACTTAAATTTGACAAAATTTATGAAATTTAATTATTATTTTATTTTTAATTTTAAACCCGAAATAAATAAATCAAATTCTTGATTTAAAAATATATTTCTTTTTGTCGAATGATGTATATCTCTCATTTTCAAATTTATTACAAAAGTGTGTTTAAAAAGTTCTAAATTTAAACTAGAATTTTATACAAAAAATCTTCAAAGATCAATATTCCCATTAAATATTATTTATATCACAACAAGCATCTCTATAAAATATTAATCTTCAAAATTTCAAAAACTTCCCATCCAAAGAAGCACACACACACAAATTATTATCTATTAATTAACAATAAAGAAGATACATTTTCTCTGGAAAAACATTTGAAATATTATGAATTTAAATTTTCCTAATTTTTATTGACCGAAATAAATTTATTGATATTTTCTTGGTTTTTTTTTTTTTTGAATCAGAATGAATTAAAAAAAAAAAAACAGAAAATAACAACAAATTATGTCAAATCAAATAAATTTATGTTTACAGTTCTATAAACTCTAACTTTTAATAATAAATAAAATTTAAAACACCCAATTAGGTACTTATTTATAACCTCTTTCTAACCTCTTTTCGACCTTAAAATAAGCAATAAAATCATAATTTAAATCTTAAAGAAGTTTTTTAGTTTAGTTTTTCTTTATTCATATAATTTATATGATTTCCCTCCTTCAATTTTATAATCTTCTATGATCATTAGATTAAGCCTCTTAATTCAATTTCGAGTCAGTGATAAATTTATTTAATGCTGATGATGATGACATAGTAGGGTATATGCCCATTAAATAGGTATAGTTTGAGGTAAAAAAAAAAAAAAAATAGCGAAACAAGTGTATTGTTTTACCTTGAGACTTTGAAAAAAAAAAAAAAAATATTAAAAAACAAAACAAAAGTAGACAAAAGTAGACAAAAATAAACATTTAATTCAATGAAAATAATTATTAAAGTTGAAGACTGTTTTTTTTTTATTTTTGTTGTAGTTGAAGGTAACAAAGTGTGACTTTATAAATACAAGATGTCAAATTCTATTTTAACGTTAAATGCTTCTGGCTTTTGTGGTTGCGGGTGTTCTGTGTGAGCGTCTTAATAATAATATAATTTAATTAGTAAAGAAGTACGAGTAGGTAAAGTTTTGTAGTAGAATAGGTACTATATCTCTATAAGGTGCTTCTTTATCTATAGAGTCTTTGAAAGAAAAAGGTTTTTCTTGTTCTCACTTAGTTAGTTATTTGTGTCAAGAAAACTTTTAACCATTTTTTTTTTTTTTTGCTTCTTCGGCATTATAGATAGAGACTTACTTAGAGAAAGAAGTGAGGTATAATTTACTTAGTTTCCACATGGAATAGTTTTTAGGGTAAATGGCATTTAGTTAGAGGTACCTTCACTAATAGTTACCAGACTTAAGTGTTATGTTGTATTGTAAATAATGATGATGATGTGCCCTAGATACATTTAATACCTTAACAATAGTTTGAATTATTCGATTAAATTTTATGTGGGTATAGGTTAGGGGTATATTTTTTATTTATTTTTCTTTGTTAAGATAAGATTAGAAGCTTTTTTTTTTGTATATCTAAAGTATGACTAATTCTAGATTAACACCTTTTTTTTTTAAATAAGTTCTTGTGTAGTTCTGTGTGTATCACCACCAACATCGTTTGCACAAGAATAAAACTGATAAGATAAAAAATAATTGTGTGATGATTAAAGTGAAGAAAAAAAAGTAATACATTGCAGAAAGTTTTGTATCTGACAAAGAAAATAATTGTACTAGCTTTATGAACGGATATTGTTAGTTTACTCAGGCGGTTTTGAAGAATTTTGTTTGTAATATTTTACGTCACAGCATTATTCGTTGGTCTGAATCCACCAGGAGAATGATTATTGTTGAGGGTTTCTTTGAAAAAAGAATGTATAGTGTGGATTTTTTGATATTATATTTATCAACTTTGTAGATAGAGTCATTAAAATTATTTTTAGATTTTTATTATTTTGAAAGATATTGGGCAATAAATGATAAATCAAGAGAAAAATATATCGACCGGTAGAAAGATTGAAAAGAATTCCAAAAAAAATGTATTTTAAATTATTTTTAGAAAAGCAAACTATTTTAAAATATTTATACGAAAAATCAACTCAGAAAAGTTTTTCACTGGGGTAGTAAATAAAGTCGACTTTAAGATATCTTCTCCAAATGTAATGGCTGAAAATATTTCACTTGATAAAATTACAAAATCAAAATGCATAGGTAACTTTGACCTTACAAAATATTGCCTATCCAGCTTTAGAAGTTGATACAAAAAGAACTTGAAAAAAATAATTAAATTTTCCAATGTTGTGTAGGTAATTGGAGATTCTAAATAGCAATCTTGACATTCTAACTATTTTAGAATTAAAAAAAAAAAAACAAAGGTCATTTATGGTCATCTAGGTACTTTGTTTACAAAAAAAAACAAAAAAAAAATTCAGCAAAAAACTTCAGCGTTGGTTTAACCATGAGGTACATTCAATTGAACTGAACTTGTTAAAGTAAGGTTTTGAGATTTGGACTTTATTTCATAGCCTAAAATAATATTAACCTATTTGACGTTTAAAATGACAAAAAGTTAAGAATAAATGGCGAATACCTAATTTGTAACTAAATTTCTGAAGCTTTTTTTTTTTTTGAAAAATTTCTTTTAAACTAAAATTTGTTTTTGATATACCTATAACTCAAATTTCAACTTATAACACTTTTCTATAATTTTTTCTATAATTTTGTTCAACACTTCTTTATTCAATTCAATCCGGCAACAACTTCATCAATCATCGTTCAAAACTCAAACTTAACTTTAGAATTGCTTAAGAAATTGAAATGTCATTCCTTATATAGGTAGCAAAACACTTGTTTTTTATAAAACAAATCTCTGAAAAAAATTGTTGTCAATTCAAATCTCTTACAAAATATTTTCCTGCGTTAAGAAATTTCATTCTTTTTAGTAAACACATATAAAAATGCATGTAGGAAAGAATTTTCTCACACAAAATCACTATTTTTAAACTCTGAGTTTTTTTCTTTTTTTTCATAGTTATCCCAATTATATTCTTTCATCAAGCCTAAAGGTAAGTTCACAATAATAAAAGATACAACAATACAAAAGGACAATATCTTTTACTATCCTATAGGCGCATTTGTTAGGTACCTTTTCTACCTCCCTTCTTTCTTGTCCAACTGTGAACCTAAATAGATACCTATTTTATTCATCATTAGAGATGTTATAGGTATGTTAGGAACCTATTCAAGTTCAAAATGGACATTAGAAATTAGATATCGGACATCCGCAAGGATAAATACAAAGAAACAAAAAATTTACTTTGCTTTACAATATAGAAAAGGTTAATGTGACATTGAAAGTTAGGTAAATTAATGAGTACAAAAGAATAATAACAAGGTTTTTTAATATTTCTTCTACTCAAGGCCTAACTTCTTCTTCTTATTCAATACAAATTAGAAACATTAACTTTACTTTTGCATTTGAAGGTACTTGTAACTCTACGAACATTATCCATTTATGAAGAATTTGTTCGAAGCTTTTGCTACTTTTTTAGAAAAGAGAGCCTTGTATTGAATTTCCAGTTCTATTTATTATTGACACAAAAGACCGCGAAATTTAAGTTAAACCTAAGTTTCCTAAATCATCAAACTTATAAGCTTAACTCTGAAACACCTTAGCCGATGATTTTTTTTTTTTCGAAATAAGAAGATTATAAGGTGTTTTTGTATGCATCTTCATCTGAACAATTGCATTTTGAGCTGACTCAGATTATATTTATTGGAAAATTACAAAATTCCGAGTTTCTAACAAAGAAAGTTATTTTTTGAATATAGCTTTTTATGGCCTTTAGTCCAAATAAAAATTTGACGTTTAGTCCCGGTGTATCTCACTTGGACTCATCCAGTTGACTTATCGTGAGACACCTTGTCAATACACTAATTTTGTTTATATTCACCTCAACTTACATAGTTTTTTAAACAAAAACTTAATGTGAACTTTATCCAACAAGATTAAAATTTTAATCATTAAAACTGTAAAAAGATTTTCTCCAAGCTTATTTCCAGCCATATCAAAATTTAGCCAAAAATCGACAAAGTTTAATACGTACCAAACCCTCAGTGTTTCTGTCAAACGCATTATCTGGTTTTTCAAATTAAAATTGGGAAAGCTTAAGCTTTCAGAAATAAGCCTACATTTTCTTAGATAGTTAGTTATCCTAAGCCAAACCCATATTTTTTTCCAGCTTCTACTAACTTGTCATAAATATTAAAAAGTTTATGTTATCTCAACAAGCGATCTTCTAAAACCTTTTTTTTAGCTCCTAAAAGTTGTGATTATAAAGATGAAAAATGATTTATAAAAAATGTTTGTTGTACGGCTAACTTCTAAATATCAATTCGGCTTTCCTAACTTTAAGCCTTGCATTTTTTTTTACAATTGTAGGTATCTTTCAAATTATTAAAGCTTGAAACCATTTATCAAATTCGATTAAGGTAAGTAGCCAACTACAAGCTAATAAACTCTACCATTTTCCTTAATTTATATCATTCTATACCTACTTTTTTTCAAATTTTACTAACCGATATTTTTTTAAGTCATAAAATACCTACTCGAAGGCACCTCTCAGGGATAGCCTACCTACAAAAGCTTGAATAAAACTTCCAATCAAACTTGTTGAAAATCTTCTCTTAGCTTTTGCTTCTAAAGTAAACAGCAAGTGTCATTTGATTGACACTTTCCATAAAAATTAAACCTAAAGGTACTATTTCGTAACCTTTAGGTACCCCATTTAAACCGTAAAAGCTAAACTTACCTTGATTATAATTTTTTTTCTGCTTTCAAAATTGATTTCCTTGAATCTTCAATAGATTCTTCATTCCAACAAGATTTCGATTAGGTATATTTTTTTTATCAGAATTATTCGATTTATTTTCTAAGTATCCAAAAAAAAATAACCGCAATTGTCTTGATCACTTTCAAAACAAATTTTTTTAAATGGTATCCAATTTGATATGATTTTTTTTTAATTTTCAATATTTTTTTCAATTTTCACTGAAAATATCGAGTTGAATTTTTTTTTTTAATTTTTTTTTTGATATATCACTAAAATTCAACTCTTTTTTCGCACTTTGCCAACTAGCACATTAGCACTTGTTATAAAAAAAAATTGTATCTTTTTTAAAGATTTTTTTTTTTAATAAAAACAGGGTTATCCTTTTTTTTTTAATGTGAATCCTTTCACTTTGTAGAAATATTTTTAATAGATTCAAAAAATCATAAGAAATTTTGAAAATTATCCACAGTCGTATCGCAAAATCAAAAACCCAAAAATAATCAAATAGGTAAACGAATAAGTATCGAACAAAAATATACTTTTTTTTTTCAAGTATCTATGAGATACTTTTGATATTTTGTATCCTTCTTCCTTCTGATTGACAGAGGAATGAACTATCACTTTTTTGTGTTTGTCGTTTTGTGTTTATTTTTTTAATTAACTTTGATTTTTAAATAAAATCGCACAACACCTCGGTGTTAATAAAAAATTATAAAAACAAAAATAATAATAAAAAATCAAACACTCGATATTCGAAGCAGAAGTAAATCCGTAATTTTTTATTTTTTTTTTTCTTCTTATTTTTTGTATTTCTAAGATAGAAAGATGATGATGTATAAATTTATGTTTATTTGTGTGTGTATGTATGTGTAGAAAAAAATGTAGCGAACGGATATATAGATTCGAGAGAAATTCACGTCCGCTCTCGATAAAGTATCTTACTCAACTGACCTAACTGCATTTTCAAACGAAGATACATTAGCTCGGTTTCGAATTGAAAATCGAAAAAGCGTAAATAATTTTCTGTGTTTTTTTTTTTTTTTTTTGTTTGCCTCTTCCTTCTGCTTCATCGTGGTTTCAGTGAGTAACAAAGAGTGTAGACAATTGGAATTGAAATGCTATTGAGAGAGAGATGAGAATATTGAATTTGGGTGTAGAGCGAAAAAGATACACGAAAATTCATGGGATACGTTCAAAAGATACATCGAGCAAAAAATTGGACAAAATGCAATAAAATTGAAATTCTTTCTGTTCTCCTAGCAAGTTGTTTCATTTGATTTTCCTGTGTAAGAATGAGAAGGAATGATAGTATAAGAGAATTAAGAGTGAATTTTTCTGGCCACCAGAGGGCGATTGTATGATAGAAAGAAATATCTCTCAGATACTTTTGTATCTTTTTGCTCTCCATCTCTCTTTCTTTCTCTCTCGTATATTTGAAATTTTGTCATGCATTTTATTTTGTTTGTTCTTTCTGTTCCATTTGATTGCACATTGCATTTTTGTGTATCTTCACTGTTTTTTTTCTGTGAGGGAATAGGGAAAAGTTAACACAAAAATGATGGGCTGCTTCGGCTAGCAATTTTGTTGGTTGGTTGCTTCTTGCTTTGCTTTTGCTTAGGCCACATGTTGTCGTCATCTTGTGTCCTCCTGAGTTCACTGATACAAAAACGTGCTCAATCGCTAGTTACTAAGTAGCAAGGGAAGTTTTAGTGTGTTTCGTTCGTAGTTTTATTTTTTTTTTGTCTACTTTCGAATATAATTTTCATTTTCAAGCAAAAAGTTGTTTTTTTTTTGGGTTGAAAATGTGAACATATGCGGGTGTACTAAGTTGAAATTGATTTTTTTTTGTTGGTGGCTGTTATTCTTATTGAAACTCCCATGCGATTTAGAGAAGATAGAGAGATACATATTAATAGTTAGATACTTAGATAGATAAATAGATCAATGTTGGATAGATAGATACGAAACTGTGTGGTGGTTTTTAGAGAGATTGAATTTTTCTAAATATTGGCTAGGGTTATTAAGGGATATTAATCACCCTCTAGAGGAGTTAAAATCATCATAATCATTCTCGGCTAAGAATTTGAAGTTGTTAGGTTTGTATGTTGACTTGAGAATTGAGAGATATAGAGGAAGAATTTATTCAAGTGCATACTTTACATGATGTTAAACTGTGTAGGTACTTAGTTTGGTGTGTGCACTATGGCACTATGGGTAACAAAACCATCAGGGGGTTGCTTGCACTAGTTGGTATACTTGAACATGTTATTTTTTTGTATGTGAAGTGGATGAGACCTATGATCTCTCATATTACAATAGACAAACACTCACTCGTACCTAGGTACTTGTAATTTAGGAAGAGTTTCAGTTCTAATATAGGCAAGGCACTCTACCCTGAGGCATACCACATGGGTTGGTTTTGTATTTTTTACAATTTTTCATTAGAATTTAAAATTATGGGTTTTTTTTTTGATATATTTTTACTGAGTACAAAAATGTCATCTCATTAGATCAGTTTTAATGGGTTTTTGTAGAACTGTTGTGTATTATTTTTTTTTTTTTTTTTTGTGGTATTTAAGAAGTGTTAAGTGTTGCTTTAATATTGAGAGGGTTCTGGTGTCATCTGGTGAATATTAGGTAGATAAATGGTGTCATTTTAAAATGAAGTAAAAGTGTTACGCACCTAAATCAGAAAAGAAATTTGATACTTTGGCAGGTTGTGGACAGGCATTATTATGTATTTTTAACAAATGTTTAAGGTTTTAATAGTTTTCTGGTGAGGCGAAACGAAAAATGAATTGATTTTTTGGATCCTTCGATTTTTTATGGAAAATGTCTATGTTTTATAGGACTTTGAAAAAATTTTGTCTGTCATCACAATCAAATATACATAGGTACCTATGAGCTATGAAAACATGGAGAATTCGAGAGAAAAAAATCAATTTCAAAGACCCTAGTTTTTTTTATCGGGATTTGGGATGTTTTAAAGTTTAAAGGGCATAAGCCTGACTTAACTCTTAAGTCATCAAACTGAGTAACTTTGGGGTACAATTGCTGTCCCATAATCCCAAAAGAACTACCAAAAACACCAGAAATCAGAGCAATACAAAACCAGGAGTCTTCAATTTGTTGAAACGCTGTGAAGAAAAAATGTGGGAACTTAAGTTTTTCTTATAAGCATACACCTATCGTGGGCGCAAAGCCAAAACCACGAATCTACAAAATTGTAGTTTTGAGAAAAACGGCTTAAAAATTTTGGAAACTCATGCAAACTTTTGGAAACTAGTGCAACGGACATTGATTGTTTAGGCTGCGACCGATAACAAGTTAAATGACGCATTTAAAGTTAAAATGTCCAAAAATGCAGATTCGCGGTTTTGGTTTTGTGCCGACGATATGTATACATAATGAAATGATATTCTAGTAATAATGAATAATGCATACCTAGGTACCTAATATTAATAATATCTTCTTTTTTCTTCTGCTGAACTTCTTTCCAGCTATTCAAAATAACATTCAAACACTGTTGGGTTTATCAGCTCCATTTTTTAATGAGTTATAAGATTGTCTCTACTGACGATTGCTTATATGTATCTGAGAAAAAAAAAATTTCTAAATAGCATTGGCCATTTTGATCGTTTGCTGGTAATTTCCAAATATCTAGCAGATTGCATAAACTTGTTACATAGCTACTTGTGAAACATCTTTTGCAGCTCTGCCAGTGTAACAACGCTGCGACTTACCACAAACATTATTTTACAATTTGCAAATCTATGCAAATGCATTTCTTGTGTATATAACCGAAAAAAAAGTATAAGAAAACAATCCGCTTTTAAAATTTTTATGCTTAAATAAGGTAAGCAAATAAGTAATTTTCATTCGGCAGAAACTGGAAAACGAAATAACTTTCTGGTGCAAAAAAACGTTTTCACTGGTCTTCACATGATAATACTAAAAATTGGCATATTTTTTTTTTTTTTTTTTTTTGAAAACCAGAAAGTTTCTTTTTAACTTTTATGAAACTCTCGACGGTTTTTATTAGGACACGATTTTATTAAATAATACTAAAATATTTTTTTTTTAAAGGATTATTTACCTAAGTGATAAAAATAAAAAAATTCTATAAAATGGCGCCCAATCAAAAGAATATTGTCTGGTTTTTGCTTAATTAAAAATCAGGAAAAAGTATAACTTTTTAACCTTCATTCGTCAAATTATCTGTTGAAGTAAGTGTCATGCAAAAAAGAAATCATTCATCATTTACATAACAAGTTTTAGATAAATTAACTAAAATCGCCAAATAAGTTTCGAAATATGTGTTTAGTTTTCCAAATAGAAGATTTAAAATTTGGTGTCAGTAGATTAGAAGAACTTAGGTTTGCAAGCTCAGGTATTGATGGGTTTTGTTATCAAATTTGTTAGTGAAATACCTAATTGATTTTGTTTCAAGGTAGGTATATCTTGGGGAAGATTTAGCGAAAAATGGAGGAATGAAGTTGATAGCTCCTTTATTCCTTCTCATACTAGCATTTCTTCGCATTTAACTTAATTTGAACATAAATCCTTATCCTTCTTAAAGAAGAATATGTATAGATCATAAGCTCTTCTTCCAGTTATTTTGCTTATCTACTTGCAGGGGCGTACACTCCCTTGGGGCAAGCGGGGCGGCGCCCCGGGGCCCCCGACCGACCCTAGGGCCCCTACTGGAGACAATGCAGAGAAGTAAACTGTTAGCATAAATTGAGTTTCGAAATAAATTAAAATGTATTTGAATCACAATCACAAGGGGAAAAAATTATGTCATTCCGTGTAATGTATAATGCATTGGTAGCCACACAATATATATTCATTTAATAAAAAGGCTACCTCAGGGGCCCCAAAAAAATAAACTGCTTTTTTAAAAGAAAAATTATAATTTTATCTTAGGGCCCCCAAAATTATTACTTGAAAAATAATTGCAACCACAAATAATACATGAGGGGCCCCAAAAAAGCAAAAAACAACTTCATTAAATTAAATTACATTTGTTGATGGATTACTAAATATTTCCTTAGGAGCCCCAAAAAATATGACTTCGGGGCTCCAAAAGTATTATATGAAGGGTTCCAAAAAATAAGTTTTCAGGAACCCCGTTAGTTTAGAGGCAATCAAATATTAATTTGGGGGCCCCAAAATCTATTACTAAGGAGCCCAAAAATATTCATCAAATTTTCAGATGACATGACAAATATTATTTGAGGATCCTCAAAAGCTATTACTTCAGTGGTTCAAAACAATCAAATGGAAAATTAAATATCAATTCAGGGGCCCCAACATAAATATATCAGGGCCCAAAATAAAAATATTACGTTATTGGTGGCATTCCGAATATTACTTCAGAACAGAGGCCCCAATACCTGTTAATTCTTGGCTCTCTAGGCAGTTAATTTTGAGGCCCCAAAAATAATTTTTCAGGGGCCCCGAAAGAAATAAACAATGTTTGATGATGGAAAATCAAATGTGTACATATGTATTACTTCAGAACAGAGGCCCCAAGAACTATCAATTCTAAGCTAAAAAAAATTTATTTTAGGGGTCTTGTAACAATATATAAATATTGCAATTAGTTAGTTTTCAATACAACCTTTTATTATTCATGTTATTTTCATATAATCTTTTCATTGTATAATTTTGTTTGTTTCTATGTGAGTTTGTTTACTTTATCGCCTTTGACTATAATTTTCATTTTTATAATTTATTTATTTTTATTTTCTAAAAATTCAAAGCCTCCTAATTAATTAATATTTTTTGATTGTTTTCTGGCTATAAAAAGAGAGCCGAAACTAGAATTAAATCACTTTCGACTTGACCAGGAAAGAGTCTAGTTTCGGCTCTCCTTTTATAGCCAGAAAACAATCAAAAAATATTAATTAATTAGGAGGCTTTGAATTTTTAGAAAATAAAAATAATTATAAAAATGAAAATTAAAGTCAAAGGCGATAAAGTAAACAAACTCACATAGAAACAAACAAAATTATACAATGTAAAGATTATATGAAAATAACATGAATAATAAAAGGTTGTATTGAAAACTAACTAATTGCAATATTTATATATTGTTACAGTCTCTAAATATTTGATTTTGGGGGCCCCTAGTACAAGTATTTACTTCTTTTATGATAGAAATTTTAAATAAGTGGGTATATCAATGTGCATTACGAACTTATTAAAACATTAAAATAAACCTAAAAATAAATAAGCCAACAAAAAAAATGTATGGCGTATACGTATTTTTTTTTTTGTATCTAAGGGGCCCCCAAATATCAAAGGGGCCCCAAAATTTAGTCTTGCCCCGGGGCCCCGGTGACTCAACGTACGCCACTGTCTACTTGTGTAGTTACAGCTTCAGAATTCGCTGTTTTTGATTTTTTTTTCAATTGCAAGATCCGATATCTTGAAATCGCCTATATCGATTTTCAAAGTATCCGGCACTGTTATAGTGCTTTTATTTAAGGCCCATTTCACACATAGCCGGGAGCCCGATAAACGGCCCGGATAGCCGGTTGCTAGATACACGAATAAATTGAAAAAATATGAAGAAAAAGCGGCTTCCCGGGTCGGTTATCCGGTAGCCGGATATGTGTGAAATTAATTAATTGTAAGCTCGAAAAAATACTCACGTCCTATAGATTTGTAGATTATGAAATAAATTTGATTTAAATAAAAAAAATATTCATCGAGCTTCCTATTAAAAAAATTATTTATTATTAACATAACTAATTTACCTACAAGAATTAGGTATTCATTGTTATTGATCTTGAAAATACAGTATCTAACGTTTATCAATTTGATTAGAACAACTCAAATAATCCATTCTACTTCTCAATATACACTTCGGTCTATATTCACTTTGATATTATTTAAATTTATTGAAAATATAAGTTGAATTATTCCCCAGAATGCTCATAAACTTCAAAACCAAAACTTTGCTGACCATAAATTTAAAATTTTACTATGATGGGTCTCTTCATGCAACGACTAAGGTACTGGTAGGTTATCAAAATTTCAGTTCAAAAATGTTAATTATAGCTTTATTGTTTTTTTGATAACAAAGAATCACTTAATGAATTGTTTGTTTTTTTTTTCGTTTTTTTTACTTCTGATGGGCATTGAACTTCAATTCGATAAGTTACGATAGTCCAAACAAACCTATACTCCCATAAATTAATTGTAAACAAAACGTAACTTTTTCCTATCCAAAACAAAAAAAAAACACTCTTCACGATCAACCTTAAGCTGAACAATACTCCTCAATTAGCTTAATATTCTTTTCGAATGGGCAATTAATTCATTTCCCAACCAAAACATTGAGAAAGAACATTTAAACACAAAAATAATTCAAATCAGTTTATGTCTGGTGGTTTGTCTCGCGAGTCAGTCTATGAATTGAGGGCCAGTGTATACAAATTTTATAGAATTGCTCCATTATAAAGCAACAGAAATAAAAATTTAAAAAAAATCAAACCATAATCTGAATCACCAAAACAAACAACATGCTGAGAGCCTTGGTTCTTATCATTTTGTGATTATCTTCGTCGACGCCGCTGCTGGCAAAGGTTGTTTTTTTTTTTTTTTTTTTTATTAAAGGCTCATCATTTGGGAGCAGTGGAGTCACAATCAAACAAACAAACCTTTACACACAAAAAAACTACTATCTCACATTTTACATCTCGAGACTATGTTAATTCTCTCCAAGATGTCTACTGAAAAGTCTTTTAAGTTTTGTAAATGTTATAACCCAATCGAAGACTCCAAGATTGATATTCGTCAATTCTCTAAAAAAAAATCTGCTACAAGGGCTGATAGAGCTAACTTAACCTCCGTAAAAAACACCCTTTGCAAATTGTAATTCATAGATAATATGGATAGATTTGAAAAAAAAAATTAAAAATGTCCCTGGAAACAGTTTTCAAACCTCCAAAAAAAAAACAGTTATTTGTGTTCCTTTGAAATTAAAAATAAAACATTAAAAAGTTAGCGGGTGGTAAAAACATTTTGCAAACAGCAGGTAGAAAAAACAGAAAATCCAACAACACATTTTTTTTTCTCCCAAAAAAACAATGTCCCGAGTCCAATACCTGTCAATACCGAATAAGGTGTTTTTATTATTTATAATATTAGGGATGCTCGTTGGTCGTGTCCTTGTTGTTGTCTATGTCCATTATAATGGCTATCATTTGCACATGCACATAAAATGCAATGTCTGACTTGAACATTATTATTTGTTATAGGGTTATGCAAAATGTTCAATTATTTAACTATCGACACAGCCAGCGGCACATGTCCTTGGGTGAACTAGAACTATATAGAATTAATGGACGCAGCAGGAAATTCAAAATGTGCATTGAACTCCTACTGTGGAGTAATGAATGCATTATACAAAAAACACGTGTATTTTGTGAAGTAAGGTGTTTGTTCGAGGTCCAGAGTCAGGGCCATATCTTTTGTTTGTAAATTACCACAGGTTCACAGCACATGAGTAAAGAAAAATAAAGACGTTAAAATTCCTATTCCTATTGCTTTGAGCAGTTAAAAAAATTAATTAAATTCATTTTTTGAGATATTATTTCTATTTTTTGTCAATTTTAAGGTTTCATAAATGATCACCCGGGCGCCATTTTATGTACTTATAGGATAGGTATTCCTAGGGGATTCAAACGAAACATAAACAATACTCATTTAGGTATATCCAACTAAGTATGTTGTGATTGATATGATTGTGATTGATAGAGCAATCGATTTGATGCCAAGAAATTTTTTGTAGAACGTTTAAACCCCTAGAAGAATAAATTTTGCTTATTTGATAATAATGACTTTTCAATGAATTAGAAAATTTTGAAGAAAATGTTTTTATAATTTTTTTTTTAACTTTGACATCGAATATCTTTCAAACGGTTAAATTGATAAAAAAAAAAGTAAATGACACCTTTTTTATGTTTAACAATCTGTTTCCTACAAGAATATGCCTTGCCCGTTTGACTATTATAATTTTTGAATTTGTTACAAAATTAAGAACAAAAAAACGAATTTTTAAAGATTTTCTCGATTTTAGGACCTCAAATATCTTTTAAACGGTTACATAAACGAATAAAGTTATTGGAACTTTTTTGTAGAGCTTTCAATTTCCTACAAGAATATTTAAAGAAATTTGCTTAAAAGTCGATTTATAAATAAATTATTTTTTTTAGTAGAAGATTGATTTAAAAATTAAAAAAAAATTAATATACCTATAGAGCTCATATTTGGTGAGTATATTCAAGAGCAATCGATTTATATATAAAATCGATTTATGTATAAAATCAAAAAAAAAAAAAAATAATTTCGATTTTTTGACCCACCCTAATATACCTATATATCAATCCATTGATCAATTGCTAAGACGATTTTAGCATATACATAGTTAAAAGGTATAAGAATCATTCTATAGAAGAGGAGGTAACCTCCATCTAGGCAGTCTAAATAATTATTAACTAATTCAAAATGTGCAACTCCACTAGTTTAGCCCCTCAAGGATAGCCTCCAAATCAATTAAATGTTCGTCCTTAACCAGGTCATTGATTCACCATCAAATTGTTCTACCCTTTTTGTTGCTTGAACAAAATAATCTTTTTGATGATCTTGCCCTCTGGTCAACAAAAAAACAACAAAAGACATAGAGATTCCCTCTCTCAAAAACATAAGTATTTCCTTTGATTTGACCAGAAAGATACCAAACTAAAAAATACAAAACCCACAATCATCATCATCATCAGCATCATCATACTCTAAATACTATTTTTTTTTCTGTTACAAAAAGACATAAAAGTCCAATGGAAATATGCACCACCGCTCAAGAAGTGCAAATCTCTGTCTTCCCCAAAGGCTTTTTAGTAGTAAGGTATGCGGGGGAAAAAATCAAGTTAAAAACCCTACTTCCATACAAACATCAGGCAAAAAGACAAAAATCTACCTCACGACCGCCCCGACTTTGACGGCCGCTCGGCCGGTCTCACCAACGACCTGTTCAGATAAATTCGCTCAGATACACGCGAGACAAAAGAAAAATAAAACAACAAAAAAAAAAAAAAAAACAGGTAGGTATGTTGGAAGAAGGAAAAAGTGCCAAGGGAAACTAAATAAAAGAAAAAAAACGCGTGAGAAACACACCTGCCGGACGGACGACGATGAAGTACGAACGCGGACCGTCCTGCCTGAGTTGAGTCGTCCGGACTGAATTTAACTAGGCCTCTGGCTGTGGATACACACGACTGCAGCCATTATTATCTTTTTTAAATGTTCAAAACAAAAGGAATACACCGAACCAACAACAACCAAGGCCTCTCTCGTATTCTTCTACTTTTTTCTACTAAAACATCAGCAACAACAACAAAACAATAACAACATGGCATGCATTTCGAATGCACTGGCAGTGGCAGCAGATCGAAAGAACCAAGCCAGCTCGAGGAAGGCAGGAACACACATCCTCGTCATGAAGGACGACAGCCCCACGATTGCGATGCGATTCTTTTTATTTGAAGATACACAGATACTGAGAGCTAAGAGCTGAGACCCGAGACTCTTGTGTCTCTTCTGAGATATACACAAACAGACAAACAAATAAACACAAAACAGACATCCGAGCTGGAGCTGGAGGAAGGAGGATTTAGAGGTAGACCGACATTTGCTTTGCGAAAAAAAACCACACCGCTCTCAGGTTACCTGTTCCGTTTTATATCTATCTAGCCCGAGACCCTCTCGTACCAGCAAGTCTTTTCTGCTGCTGCCGTGTTTTTAAGTTTTATTTTTATGTGATGTCTCTGATGCTGCTATACACAAAATCGTGGACTTCATGTCCAATTTGAAGATGTTATTACTGCTGCTGTTGGTGCTGGTTGCTGCTGTTGCATCAGAGAATTCCTCCTCTTTGCATGCACTCATGCATACACCATACAGCTTCGTTTCATCGTCGTTGGCCGATTGTTCAACCACACCAATGCCATGTGGTGTGTCCCTTTCGTGATCTGTTTGGTGTATATTTGTATCTATGATTGCTCAAAAGTACCAAACAGATGAACATTGTTGCCAATTTCCAAAAAAAGACTAGCTTCCATTGAAGGTGTTTTAGTAGAAATTGGAAAGGCTTGATATTTTTGATGAAAGACTAGTAATTCCCTAAGAAAATGTACAAAGCTTCAGAACTACTCAGTAAATACATTTTTTAAAAACCTTCTATTAACTTCTATTGTGAAATATTACTTTAATTAAACATCATTGTTTTGTTGGGCGCCATTTTTAATAAACATTCTATGAAAAATCAATTTCCAATGCAAATTTCTTAACTTTCTGAGCAAATTTTCTGGCATTTTACTGTTGAATGTTATTTTTCCTTGATTATCTGAAAAAAAACTACAAGAATGTGGCAACCCTGTCTAAACGAAGCTCCCCTATTTTCTTTAAATGCAGTGGATCTTTTTCCCTTTCTCTAGTTTTTTTTTTTTTTTTCAAACATTTAAAGCGACAAGTTCAACTGCGGGACTTGTGAGACTGAGACTATGTGTGATGTGTGATGATGACTGGTATAAGGTTCTGCATTGCAGCACTGCATCAGCCTTGCAACAGCCAACAGCAGTAGAAGCAAGAACTTTGAGATGAATTAGACAGATAGATATACCCTTACTTAACAAGTTGAGAATGAAAGGAGTGAATAGTTAGTCCCTCAAGAGTTCAGGCTAGGTGTTTTTCGTTGTTAATCTCAGAGGAATAATTTTCTATTTCAGTTTTGTTGTTGTTTTAAATTGATTTCAATATGTGATTGTTTTTGGGTTTCTTTTAAGACTTGGACTTCAAAGTAGAAGGAGCCTGATTTGTTTGGAGGAAAAGTATTGCAATCACAAAAACCGATCAAAGGTATATCGATTTCACATACAATTTTTCTGTTCCAAATTCTTACAAATGTTCAGTGAAAAATGGAATTATTAGTGTCCAAAATTTTTACAAAAGGGTTTAAGTTCAAATTTTGCCAAAAAGTTTGTCAATAAGAGGGATCACAAAAGTTCGTTCTTAAACGTTTGTAACCTTCATGGTATTTTCTTCTTCCTACATTGCGTCGCCTCAATAAAATATTGTCGTATGTGCAAAATTGAGGTTTTGAGATTTGAATGCAGGTTTGCTAATTGATGTTTTCTCCTTCATTCTATGAAATCCGTTTTTCGATATCTGTATCCGTTTCCAAGATAATCGCTATGCATTTTGTCGTATGTGTAGGTTTACAAACATTTTCAGTAGCTTTTTGTCGTAAGTGCACAGAAAACGTGCACATACGACAAAAATTATCACATACTACAATTTTTTCATACAAATCTGTGTTTTTCTTCGTTCGGTAAATAATTGTCGTAGGTGCTGTTTTTGCAACACATACAACAATATTTTACTGGAATTTCAGTAAACGTTTGTCGTTTGTCCCATAAGAAAATACACTGACGAGTGTAATTTCAGTTGCAATCAAGATGTCGAGCAGGTCGGACGAGTCGACCTGCGCCAAGTTTATCCGAGGAGCTTTATGCTCTATTTTATGCATATAAAATACGTAACGAAATATTGGAAAATGAATTTTTTGATGCCGATCCTTTAGGTTCCCCCAATGTTTCGAATCCAGTGACAATGAAAACTTGGCCCTACGAAATTTGTATGAAGCGTTTATCGTGCTATCTTAAAACTTTAATAATTTTAATTCACCTTGAATAGTAATGCCCACTTTTCACGAGTCGATTTTAGCCGCACGATATGTCGGTAGACTAGGATTTTTCTATGTGGATTTTCACTTTAGTCGCCTGCGACTTACGTTTACACGGGTCGAAAAGCTTCGCCGCACCGCAAAAATCGACTCGTGAAAAGTCCCCATAACTTAATTTTAGTAAACTGTGATCTCATTAATTCTAAAATTGCTTTAAAATTAATGTACCTATTATTTTGTTTTCTATTTATGTGATTTTATCTTTATTAAAGAATTTTGTTGTGAAGTCAATAACCAATAGTAATATACCTACCCGAATTAAGCGAAACCTCGATTTTAACAAAAAATAAAACATACATCTCACTTCCAAATTAAAAAAGTCTATCATTTTATAGGTGAACTGCTTCTATCTAAACCAATTGTTAGATGTAGGTATGTTATTTTACCATTGATGTTTTTGTTAAAATCGAGTTTTGCTAAACTCGGGTTACTACCAAGAGCCAATGTGATTTTAAAAAGTTAATAAATTAACGTTAGTTATTTGTTTTTCGCATTGAATTTGACATCTATTTGTAGTAGATATGTCGTAAACAAGTTTCGAATAAAACTTTGCTTATTTTTTTTCGTATGTGTCATCAATTTGTCGTATGTGTTTGGCTAACAAATAGTTTCTGTGAAAACGTAACATACGACATCGGCATATTGGAGAAAATTGACTATTATTTGTTTCTGGATTGGAATATTGAAATATTTCCATAAAAAAAGAGTCAAAATTCTCAATCCCATAATGTTTTTGAAATATTTTTATACCAATGTTTTTTTTCAATAATATTCACAAAAATACTCTTTAAGGCCCAATTTATTGACTCTCCATTATTTTTAAAGGCTCCATTAAAAATTATAAAACTGTCAAATCGCATACAAATTTTAAAATTTCCCTTTTTTAATGGCGACTTTAAATTTAATGGAGTGTGAATAAATTGGACCTAATTCACTTTCAATTCCTTACAACATAAAGCCAATTAAAACTAATGAATAATTGCCTTAAAGGATTTTACCTACTGATTTATTCAATAAAAGGACAACATTTCTACACAGAAAAAAAAGTAAATGTCTATACAGAAAAAGAATAAAAATCTATCTAAAACTCAAATACTCAAAAAGTGACAGCTGATATTCTTAGTAAATGTTTCAGAAAAGGTAAAAAATTTAAATTCAGTTGTGAAAAACTTGAGTCAAAAACTGCTTTCCAAAATTCTTCAAGTCATGCAATATTAAAAAAAAATGGACCATAAATTGTAATAAAAATTGTCCTTTTTAAAAGCTAAAAAAAATTCAATTTTTAGAGTTTTAGATCTTAAAACTTTCATAAAAAAAATTTTCTTTGATTTTAAAATTAAAGAAATTTTTACTACCTGTATCGGCCGAGTCCTTCGACCGATTTAAAAATATTTTTCTGATTTTGATGCTACCATTATTCAATTACCTACCCACATAATAAATTAGTTTTGGACTAAGCAGAAGTACGACGCAAAATATGTCTTTTAAAAAGTTGACCAACTGTAAGTCATTGACACTGTGAATTAAGATTTTGGATAGTAAGCGTCGCTAAAAATTTGCAGACAAAATTATTCGTTTCGCGTTTTAGGACATCCGAAAATAACACAAGGAAGGAAACTTCCATAAATTACAATTTATTGTATATTGATAAACTGAGTTCAAAGTTAACGATTTGTGTTTTATGTATTTTTCCTTTGCATGATCCCTGCAATTTTGTTAGTGATCTTCTTGTAAGTAGTTTCAAGTTGTTGTGAATAATGGTTTATTCATATGATAATTTTTTTTTATGAACAGTTTAAGTGCAGATATTGAAATTTTAAATAAATTTTTGAAAGTCATTTTGTTTAAATTCGTGTTCAAACGCAAAGCACCAAAAATATGTCGGATTTCTTTAATTTTTCTTTTACCTAAGTTTTACAAATTTTAATATAGTATACCTACCGTGCTATTCTGTAATAGTTTGCACTTAATAAGTTAGATTATATATGTGTTTTTATAATACATAAATATTGGGATGCTACTAGGCACTAAATGAAATTTTAAAAAAGTTTTTAATTTTTCGATTTCGTGTTTAAAAAAAAATTACTCATACAACGTTTTTTTATAATTAGTTATTACAACGTTATTATATTGTTTTTATAGTTAAATTTTATTTTCCAGATAAAAATACACTGGGGTATGCTTTTAACGCAGCAGAAGTGTAAGCAAGTAAGGGATCGAAGGGCGTAAAGCAAGGCAAAATGTCAAGTTACGCATTTAATTAAGTTAATATTGTTTTGTTGTAAATGTCAATTTTTTTTAAATCAATTAGAAACTGTGTTATATCGAAATATTTTGTATATTAAATAAATATATTAAAATAAAGGTTATGAAAACTAATTTTGGCCAGCTTTTTGAGGTAAGTACTCCTATGTGCGCCGGTTAAGAAGCAAGGTATTAACTACCAGTTTTGTTTTTATTTCGAAAGTTTATAAATTGTAATTCTTTAAGGTGTCGATTAAAATAGGAATTCAAATTCTATCAAATCGATAGAGATAAATATCAGGCATTAAGTAAAGCCCCAAGGTCTAGATTTTTTAGATCTTATCTTTTCGAGTACGATTAAATGTTCGAGTACCTATAAATTGCTGCAATACTTAAATACCTTAACACCTTTAACAAACTATAGTCTTTTTCACTTTATGAGCAAGTATTTCCAACCTGGGTATGTAAAATTGTAACTATTCTAAAGGTGCATTTCCATTTCGACCATTTGAGATCATTTCAAGCCATGACTATCACCGTGAAGTGACTGCTGGGAAAGATGGTCCTAGAAAGAAAAGAAGTGTTCCAAGGAAATCTATCGCACTTGAAGAGAAAAATAACAAAAAATACCGTGAAGGAGAGCCCAGATCGTTGGTCTTTGTATAGGCCAGTCATTATATACATTTGGAAATGCAAAATGAGCGAGAAAGCTAAATTTTGGATATGTTGTAGAGGATGCTTAAAAAAGCTTAACTTGAAGTTTTCGACCAAGATTTCCTATGAGCTTTTTCCGCCATTTTGAAAAAAAGGATAAAATTGGTTTTTTGACAATAACTCGGCTATCTGACGAGATGCAAAAATTTTACAAGAAGCTTTTTTGTAGCTTTTAACGAGTTCTACAATTTATGCATACACATTTTTTGTCTATCATGAACCGTTTTCGAGATATCGATTAAAAAAGTCAAAAATTTAGGACATGCCATTTGTTTTTTGACATTATCTATTTTTTGGTGATGAATATCGAAAAAATTATTAACATAAAATTTGTAGACCTTATTCAGACCTACAATTTCGTACTTTTATTTTTTTTTTTGGACAAAAATTACGAACTCCAGCGGGAATTTATTAAATGATTTTTTTTTTTTTTACTCAAGAAAGCGAAGGGTGAACTTTTTTTCATTTTTTTTGTCGCTTTGATGGTCCCGGTTGAAGGTCTTTGTCGTCCGTACACTCCTCAACTTGTGAAATAGGTTGAATCATTGGAAATGATGCTGATATGTACGAAGCATAGTCATCATCATCTCTGTCATCGTCGTCATCAAACGAAATGTCGACTCTGGTGACGTTATTGCATGATTGCCCACTATAATGCAGGCAAATAACTGAGCAACTAATTCCTGCTTTCCTACACCCACAAGAAGCCCCACAATTCCCTTTGCATTTGCACGAAATAAGTTTTAAAAGTTCAGGAGGTGCGGGTTCGGCTGTGCTGGTAATTGGTTCAAGTCCGTGATTAGTTTGTCGCCAACCCCATTCCTGAGGATCTTTAAAAAACCCGAGAAAGGTTTGCACCTGCAGATATGTTCGGAATATGTGCTGGCGGACAGCGCAATAGAGATAGAGATAGATAGAGCAATAAAATTCTGTATATCTTTCTAATCACCCACCCCTAATAAAGAGGCATCTTCTTCACATACCTAAATGCTCATACATACAAATCTTGGATATGTAAAGTTATGTTTTTCTTCAAAAAAGTTTAATGAGTTGCGGTTTACAATTTTGATAAATAAAATAATATAGAGATTGAAGCAAATTGCAAACACAAAGAGCCGGTATACTGTATTTACAAAATTTGGGTTAATAAAACTGGGGTTAAAAAAAAACCATTACCATTTTCTTCTCATTATGCATTTACTAAATAAATACATACATTTATGTATGTATGTATGTGTTACTGATATAATAATATAAACATTTAAAAAAAAAAATGAATGATTTTTTTTTTTACAACCGAACGAGCGGTTTGCTTGGCGGTGGGCGCAGAATAAACGACTTTGCGGCCAGCTGGAGGTCGTAATTTTTGTCCAAAAAAAAAAACGAAATTGTAGGTCTGAATAAGGTCTACAAATTTTATGTTAATAATTTTTTCGATATTCATCACCAAAAAATAGATAATGTCAAAAAACAAATGGCATGCCCGAAATTTTTGACTTTTTTAATCGATATCTCGAAAACGGTTCATGATAGACAAAAAATGTGTATACATGAATTGTAGAACTAGTTAAAAGCTACAAAAAAGCTCCTTGTAAAATTTTTGCATCTCGTCAGATAGCCGAGTTATTGTCAAAAAACCAATTTTATCCTTTTTTTCAAAATGGCGGAAAAAGCTCATAGGAAATCTTGGTCGAAAACTTCAAGATAAGCTTTTTTAAGCATCCTCTACAACATATCCAAAATTTAGCTTTCTCGCTCATTTTGCATTTCTAAGCCGTTTTTTCCGACATAATGACTGGCCTAGTAGTTGGCTTTGGGAATGGATCACTTCATGCCACACATCACCTTGCTTCTGATGAGGGAATCTTCTTCTGTTTTTTTGCATCTTGTATCTTGTGTAACTTTTTGTTTTTGTTGTTGGTTTCTTCCTTGAAAGTATCTGATTCTTTGTAGATCATTTGGCTGTCCATTGTTGCAAGACGTCAACCCTGATGATGATGATGAGGATGATGATGGGCTCTCTGATAGAAGCCGGGGCCCGCGCAACAACAACAACAACCAAACCGAAACCGACACGATGACGACGACGACGAAGTGACGTGACGTTGAGAGTGCTGAAGTGTGAGTTTTTCAATTTGAATGCACTTGAGAATGTCAAGGCGGTGGCGGTGGATCGGTCTTCCTTTTTTTTTGTGTGTTGCTTCTACACAACATATCTCCTGAAGAGAGTTCACTTTAATTGAAGGAATGATTTGTGCTTTTCATCTTCAACACACGGTCAAATTCAAAGACAGATGATGCCTACTTTTTTTTTCGTCGTGAGAGACCAAGACCAAGAAACATGGAAGAAGATGGACAGCCGCCTGATCGAAGACAAGCGTTGAAAACGAAACGTTCGTCTCCGTCGTCGTTTTTGTTGTTATTTGGAATTTATAGCCTTCTGATGGTTAAGAATATTTTTGTTTGCATAAATGATTTTGCAGGACATCAGCCTTCCCCAACTAACATTTGAAAGAAAAGATCCAAAGTGCAAGGTAAGATTTCTTGGATATTGTGTTTAAACTTTGTTTATACTTTTGCAGATGCAAGAGAGTGTATTGGGAGTATTTGGAACGAACCGAGCGCGCTTTTGCCTTTCAAAATGTGGAATTGACGTCTTTACGGCATCCCATTTTGGAGTTTGGAGAGATTGATTGTCTGCTGGCTGGTGGATGTGGTGCGTGCTTATTTTGAGACGATTGGAAATTCTCAGAACAGTCAAGTATAAGCCTGGTGATTGTCTATAAGGTGTCAGCTTAGAGAACATTAAATAAACACACTCTCGTTCTGGTGGGTGAATAATGAGGAATCAGGCTATATATTATTATATTCGTTGAATTGGATTGTGTGAAGTGGATATAAACGAGTAAAGGTGAAGGTATGATATCCTTGAGTTTCAAGAGGATTTTGCTCTATAAGTGGGTTGAGATGTATGAATGTGATATTATACGATACAATAAACAAAGGATGACGCATTTCAACAATATCACACTAATTACATTGAATGTCCAGGTTAATGATGTTTATTTAAGGATTGGAAATTGGAATATTCAAGTCTTTGTTTGGATATTGGGTGGTGTGAAATTAATCAATATTTATACCAAATAGGTAGTAGGTTTCTGGCGGGGTTGTAAAAATATCAATTGAAAAAAAAAAAAATAAAAAATTATTTTAAATAAAAAAAATATATATTTTTTTTATAATTTTTAATAATTTTGCATTGAAAAAATATTAAGGTAGGAATTGCAACTGTAACAAATTTGCATTAAAAAAAAATTTTATTGCAACTGAAAAATATTAGCATTAAAACCATTTTTATACAATTAAAAAAATTTTATATTAAAAAAAAAGAATGAAAAAAAAATGTATTGCAACAGAAAAAGTATTTGCATTGAAAATGAAATTTTTATTGCAAATAAAAATATTTTGCAATAAAAAAAAATATAAAAATAAAATATATATAATAAACAATTTTCTGCATTAAAAAAAAAAACAATGCAAAATATGTACATTAAATATTTTATTGTTTAAAAGTCAAAAAGCAAAAAATGTAAGATATTCGAAAAATACCTACTACAAAACATTATTAGGTAATGAATTTTTGTTTTTTTTTTCAATGCAAAAAATTTTTCAATTTTTTTTTTTAATGCAAAATATTTGTATTTGCAATACCTAAAAATTTTATTTTCAATTCAAATATTTTTCAGTTGCAATAACATTTTTTTTTTAATTTTTCAAATTTTTTTTTAATTGCAATAAATATTTTTGTTTAATGCGAATATATTCAGTTGTAATAAAAAATTTTTTGAAATGCAATTTTTTTTCAGTTGCAATAAATATTTTTTAAAAATTTTTTGAAGCGAAAACTTCTTAATTGAAACACGATGAAACGAAAAAGTGACAGTAAAAATGGATGATTTGTAATCAACGCACAGCTTAAACTATAACACTGGTTAACAAAATTAACTTTTTTTTTGTTGCCAAAACAAAAATATACTTTTCTGAAGGTTTTCGGTGTGTTGAACTCGAATCGGAAGTCAAAAAAAATTCATCAGCTCCCGTTTTTGAAATATTACCGTTAGAAAATGCAGTACTTCGGACCTTATTCATTTATAAGTAAAATTGTTTGAGCATATTTAGTAACGGTTTTTCTAAGAACTATTTTCCACCTTTTTAAATCTGTTTAAATCTTTCCGATATCTTTTTTACTGCCCGAGATATCCTCAGTTGTTTAGTATTTTTATAAATTTAATAAAGTCTTTATTTACTTTATGATATATGAAGCCAAACCCACTTAATTCGTTTTAAGATATCTCGGACAATACAAGAGATATTGAAAAGATTTAAACAGGTATCGAAAGATGGAAAACAGTTTTTATAGAAACCGTAACTAAATATGCTCAAACAATTTTCCTTACACAAAAGAATAAGGTCCGAAGAACTCAAAAAAAAGTTTTATTGCATTTTCTAACGGTAATATCTCAAAAACGAGAGCTGATTAGATGACTTCGGATTCGAGTTCAGCACACCGAAAACCTTCAGAAAAGTATATTTTTGTTTCGGCAACAAAACCCTTGTAAACCAGTGTAATAGATATAAAAATCGTTGATAGTTATGAACTTGAAAGTGATTTTTCGAAATTACAAAATTTAATACGGTAAATAGGGATAAAATGACATAGCAAAAAATGCCTTTTTTCTAAAAGATAAGTCGTATAGAAATACATTTTTTTAATCGATAAAAATGCCATTTAAAATTTAATGAAAAAAAAAATTAAAGGTCTATAACAATTTTTTTTTTGCTAAAGCGTTGCGTTTTGAAATATGAATTTTTGAAAAACACCTATTTTTTGGGGGAATTTTCGAGTGTTACAGATATGTCTGATTTGAATAATTTATGCTGAAAAAATAAGCTTTTTGACTTTATAAAATTTATTATAGGTTGTTATATAAAAAAATGAACTTTTTGTTAATATAAGAAAAAAAAGTTAGTTTTTATTGCTTTTTTGGATGAAAACAGATTGCATTCAAAAAAATGTCAACTCTTTTTGTGGATGATTTTCGTGAATGTTTTCAGCTGAAATAATACTCTTTAATATGATATAAAATTTGCTATAGATTGTATATAAAAAATGGATCTAATGGTGATGGAAGCAAAAAACGTTTTTTTTTTTAATTTAAAGAAAAAATTATTTTTTTAAGGTTTCAATTCTACCACGTTTGCACTTCACATATTTTTTTTATTGTACTGGAAAACAAATGCATTAAAAATAATTTTTACAACCCTGATGCCTTGCCGTCTGTTTGTCAATAATAATACAATAATAGAAGACATCAACTTTTCTTTATTTTTCCAAACATCTTCTGTGAATTAAAGAATTTGACACTTATTTCACCATGAAGACTCAGAAACGCTTAATCATTATAATTGTCACCGTACACTTCCTTGGTTGACCAGAGACCAAGTCAATCTTAAAAGCATTTTGGCATAACCAACCGACAGAAAGGCTTTTAAGTCTCCGACTTCTCACACATGATTTTTGTATTCTTTTGTTTCAAATCTTAATTCATAAGTAAATCATGCGCATAACTACTCAAACCATATGGCAGACATTTTTTTTTTTTTTCAAAAACAAAAAAAACATTAAAAACTCCTCGCAGTAAGTCAAGCCAATCTCTCCATTTGGGGTTTATATAAATTGATATAAATGACATCGCTTCACTTCCCACACAATCCAGACTCAGCTTGAGAGCATTTTTTTTGTTGTCATCTTGTCCTCCTCCTGTCTCCCCCTTTCGGCTTTTAATTTTCTTTTTCTTCTTTATTTTTTAATTTTAAGAAGAAAAGAAGAAAATAATTACTTGAAAGCGGCTTTTAATTAGTTTTACACTCATTTCATTAATTGACGACTCTGCTACTTAAAAAAAAAAAAAATTACGACGACAAGCGTTTAACTTCAATTAAAGACTCTACTCAATGGATGCGAGAGTTCCACATGCAATGCATCAAATTCTTGGCCATGTTTTTTTTTTGTACCAAATTTTACCAAAAGTAGTAGTTTCTTCCCGTATCAATGTCCACAATCCCTTGCTTCTTCGTCGTCGTTTTCAAGATGAGATGGATCATCTTCATCTGGAAGCGCCATCCACAAAAATCTTCGACTTGTCTGAAATCAAATGAAAAATTATTCCCGACAAAAATGTTTGTAATTAATGGACTTTCAAACTTCATATAGACAACGTGTAATACCCTTCCTTTGGTTAATGAAGATGGACCTGACAAAAAAAGGCTACCAGCATTTCTTTCAAATCGACTTCTGTTTTATTTTTTGTTTTTTTTTTTTTTTTGGTAAGTTCGTGGTTGGTTAATGGTTGTCTTTAGAAAAAATATCGAAAGATTTTGGGTTCCCAGTAGTGTAATTGATTTGAATTCCGTTACGGTTGCCCGTAACTAAGAATTATAAATGATTGTGGGATTTCTAATCGATCCTCAGACTTACTAAATGATGATCGAAAATGCAAACCTGATCTAATCTCGAACCTATAAGGGCGGTTTCATTGTGTCTCATGGTTGCTCATTCACATCCTCTCTCTTTCGGAATTTCCAGGTTGATTTATCGAATTAAGGCGGCACTTTTCACAATTTTACCTTAAATCGAGACAAGTGGACTGAAGATCCTTTTTAAAGAATATTTTATGCCCGTTCATGGTTTTGAGAAATTAAAGCAAAGCAAGAAAAAAAAAAACAAAACGAAAGTACCTAATATCCTTGGAATATTTATTAGTATTCTTTTTTTTTCACCGATAAGGACATGAGTTAAAGGATCAGAGCTGGTTAAGTGTAATATTTATGGATTCAGGTCAATTTATTGCTACTGGAGTTTTGTTCTTTTTTAATCAGATAAGATTAAAATTGTAACATTTTTTAACTGGGACTTCCTGCACCTGTCTGCAGGACATCATGCTATTTGGGTTATTTTCATTATAAGTTTGTTCTTGTTCTATCTAAAGTATAGAGTGTCGGTGTCAACCAAAAGAAAAATATATAATATGTACATTGTACTTATGAACGATTTATAGTACAAAATCAAATATACCTACTTGCTCTTATGGTAAAAATTGATAAGAATAATGAAGTTTTTTGTTAACAACAAAGAAAGAATATTTTTAATTGTATTTTATCTACGAAGTTTAATAAAAGTTTAAAAAAAAAATATAAAATTTGATTTTAATATAAAAAACAAAAAATATCTTTAATATGGTTTGGACCTCTAAATTAAAGGTATGCTATTTATTTTTTCGTATAAGGAAGAATTTTCAGAAAAAAAAAAAATGAAAATTGTTAGAACCGTTTTAAAAAAATAGTTACATATTTATAACTTAAAAATCTAATAATACCTATACCATTAAAAAAATATTAAAACATTGTTAAAACAAAAGTTAAAAAAAATTCAAAAAATTGATTTTTCTTTAAAAAAAATTGATTTTTTTTATATCTAAAAATTATTTTTTTTTGAAATTGTTTTTAGCGAGTAATTCAGAATTGAAGAAAACGGATGTACTACATACAATTAATAGAGGTATCTAAAATTTCAAAAAATAACCATTTTACTTTCACCTCTAGAGAATGTCACAAAATTTGAAGAAAATCACTTCAGTAGTTTAGGCTGCAATTCAAGATAGATACAGACTGACGTTAACAGGCTTGCGGGACCCACTTTTTTTACATTTTCTATCACCGTAATGTCATGTCTGTTTGTTCTCTCCAGTTTGATTTTTGATTTTTTGAACTAATCCTAAATTTGCATTAAGAAATAAATTTAAAATTACCGAAAATGCTAAATGTATTCTTTGAATTTTCTACAAATTCTGACCTTCGCATAAACTTAACCGGTTTTAACGAGAATTATTGAACAAAAAATCTTTTGTAATTCAAAAACATTAGTTTTCACATTATTTCCAATGAATTTTCTTGAAACTAAGTTTTTGAAGTTATACTTCTTATGGGAGGGTGGGTATGAAAATTTACTTTTTGACAAGAATGTCAAAGGGATTATGACGCGATCACCCTGGGTAGCAGGGCTGTCGTTTCACCTTTAGAGTAGGCAGTACTTTAGTATTTAAAAATGCAGTACGCCGCAGTACGGCAAACATAAAACACACAACACGTTGCAAGTTACATGTTTCATGTGGCAAGTTGCATGTGGCAAGTCGTATGTGGCAAGTTGCATGTGGCAAGTTGCATGTGGCAAGTTGTATGTGGCAAGTTGCGTGTGGCAGGTTGCATGTGGCAAGTTGCGTGTGGCAAGTTGCATGTGGCAAGTTACATGTGGCAAGTTGCATGTGGCAAGTTGCATGTGGTAATTTCCATGTGGCAAGTTGCCAGTGTTGCAAAAAGCTCACATTTCAGCTCAGCTCAAATTTGAGCTAGGTACCATAGCTTAGCTCATTTGAGCTGAGTTGAAAGTGAGCTGAGCTGAAAGTGAGCGCCCCTACTTCCAACGCCTATATCTCGGAATTTTGAAAAAAATGAAAAAAATTTTTTTGATGCCAAAAGGTAGCGGGGACTCTAACCTACATTTGGGTACAACTCTCATCCCTGTAGGTCCACGCGTTCTCAAACCGGGAGAACTTAAAAGTAAAAAAAAAATAGGCACGATTCTGAAAAAATAGGCATGATGTGGCGGTTTAACATGGAAGGCGATTTTTTAAAAATCTGACAATGTGCAAAGCGTAGGCCCATGACACAAGCTATCATTTGGCATCACTGTCAAAAATTACTCTCAAGCGGTTTAGCTTCCAGGAGCGTTTAAAGATTCGGGGATTTTTCGAAAAAAAAATTTACCCCAACTTTCAAGACTGATTTTCTCGGAATTTTAAAAAAAGTCGAAAAACCGGATTATACCACTATCGGGTAGCTGAGAATATAAGCTTTCATATGGCACCCCTCCCCTGTCTCTAGATCAAAGCGTTCCAACGCCTATATCTCGGAATTTTGAAAAAATGAAAAAAATTTGTTTGATGCCAAAAGGTAGCGGGGACTCTAACCTACATTTGGGTACAACTCTCATCCCTGTAGGTCCACGCGTTCTCAAACCGGGAGAGCTTAAAAGTAAAAAAAAAATAGGCACGATTCTGAAAAAATAGGCATGATGTGGCGGTTTAACATGGAAGGCGATTTTTTAAAAATCTGACAATGTGCAAAGCGTAGGCCCATGACACAAGCTATCATTTGGCATCACTGTCAAAAATTACTCTCAAGCGGTTTAGCTTCCAGAAGCGTTTAAAGATTCGGGGATTTTTCGAAAAAAAAATTTACCCCAACTTTCAAACGCGATTTTCTCGGAATTTTAAAAAAAGTCGAAAAACCGGATTGTACCGGAATTTTTTTTTTATGATAAAAAAAGAAATATTTTACTAAAAAAATAGAAATATATTTACTATCAAAAACACCAAGAGAAAAGATCACGAAAAATTATCTGTCTTATTTATAAAAATATCTATGTGTTAAAATAATTCCATTAATAACTAGAAACAAACAACTTAAGCTATGGTGTTTTATAAAAGTTTAAAATATCTTCATATTTCATTATACTTTCCAAATAAAAATCAATGTATCCTCTCACCCATCACAGCTCAGCTCAGCGCACTTTACCTTAGCTCACCCAACAGCTCAGCTCAGCTCACCGACAGCTCAGCTCACCCAACGGCTCAGCTCAACCATCAGCTCAGCTCAAATGAGCTGAGCTATGGTACAAAGCTCAAAAGTGAGCTAGCTCAAAATTTGAGCTGAGCTGTGAGCTGAGCTCAGCTAACTTTTGAGCTTTGTAGCAACCCTGCAAGTTCCATATTGCTACTACTAGTGCTGAAGCACACACAATTCTAATAAAATTACCATATCGCACATTTTATGAGCAATTCATTTACTTTCGTTAACCATATACCGTACGTTCTGAACCGCACAACATGAGTAAATTTCACAGAATAAATTGAAAACTACATGGACGCAAGGAGGATGAAAGAATTAATTTATTGTTCACTTGATAAAAATGTAAAAAAACGAATTGTGGATTAATTAATTTAATAATAGAAGTTAAAAATATCAAATGAAATTCATTTACATATACCGAATGAGAAGTATAACTTCAGTCGCGTGTACATGTGTACACACACTCTTTTTTTTTTGTGTCGATTGATATCTCTTCTAATAGCATATCTACACATTTTTTTTTTGAAGACTTTTATAGGTAGATATACCTATGAAAAAGATTTTCAAAAACAGCTCCATCAGTTTTTCGATTTTTTTTTCTAAATTTTTTTTACTATCCAAAAAATTAAATTGCATATTTTATTTTGATTTAAAAAAATTTAAAAAAGTTATTTTTCTAACCTTAAAAACAAATTTTATATTATTTTTTGAGTTTTTAGTTTTTCATAGAATGAATTTAAAAATATTCCTAAAAGACTTCTTACAAAAGTAAGCAAGTAAAATCGATAGAGCTCTTTTTTAAAAAAATATTTATTTCGTTAAGTGGTTATATCTAGTTGTAAGTACGAAAAAACGTATTATGTTTTGTTCCCAAAGAAAAAAAAATCGTTTTTTTAAGAAAATTTATAATTTTAAGTGGCCTAAAAATTATTAATTAGGTACTTCAGAAACCTCGTCTGAAAAAAATATCTAAGAAGATTATGTGAAAATTTGTGTGAAAATGTCTCACCGATTTTGAAAACATAAGGCTTCGAAAAAAACGGGTTTAAAATCCTGAGTACCATTTAAACTAAGATAAGATCTCTTTACAAAGACATACGCTTATTTTCTCCAAAAGGATTTGCCGGATTAGTATGAAATGTTCCGGAAAGTTGTTTCGAAGTGGATAATATGTTTTAAGGGCTTAAAATCAATTACTTTTTTTATTCCAAATGATATATATTTTTAATTTTTACGAGAATCCAAATTTTTTAAGATGCTGGACCGTGATTTTGCAATCCAGTTCCATATAGATTAAAAGCAAAATCACCAAATTACCTGTTCAAAATTATATAACCCCTCATGTCAAAATTCCCCCATCATCCAATTCAAATGGCAATGACATAAATACCTATCCTACCTCAACAAGAATAATTCACAAATATTTCATTTTGCCATTTACCCTACAAAAATTTTATTTGCATTCTTATCAAGCATCATTCAAATTTTTTCTTTCTCTTGAGTTTTTTTAACAACTCTCCACTTTTCCTCAAAAATACAAAAAAAAAAAGAACAAAACACACTTCACTTTTGTATCTACATATTTTTGTGTGTCTTTTCCTCCCACAAATCTAAGCCATGAACTTTTGGTTTCTTGTGCGGTACCATCCTATTAAGGGGATCATAGTGTATTATGAGTCTTATTTCTATTTTTTTTTTTTCTAGGAATTCCCAAAGAAGAAAAAAAAAATAATATAGAAACAAAATCTTTATAAAACTCTCCACATCACATACATATATTTTATAAAAAACCCTTAAGTGCACGAAAGCTTCTTTTCCTGAGTATATTTTTTTTTATATATTTTTTGTATGATGACCTCAAAAAAAAACTAAACCACATCTCAAAAAAAAAAAAAAAATTTTATCCCCATCTAAATCATAAAATGTATCTCAAAGTCAAGTTGAGAGAATAAAAAACCAAAAAAACTGGAAAAAAGAAAAAAAAAATATCCCACTTCTGATTCTATTATTTTCATTTCTGTGCTGACAAAATGATGAGAGGTGGTCTCACAAAAAAAAATAAAAACAACAATTGCAACAGTTCATACCTACATTCACATAAAAATTGTAGAGTTGATGATAGGGTGGTCAAGAGTCTAGATTTCTAGGTGGACAAGCTGTCACTACATCAACCCATTGGCAAATACTACACACACACACTCGTAGTTTACCCCCATTTCCTGCGTTGACTATTCAAACTGCTGTCATCCCCGGAGATGGGTATATATAAAAAAAAAGAAAAAAAAATTGTCATAATGAAACTCTAAAGTGTCGAGTGGTCCACTTCACGGCCATTTTCAAAAGCTTCCCCGCACCAGAAAAGTGGGTTGGGGTTTTTTTTTTATCTGGCTTGTGTTTTGACAGGACATATACACACTCAACAAAATAGTTGTGTGCGCTTTTTTTACAGATAAATTGTTGAATGCATAATTCAGTGAGCAATGAGAGAGTCTCAAAACATCCCCCCCTTCTCCACCCTCTTTGATTCTATGGTGGATGTTATAAATGACGGGATGTGTATTTCGTTTGTTTTTCCTTCTTTTTTTTTTCTGTTGCATGTTAAAATATTTCGTCCTTGACTGCTTGAAAAGACTTTATTTTGTCATCACAAATTATATTTAGATTCCTCTCAATCTCTGGAGGTCCTTCGAATTGAGTTTTATTTATTCTTTGACTTTTTTTGTTTTGTTTCTGGTTACCACAGATAAAAAATTTTTTGTATGCGTTTCCTGAATGTCCTGTGTCCAGTCTCTCTCTGTTTTATCATAGTTTTGGGCACAGTTTTGTTTAATTTTTTTCGCAGGACAAAGTTTTTTTTTTTTTGTTCCGAAAAAAGTTATCTAGGTCGAATTTTTCTCTTTGCTCTTTAAAGCAACCGAGGAGAGTTGCAGCAGTGAATTTAGTTTCATTATACTATATATAAAAAGGATAAGAATCTCTCCCAGGTACAAGTTTGACCCATAAAACCAGTATGTCGTTATTTGTTTCATGGCGGTGATACGGTTGTGGTTGGTTGCAGGACTGGAAATATACTACTGACGATGGACGGATTGGTGGACATGGACAAATAGATGATAGGGAGGAAAGTCTCCACTCTTTGATGGTCCTTCTCCATTTCGGTCCCGCATGCAAATGCAAATAAAATGCAAAAGTTTTGCTATGCAAAAAGTTTTTTTATTTTTTTTTTTTTCTAAACTTGGTCCACAAGTTTTTGCACAGTTTCAAGAATAAATATATCCTTAGACATCATATACCTTTGTGAAGTAGATTAAGTTGGTTGAATTTGTATAAGTTCCCCCCGACTGAATCTCCCTTTTGGAAGAAAAAAGAAACCCTTTTCTCTGTTCTTTTACAAAGTTGCACAAATGATGATGATGATGGGATGAGATGAGATGAGTTGGAAAGAGAAAGAAAAAAAGGACGAGTTTGGTCAAGAGAGTTAGTTTCAATACTTTTGGTCAACAAAAACTTAGTTACTTAAGTATGTTAGAGTGTGGTAAATGACATTTAAGTTAAATTTGAAATGCATCATTTCCGGGATCCTGTTTGTTTTTTTCTTTTTTTTTCTAAAATTTATAGTTGAAGAAAATTCTAACAAAATTGTTAAAAGATATTTGTAAATTTAATGTCGTTTATAGAGTAAAAAACTTTTGACTAAAAATATATATAGTTTCAAGGATAAAGTTGAAACATTGACATGACATAATCGTAAATTGGCCTTGAAGGCTTTGAAATATGTAGGTAAGAAACTTTGATGAGATATATATTTTATTTGAATTTTTGATTAAAGTTTGTTGATGATGTGAAATATATTAGCTTAGTTATGGGTCATGAGATATTGAAGGAGAAGAAAATTTAACAGAATCTTAGAAAAAATGTCAATATTTGGCATTGAGTTTTTGAACTTATTTAACTTTGTAAATTAAATTGAAAAAAAAAAAAAAAAAAATAGTTTCGTTATACTTTGTAGGTTTTTTGACTAGTTTTTGGAATCACGGTGAATATAACAGTTCTGATGAGAATTGTCTCTCAATTTTCTAGGAAATCTCCAATTTCAAGAAAAAAAATCATGTGTGGAATTCACACGTGGTAGAAGTGAAACCTTAAATCAAAATCAAATTCTTTTTACTTGCAAAAAAAAAAAAATCGAAAAAATCTACCTTTTTTTATTCCATCACCTTTAAATCCATTTTTGTATATGACAAACTATAATTAATTTTATATCATCTTTTTTTTTATTTTATTGTCTCAGCTCAAAATGTTTGTATCGACCATGTCTATACAACATCTACATAAAGAGCTAGAATTTTTTGAAGCCAATCAGTTTTCATCAAAAAAAGCAAAAAAAAAAAAAACAATCTTTTTTATCTTTTCAACCATTCAATCGATTTTTTTCTATGACAACCAATAATAAATTTTATATAATGCGAAAGCTTATTATTTCACCGTTAATATGACGCTTCAATCATATTTCTACGATACCTACAAAAAAGTAAGAATTTTTCAAAGCCAACCATGTTGAAATTTCAAACTGAGATTACGGTACTTCCTACACTTTCAAGTTTTTCGCTTTTTCGTTTCATCTTGTTTCAAATCACTACGATACTAAAGAAGTTTTTACTTCAATAGAAAGGGGTGAAAAACTAGATTTTGAAAAAGTTTACCTAAGTAGTTCAACTTTTTGGTCATTAGTAGGTATAAATTGGTCTTTCTATTTTTGAAAGCCACTAATAATGTGGTCTATGATTTTTTTTACGAAGTTTACGAATTAACGTGATTAAAACTTAACTCCCATTATTTAACATTCTATACTATTTTATAATAACTAATTCTCTGTCATTTTTCAGATGCCCAAAAAGACCTCAATCTTGTCTTTACAATTAATAGATCTCAATAGGATAAGCTTTTTTTTAGCGAAAATTGTTGTACAAACATGATTTTGTAACCTTAATGTCGAAATTAAAATAAAAAAGTCAACAAAATATTTGTTAGAATTTTTTAAAAAATTAAAAAAAAAAACAGATTTATGAATTATTTGACTAATACACCATTTTTTCGCCATTTTTTTTAAATTAAGTTTTTCAAATTTAACAAATTTGTTTTTAATAAATCTTATATATAAAAATGAGTTCGTTTAGTGTGTGTGGCCGATAAACTCGCGTTTGGCTGGTCCGATTTTGGTATTTTTTTTTTGTTTGAAAGGTATTAATATGTAGATGGTTTGTATCAAAAAAAATAATACCTTTTCTCGCATCTTTACATAGCTATCAATTTGTACGAGTAAAAAAACACTCTCGCTTTTTAAAAATTTTAACTTAGCTTAATTTACAAACAAATTTATTAATGTGGTTTTCGATTGGCTCTCCGGAAGCGTCCGGAATCATTCAGAAGACTTCTGAAACCGTTTTATTGGCATGAAAATGACAGCCAGAACGCTTCTCAGAAGAGAAATTCTCTTCTTGATTTCAAATCAGAATCAAATCAAGAAGCACTAATACATGAATACTCACATGTCAAAGATACACTCAATCATTGTTTATTATTATTTTTCATTCAAATTTTTTTCGTTTTCTGAAATTAATTTGTTTATTTATTTTCAAACAAAGAAATTAAGCTTTTAAAATATTTTGCAAACCGAATTCCCGATTAATTTGTTGAATTTTAGGTATTATTTTCTTCACATATTAATTATTTTTCAAGTCTTATGCCATATTTGACATTTTAAATTTCACAGAAAAACAAACACAAACACAAAAAAAAATAGAATTGAGTGGAAGCAATTCAAACTGTTTTATTGGATTTCAGAATGAGTGAATCCTTGAGTGATTCCAATCGAAAACGACATAAGACAAACTTTCAAAATAATTATTAGTAAAACAAATAATTTTCAAAATTTACCTACATACATACGTATAGGTTCGCAGAAATGAACATAATCATACTTTGTTGTGCCGGAGATTGTTTTGTTTAATCAATATGCTGTGGATATGTATGCAAAATATCCTCTGCAGGCTTTATTTCCTTTTAAAAGATGCAATAACACCCACTTCAAAAAGGCATTAAGACTCACGGTTGTTTTTTCATTCTGAATTTGAATAATAGGTAAGCACTTTCACTTGGAATAAGACACCCACCCTAAATACTATAGTGTGCCCAAGCAGAGGGGTTGCAGGGGGGCAGCATGTCCCCCATACCTTCCTCAAAGTGAAATTGCAATTTTTTTGTTTTTCGATCTTATAAAGTGGGTCAATTAAAACTGGGAAAAATAAGAAAAGGTTATAACACACACGGGTGAAATTGGCATATTAAAAAGGAAATAAAGCCTGCAGGGATAGAAATTAAAGATCTGATAGGCATGATATAATGGCTGTGTTTCTTTGGGCTCAGCAAAGTACTTCTTAG
Source organism: Episyrphus balteatus (assembly GCF_945859705.1). Classification (NCBI taxonomy): domain Eukaryota; kingdom Metazoa; phylum Arthropoda; class Insecta; order Diptera; family Syrphidae; genus Episyrphus; species Episyrphus balteatus. Next base: position 65,830,393 of record NC_079137.1, on the reverse strand, counting down.
TACTTCTGAATCCATTCAAAGACATTTTTTCTATAGAAGAAATGGAGTTGAATACAACCAGAAGTACTTGGCAGTAGTTACTTAAGGCCAAAGGAACACACTGAATAGCGCATTTGTTTAAGATGAAGTTAAAATCATTAATGGATTTTATCATTAAACATAAAGGTTTAGGGAAAGTACAATGTGGGATGTACTCAGTAGAGTGGGGTTACCGCATGCCCGCATTTTGATTTGGCTGGTGAATATAATTGCAGAAGATAATATAGATGATATCATATCAGCGGAACTTCCTGACATTACGATTGATCCAGAATTCTTCGCGATTGTTGTAAAAAATGTGATTCATGGAGTATGTGGAGCAATAGGTAAATATATGTAGAACGAGAGCCATAAACAAACACGAATTTAAACAGAAAAGTCTCCAAAACAATGCCGCTAAAACAACTTATATCTTGAGTTCCATAGATCGCATCGTCAAAGTTGGTGTCTTCAGGCTTAGGGGAAATGACAGAACATCAGTGTTTGTATTTAGAATGTGAATTTGTGTTAATTTAGCCTACTCACATTAATTGGAAAACTCGCGATATCTAATCTCCCGAAATCCATATAAGGCTGCGACTAAAAGCTGCCAGACTTTTGATTTCGTTATTACTATATTATAAATGCGTTGATTTTTTTTTTCCACCATTCACATAATCACTGGCTCTATATGGGAAAAAAATAAAAAACTCCAAACTCAATGGTATATGATAGGTATTGGTGAAGCGGTTTGCACTAAGAAAGGTTTTTATCCAAATCGCACATTTAATAGGGTAAAACGGGGCAAAATGGCAAATTGAAAAAATTATCTAAAATCTAAATGCGTTGTCGTAGAGAGTTGATTTTTTTTGCAATAGATAGATAATCATTTTTTATGTTAATGGACTTTTGGTAAAAAATTTTTAAAAATCTAAATCGGTAAGAAATCGTTAGGTTTTGAAAAGCTTATCAAATCGGGGCAAGTTGAGAAAGGGGTGATTACGAGAGAGGGGAATTTTTCTTGGAAATTCTGAATACACCAATGGATAGGTGGTGGAAAAATAGTCGAGACGTGTGTTGGGATTTTTTTTTTAAGTAACTGGTTTTTGAGATAGAAAGTTTTGAAAAACACCTATTTTTTGCGTGTTAAAATTGGGTGGGTTTTTATTTTTAGAAATATTTCCGAGTGCTCAAAAAATCTGAAACTTATAGGGTGTATAGGTGGAGTATGTATGAGTGTATGTGCAAAAAATTGGAACCGTTGAATGAAATTTTCCATCAAAATCGAGATGAAGAAGTTTTTTGGAGCCAAGTTTTTTGGTCATTTTTTCCCGTTTTTAACCGTTTTTTATTTTTATCTTTTTTTGTTTAACTCATAAATATATGAAATTTACAGGGTTGATAGATTGTTGTTAGGACTATATGTGTACAAAATTTCAATCAATTTCGTAAACACAATTTTGAGATAACGGTAAATTAAAGTGTGAGAATTCAACAGGTTATAACTATTGATCTAGAGCAGATAGAAATTTTATTAAACTTTTATGAGCATCCTGATACAATTACCTTTCATTTGGTATATCACACATAACGGTAGACTAACTACAAGCTACACAATGTTAAATCAAGAAACTTGCGAAAACACTCAAAACACCAGTGGAGATCTGTTGATCATGAACAGTCACCAGTGTAGGAAGTACCGTAATCTCAGTCTGGAAATTCCACATGGTTGACTTTAAAAAATTCTAACTTTTCTTGTAGGCAACTTGGAAATAAGATTGAACCGTCATGTGAAAGGTAAAACAATAAGCTTTAACGTGATATAAAAATTTTAATAGGTTGCCATTGAAAAAAATTGATTTAATAGCATGAGAAGAAAAAAATAAATGTTTTTTTTGCTTTTTTTGATGAAAATACATTGAGTTCAAAAAATTCTAGCTCTTTTTGTAGATATCTCATAGACCTGATATATATATATATTTTAAGCTAAGACAATAAGCTTTTAGATGGTATAAGATTTTTTTTGGTTGTCATTAAAAAAAATTGAATAAATGACGTGTGAAGATAAATTTATAGGTTTTTTTTGCTTTTTTTGATGAAAATGATTGTTTTCAATAAATTATTTATATACTTTTTGATCATTCTTAAAATTTTAATATAGCTTTATTCTTTAGGAAATTTTATAAGCTTTTTAATGGTATAATTTTTTTCTAAGCTTTTCATATTAAAAAATCGATATTTAAATAAAAGAATATAAAAAAGGTAGTTTTTTTGTAAAATTTGATTGACTTCAAAAATGTATTACTTTTTTTCTACAAAACTTACAGATATAAATAAAGTCTCAATTTTTAGCTTAAGTAACAAGCTATAATATGGTGTTATTATTTTATAAATTTTTAACCAAAAAAGTGGTAAGAAAAATAAAAAAATAATATTTTTGTGTTTTTTTTTTTTCAAGAGATAAAAAAAATTTAAATATTACAACCTACCTTCACATGATTTGTCACAGTTTCTTTGATACTTGCTTGATTTATCTGATTGAGGTATCAATGGAAAGGTAATATCACATATAAAATTAAAAAAATAAAATCTTTCAAAATTCTTAAAAAAATAAAGCAATAAAGGGTTATATAGAAAAAACAGACTAAGGGCCAATTTATTGAGCCCCCATTAAATTTTGAAATTTATCGTTTTAGTTAAAAGCGTTGTTAAACTATTGACGCCTTTAAGTATACATCATTAAAAATTCATTTAATTCACCCTTCTTTAGTTAAAGTGCTTACTTTTAATGGAAACTTTAAATTTAAAACTCTGTTAAAAATATCCTAGGGATTTTTTTATTTTTTTGAAAAATTAATTTGTCAAAATTTAATATTTGTCAAATTAAATATGTATAATAAATAGATACATAGATTTGAATTAAAAGATTTAAATGAAGAATAATAAAACAAATATAAAAACTGGTCCATAAGCGAGGGTATCAAAATGTCAGTGTGTACCAAAAACTGATGCAATTGCAATTTTATGAGATGAAAATATTATCCATCAACGCTTGTGTTTCTTTGAAGTGGAGAAGATGATTTTGTATATTGTGCTGTTCTGTGGAGTAGATCCATTAATTTTTTTGAATTTATGTCCTTTCAAAATCTTTATCTTTAGTGCAATGTTGCAATAAAATGAAAACAGGCTATAAGTCGTTTGTACTAAAACGACAAGAAAACGACTTGCTCTAGGAGCGCCAATTTGAATTAATTTTGAACTTTATAACTTCGTAATTCTGTCCGCTCTTCGCCCCTCTTCCTTAAAGCACGATAATTGCTTTACTAGAACCAGAATTTTGGCGTCCAGAGAGATTCTTTTTTTTGGGTCGTTTTAGGACAACGTATTAGGGAATTTTTGTCATAAATATGTAGATATGAATCTTATTCGATTCTTAGCAATCGTCCGCGTGACTCCTTAATACACCTAAAAAATCTACAATAGAATTTCCAGTTGATAAAGGTGCATAAAAGCAATATTTATTCAGAAGTAGACCGATACAATACATTTATATAACTTCATTGAAATCACATCACAAAATTTACACAAACATATTAGGACTAATAATTTACATTACATTACATATTAATCTAATCCGAAGATAAATCTACGGACTAGACACACACTACAGCTTCGGAAACTTAGTCCATTTTGCTGATACAGCACAAGACATTAATACAACAAAGAGAAAGACAAAGAAAGAAAGAACAACAGAAACACATATAACACATAACTACGTGGCACAGAGGGGGAGACATCGTTGACAATTGTCTCATGTTATCGCACAGGTGGCTTCAGTTAAGCTGGCGATTTAGAAAAAACTTCTGAGTCGACCGTTGGGTTCGAACAAACGATGTCTGGCTCTGAAGTCATCTACCTAATAATTTATTTCAACAATCCTTTAAAGAAATGTTATCTAATTTTTCGATGTTTATTCCTTCGGTGGACTATTTTGTTTTCTGTTTCGATTTTGGTGTTTTAACTAAAACGACTTTTAAATTTAATGCTCTATTAGTTAATGTAGTCAAACTTAAAAAACTCTTAAAAGAGACTGAATAAATGAATTTTGTTTTTTTTTTTTTAATTTAAAATTCCCTTTTTTAATGGAGATTTAAAGTTTAATGGAGAGTCAATAAATTGGCCCTAAGTACTACATTTTTTACCGCTTTGATTACTTTTCTTATGCATTAATTACACTGGTTTACAAAGGTTTTGTTGCCGAAACAAAAATATACTTTTCTGAAGGTTTTCAGTGTGTTGAACTCGAATCCGAAGTCATAAACAACTAATCAGCTCCCGTTTTTGAGATATTACCGTTAGAAAATGCAAAAAAACGTTTTTTTGATTTCTTCGGACCTTATTCTTTTGTATAAGGAAAATTGTTTGAGAATATTTAGTAACGGTTTCTATAAAAACTGTTTTCCATCTTTCGATAACTGTTTAAATCTTTTCAATATCTTTTGTATTGCCCGAGATATCTTAAAATTAAGTAAGTGGGTTTTTCTTCATATATCATAAAGGAGATAATGACGTCATAAAATTTATAAAAATACCAAACAACTGAGGATATCTCGGGCAATAAAAAAGATATCGGAAAGATTTAAACAGATTTAAAAAGGTGATAAATAGTTCTTATAAAAACCGTTACTAAATATGCTCAAACAATTTTCCTTATATAAAAAAATAAGGTCCGAAGTACTGCATACTCTAACGGTAATATTTCAAAAACGGGAGCTGATTAATTTTTTTTGACTTCGGATTCGAGTTCAGCACACTGAAAACCTTCAGAAAAGTATAATTTTGTTTCGGCAACAAAAAAAAAGTTTAATTTTGTTAACCAAGTTATATATCTAATTTACTATTTTTCTACACAAACGTATGCTTAATTTGACTCATCAACTTTACTGTATGTCAATTACAAGCGTCTTGAAAAATAATTGAAATATGCTTATACGCAATTCTAAGCAAAATTCAAGTTATTTGGTCGGAAAAAATTCATATTCTAAAAACTCTGATTTGATTTCAGAAATCCACTTATTACTTCGGTATTTTTATTTTTAAATTACAATAAATGGGTTCTCAAATAAATCATGATATTTAGGGTCACTGTATGTATTTTGATCAATTAATAATACTGAAAATTACCATAATTTTTGAAGGTTTTATTTGAAAAATAAAATGTTTTTCTCTCACTTATTCTGACCAGCTGCATTAAAAGTTTTTATTTTCATTTCAAATAGTACTTAGAATGTTCATTAATATTGTCCAATATAGTAGAGTAACTAAAGCTCCAAAAGTGGCAGTATTTGAAATAAGAAATTATTTAAAAATTTTAACATGTCCTTTTAAAAACTTTTTCGTAATATAAATTGCATTTATTTTTCAAATTTTTTTAGCCACATTTTTTAAAATTTGAAATTATAAAAGGAAATGTCAATATGTATTACAGTTTATGAAAAAAATTTAAAAGTATTTCATTTTCGAAGAACTTTTTTAATAGAAGTTTTGAAAAAAAAAATTAACTATTTTTTTTTTGTAAATTAGCTAATTTTTTTTAAGTTCAACATTTAAATATAAAGTTATTTTTTCACCATTCAATAGCCCTTATTGTTGAAAGTAAAATAGCAAAAGTTTAAAGTTCTTATTTGCCAAAGTCTTTGAGAAAATCAATTATTTTAATGCAAAAATTCTGTTTTTATCAAAAAATCCAATGAAAATGAAGTAATTTTTATTTTTTTTCAAATCTGTAATAAATATTACCTTTTCCTCTTCGGAATTCATCTGATAAATAAAATAAATTCAAATATTACTAGGAAAAAGTTTGAAAAAAAAGCCATTTAAAAATTTTTAGTAAGGTTTTTTTTTACAAAACTCTCAGTTGAGGACCAATTTTTCGAAAAGTCTTGATTATATAGTGAATTTAAATTTATATAGATAGAAATGAGATTCTGGTTTTTTTTTTTAAAGTGTAGGTATGCAAATATTGTAGGTGCTGCCGTTGGGTTTAAAATATTTTGTTTGCATTTGAAGTCAGTTCGTGAGAAAATTAAAGGTAGTCTTTTACTACCATATATTTGTTTTCCTTAAATTACGTAGAGAATCTTTAGTATCATTTATCTTATGAAATTTAAGCAAAAAAATGGTTTTGTTAAAAAAAATTTAATTTCATCGTTTAAAAAAAAAAAGATCATCAAAATCAGATCTGTTCGGCCGGGTTTTCTAATAATTTGCTTTAGTTACTACACTAATAAAAATTATTGCTTTATAATGTCTACGAGCTTCAAATTAATTTTTCAAATATCATAAAATTTAAAATTTTATAGGTAAATCTATGAAAAGTTGAAATATTGTAAAACACCAGCACATTATTGCTCACAGTTTCCTTAATAATTGCTGGATTTGTATATCAATAGAAATGCAATATGATGTATAAATTTAAATAAAAAAAAAAAAAACCTTGAAAATTTTTGAAAAACTAAAGCAAGAAAGTCTTCAATTCCAAAAACTGACTAAATATTACACTTTTAACTGTTATGATTACTTTTTTTTCGCAAACTTGATAAATTAAAAATGTATCCATATCAAACATTATTCTGCGTCAATTACAAGCTTAATGAAAAATAATTGAATTATCCTTATATGTAAAGCAAAATTCAACGCTTTTAGTCATAAAATGAATTAATTTTTGAACTCTGGATTAATCTTAAAAAACAATTAATTATAAATTCGGAAATTAATTTTTGATCATTATAAATGCGATTTTAAATGAAAGATAACATTCAAAGCTTACACTGGTCTGCAAGGAAATCCTCCTTTAAATAAAACTATGTATATTGTATACTTTTCTAAAGGATTTTTGTATGCTGATTCCGAATCCGAAGTCAGAATTGATGTAGTACGTCACGTTTTTCAGATATTCCCGTTAGACAATCTCAAAAACCCATTTTTTTGCTGTTTTCGAAGAAATATTTTGGCATAATGTAATATTTTTCAATTAAAATTCTTACGGTTTTTAAAAGAACTTATTTTTTTCTTTCAAATTAAGTTTCAATCTTCTCAATATCTCTTTTCTTCTCCGAGATATCTTAAGTAAGTTTAGTAGGTTTGGCATATCTTATCATAAAAAAAACTTATCTTTAAAAATTATTATATCTTTCTCCCTAGAAAAAAAAAATATACTTTTCTAATGGACTTTAGTGTGCTGATTTTGAATCCGAACTCAAAATTTCGGTCAGCTCTGGTTTGTGAGATATAGTAGTTTTAATTGAGATTTTCTAAGAAAAAACTTGATTTTGTGATACTTTAATGCGAATAAATCCTCACGTGATAGAATTTTTTTGACTTCGGATTCTAACTCAGCACATCAAAAATTTTAAGAAAAGTATACTTTTGTTTCTAGGAGAAACAAATCTGAAGCTTTATAAGTCAGTTTATCGAATGGTTTATTACAAATAAGATATTTATAAATACATAGATAAATAGTATATAAAATTACAAAACACGTAAAAAATTTTTTTAATGTATTTTATTATGGTTTTCTTTACATATTTGACTTTTTAAATATAATGGGCGTTGATATTTTACATTTTCCTTAATTAAGGTGTTTTTGTTCATGTTGGATTTACTAAAAAGTAAAGGGTTTCGATATTTCTGCTTTTTTTATAAATCAGTATTTTAAAACATGAGTAAACATTAATGTAAAAGGACATATTTGGTGTGAATCGATAGGCCATATTACGAGGAATAAGTCCTCCAAATTTGAGCTCAATGCTACAAATAGTTTTAATTTTGCACGAGTTCAAATAAATCTAAAAGGTTGATTTTTTAGAAACTACCCACATTTTTCAAAAATCATTTTTACAAAAATGGTACCTGATAGAATTTTTCTGAAACCAGGTTTAGATTCAAGAAAGTCTAATCTGTCATAATATCAAACAATTATTTGAAGGAGAAAAAAAAAGTTAAATTTTGCAGACCAGTGTTATTAGGGAAAGTAGGGGAAAGGCCGTCTGGCCTTTCAGTGTTTAACTGTCTTAAAACCAATAAAAAACTTCTTCTAATTAAAATAAAGGGGCATTAATAGTCGTCTTAAGACCCCGGTTTATCTTAGACTGGGGTTTATAAAATGTTATTTAAAAAGGATAAACTCCAGTCTTTTTTAGTAATAACTTAGACAGCGTCAATGAATATGGCCCATAGTCTTTTTTCATTAAGTTTATTATTTTTTTAGAAACTCTCAAAATTAATAAAAAACACTGAAAAGAAGATAATACGTTTTGAAAAAACATAAAAAAAAACTTTCTTGGCCCCACATGAGGGTAAGACCGCCCTATCAAATTTTGTTGGTAGACAAATTGTTTCTTTTGTTTTAAATTCAATCTATTTGCAATAATAACACACGTATGATAATATTTTCATTAGTGCTTCCTCCAGTCATTTATCTTTCTGGTAACTTTAACGAGTACCATCTTTTTTCACTTTTTTGAGCTACCTATCTGATTTTAATATGTCTTTTAATTTTATCTTTACGACTTTACTTCTTTCGCAGAAAATATTTTTTGAATATTTACTATCTACATATATAGAAAAAGAAATGCTAAAAATACTACCGATTAACATGAACGATAACATTTGATGAAAAGTCACAAAATTTACTGTCTCAATGGAACTTGCTCAAACTTACAAACGTAGTTGACCACATTGTATATATATTTCTATACTACTATCATGAAGTCGAATTTAGTATTACTTTAAGTCACAACTATTTTGAGGTAGCGATCAGTGCATTTATTTCATACAAATTCTGCTTTTTTAAGCTCCCACTAGAGTTTCTAAGATCGTTTGTCTCCTTGATAGTACTATGGAAATATATATACAATGGTCGACCATACCAGAAGGCACTTATTTTATGTTACAAGTGTTGCCAATATTACTTTTTTTCATGCAACAAAGTGCAACGCACTTAACCCTAGATGAATTTTTAATAAAAAAGAATATTAGAAATTGCAATTGTTTTTGTAGGCTTATATGAAAATATGAATATTTTCAAGCGTATTTAGCAAATATTTTCTTTTCTTTTATTAAATATTTTTTTTTTTTTTTGTAAAATACGAAGATTTTTAAAAATTATATTGTTTTTTAATACTTTTGAGTACTTATGACAGTTTTGTTTTTGAAGTGAAAACTTCTTTAGTATCGTAGTGATTTGAAACAAGATGAAACGAAAAAGCGACACGAAAAATAATTTGATTATAACTTCTTTGTTTTAATAGATAGATAAATTAAATTTATACTGTAGATAGGTAATTAAATAAACTATGACTGTGCAATTTCATTTTCATTCAATTTCTATTAATTTTCTATTAATTTCATATACAATATCCTGAGATAATTATCATACAATCAGAAATCAATATTATGTTCCGTCAATAGAAAGCATGAGAGATAATTGAAACAGGAGATGTACCTATAATAAAATTTTTTAGATTCAAAAGTTGATACTTGATCATCAAAATACATAATATTGTTTAAGTTATAATAAACTTTGCATATAAACAAACTCAAACCCACTTTACTGTTAACCCCACTAAAACTTTAACCCCACCCTTATTCCTATAACGTGTCCAAGAAGTAGTTTTTTAAATGATTAAATGTATTCATGTGTACAACAAAAACAAAAAGAAGCAACAAGCACCAAACAGCAAACAAGGACCAACAAACAACCAAACACCCCAATAACCAACCAAACAACTTAATAACAAAAAAACAAACACCTAACAATAAACATGAAACAATGAACATCAGAGAATAAACAACAATTAACAATCGAAAGACAAAAAACAAGAGGCAGCCAAACAATTAAATCATTATACAACTAAACAACAAAACACTTACAACAAACGAACAATCAAACAAACAATCAAACAAACAATCAAACAAACAATCAAACAAACAATCAAACAAACAATCAAACAAACAATCAAACAAACAATCAAACAAACAATCAAACAAACAATCAATCAAACAAACTAAACAATCAAACATACAATCAAACACAATCAAACAAATAATCAAACAAACAATCAAACAAACAATCAAACAATCAAACAAATAAACAAACATACAAACAATCTAACCAACATTCAACTATATACATAAAACACTATATACATAAAACACTATTTGATTGCACTCATAACCATAGCAGCGAAGCGCTATGCAACGGGCAGGTCGGCTAGTAAGGCTATAAATCTGCATACTCACATTTTGGTTATCACTCTATTCATAAAATTTGCTGTAGGCTCTTAGACTAATAGTTATTCCCCATGTGGTTGATGCAAAATGTTCGAAACGTTATCCAAGAGCTTTGATATCAGAAACAGTTACTGGAAATGATGGATACCCTTTATATCATAGGCGTTCCACTCAAGAAAATGGGAAATCAATGATCGTGAAAGTGAAAAATGTGAATATTGAAGTTGTGCCATATTCACCGATATTATACAAGGCATTCAAAGCCAACATAAATTTGAGTATTTTAATTCTGTGAAGTCCATCAAATACATATGCAATTATGTGATAAAGGGCGCGATATAGCTTGCGTTGCATTAGAATCTGTTGAAAGGAATGATGAATTCACTATGTATCAAATAGAACGCTACATAAGCAGTAACGAAGCAGTTTGGCGAATTTTTTCGTTTCAAATACATGAAATTTATCCAGCGCAGCGGTTTTTCATTGAGCAGTGCATTTGGAGATTGTATATTTTACATCTGAAAATTCTGCTTCAAGACTCAAGTGCAGCGGAACCACCGCATGTAATTTTAACCGCTTTTTTTTCGTTATGCAAGAAATGTTGTATATCAAAAAGCATTAGGTTCTATAAATTGGTTTCAAATTATTTTCAAACAGGTTCAATTTTTACAAAAGTGCACTCAGCGAAGCGGGTGGGGGTTAGCTAGTTTCTCATAAAATATAATTAAAAGTGTTCTTTTGTGAATTTTTAAAAAGTTATAATTATTATTATTTTAATTATATTTTACCATTAAAAAAAGTACTTGCAACCCAGTTGTTCATTTTAGTTTTACGATGAAGAGAAACCGAGATATTGGACAAAAACTAAAATCCAAGATGGCTGCCAAAATGTAAATGTTTTAGTTTCCGACCAATTCTCTATCCTATTATAAAATAGGTACAATTTGGGGATACTACAAGTTGCTAGATCAGTTTATAAATCCGCAGAACTATATTAGTTGTTAAATTGAAATTAAATTTTTTTATAACTTCTAAACTGGCCCTTAAGCACAGCATTTCAAGCCTTCCCATGATAGTGAAACTATTTGAAGAACAAAGAAAATAATTTTCTAAAGTTCAAGTCTAAATGTATTTAAAAAAAAAAGTTACGTATACACCACAGTGACTTTGTAAGTTCTTATGAATTAAATCGCTCACTAAATAGGCAGTGAACCATGTTAACTTTTGTTAATTGTAAGATCGTTCAGTGACAGTTTGCATGGGAAAAATAAAATTGTTTCGTATACTAGCTGAACTATCGATGAGAATTAGTTGTCAGTGCCAAAGCTTTGTATTTCAGGATCTTTAAATTTTGTTTTCTTTTATTGTAGGTAAGCTTTAAAATTTTAAGAAAATATCTTTGTCTTTGGTTAATGTCTTACTTTGTAGGCAAATTGTATTTGAGTGAAAATACTTTACTACTTTATAATTCAGTGGTAAAAAGAGCTTGGTATTTGGTTAGTTATTATCAAAAGTGAACCAAATCAATTTGTAAAATTTAACTTTGTTCCAAAAACACAAATCATAACCAAAAACCATGAACCCTTTCCCTTTAAAAACCCATTAGGTATTATAATCTTGAACTTATTTCACAACATTTCGATTAAATTTGAAATACAATTGCACTTTTTTACTAGTATCTACCCTTGTTTAAAAACAAGGCCACCCGTAATAATCTTGTTGACATTATCAGTTGCAGTTGCAGTTGCAGCAGTTCCCATTCCCAAGCCTTTCTCATTATCAAAGTCAATATTGATTTCCCTCGTTCCACTTTAACTAAATTCCAAAGAAACTGTTTGCACACTACTGACTCACTTTTGAAAACATTGATCTTCCATTTTCATTTCAAAATAATGCATCGCGTTGACATTCATCGTCAGTCGATGATAATAAATAAAATCGAAATGCATAACACGAACAAATACCAAATAAGTCCTCGTCCGCACTCGCGACTATCTTCTCATGCTCCAGTCCGTGTCTATAGGCGATGCCCAATCATACCCATTAACCCAGATTCCATCAAAAACCGTCCTATCATCTTGTTTCAATATAAATAAATTTTATAAATATAAATAAACCACAGACACACATAAAAAGGGTGAAAGAAAAACACAGTGAAAATCCCAAACAATTTTGCTCTTTATTTCTGCGGTTCTGTTCGCCACAATTAAAATTGAAATAAAACAAATAAATAAATGAGTTGAACAAAAAAAAAAAAAAAACAAAAAAAGAAAATTAAATTAAAATCAATAATTGCACTTATGGAAATTTATTATGAGGCACATTTTTGCCTTTATGGCAATCGAAATGAAAACCAAGAGGGCAGACCGAATGACCGCTATTGTATCGATGGAGGACGTGAACGTGAATAACGACGACACTGATTCTGACTCCTCCGATTGATATGGTTTTGTGTGCATAATCCAAATAATTGTTGGTATTCCAGTGGACCGGACAGAAACAACGTAGGTATACTATACCGCCACCGCCGATTTCGGGGGTTAATCGCTTGGATTGGTTTCACAAAAATATATAAGTAAAATGCATTATTTTATGTCCATATGACATATTTTCCAAGAACTACACAAATATTTACACAATAATTTACACACAAATGCACATTTTGGGGTTATTTGGGGGGGGAAAACGTTTTTGATTTGCTTTAATTTTTTGTTTATTTGTTTTTTCCTTTGATAATGAGATATGGAGCAAAATAATGTATGAAATTAATTTGTTTTGGAAATTGTAATGCAATGAGATCAACATTATTTACCTAACGAAACAATAAGTATTTTTTTTTTTTTTCGAAAGTTAAAAAAATACATTTTATTAATCACTTGAAAGCTATTTAGTTTTGGGAAACTTTCAATTTTTGCATATTTTTTTTTTAATGAACATGTTTGCAAACTGTTTTCTTAGCCAAAACCTCAACGAGTATAAATATTTTTGCGAAATAAATTTCGCAACAAATTTTGATGCAAAATCGAGAAATTGCAATTTTTTCCGTCGCAAACAATAATTTGGGGTCTGCTTGCCGTTTTTGATAAAAGCACAAAAATGATGCATCATTTCTTTTTTTTATTTGAAAATAATTATTTTTCAATTTTTGGCCATAAAATTATTTCGCAAAGTTGATGAAAACTCAAAAATTTCAATTTAATCCACTTTAGTTTTTAGTTTTGGGATTTTTAATTATTTCGTCTGGGTCTGGGTTTTCATTTTTTTTTTTTTTATTTCATTTGCGAATTTGTGCTTCGCAACTTTATATCCTAAGGTTATCAATCTATTTAATTTTTAATCAGTTAACTGCTGCTAAATTTAAAATCAGAATTGATTATTTTTATTTATTTTGTTTTAAAATAACTTCACAAAGATACAGAAAAAAAAAAATTAGTTACAAAATTCGCAAATAAAATAAACATTTGCAACATAGCAAGTTGCAAATGTCCAATTTTTGATTCTGAAATAATTTCCTTAGGATCAGTTTTGCAATTACATACAAGTACTTATTACTTCCCAGTTTGGTATCATAAAATTAGCTTTGCAAATGATTTCGCAAAGTTGATGGTTGACCAAAAATCTCTGATTCTTGTATAGTTTGCTTTGAAAAGAGCTCGCAGCATTGGTGGAAACTGAATAGTAATAGGTACACTATAAGTTTTTTTATTTGCGAACTTTGTACATATCTATTGTTTCGTAATTTCGCATCCAAAAATTAACGATTTTTGTTTCCAATAAGTTGAAAATATTGATGAATAATGAAGCTTTTAATTTTAGAAATATCTTTGCGTGTAGTGATGTTTTACAAAGCACTGCGAAAGTAGTATGATAAAATGACTACTTTACATTTTGCAAGCCTCACAAAACAAATAGGTATGTATAAACAAAACAAAAAAAAAAATTGCATACGAAATTTAAAGAAAAAGTTAGATATTATTTTGCATTCAAATTCAATTGCATTGGCACTTTGAATTCATTATCAATTTTCAATTCTTGCAAAGTGCTTTTGCGACCTAAATAGCAATTTTGCAAAACATGAACATATTTGCAAAGTAATGAAAAGTTGTTTGCAAAATTGCGAAGTTAGTTAATCCGAAAATGACGTTACCCGGGGGGTTAAATTAACATTATTATCTAGGCATATTCAAAATTTTAGGACTTTTAACTTCAGTTTTTTGAAAGTTATAGACTAAGGCGAAATAATTTTATTTGGTTTTGTGTTTCGCATGAATGAAGGTTGTATAAGAAATAAGACTTTCAATAAAAAAAAAAAAAAAACATGAAAGAAGTTTAAATGTTGTTTTTCTAATGTATAGCCTTTAAAACTATTTGAATCTAATTTCAATTTATTTAAATGCCACATAAATCTTAACCTTATCCACAATCATCATTTGGATATCTTTTTTCTTTATTCTTAGAACTGACCGCCAACCACCTAAGGGTTATCTCGCTCAACTTTAACCATCAATAAAATATCCCCACACGAATAAAAAGAATGAACATGAACTTTTATTAAATTTTAATTGTTAACACAATCAATGTTGTGAAATCTGTTCAATAAAAATCGATTTTTCTGTATAAAGCGCAGTAGTTAAATAAAATAATAACAAAACATTTTTTACTATCCAACTAGATAGTTAACTATAAACCCCCTCAAGTTCCAGAAACTAGTTATTTTGTTGACGACATCAGAACAAATCTATAGCTTCAAATAACTTCGTTGCAACGCAGGCAAAAGAATGCATCTCTCTTTCTTTATTATATCGTCAGTAATAAATCTTTACGATCACGTTTTTGTATCTATATGACCCATTACGATCCCAAAACATTAATAAAAATGCTAAAGATATATCCTTTCGGGATGAAAATAACAAAAATAAAAAAAAAAGGAAATCATAAGAAAATATATAAAAATTTTTTTTATTATCCATTGTGGTGGTGAACACATTGAACAATGAGGTTCTGCGTGTGTAGCGCCTAAAAGAAAAATATCGAAGGTTTTCTTCGAAACGATGATTTTTTTGTTTTTTTTTTTGTGAAGAATCGAAAAAGTGAAACACATTGAAATCAAATATATAGAAAAAATGTCCTTTATATTTTTATTTTTGTTTATTTTTTTGTTTACTTTGTGCTTGAAATTGAGCAGTCATGGTCAATGTTAAATGCATTATATACAAAATACAAGACAATAGAATGTCATCGATTTGAGAATTTATGTCCCTAAGTCATTTTGTCTTTTCGCGGGGACTTAAAGACCATAACAATAGATGACCTCAAAGTGATGGCATTCGGGGAGAAGAAAAATGAGTTTTGTTGTGTAAAATGATTTAATGAAAATAAATATTGTTCTATGGTGTTCAGTAGGTGTAATGTACACTTGTTAAAAATAAATTGAAGTTGAAACGTCGCACATAGGAGTATTCTGGTCGAAAAGCTGGACAAAAGTCGATTTTCTAAAAATAAAAATTTTGAATTAATTTTTTTACAAAGCGGATGGTAAATAAGCATGGGCTCATATGATGGACTTCTTTTTTTTGTGGTAAAGTGTGTGGTGTGACAAACCAAGTTCAAAGTCAGCTGTTTATTTTCTGGATTTTTTTTTTAATTTGTATTGATTTGGTGAGCATTGTTAGGAGATTGGTTGTGAGCGAGTGTGCTTTTAAACATAAAATTTTTAAATGAAAAATTGCAGGTATTGAATAATAATTAAAGAGTAGTTATGGAAATATTAAATGTTTTTTGTTCAATTAAATGACAGTGGGAAAAGAGTCTTCCACATATAGATATTTTTATTGCTTTTTTTAAAAGTCTAAGTGCTTTGTTATAGTGTACCCTACTATTCTGCTTCGAAACATAGATTTATGAAAACTTTGACTATTCTTTTAATTTAATATTAAAAATTTGGGTGCGAATTTTGGCGAATGAAATTTTCACTTGGAGTAAAAATCACTCATACGCCCTATGTGTTTTTCTTCCTGGTTGTTAACATTTTCCAGAAATTTTTTTATTGAAATTAATGCATTTGGATTCACTTAGACTATTATTTTAGATATTATAATTTTTCACATTTTTGGTGTATAAAATTTCATCATATTTTTTTTTAGTTTTTCTTATCACAAGCGTTTTTAAAGTTTTTCAACTTATTGACATAAAACCGCCTTTCATTGCATAAATAATAGTTTTTAGCAATAATAAATTGTTTTCCTTCAAAAAATAATTTTGTCCAGGTTTTTGATCGAAATACTCCTATGTGCGTCGTTGATTCAAAGTTGAACTACTTTGATTTATGTGACTTTAAGATACGAAACCATCAAAATTTAACCTATTTTTTACGTTGATTTAAAAATATTCATCTTCAACGCAAAATCATTCCGAATAATAATTTGGTTTTCATTGATTTCACGTTGTTTTATGGTGGCTTTTCCCTCAGTGTAGGAATGAAAATCATACACCTCGAAAATTTCAACCGTGAAAATTTTAAAATTGCCAAGATGGTAAAGTTCCTACTTTTTTTTTTTTTAATGCAGCTTCAAGACCTTCAAATCTGAAAAACGTTTAGATCAATTGAATCGTTTATTTCAGAAACAGCATAAGTCCATTTTTTCCCAATTTTTTTGGAGAATTCTCATTTATGTATACCTAGTTATTCATCTTCTGGAAAAAAATTAAGTATGTCAGACCCCCCCCCAAATACGAAAACTGAAAGAAAAGGGTTCAAAATATATTGAAATATTTCACCCGGTGACAACATTTTTGACTGCTAAATAATTGACTTTTTACCAGTTTTAAGTTATTTTGGCAGCAATCTTGACACGCACACCCTTTTGTTATACATCTTTAAAAAGGTAAGGAATTACTCTATCTATATCTATTTAATTTATTAAAATTGAACTCATTGTTCAAAAGTTATAGCCAGATTTCCTCGCGGTGGCAGCGCGACATTTTAACAGTTTTTAATTATTTTGCCAGCCATCATGACACGAAAGCTTTAAAATTATACATCAATGAAGAGGTAAAGATTTAATCTATCTACTGCTATTTTATTCATTAAAATCAGAAGCAGGGTTCAAAAGCTATAGCTAGATGAAAACAAAAGTTTTACCAACAAAAAGTCGTTTTGAGCAGAAACGACATAAGTCCAGCGACTTTAAAGGCTTAAAAACCCGCTAAGACTTGAAAAAAGGTTTATATTTTAAAGGTTTTTTAATTTGTCTTTAGCTAGATTATAACTCGGCATACTCTAAATTTGAAGTGTTGTGGAGTTTTAACATAAAAAACAGTTTTTTGTTGCTCCTGAAATGTTAGTGCTCATGGACTTATGCTGTTTCTGAAATAAACTATTCAATTTTATTTGTTGCGAACAAATCAAAATTCTTAACACTAAAAATCAAAATCCAATAAATCCGAAAGTATGAAATCCCAATAAATGCACAAACCGAAACTTCAAAATTTTTAAAAATCGAAATTCTGATATATTTTTTTTTATTTTCCAAAAAAATTGAATTCCCAATAGTCAAAAGTGATTTACTCTTACTTACCTATTTAATTAATTTTGAGTAGATTTTACTGCATTTCATTTTTTAAAGTAGGTAATGGTTTTTGATGAAACGCATAGATATATTGAAAAAATAGTGCAAATTTTTAAAGTTTTTAATAATTCGTAGGTATTCGGATCCAAAAATTTAGTCATTTTACAAATACAAAAATGTAAGCACAGAACATTTGGGATCGAACAATTAACTTAAAAAAAATTCGATTAAAAATTGATGTCTCAGAATTTCGAAACCTCAAATCTTAAATTTATAAACCCCAAAATTTAACAAGATCATGAAAATCTGAATGTAAAATAACTTTTGAGGTACATAAATTACAGAAAGCTAATAGTAGAGTAACTAAAGCAAATTATTAGGGAACCCGGCCGAACAGCTCTGATTTTGACGATTTTTTTTTTTCAAACGTAGGTAATTAAAAATACTTTAAAGTCTATAGATTAAAAATTGCCGGTGTTGCCGTATTGTTTTTTAAAATTAAAATTAATTTTTTTTTAACAAAACCATTTTTTTTGCTTAAATTTCATAAAACAAATGATAGCAAAAGATTCTCTAGGTAATTTAAGGAAAATATGTGCCCATGATTATGAAAGTGGACTAAGTCACTTTTTGCATTTTTAAGAAAAACTTACATAATAATTTTCTTATAACGATTTAATTATATTTCTTTTGTGAAATCACTAGAGGGGCAATATTTACTGCAATTTCGCTTTCAAATAAACTTTACCTCTTAAAAAATAATAATTTTTAGGCTAGATTTGATGCCATTTTTAGCAGTGACTTAGTCCACTTTCATAATTAAGGGCACATATATAAAAGGCAGTAAGGGACAATCTTCCATCCTTTAAGCGATAAATGCAATTTTCTAACATTCTGACCTCATTCTTATCTCTTAAATTTAAATCCACTAAATTTAATCAAGACTTTTTGAAAAAATGGTCCTCAAACTCAGAATTAAAAAAAAAAGTTATTAGAAAAATTTAAAATTACTTTTTTCCAAACTTTTTCTAATAACATATGTATTTATTTAAAAAAAATTTTTCGCCATAAATATTATCAGTTGAATTTCGAAGCAAAAAAGGTAAAATATATCAAACTTTTGAAAAAAAAAAAAATGAAAAATTACTTCAATTCCAATGGTTTTTTTTTTATTAAAACTGAATTTTTGCATTGAAATAACTAATTTTCTCAAAGACTGTGGTAAATAGGAACTTTAAATTTTTGCTATTTAACTTTCAACAGTAAGGGTTATTAAATGAATAAAAAATAATTTTATGTTAAGATGTTGAACTTTAAAAAAAAAAATAAGTTACATTTTTTTCAAAACTTTTATTAAAAAAAGTTCTTCGAAAATGAAATACTTTTTAGTTTTTTTCATAAACCGTAATACATATTGACATTTCCTTTTATAATTTGAAATCATAATAAATGCGGCCAAAAATATTTGAAAAAAAAAAATGCATTTTATTTTACGAAAAAGTTTAAAAAACGACATGTTAAAATTTTTTCAATAATTTTTTTTTCAAAAATCAGAGTTCAGTAACCATTCTTTCAAAAGCCGTTCATTCAATTAACTTAATTTTAATTTTACATATATGACTAAGCTTCTATGTATAATGTATATTTAAATATTGTAGGTGTTGCCGTTGTGTTCAAATATTTTTTTTTGTGTTTGAAGTCAATTAATAAGAAAATTGCATCTATCCCTTGAACTATGGAAGATTGTCCCTCACTCCCATATATTTTTTTTCCTTGAATTTCCTAGACAATCTTTTGGCATCAATTAATTTATGAAATTTAAGAAAAATTTTTGAAAAAAATTTGTTTTTGTTCACAAAAATCTTCAATTAAATTTAAAAAATCAAAACGGCAACACCGGCAATTTTTAATCTATAGACTTTAAAGTATTTTTAATTACCGATGTTTGAAAAAAAAAGATCATCAAAATCTAAGCTGTTCGGCCGGGTTCCCTAATATTGCCAATTTTTGAGCTTTAGTTACTCCACTATAAAATGATTGTCAAAATTCAAAAATTTTTATTCTAACAAAATTTTACACATCCAAATCTGAGCGAATATTTCTTCCTATACAACTGTATGAGCATGAGCATTCTATTTTCTTAATTTCTTGAAGATATTTTAAAGTTTTGGGCGTTTTCTAGATTATCAGCCATTAACACTATTTGTTTTTTTTTTTTAGTTTTCAAAGTAAAAATTAAGTATGTGTCAAAATTTTAAAACTAAAATTAGGGAGTCCCAACAAAAAAAAACTTCGAAAACCCCAACCTTTTTAAAACCTCAAGATCTTTAACAGTTAAAATCCCAAAATCGATATCCCGAAAAATTATGGAAATAGTTTGAAAAAATTTGAATTTTATAAAATATAGGGAGATATTAATTTTAATTTCATATTTTGACGTAATATCAAAACAATATTTTTGACTAAGCTTTGATTTTAATAAAATTTTACGCTTTTGGCCTGATTAGAATTTTGGTACACTCGAATTTTTTTTCTTTTAAAAGTTTGTAATTTTTTCTCTGAATTCAAATCTATCAAGATTTTGTCTTCAATTTTATTTTTTTAAATGTATCAAGCTTATAAAATCAAATCAAAAATACAATTTTCCAAACCTATAAATCGTAAAAAAAAAATATATCAAAATGTATTATTTTTACAAGAGTCCTGGCTTACATATTGATTTTATCAGTTTTTGAGCATCCAAATTGACTTAAAGCTATTCGGCCATAGAAAACAATAAACCATAAATAAAGTTCTTGTTTTGCCTAAGTAATTTGAATTTGAGAAATAGCCCAGGGAAATTAGTAATTTAAATCGCATTTTTCGCGGGACAAAATTTTTTTCATGGAATGTGTTCGGGTGGTTGTCCTTATCATAAAAGTCAATTTGTTGGGAAAATTGGAGGTTGGGAACAGCCGCCATCTTGGAAAAGAGATTGGTAGCGTTTTTATTGAATAGCTCCATTGTTATTCATTTTAACAGAAAATGACAAAGGTAGGACTTATTAACAATAAAATTATCTAAACAATGATATACAAAACAATTCCGTGAGTTGATTAAATAAAATTTTATAGTTGGTCAAAGTGCGGGTTTGTATCGCAAGGTTGGGACAAAATGACATTTTTTCATATATCTGACGAACTTTTGATTTGTTTGGATAATTCTTCAAGAATGTATTATAGTACTTATAATTACCTATAAAATGAGCCCACAATCGTTATTGTAAACATCGTATTGTAGAAGTAATCTAACTCCGAAACTCTCCATGTACTAGTCAAAAGTGAGAAAAAAGCTAGTTTTTTGCTAGTAGGCCGAGAAAATTTTGGGAGTAGAGGTATAACCAAAATATAAGTACGCAGTTTTGCTGCCATACTCGTGTTAATGTCGATTTCAAAGGTCTGACAACTCTAATTTTGGGCTTTATACGGTTTTTGGGGGGTTAAATAACTTAAATTTTCCAGTTAACGTGAATGGGCTAAATTTGTACTATTTGAAATTATAAATATACAAGCTGATGATCTATTATTTTTCCTAAATCTGGACACCTTAATCTCGGCTATGGGGTTAATAGAACTCACGATATAAGCTTTTTTAACTAACCATATCAGGCTTTTCAATTCAAATAAACAAACAAAAATCGAATCCCAACCTTGCGATACAAACCCGCACTTTGACTAACTATAAAATTTTATTTAATCAACTCACGGAATTGTTTTGTATATCATTGTTTAGATAATTTTATTGTTAATAAGTCCTACCTTTGTCATTTTCTGTTAAAATGAATAACAATGGAGCTATTCAATAAAAACGCTACCAATCTCTTTTCCAAGATGGCGGCTGTTCCCAACCTCCAATTTTCCCAACAAATTGACTTTTATGATAAGGACAACCACCCGAACACATTCCATGAAAAAAATTTTGTCCCGCGAAAAATGCGATTTCATGCCCATATTTTGACTAATTGCCCTGAGCTAAAATAGCGTTCTGAAAAACATTTATTAATTATTTCTTATTTTATTTACATTAAATTCCCGTTTTATAGGTTTTGTTTATTTTATCTTTAATTTCTAAAAATAAATTCCCATGATTTGTCCTTTTAAACAAACTTACCTACGTATCAAATGAATAAAATCTTTTCCCACGACCTTCATTTCCTTCTTCTATATCATTGTGTATCTCTAAACCAGCAGGAGCAGCATACTCTTGTCATCAAAGTTCAAATACGATCTCGCATTTACCGTCAAATATTTACTTAAACGACTAAAAGCCACTTTGCAGCAGCAAAATAGAGAAAGAATCGAGAGAAACATAATATTTTTGTCGTCCCTAGATGCTGGCTTTGATGTTTATTTACAAACTTTTAACAGCAATTTACGGTTATTAAATCTGCCACCCTATAAAACAAAGAAAGATGAAGGATCTCCTCTGTTGTGAGAATTTTGATGACGATGGGTCACCAAAGTAACCATTCGCCAGTCAAATAAATATAAAAAAACACCATTGACAACATCCTAAATTGAGTATCCCCTCAATATTTTTTTTCGTTGTCGAAAAAGACCAAAAGGACCAAAAAAAAAAACGACCAAACACAAACCATCAATGATGATGATTTCTTATTTCTTTTGTCCGGAAATAAATATTAAAGAAAGAAATCCAAGGTCGAACAATTTAGAGGAGCACACAGAAAAAAAAAGATGTCCTTGCAGTTAAATCGTTTTGAGTTGTTGTTGTTGTTTTTGTTGGCCTTTTTGTTCCATTTCATTGCCATCACAGATCATACTAAGCAACATTATGGTCAATTTGGTAACAATAACGCTGCGGAGGAGCAAATGAAAAATATAAAATAGAATTATTTTTTATTATTATTTATTTTTTTTTTTCTTATAAAAATATACAAAGCAAAAAAGGACGATATAGGGCGGAAGGTAGAGAGTGAGAAAAAAAAAATCAAAATAGAGAGATATTCAATGGACTATGGCATGGCAATGCCTGATGTGAAAGAAGATATAGCCATTGCCACCTCGGGTGAAAGTAGCACTTGAAAAATTTATTTGCCCTTTCATGTCAATTTTATTTGTTGTTATATTATTGTCCCCGTCAACAATAGAGAATTGTCAAGAAGAAGAAAAATAAATAAATAAGATGCCACCATGGGATCCTACGCTTTATTCTCGTGGCTCATTGGAAATATAGTGAGACGATAAGAAAAGCATTGGCATCTGGGTATTGAACATTTCGAACAAATATTTATGATCGTCATCAATTTCTTTGTGCGGGTAGATTGCAATATGCGTTATTGCAGTCATAATAAAAGGACGATAGTTTTTATTTGATAAAATAACTATTCTTTTGAAATTAAGGGGTCAATATCGTTTGATTAAAATATCTTACTGGTTCACTGTACTTTGATTTTTGATACCTTACTTTCAACCAATTCGAAGTCGTAGATTTCCACGCTAAAGGTCTTAAATTGCGCTTTGGGGTCACAAAACTATAACAATGCTTTATGAACCTGGAATCAAAATTGCCTCATACATTTCTGAAATGAATTCTTTCATGGACCTTTTAATATAAGTTTGGACCCCTAAATGTAATTTATTGGGATCATAAGATAACTTTGCACTTGATTCTTTACTTTTTATCACAACCAGTACGAAGAAGTAAATTTCGACGCTAAAGGTATTGAATTGCGCTTTATGGTCCCAAACCTATAACAATGATTTATGACACTGAAATCAATATTGCCTCATATATTTATGAAATAAATTTTTTCACGGACCCCTTTATATAAGTTTGGACCCCTAAATGTAATTCACTGGGGTAATAACATCACTTTTCCTTAGAAATTTTGCACTTGATTCCTTACTTTCTTTTCGAACTAGTTCAAAGTCATAGATTTCCAAGTTAAAGGTCTTAGATTAAACTTTGGGGTCACAAAACTAGAACAATGGTTTATGATTATGAAATCGATATTGTTTCATACATTTATGAAATAAATTTTTTCATAATATTAGTTTGGACCCCTAAATATAATTTACTGGGGTCATAAGATCACTTTTGCGTAGAAATTTTGCCCTCGATTCTTTACTTTCTATCTGAACCAATTCGAAGTCGTAGATTTGGCGCTTAAGGTCTTAGATTATGCTTTGGGGTCACAAAACTATAACAATGATTTATGATCATTTATTGAAATTTCTTCCTTTTTTCTGAAACATTTTACTTCCCAATTCGCATATCAAAATATTTTAAAAGAAACAAAATAGGTACAGATAGTAAATGGGAGTAGACTTTACAGTAATTAACTTTTAACCAAAATCATAAAATAAGTTTTGACTTTTTGATATAACACAAAAACAAACACTGAGAAAGGTAAAAGTGAAAAAAAACAGAAAATAATGTTTAATGTTTATCCTCGTTTGGTATTTTAGCGCCATAATAATATTTTAATAGCGGTAGTTTAAAACCAAATTACCATAACATAATAAAGTAATTTAACAATTCCAAAAACCTTGCCACAGTGTAGGCCTCTACACTGTATAGTTTGTAGTTACTCATGTCATTTCCATAACCAAAAATATACCATAATTATGAAAAAGAGAATGAAAAAAAAAAGTAATAAAATGACAAAATACACCTGCATCCGCCATCACATCATGACTGACCTGACCACACAGAGTTAAATACTTAACTATATGTGTATCTACAAGATAAATGAATTACCGCTACCTACCTAAGAGACCCGAAATACAAAAAAAAAAAAATAATCCAAACCCATAATGACAAACCCGCACTTAAGAAGATTTTCCATTTTCGTTGAGAAAAAAAAAAAAATGTGATAATTCTTTATCCCAGATACTCATCGTCATCATGTATTTAAAAAGAAGGTATTTTTTTCCTTGAAAAAGTCCTTGAGGCGTGCGCGCATCTTCTTCATAATTTAAGATACCTTTCACCCTTTTCACTATTGAACCGTGAAAAAGAGTGCGTTCCTTTGCCTTTGGTGCCTCCTTTAAGCCGACCGATGATCTTCTATTTATCAATCCTTCAAGAAAGATAAAAAGGATATGATTTTTTTTTGTTGTGTGTTTTGTTAGCAAAACAAACACACACGCACAAGTAAGTACTGACAGTTTTTCGACACTTTAGAAAACCGAATTTAGGTAGGTCTTAAGTACCTAAACATTTCACAAGAAATAAATATCGACTTTTTGAGAATCCTTTCATTTTGGAATTTCCACTTTTCTGTATAATTTATACGATCTTTCAAGGATTTCTTATTTGGATTTTAAATGAGTTTTGAAGGAGGTAGGATGTCTTTATTTTGAAGATTTAAAAATAGTGTACCTTTTGTTTTGTGGAATTTAAAGATTTGGTGAAAAGATTTGGACAGATTTGTGGATTGTTGAAATGACAATCGCATATAAACCCTTAAATGGCTTTATATCTAAGAAGCGAATCTATAAGGATGTGATCAAAATATTTTGAGGTTTATTCTTTTACTTCCGCTTTGTTTAAAAAAAAGGTATAACCTCTTTTGAGAAAAATATTATATTTATTCATTTTTTTGCTTTTAAGGATCGTTTCCGATTTTGTCGTTTTTTTAATCAATTTTGTTGGCAAAAAAAAAAAGGAACTTAAGACAAAATCATTCTTTAATTTTTTTACAAATAATCTTCTTAACATACACAGAGGTAGGAGGACCAGCTTGTTGAAGTGGTTCCTCAAAATCAAAGCAGATATGACATACATACCTCCAAGAAAATCAATAGAAAAAAAAACCGTTGAGTGGGATGTTAGATATTTTGTCATTTACCAACTTTCGATAAAAGTCAAAAGGATGGACAGAAAAGGATGTTTGATAAAATTTTTACATCAGAAAAGACTTTGTGGACGGCCACGTTTTGAGCTTCACAATCCTAAGTTGCTATTTCAAGCGACGCACTATTAGACCAAACGATGTAAATCATCTCAAAATTCCATAACTTTTTTGTTTCTCAATACTTTTTTTTTGAAATTTGGTTCAAATATACAACAATGTATATGCTTCAACATGTAATGAAAATCAAAACTAAAAAAATTATGTATGTATTTATTATAATATTTTCAAAAACAAAAATTATGAAAAATAGCTCAAATTCATCAATTAATGGCTTTATTCATATACAAAATTATATTTTAAGTCGTTGTAATTTGTGTTAAATATAAGTGAAGTTATCCTGGAAATAATATATTGATATAAGAAATCAAAAATTAAAAGATTATAAATTCAAAAAAAGCATACGAATTAAAGATAATTTAAAATTCATTGTAGGTAGAATTTATTTTATAAGTAAGAAAAGAAAGAAAAAATGTGAAAGGGATAAGTATCTCAAAACCTAGAGACTAAATTAACCATTTTCTTAATAAAATCAAAATGATTATGTATTTTATAAAACTCAAACAAAAAAAAAGGGTTGAAGAGGAAAAGAGTATTAAAATGAAATAGAATATGAAAATTATTTATATTTTATAGAGAAGACTTTTTAAATAAAACAAAAGCTTGAGATAAGAATTAAAATAGCGTAAAAAATAAAATTTTGAAAAAATGGGATGAAATAAAATAAAATCAAATCTGCAGATTTTGATTTGCGGTAGAAAATGGGACTTGAAATCCGTTCAGAATGTCAAGCTTGTTGGGATTTGGGAATTAACTTTATAGGGGATCCCAAAAGTAATAATTTAATATACATATCTCAAATTCTTACCATTTTCGATTAAATGTACTTCTTGTGAAATTTCGAAAAATTCCTACTTTGAAACAGTATTTTACTTCCCCTGTTCATAATTGATTTTTGTCCTTACAAACGTTCACTAAAACATTGGTAAATAAGAATCAATTATTTAATCAAAACATTATTAATTTTGTTCGCCACATCGCTACAAATTAGTTAGCAGTTTTAATGAAACTTAATTTCTTACTTTTACTTTAGAGCAACACCCTAAAAAATAAATTGTACATTTTGAAACTGCTTTATAATTTTTATAACTTGCCTAGTTATCACAGTTTTCAAAAAAAGTATAAAAAATTCTTAAATTGAAGTTAGGATGAAAGATACTATAATTTGAATTCAAACAAAATAAGGTTTTTCAGAGTAAAAAAAAAAAACAATAAAAAACATAGGCTTTTGTTTAAACTAATTTGTAGCGAAATAATTTTTTTTTATTTGTCAACTGTTCCTAATTGTTAATTCTTGTTTTAGGGATAGATTTGTAAAAAAACAAAAATTAATTATGAACAGGGGAAGCAAAATACTTTATTAAAGTAGGAATTTTTAGAAATTTCACAAGAAGTGCATTTAATAGAAAACCGTAACTATTTGGGATAGACAAGTTACCAAATTTTAAGAGCCATTTAAATAGCCTATCAGAATATTTCATTTGAATCATTAATTTTGAGACACCCTGTAGATGACAGTAAAAAAAAGATTTGCAAACATTTTTGAAAATTTTTATTTTATACATTTTTGACCGTAAATAAAAATGGCGCAAATATGAGCAAAATTTTATTTTTATTCCTTAATTTTGAGTGATATGATATTCTAAATTCATTCATAACTCGACATCGGCAGTCGTCGGCAAAGGAGAAATCTACAATTGAAAATTAAAGTTGGCCGAATTACTTCCCATTAATTGTTATTTTTTTCAAACAGTCAATTTAAAGTACATTCAAAAACAAATGACGGATGTATAAAGTAGAGATTCTTTTTATTGATATACAACACTTATAAGGTTTCTTCACAAACTTCTGAGAAAACTTAGTTTAAACTGTTATATAAAATAGGACGAAAAACAATACAAATTGAAATGTAAGGTTCGAGACTCATTTTAAGTACTTTTATCCAAAATATATCAAAAACAATGTATGCTATCATAATTGCGCACATTACTATTATGTTAAACAATCATTACATTTTTGAAATGATCACATTTGTTAAAACCAATTTTGAAATGGTTTTGGTCGTTTGGTCCCATTGCGCGACGAGGGGGCCATGTACTGAGCGGTATCTAATCCTGAGCAGCAACTTCTAAAACATACAAATATTAGAAATTCGATGAGTATATTCGGCTCACACGATGAAAATCTAGATTCAGTTGCATCGGTGCAAATTTTTTTAATTTTTTAATTTAATAATTTTAAAATAAAATTGGCTATATGGCATATTCAAATAAATATAAATTAACGCATAGAAACGAAATTTACTAGAAAAAAAAATGCAATGACTCGTTTACGAAAATTTGATCTTTCAAAAAACAATTAAAAAATTTTCAAAAATCCAAAAATTTAACTCTTCAAAATTTCAGTTTTTAGGTACCTACCTATATTAAAACTATATAAATTTGATAAAATTGAACTACAAAGAAATTCAGTGTTAAAACAAAAAAAGAAACGGTTCTATGGCAGGTTCCGTTAATAATGACTTTCGAAAAAAAAACTTTTTTGTAAAAAGATAGATTTTGTCCAAAAATACTCTTGAATCATAGAACCGATTTGAATTTTACTCACAATCTTGTAGGCAACTCAACTGATTTCATTGAATTTTTGAGTAAAGAAACGCTTGTGTAGCCGCAATTTCAATTTTTTGCAAAATTTACAAAATTATTAGTAGAGTAACTAAAGCTCAAAAATTGGCAATATTAGGGAACCCGGCCGAACAGCTTAGATTTTGATGATCTATTTTTTTTCAGACGTCGGTAATTAAAAATACTTTAAAGTCTATAGATTAAAAATTGCCGGTGTTGCCGTTTTGATTTTTAAAATTTAATTGAAGATTTTTGTGAACAAAAATAAATTTTTTTCAAAAATTTTTGATGCCAAAAGACTGTCTAGGAAATTCAAGGAAAAAAAATATATGGGAGTGAGGGACAATCTTCCATAGTTCAAGCGATAGATGTAATTTTCTTATTAATTGACTTCAAACACAAAAAAAAATATTTGAACACAACGGCAACACCTACAATATTCAAATATACATTATACATAGAAGCTAAGTCATATATGTAAAATTAAAATTAAGTTAATTGAATGAACGGCTTTTGAAAGAATGGTAATTGAACTCAGATTTTTGAAGAAAAAAATTATTGAAAAAATTTTAACATGTCGTTTTTTAAACTTGGTCGTAATATAAAATGCATTTATTTTCAAATTTTTTTGGCCGCATTTATTATGATTTCAAATTATAAAAGGAAATGTCAATATTATTACGGTTTATGAAAAAAAACTAAAAAGTATTTCATTTTCGAAGAACTTTTTTTAATAAAAGTTTAAAAAAAAATGTAACTTATTTTCAACATCTTAACATAAAATTATTTTTTATTCATTTAATAACCCTTACTGTTGAAAGTTAAATAGCAAAAATTTAAAGTTCCTATTTACCACAGTCTTTGAGAAAATTAATTATTTCAATGCAAAAATTCAGTTTTAATAAAAAAAAAACCATTGAAATAGAAGTAATTTTTCATTTTTTTTCAAAAGTGTGATAAATTTTTTTTTTTCGAAATTCAACTGATAATATTTATGGCCAAAAATTTTTTTTAAATAAATTTATATTTTATTAGAAAAAGCTTGGAAAAAAGTAATTTTAAATTTTTCTAATAACATTTTTTTTTTAATTCTGAGTTTGAGGACCATTTTTTCAAAAAGTCTTGATTAAATTTAGTAGATTTAAATTTAAGAGATAAGAATGAGCTTCTGGCTTTTTAAAAATGTATTTTAAAATATTGTAGGTGTTGCCGTTGTTTTCAAAATATTTTTTTTTGTGTTTGAGGTCAGAATGTTAGAAAATTGCATTTATCGCTTAAACGATGGAAGATTGTCCCTTACTGCCTTTTATATATTTTCCTTAAATTACCTAGAGAATCTTTTGCTATCATTTGTTTTATGAAATTTAAGCAAAAAAAAAAACGGTTTTGTTAAAAAAAATTAATTTTAATTTTAAAAAACAATACGGCAACACCTGCAATTTTTAATCTATAGACTTTAAAGTATTTTTAATTACCTACGTTTGAAAAAAAAATCGTCAAAATCAGAGCTGTTCGGCCGTGTTCCTAAATAGTTTGCTTAAGTTACTCTACTATATATCTATAATTTTTTAAAGTTTCATTCTTTTAAATTTAAAGATGGCGACTCCAAAAAATATAATGATTGAATAAATTGACTATATAGTTTATTTTTTTTTTTAAACTCATTTTAAAAATCGAAGCCATTTTTATAGCAAGCTTTAAGCTGTTGTTTGAAAAACGAAATTTTTCAAGTTTCCTCAGTTGCGAACATTTTTCACATGTTTTAAAAATCTTTTCATGTTTTATTCCACTTCTTTCATGTTCCAGCATTTTCACGTCTACTTCGTACAAATTCTTCAAATTCATCACAATACGTTGAAATTCTTTTTATCTAAAACCTTAAATAACTCTGCCTTACTTTCACTTTAACTTAAATCAAAAATAAGATATTTTCAATTCCTATCTTAGGGCAATTATGGTATTATGAATTTCATTAATATGGTATAGCTCGAAAATTAATTCATCCAAAGTATAGATACCTACCTACCTCACATGAATTCCTAACAGCTTGCTCATTTATTCAATCGAAATCGAAACCGCTGCAAGCGAATTCCACATATAATTATAATAGTTTCTCGCATTTTCGTTTGATGTAGTTTCAAACCAATTATACTCATTTTCACTAAGGCACTTCTACTTGGGATATAGCAAAATTAAATTAAGTACCCACCATAGTCAATTCAATGATAATGTTTCCTCAAAAAAAAAAAAAAAAAAAAAAAAAATGCCCAAATGTCTGCAGCACGTCTACCATTAGGTATAGCTTAGTTCCAAGTCTTGCAACAGCAGGCAGTCAAGTAAACACCACACAGAATACCAATCAGCCAATTCCATCACATCATAGAGGCATGCACTATAGCATATTGAAGTTGCATCGGAATTGATTCCTTCCAGCTTTTATAAACACAGTCTTTTGATAGTCTTGATAGTGTTACGTAAATAAAATTCCAAAACAACATATTTCATCGGACATGTGATGGCCTGCGGTGGTGTCCGTTCGTTCGAACTAAACATCTTGAAGTTTGATGAAGATTCGCAGAGGCTAGGTATCGTCTTATGGTTTCATCATATCACAGCATGATTCTCTCCGTCTCCAGTCAGTGCTGCCCCACGAACTTAGGTGAAAACAAAATCGATCCCAAAACTATTACTTATGCAAATATTTGAATAATTATAGAGGTTTTGAACGGTGTTGAACGCTGAGGAAAAATTGATGGTCGCTTGTGGAAAAGATGACGCACATTTCGGTCCATCAGTCACAGAACCGAGAAAACTCTTTGACTTTCTCTCTTTTGTTCTAGCTCTGTTCGTGACACATTGCGGTGAAGTTCGATGATGCAAATGGATTCTCTAGAATTCTGCGTAATATTTGTATTGGTTTTGTTATTGTCTGTGGCAACTCTGCGTGCGAATGTTTGTTTAGGGTTATCCGCATTTCTGTTTGATGTTCCCATATCAAAGGAATATGACAGCTTCTGTGGAAGACACACACTTCCCGACCAAGTAACCCTTTTTGAAGTGCAAACCAAGCACGCAGTTGCAATTTATGTCTCAATTAAACTGCGGGTTCCCTCATACTTAAACCAAAACCTGCTCTGCAGTTGGGATCTGATTTCAATTGCCAATAAGCTAGACTGCGGGTGGTTGCCCGAAAATGATATTTTTCCCTCCTTCTAGTCACTTTGGTTCCCCCCCCCCCCCCAAAAAAAATGGCGCCCAACTGGGAATCGAAAATGTATGAGTTGCACTTGATTTCATTCGAGAGCTACCAATTCAACTGATATTTTATTTTTTTTCACTTCTATTTAAACTGTGTTTGTGGTTTCTGTGTTTTTGTCATTAATACGCGGTATCCTGCTGAGCGAATTGGCAAACAAAAAATATATGAATCCTTTTTTTTTCGTATATTTTCTAACCAAAAACCACAAGCTGTGTACCCTAACCAGGCAGAGGGTAGAGCGAGGGTTGGAGAGATAAAGAAGATGCGTGTTTTATGAGGAATGCAGCCATGGGAAGTCGGCGGGAAACCACAAAAGCGGTGGCAGAAGTTTTCAACGCATCGCGCAGGAAGGAGCTTGGCAGGAAGCAGGATACTCTAGCTATATGCTATGGGTAAAAATTTGTTGGTAAGGACCTGCGATTTCTAGCGTGCCGTGATGCGGTGGCAAAACTTAAACAGAGGCGAACCCACCTATGGCAAAATATTGAATTCTGGTTAAATGTTTAGTTTAGAAAAGGGTGTTGGAGGAATGAGAGGGGGGAGAAATGGGGGAAGATATCAGAAGAGGTATAATATTGTTGCATTTTACGGGTTTGGGGTTTTATCTTTTTTTGAATTTTATGCAAAATATATGGTAAAACTGCACAAGAAGCATTCGGAATGCCACACAGCTGCTGACAGTGCACGCGTAGTGGTTTTTTTGCTTCTTCTCTTTCAAATGCAAAATTGTTTAAATTGTTCGGTTACTACTTCGTATGCATAATAAAAGCATGCAAAAAAACCCTTAACCTATGTGATGTGTGTACGTACCTCCTCGACTGTCTAACGTACAAGTTTTGTGCAACACACAAAAAAGAGAGGGAACTTTATGGTAATTTAGGGAATTTTATGCGGTTGACTATGGTGGAAGAAGTGTTTTTTCTTTTTGTGGTGTTTGCATATAGAAAAACAAAAATATAAAGAAAAATAAAGACCTAGCGGAAGTTTGCAATTTTGGTTTTGTGTCATTTCAGGTGCAATTGTTATAATAGTAGAGGGAGTAAATTTAGATATAAAGTTATAATTTTAGAGGAGAGTTAGATAATTATTTTGGTCGTACCTTAATATTATAATTAGGTCGTCATGTGGGAATATTTATTTTAAGGCTTTGAAAATATTAGAATTTTTGTAAACTTCTGCCTATAGCCTTAATTTTTTTCAAATCGATTTATTTAATTTCCTAGATATGATAGAGAAACTATGTAACTGCAAAGAATATTCTCTTTAAAATTTGAACATTTCAAGTCAAAAGTTTGATACTCAGTAGTAACTACTTCAGAAGATAGAGGGCAGCAAAGTTAACGAAATTCAGTTTTAAGCTATTGCATACATTTTATAGCGGGCTTTGGGTGAATCAAGAAATTTCGTAACGAAAAAACCTGACGCCACCCACTTGGGTGGTTCGCTTAACGTAAAGTGTGTAGTAGGAATGTACAAGCTTCAATGGATCATTTGCCGACACCAACCACCAGTAGGATAAGTACTATAATCTCAGTTTTAATTTTGACATGGTTGTCTTTAAAAAATTGTTACTTTTTTCGTAGGTGCCGTACAGATATGGTTGATGGATATTTTTAAAAGTTAAATGTTAAGCTTTCCGATGATATAAAATTTATTATGAGTTGTCGAATAAAAAAACTGACCAAATCGAGATGGAAGAAAAAAAGTTTTTTTTTTAAATTTTTTTTTAATTTTTTTTTTATGAAAATTGATCGCATTCAATAATTCCAGCTGTCATACAAATATGATTGATGTAAATATTGAAAGCTTACAAATTTTTCAGATGATAACATACTTACCTACCTAAGATTTACTATAGGATGTCGTTTAAAAAAAAATATGTAAAAATATTGGCAATATGATGTGTAAAATTATTTTTTTTCGATTTTTTTCATGAAAAATGTTTGATTTCAAAAAATAATTTTTATACTTTTTACAAAACATAACATTATTAAATAGAAAAATCGATTTCAAGGGAACGTTATATTTGGTTGGTACTTTCTATGTTGGACAGCATTTTTCTTCAATAGCAGCTTAGTTTTGCTATAGCATATCAAAGATTTTTTATCATATTTTTTAATGAAAACTAGGCAGTTTAAAAAAAAAAAAAATTACTAAAAAAATTAATATTTTACTTTGAACAAAACTCATGCTTTACTTAAAAAACAAAGACGTACATTTTCAGAAAATTTTATTAAAATAGATATACCTAAGGATATGAAACCAAAAATAGTTTTTGAAATTTGTATCAATATTTTTGATGTTAAGTAAATACATGATCCAATATATTTTAATTATCTACAAATTTTACATGAACCTAACTTTTTTACTACAGAAATAAGAAAATTTTAATATTTTATTTGGTCCACAGTAAAAATCTTAATACAAAAATAACGATCCAAAAGCATTGAGAATTAGATTGATTTTTCGATGTCTGTTTTCTTTTCTATAGGTACATGTGTCCCAAAGATCATTTTTAAGTAAGAAATCATTAAACTTCATTAGAAGTAAACAAGAAAATATTGCTTAATGGCTCTCTGTAATATTTTAGAAATATCTGATAAAAACTATCGAAATTCAAATATTTTATATATTTGGGCGCCACAAAAGTCACCCTTTTCAATGTTAGAGACCTCATGCTGCCAGTCCATAACACGAAAACCCACAAAAACAAAACAAAACAAAACAAAACAAACACAAAGATCTCAATCAGAAGATTGTGACATTCGATTGCATAGAAAAATGATTATGTATGTTTAGACAGCCCTCATAATCCTGCAATCGATTGGAATCGCATCGAGTGGTCTACAATCATATAACCACACGACTGTGACAAAGAAAAAAAAAAAAGAGTGAAAAACTATACGAAACCCCCTAAAGGATGCTGGTTTGAAACTATGTACACATTTTGATATCGAATCAAAGGTGCATTTTCTGCTCAGAAAACACATTAATAGGACCTCAGGCAGGACCCCAATCCAATCTCTCCGAAACACACCGATCGTAATTTAGATGTTTTTCGAAAAAACAGAAAAGTGATTGTTAGATATTATATTTTTGTTATTGGTATCGCTTTGATGCTCTGCAGCTGTCGATTTTGTGTGTGTCGTTTGTAACAAATGTTCATTTGCCCATGATCGTCCGTCGTCATCTTCAACGATGGCATCGTCCTGCAGGCGTAACTCATACCAACATACCTCCATTTGAATTTATCCTTGATGTCATTATGATGTTGAAGTTTTTTTTTTCTTTTTTGAAAAATAGGGTTTTATTGAGTCATAAAGAGCAAGTGTGACAATACGAAGAATAATATTATTCAGAACCCGATAGTGAAAAACGAATCCTGTCAAAGAGGGATACGGATAAAGGATTTCTCAATTACACATGCATTCATCTCTTTAGTTTGTGCTCCTGCCTGATAACTCCTGCTGTTGCTGATCTTAAAAGCGGTTTTCCAATCGGCAATTATCACCCTTGACTGTTAGTTTGTATATTGTTGTTTAGTGAGCTTGTAGGGTTATAGTTTTAGGGTGAACTATGAAGAAAAAAAACTCTCGTTGGGTGTCAATGACAATATTCAAGATGATTTGTTATCCTCTCGTTGGTATAGTGTTTGCTGATTTTCTTTTATTTTTTGTATAATCTTTCATGTTTCATAATATCCTCAAGTTCACCCCTTAGAAAATAGAGAACAACAAAATAATAAAAACAAACTTTTGTTTTTTACGCTCGATAAGGAAAAAATTGGTATCCCTCCTTTTTTTTAGGATTTTGATTTCTCAATTTGGTTGCAAGAATTCGGTTTTTTATTTATAGTGGCACCCCATCTGCGATTATTATTTTTATGCTCCTGATGGGTGTAGGTAATTGTTTTTTATTTTGTCACAGAAATATTAAAGGACATATTTGAACCTAATGCACACAATGGGTCTGATTGATAAA
The DNA here is from genome assembly GCF_945859705.1 of Episyrphus balteatus. Lineage (NCBI taxonomy): Eukaryota > Metazoa > Arthropoda > Insecta > Diptera > Syrphidae > Episyrphus > Episyrphus balteatus. Next base: position 65,794,675 of record NC_079137.1, on the reverse strand, counting down.
AAAAAGAAAAATGCGTTCCAGGATATTAAATTGCTATAAGATTTTGTATGTCGGTTTTTGGATAACCATTATTAATCATTGTGGTAAATGGGCAACTGCAACTGAAATGTTTGAGGGAATATAGGGGTTCTGGTTGATTTTGATTTTTATCCAGTGCATTTGACAATGGATGATATATTTGAAGAACACCGAATATAAACTTCAGTATTCAGAGCACAGGTCTATAACGAGCACAACAGATCTAGCCAAATAACATGAATGTGAGTCTAGTGAAAAACTATATTGTCTACGAGCTAAGGAAATAAAGAAGGAAAGGCGAGTGCACCTCTAGTGCGTCCAAGAAACAAAAAACGACGAAACACTATAAACAGAGCTCATTTAATAATACCTATTGGTTAATAAAATTAAATTTTTTTTTATAAATATTATGGTTTTTTAGTTTTAGTTTAGTTTAGTTTATTTTGCCAAAATTAGACAACAAGTTAATATAAAAGTATAGACAAAAGGTTAATTATAATATAACACAATAATAAAAATTAAAAAAGATATAAATTAAAAAAAAAAAATGTAAATAGTAAAAGTAACAAATTACACGGTGCGTCACTGAAAATACACCCGACAAATTACATAGCGTAGGTCGAATAATGTATACAAATATTTTTGTTATATTCTTAGAACCCTCCATTTTTTTTTGTTTTTTTTTTTTTTTTATTTGCAAAAAACCATTTTTACAGACTTTAAGATGTAATCTATCAATATCTCAGTAATTTTTTTAAAAAGTCTCAATATGTTATATGTTTTTAAAAAAAAAAGAGGGTTCTCAGACCTTTTAAATGATGTATATAAGTCTATTGTTTAAACAAATAAAGTGTGAGTTTTAATCCCATAAATCTTGAAAAAGTGAATTTTTTCCTGAATTTTTTTAACTTTACCCATTTTTAATTGCACAATAAAACAAACAAGTTAGTTTATATTCTGAAAGAATATATGTTTAGGCACAAATTGGTGTACTGTCTTATTGAATTTGACCAAAACTGCGAAATCTCTGCTACTTTTTCGTAACTAGAAAATATCGCATATCACGATGTGAATTCCAAGGTGCACAATAGGGTGCATGTTATTTCAAATTAATTAGAATTTGTATGCTCCTAAGATCTTATATGGTTGGAAAAAAACTAAAAAAAAATATTCTTCAAGTTTCAAGTCATCCAAACCGTTTGTTCTAAAAATTTAAAACTTTACAGACTCAAACTTTATAAGTGTAGCTATCATGTGAACATTTTTCAGATTTTTAATTGTTATAATTTCAGAGATTTAGCTTGGTAAAAGAAATCATTTTTTTCAGACTTTTTCAAAAATCGCTTTTAACACGTTTAATCCCAAAGAATTAAAAATCATAAAATTTGAAATTTCGTTTTCATGTGTAAATTAATTATTTCTTTAAAATGGCATACCTACCATTTTGTATGTTAGAAATTTTTATATAAATGTATAAAAAACTACTTGGTTTTGTGTAAAACATAAGTTAAAACGGTGTTTAGTCAATTATAAAAACAGATTTTATTTTTTTTTTTCACTAGGTACCTACCTACTTTTATGAAATTCCTAAAAAATACCAAATTTTCCATAATTTTGTTCAATGAAAAGCTTTCAATGGACTAGCTTTTACCATAAGAGCAAGTACGTGCGACCTCAGTCGTGAATTTTATTTTTATTTCTAATGGAATGGCATTTTTGAGACACCTAATTTTTTTTTTAAATTGAGCTTCTGTGTGGAATGCTTTCAAAATATTGCTTCGAAATCAAATATTCAATTTTTGATGTCATATTTTCTAACACACGTTCCCTTTCAATTGTTTGAAGAAATTCTTTTCCTGATCGATGAATATTCTAAACGCAATTTATAAAAGTATCCATTTTCGTTTTAAAATCTTGTATATAAGGTTTTCTTTTATTAGGTTTTTGCTAACAAATGGAAAAGCAAAATTATTTCTTAAAAAAAAAATTAATTTAAATCAAGTTCAGATCTGTAAAGGTAAACATTTGAATCTTACAAAATATTTTGTGTATTGGGTAAGAGTCAACTCGTCATGCAATAAATGTCGATCTGAGGCGAAATGCCTTCACGTAATTGTCAAGTCTATCAATTTAAAAGCCCTGAAGCCATTTTCTGCCAATTTAGCTGTTGAACACCTCATTCCCTTAAATAGGTACCCACAGGACTCAATCACCCAAATCGAAAGCAAAATTCGATTAGAAAGCGATCGCGCTCTCTCAAAACCAAAACAAAACTATTTAAACTCAAAAAAGCCTTGAAGTACAAAAACACTTGTACAACTTGACTTAATAATCCCCTTTCACTGATTCCAAATCGTGTGTTCGAATTTTTTTTTTATTTTGAACAATAATTTTGTGCTACGCTAAGTAGCTTTTAGCAATTTAAACCGCAAATCGAAAGCGAATTCGAACCTTTTTATGCAAAGAGCCACACACTATACACACTTATAGGTTTTAGATTGTACTTGTATAATTTTTCATCACTTATAAGTTGGCAAATAAAATAAAAAAAATTATTCAAACCTGCTCGCTTAACCCTACAATAAAGCCATAATCCTACTTAAACTTATGTTGAGAGCACATAGGTATATTGTGTTTGCTTCTCTCCGCATCAACAATAAAAGCCTGAATTACACACGTTGGTTTTTAGCTATAGGCTTTGTTAAAGAGAAAAGAATGCCTGAGCTCAGGTACGAAATATATATGCCGCGATCGAATGGCAACAACCACAAAAGCCACTTAAAAATAAAAATAAAAACACAAAAAAAAACTTATTCCATGCACCCAATAATCAAGCTAATTCAGCACCAAACCAGAGCTGCAACCACCTTTTTGAGATCTTTGCGCTCAGTAGTGATATACCTTACGACTAAAATTCGACCCCCCCTCTAAGTTATACGTATTCCTCACGTAAACACTATAAACATTCGTACGTGGAACACTTTGCTGCGCTGCTGATGGCAAATCCTGCTCAAGAGTGCACATGCAAATATAATAGGAATATACCTATGCACTCTGCGGCTTTGGGTAAATCCGGACGCTGCAGCGCACCTGCCGGATGAGGTATGCGTGCACTACACGCCCGAAAATAACCAGGGGAACCAATTTTCTATATGTGTTCCCGAAAGGGTTCGTTATTGAGTTTGTGAAAAGTTTTATAATCACATAGCGTTTCATACCCAAAACATAGAACAGACTTCCAAGGTGGGTTTTTTCGTCAGTTAGGGTTCAGGTTCAAAAACAAAAAGTCTGTGAATTATTTTAGGGATAAACACAAGATTTTCCAAAATGGGTCTAAAAGGCCAAAGCGGGTAAAAAATTCACTCAAAAATTTTATCTTATTTCACCAAATCTAAAAATATAAGATGAAACGAATTTAAGGTCAAACAAACTGATCTGGAATATCTTTACACCTGGATTCAATATTTTATTAAAAGGGTATTTGAATTTCATCCAATTCTACCAAATCTAAAAAAAAATAATAAGGACGGATACCCTTTAATGCCAAACAAGCTGGCTTAGAAAATCCCAACTTCTGAACAAATTTTTATTTTATTAAAAGGGTATTTTTTAACAAAGTGGGAGACCTTAAATTTTATCCAATTTTACCAAACCTAAAAATATAAGGATAACCTTAAATATTAAACAAGCTGATTTGGAAGACCCTAACTCCTGAGATCACTTTTGTATTAAAAGGGTATTTTTTAACCAAGTAGGAGAACTTTAATTTCATTCAATTCCAATAAATCCAAAAATATAAAGAGAAACGGATATCAAACAAGTTAGTCTGAAGGTTCAAACTTCTGAACTCATTTTTTTTCATCCAATTCTACCAAATCTAAAAATTATAAGGAGAGACAGATACCATTAACGAGCTGATCTGGAAGATCGTAGCACCTCAACTAACTTTTGTTTACTAAAAGGGTATTTTTTTAACCAAGTGCAGGACTAAATATAAGGAGAAACGGATACCCTTTAATGTTAAACGAGATGATAAAGAAGATTCTAAGACCCCAATTCACTTTTTTATGTAAAGTGTACTTTTTTAACCAAGTGGGGGACCTTGAATTTCATCAAAATTCTACCAAATCCAAAATTATAAGAACAAGAAAAAATACCCTTTAATTTAAAACGAGCTGATTTGGGGAAATCTAACATATGAATTCTCTTTTTTATTAAAAGAGTATTCTTTTAAACAAATTCGGGTAATTTAATTTCTTCTTAAATCCAATTCTTCCAACTAATAAATGGGTAAAATTAGTACCCCAGGGCAGGGCAGGAAAGTAATCGGATGCAAAAACAATGGTGAATTTATGGTAAATTTTTAACTTTTTAGGGTTAATCCCCGAACAGCTGCTCTGAGCAAGTTCGTCCAACTTCATTGTAAGTCCAAATTTTGTCCCAATCAATCTCCGCATATTCGCATGTTTCGAAATAATTCGTACTTGTAACGTTGTATTGCAAAGAATCTTTTGCCGCCTTAATACCCTCGGGCATAATGTACACAAACCTTTAAAAAAAATTCTGTCCCTCTGGAGTAAGAGTCGTTCGTATTGTAGAAGAGTCAACAATGAAGACGACAAACGCGAGTAAGCAAGAGTTTTTGTTATTTTCTTATTTTTAATTTGGGTTTGGCTTCTGGCACAATGTACACGCAGCCGCAGCAGCACCTAAAGGAACGCGCGCAATTCAAATCCTTTGTACAAAGTAGAGAAAGAACCTTTCCGGTTAAAAAGAGAGGTGCTGGCGTGTGATTCCACCTTTGCTTGTAACAATTCTGGTTTTTTTTGGTTCGCTTTTGTATGGCGGTATGCGCCTTCTGCGTACAACCAAGAAGACCGAAAAGACCTAAAGGCATGTCTATACGATGTGAAGACTTTTCCAGCTTGCAAAGTGATGACATGGGCTGTCTGTTTATGCACACTCTTGGTTTTATTTCTTCCATTTTTTCGTCGTCGGCAAAAGGTTTAAATCGTCTTTTGAACTGTTTCCAAAAAGGATTTAAAGCAAGTCCAGAAATATTATTTCCTGCTTTAGGGTCCCAAGACACACATAAAAAAAAGTTGACAGCGATGATGTCATAATTTTTATGGTCAGCCCTTGATTGCTTTCTGTGTTTTCTGCGGTTTCCAGGCGATATTTCTCACTTCACATCTTTTCATTCCTTTTGAAGTGTATTTTGGGTAAAAAATTATCACCTGGCTTGACTGTTGAGTGAGAGAGCAAACCATTCGAAGCCGTCAATGGATTTTTGTGGTCAAAAATCTGGTTAAATGGATGCGACCTGTCATCTCATTCAACTTTGATTGATAATGACTTTCATATTTTTCTTTCTTTCTCTTTTTTTTTTTTTTTGTTAATCTTTTAAAAAATTTACGGTAAGTGCTTAAATAAATTTTATTGAAAAAATTAACAAAGGTGCAAATTTGTATGCCACGTAATTCTTGGAATTTTATTTATTCTGGTGGGGGAGCGAAATTTAAAAAAAAGTTATGTGACAAGTTAATTTGTCGGATTAGTCAGTCAGATTGGAGATGACTTTTTGACTTGGGGTGTGTAAATATTTCGACCGCAATATTCATATAAAAACAAAATTTAAGAGTTTGTTTTGCGGGATAGTGATAAGATTTTAATCACATATTAACAAATAAAGGAATGAGTGTTTTGAACATCGTATTTGAGATTGCTAGCTATGCAAAAATGATCTTAAATCCAAGGACAATGAACGAGTGAGTATTGCATTTATCCTGAGATGCCAAAACTAGGTTATGGCAGAAAACATAGAAAAACATTTTCTACATTAATTGTTGTTTTTGGAAGTGTAGGCTCCATTCAGCCTCCTTAGCTCATACCAGTACCAATTTAAACCATACAATTTTTTAGTAATTTTTGTGTGAAAACATCGCAAAAACATAGAATTAAATTATCTACTTTAACGGTTGTTGTTAAAAGTGTAGTCCCCATTCAACCGAACTCCATTTTTATCTGGCCTTCATGGGCATTTTTATTAATAATGATAAAAACATCGCAAAAAACATAGAATTAAATTTACAACATAGACAAATGTTGTCGTAAGTGGAGTCTCCAATAAGACTCTTTGCCTAGATATAAGTATTATTTTTTCGGCATCGCATTTAGCCTTAACGGGAGATTTTATTATAATTGATAAAACATCGCAAGAAACATAGAATAAAATTTTCAACATAAGCTGTTGTTATTGGAAGTGTAGGATGCATTCAGTCGTTTGTCTACACAGCCATTTCTATCTGACCACGCGTTTAGACTCTATGAATATTTTTAATATTTTAGATGAAAACATCGCAGGAAACATAGAGTATAATTTTCAACATAAACGGGTGTTGGGCGGGCCAACAGCCCAATGCAGCCGCTTTGTTTACATAGCTCTAACATATTTTTTCCAGCTACGCGCTAAGCCTCTATAAGTGATTTTATTAGGATTGATAAAAAAAATGGCAGAAAAACATAGAACTTAATCTTCAAATGACCATTTTTATTATTTTAGTTAAAACATCGCAAAAAACTTAGAACTAAATTTTTAGCTGATTTGTTTATAAAGCGCTGGCATTTGAATTTAACAATGGTTTTACCTTCATGAGTATTTTCATTATTTTTGATAAAAACATCGCAAAAAACATAGAATTCAATTTTCAATAAAATATTTGTTGGCCTTAAGCCTTTCTGCTTACATACCAATACTATTGTTATCTGGCTACGCGTTTAGACTCATAAGCTTGTTTATTATAATTAACAAAAACATCGCAAAAAACATAGAATTTTATATTTTTATCATTTAAACATCGAAAGCATTTGCGGAAATATAAAATGAGACATGTCTCATGCATATATCATCCGACATGTCTCAATATAGACTCTCATGAGACATTGTAGTGCAATTTACAAAGTTACTCAATGATGCTTACACTTACAACAAAGTAGAAATTTTATTCCTACTCCCTTTATCTAATTTTCTTGTAGTTTTGGTGTTGTAGCAACAAAAACTTAAATAAAATCAAAGTCTCCCCTGTGTATTTTATTTTTTTTTTTTTCAAGAAATTATTGTAATTATAGGTTTTTTTGAGCAGTCATAGGTCGACGAGTGTAAAAATGATTATTTCGTTCTCATGTTATTATGTTCAACTAAAATACCTCTTTTTATATAGAACGCAATACAATTTCATATAATTATCTATTCCAAATAAATTATTGAAATCACCAAAAAAAGCCTAACATACAGTCAAATCCGGATATTTGATTGAAATAAAAAAAATCGAATGCTATCCCTTAAAAAACCAGAAATGATCTTTAAATGCCCAAAAATACTGATTACATTTGATTGAATACAAAAATAGATGATTAGATTCAATTCTTACAACCTTTTTTTTTTTGTCAGTTAAATATTTAGTATTTACTCGTTTTTCTTCCTTCTATAAAACTTCATTAAGTTTAATATTTAACTCTTTTTTTTTTCTTCGTTAAGTTAATTTTTTTTTTCAACTAGTTTCTGTTGGACAATATTTCAATGGCAATATACTTTTCACCTGAGTGAAGTCGACTTCGACTTCGTTAAGTTTAATATTTACTCGTTTTGCTTCTCTTTGTACATCTTCGTTAAGTTTATAATTTGTGTTTACCAGTTTACTTTGTATTCCATTTTATTTAATTGAAGTCGACTTCGTTAAGTTTATTATTTACTCATTTTTCCTCTTTCTGTAGACATTCGTTAAGTTCAATTTTTGTCTTTCCTAGTTTACTGTTGTCCAATATTTTTATGAAAGTACTTTGTTTTCTATTTCACATTAGATAAGTTGTCTTAAAATCGTTAAGTTTTTTTCATTAATTATTAATTAAGTTAATTATTTACTCTTTCATTTTATTTCTTTCTATTGGCTTTCGTTAAGAAAGAAAAAGATAAACAAAGAATAATTTTCATTATTTTTTATTTATATTTTATGGACTTTCTGAATTTTAATTCAATTTGAAAATTTAAATGACCTGTAGTTCAAATGCGTTTCGCCCGGTTTTCGTTAACTTTGTAATTTTTCTTAACCATTTTGCTGTTGCCCAATATTTTTATAAAATCACTTTATTTTTATTTCACCTAAGCGAAGTCGAATTAACTTCGTTAAATTTAATATTAACTGGTTTTTTTTCTTCATGAACACTTTCGTTAAGTTTAATAACTTTTTTAACTAATTTGTTATTGCTCAATATTTCTATGAAAATACTTAATTTTCCATTTTACCTAAGCGAAGTCGACTGTAATTGAAGAAAAAAGCCAGATTGTTTATTTCCCAGGAAATGTTTAACACAAAACAGAAAACAAATGCCTTTGCGTGACTCCTAAGACACATCACACACATCAAACGCCGCCATTACCCGTCAATCGTTTCTCTTTCTACTCCATTCAATAGCCCAAAATCATTGCTTGTTGTTCGCGTTCATTATCGACTACGGATACGAATTCGCTTGCTAATTAGAATTCCATGAGTGCATTACGCATTTCATTCGTTTTTCTTTTTTTCCATTCACACTGTCGTTGAATTTACCAACGAGGATAATGATGACGATGATGATAGTCTTGCGATAATTCTTGGAAGAAGAATGCATCCGATAAAGGAGCTCATCGTCGTGTAAATACGACGACCGAACACGAATTTCATGGCAAATGATAATCGCACACAACACAAACAACGATGACGCTCACTATATCGAATCGACAAACCCCCAATTAATGGTGACACAATGCGAAACGCAAACCCAATCGACATAAAATTCACACAGTGACCCGAAAATATATACGGGTTTCATGCAAAAAGGCAAAACTGTCAATTCTCGCGTTGGTGGTGGTCAATCGTCATTAAAAATAAGAAAGAGACTTCTCAAGACCTGTTGTATAGCACTTCTCTGATGATGGTGCGACGACGATGACTTCTCGCGCGGTTGGCAAACCAAACACAAAGTTGCCTCCATCACACACTTGGACTTCGACTCTCTGTGACATTGATGGATTGATCACACGCAAAGGTGCCTCGCCGATCATTTGTGTGTGCTGTAATCAATTTTGTCGTTAAAGCTGGGGGAAGACGTCGGACATTGGACTCTCTTGGACATTCCTTTCTCGCAGTTATACATCTTTCTTTGTGTACTGGCATTGCAAATTTGCAAAAATTCGAAAATGAAAGAAGGAATTTTTTATATTTTTTCGAAGGCGAAATTATCGCCGGGGTCTTGCCAAGAGTATAAAGAAAAGATAAGAACTTTAAAAAACTTGAAAGTCCATTAAGCACTCAAACAACTCAAACAACGTTCATTGCAAATCTTTTGCGCCCGCAGAGATAAATTTTGTATATATTTTTTTGATGGCAATGGGGCAGAGCAGTCGGCGCGCAGCACAGTGACTGGTTGAGCTGCGTTAATTAGCTGGCGGCCGACGTGGAACGAACTGGATCCACTCAAGATTATTGTTGAGTCATATGGATGGATGGGGGAAAGATTTCACCAGTCAAATAGTTTAGTAAACCGATTTTTTGTTTGAATACAAAGCAAGTTGCATGTTTTTTAAGGTTTTTTAGGTTTATATGAACTTAGCGAAAAACCCTCTTAATAATGCCTTCAGGCACATCAAGTATGTAGATAGGAAGAGAAATGAATTGTTTAGTTATTTCAATTTTGTCGATCTCTTTTAATTGCTTTTCGCTAACTTTATATAAACTAAGCGAATTTTTTAAAATTGGAAAAAAATGGTTAAAGCAACTTGAATGCCCTTACTTGACAGGAAAAAATTACGTATTGAATTGCCTTGTTATTTCAATTTTGTTGTTCTCAATTGTATAGTTTTTCGCTAACTTCGTATAAACTAAGCGAATCATTATAAAAATTTCAAAATATATTGTAGTTTAAAAATTGACAAAACTAGTCAGCATAACATTTGAAATTTAACTGCCTAGTTATTGCAATTTTTTGATTTCTATTTAATAATTTTTCGCTAACTTCACATAAACTTAGCGAATCATCCTAAAAATTACAAAACAATAGTTATAGTAGCAAAATTGACATAACAAATCATAAACCTGACTTCAATCCTCCTGAAATAAATGGAAGCATGGGTTTCGCTCACTTTATGTGAACTTAGAGAATCACTTTAAAACATAGAAAATACAAAATCAGCAAAATAAAAAATGTCTGAATAAAAAACACTTACTAGGTCAAAACAAATTTTAAGAAAAATTTTTCGTATAGGAACTTAGCGAAATATGTATAGGTAACCAAAAATCAAGAAAAAACGTAGTTAAAAAATCTAAATTGGCTTAAATCATGAATACTTAAGTCTCAGTCCAATGTTAAGAGGGTTGAAGGTGATTCGCTAATTTTATATAAACTTAGCGAAAAACTTAAAAAAAAAAAAAATCAAAAATCAAATATATGGAAACATTAAAACTGCTACAACTGTTATTAGTTACAGTCTTCAATCAACACTTCGTTTAGCCTGAAGTCAAAACCAGAAATATCTTTCGCCAACTTAACATGAACTCCGCGAAAAAAAAACGAATCTAAAAAATAATGGTCTGAAGAAAGGAAAATGCAGCCCTTAGTAAATAGTTATAATCATCAATCCTTATTTCGTCAAGTCTGAAGCCAATCTAGGAGGATTTTTAGCTTAGATACTTTATGTGAACTTAGCGTAAAACCAAACGGGTATGAAAAAGAACATTCGGGACTGCTTTTCGCTTAAAAGACTTCTTAAATTTTTTTCCCATTTTAGTTAAGCTTTCGACCCTTGAATAAGCTTGAATAATAAGTTTGCTGCTTTTTTTGGATACCACCTTGGTGAAATTCACCTTCCCTCTTCAACTTTGTGACTAAAAAATGATTAAAATGGCACTCTCCGTTATATCATATGATGCATTTGACAGTTTAAGCAGGCAATAAGCTTGCATTTGACAACAAAAATTGCTAAATCGTGTTGTTTTGACATTTAATGCTAATTTGACATTTAAATGAGTCTTCTTCGGATCGTTATTTTTTTGACAATATCTATTCACCAATTCGTTTTAACCTGATTTTGTTTTTAAAAATAAATCTTAAGAAGCATGACACATAAACCATCTCTAAATGGGATGAATTGAGTGCATCTAGGTGTGTGCGGTTGTGGCGATCTAGCAGCATGGTGAAAAAAGGCGCCCTAATACACAACATGGTTGAATATGCACTCTAGCTCTACTAGTTGCGTTTTTGTAGGTTTCCACACACACGTGACAGGTACAACTAATCAAAACTGTCAAGAGTAAGGTAGACTAGTATGAGGTTATAACATTATTATATTCGCTTGCCAGCGGGATTGTAAGCGCTCGCTCGAGCCGGTTGGCCAGTTTTGAATGGAAGAATATACAATTTAATTGAAAGGAATTTATTAGTTCCGTTTGGTGTATAGAGCAAGATCCCTCTTTTTTTTCTGACCAAGGAGCTGAATAGGTACCTCAACTCCAATAGATCAGCAACAACAAATCTCATCAGACATAGAGACCCACGGTTATAGTTTTTTTTTGTCTGTCTTTGTACTATGCAAGATATGACGTGGGTACAGGTGCGGTTTAAACTAGAGAGATTAATGTTAAGTGGTTTATTCTTGCTGCGCACTGGAATTTGTGTGTTTGGTTTTATAACGAAAGGAATTCGTTATGCGGTCGAATTTAGCCACATGAGAAACTGGACTAACAGTGAATGTGTGCAATAAAGAGTTGTTACACTTCTTACGCAAACGCAGTTTTAAATAAGAGAGGTTTTGTGTGTGAAAATCTCAGCTTCAAATAAAAGTTCATTTGGGTACAACAAGATTAATGGCTGGTACAATACTTGAATTAATAGAAATTAAGGCCTGCGCAGGTAAATTATGTCAATTTTACAAAATCTGCAAAGATTTCTGGTTAAGAAAGAGTAAAAAATATTTTAAAACAGCTAGATGGTAATGGTTTCAAAGTAGAAAATCTTGTAATATTCAATTTACGACTGGTGTAGTTTCAAAATTAGATCATTTGATTTTTTTCTGACATTTTTTAACCGCGAACTCTTAAGTAAGAAACTTTTAAGGCTTGCAAAATCAAACTGGCATTGAAAGCAAAAATGTATATTTTTTGTCTCAGAATATTAAAGTGGCATTTGATCGTCACGGGTGGGACACTTGTACAAATTCTACACATAATAATTATAGGTTCAAATTTACATAAACTTTCATAAAACCAATTTATTTAACTGGCCAAGGGTAAAAATATATCAACTTAATCGTTTTTAAAAACGGACAGAATATTTTCTACTGTCACGAGTTGGATAAAAAATATGAATTTTGTAATCAAACCCTTTTATTTAGTTTATAAAACACTCGTAGCTTCAATAGTAAAAAGATATTATATAAATATGATTTAAGTTCAATGAAAAATAAAGAGTCACGGGTGGGACAACTTTCAGCCACGGGTAAAACACGTACAAATTACTCTTTCAGATACTAATTTCTAAAGAAATCCAAAAACCAATTATGCTTACAACTAAAAGATCGGTTTGGAGTCAAAATTCTGTATGTTCCAATCCAAAATTAGGATTCCAAAATTCTGTATTAAAAAAATCTGTAAATTCAAAATTTTTAATTTTAAAATTCTGTATTAAAAAGTTTTGTAGATGTTAACAGAAAATTATTACTTTTTTCGTCATTTAGAAAATTTCTGAGAACAAATGTTTTATATTTTCATGTGCAGAACTTTGAAGTTTAGTACAAAAATTGCAGACAATTAAGGCTGTAACGTAGCCAATATGCTTGATTGACATACACATATTAGTAAATTTAAAATAACAACTATTGCACAATTTTTCGCTGTTTACTTTTTCATGAAATGTCGAGAATTTTTTTTTAATAATTTTTTGTACCTTTATAAAAATTTAAAAAAAAAAAAACAATTCAGGTTGAAATTCTGAAGAAATAGTAAAAAAACAAAAAAAAAAAAATTTAAATAAGCATTCATCAAAAACATTTTTAATAAAACAAAAATTTATTTAAAAAAAAAAAAAAAAAAATTTTTTCAAAAATTTCAAAAATGAGTTTTTTGTTAATTTTAATTTCATTTACCGGAAAAACTGAAATCAATCTATCGTAGGAACTATGGATTCAGAATATATTTATCTTAAAAAAAAAAAAAATATAAAGGATTAAAAAATACTCAATTCACACAATTTTCTAGAATAAAAAACAAATTCATAAGCAACAAATCCATTATTTTATAGAAGTAGGTAGGTACGTATAGTTTTTGGAAATAATATTGAAGATTCAAGATTATTCAAAGTTTAACAACTGTTACATTTTATGGAAACCTTTCATGAAGAAATTTTATACAAAATCTTTTTAACCTTAAATTATTTATTTTAATATTTCAAAAGCACCATTTAAAAGTAAATAAAACATGACAATTTATATGAATATTAATAACTTCTACAGATAATAAATTAAATATTCGAAAGTTTGTACTTAAAATTTATGCACATACATATTCCACTTCAATTTATGGAGAAATTGAATAAAATAATAAAAATTAAATAAATTAAATCTTATTATACTTCACTTCAATTGCACATATACACTCTCATAACATATACTCACTTTTGTTCTTATCGCATTTATAATTTGATTAAATCAGTCAAGTTATTTGGATAATTCTCATCGAATCACACAAAATTCCCATCATCAATCTAGGCCATTAAATATTTTATATAACCCTTATGTCCTGGTGGTCCTTTCAACTGTCGTATATATATCCTTCTTATTCGAATGGCCCAAAAGTATACAATTCCATGATGTGATATCATCATCATTTTAAATTGATCTCTCGTAAATTTTCCCAAGTTGGATATTATTTCCCTCTTAATTGGGTCATCTCAATTTTACCCAAAAATGTGTACTGTTTGTTTCATCATACTCATGTCCCTCATCCATCTTTCAATAAATATTCGCCCTATAGTACACATTTCCATCAGCATACGCACCATAAAAGCATATCCTGTAGGAATGTTATGAGAGTAAAAGTACATCTGCATTCAAATTGAAATAATTAATTTGGCAATTTCCAAAAATGAACCCAGTTCCATTGAAAGGTCCTTCGAAATATTGTGTCCACGTTTTCATTTTGTATAAAAATTGCAATTCCAATTAAAATACATAATAATTCCAATTCCAAGTGCGCATTAAGGGTAGTTAATGATCGAAATGCGTATTTGCTGTGCACTTCAATCGAAAGAGGTCCTTTTGTTGTTGTTGAATGATTTTTATTTTTGTTCGATGTAAGAGCGAGGTCCCTGGATGAAATAACAATAAAAATAAAATTTCCTTTTGCACTCATTATAGAACAATGGAAAATAAACCTTATAGCGCATACAGGAGTCCTCCTCAAGGACTCGCAGGATATGACGAAAAAATATCAGAGTGCGTGTTTAATTCAAAATTATAAGGGCTTCTAACAAACCCATAATATTTTCATTCAAATCTAGGATTCCCATTTAAACAATATGTCCTTTCGAATTAGGATCAGCTCAGAAGGACACAAAAACATAAAGATTTACTTGTTTACCAGAACTGGTAAATAAAAACAATCAATATTTGCAAACATCCAGTGCAACAATCCTTCGAGTAAAATAAAGGATATCTACCTTCTTCTTTATATTTTTCGGTTGATTATCCTTGACACGTATTCATCATCTCCGAAGACATTTTCTAAAGAAGATGATTTCTGTCTTCTGTCGGTATGACTGACTTGGTCCTTTCTATCAAGACGAAACGACTAATAATCCATGCCCTTGGCTAATGAATTTTTGGTAGGATTAACCAACACCGAGTCGCATCGTGTCAAAGGATCCGCTCTCCGAAGAGACCCATTCCAAGGAGATTATAACAAGAAAACACAAAAAAAAAAGAAAAAAAAAATTATATTTGTATCAACATAGTAAAGAGGGAACATTTTAATATCCTTTCTGGTACATCATAATTTTCGGTATCCATAATCCTGCGGGATAATACCCCAGGAAGCGATGAAATTCTTGTTTGGTTGTGTTTTATATTTACTTTACCAAACCGACCTTATAGTCGACCCATTTCTCGACTCCTTGTCGCTTGTCGTTCATGTTTTGTTGTTATACCCTGCTGCCATCTCATTGTGATCCTTGATGTGTCTTGAACAAAAAAAAACAGCCAATATCCTTTTCATTTTGGCCGCTTATTTGTTTCTCTATTTTGATTATGAAGGAAAGCAAAAAAAATAAGAAGAAGGTGAGTATAAAAATGTTTCCTTTTTTTTTGCAACATTTTTATCCTTGAAACTGTTTTTTTTTTTCTTTTTTCTTATTCTATATCTATTGAGTAGTCCCTATCCTGTTCTAGAGAAGGATAATCTTGTTACCAATTTTTGGATTTAACTGAGGTTTTGTTGGTGAGGATTCTTTCTTTTTTTATGGATTTATTTCCCAAAAATAAATATTACTTTCTGTTGTGGCATCTATTTCATGTGTGTTGTGATCCTCTCTCTGCTGTTGTGATATTCTTGGCTATTTATGCTGATGGGATTATCGCCTTGCGTTGTTGTGGTAAAATCCAGACATACGCGAAATGAGATTAACACCTATTTTGTGGAATGGAAAGAAATCTCAATCCAGTGTGACATTATGATGGTAGATTTTCTAGAAAAAGGACCTTGTGGTCTATAGTTTTGTATATAGAATTTGGATAGTTTTTGGTAAGGATAACAAAGTTGTTGTCATATTTTGCGAAGGGTTTGGTTTTCTTTCTTAAGGATTTTCACACAAATGTGTAATGATAATAAAGGTGTGAGTAGGGTCAAGTAATTGGTTTTATTTTGTAGGTTGGGATTATTTTAACTCTTTTTTGGACAAATTGGAATAAAAGTTGTACGGTTCCTAAATTATTCGCTAGCTGCTCAATTATTTTTTGTTGTAAGCTTTTAATCCTTGAGAAATTTTGAGGTTAAAGTCGTGGTTAGCATTTCATTCTTTTGTAGGAAAAAACAGATTTTAAAAACAGATTCCTAGAGAAACAATGAGATGTTAAAATTTCAAAAAAAAAGTCCTAACAAGTCCTTGTTTTCCTTTAGCCATTGTCTAAACAGACAAAAGCCCATCACTAAAGACATCAATCAATATATTCAGACATTCATCGAAAAGAAACATCAAATCCACCAAAAGCATCATCGTCTTGCCTCTCTCTGAGCATACACTGAGCCAAAAAACAACGTAAAATCAATCTAAACCACTTTGAATCAATGGAAAATCACTACATTTTTAGCCTAAAGTGGAAAATGATTGAATCAAAGTAGCACACTTTAAATCAAAGTTGTTCACACATTAAATCAAAGTTGTTCACACATTAAATCAAAGTTGTTCACACATTAAAAAAATAAAAAAAGTAAAACTAGCATCCGCTGGGGATCGAACCTGCTATACCTGGGTTGACAAGCTTGTGCTTTACCACTGTGCCATCTCACTTATAAAAATTGATGTGACAAACTGTAAGTTAAGCATAGGACGACTTTTTAGAAAATTAATGAATATATTTTTCACCATTGATTCAATGTAGAACGGATTAAAAATTACTATGCGTTTTTTCTCTGGGTGTACCAGAGTCATGTGTGCTCATGTAGCACGTCAATCTGCGGAAGAACACAATATTGTCGCTCACTATTTATGCAGCACCACATCCGAAACGCAGGCTAAAACTTCCAAGGTAGCATACCAACATCTCTGCCTAAAAAAAAAACTACTATAAAAACTTCACAAGGCCATTTTGCCATTTAGAAAACACTAAAGCACTCCATAATCATCAATTGGCCAAGGCTTCAAATTGTATCCGAATCGAGACACATCTCTCTTCCAAGTACGTCCGACGACGACGATGAATATCATTTCTATTCCCTCGCTTTGTCTCCGATATATACCAAACATGGTTGTTCTTGAAAACAGTGTTTGATTCTCCTTTTTGGAAGGACGGAGTATTGTATATCTGCAAGGATGACCATTTAAGGTCCACACATATCCAAACGCAACGCAAAACATAACACAACACACTCGGTGAATGTTTTGTTGGGTTGACTCGTCGTCGTTGGAGTGTCGTTTGCTCGTTTCGCTTGGGGAGATGCGCCATCAACATCGAACGACAACCGCGAGGAATCCAATTCATTGGCGCCGTATGAGTGTGCAGAACGCGGACGCATAAGGACATGACATCGAAAGTGGTTACCGAGACGTTTTATTCATGCAGGTGCGGATATAAATGGCAATTGTGGAGAGTCTCCGCTTATTGTTGTTTTTGTTTTTTTTTTTTGTATTTTTTTTTTCTTGGCAACACCGGAAAGGGAATGCTATAATTCGCAGAAAATGAAGTTCGCCTTAATGTGCCCTAATTGGACCCTTGAAACATTCACTCTTCTTTTCTTTATGGGTTGTTTTTTTTTTCTGTGGATTTGCACTGAACGCCTTCATCTATAGTGTGACCAGAGGACATTTTGCAAAAGAAATACACAATTAAATCAAACAATTTGTTTTGGTAATTGGGTTTAATACGTGTGAGGCGTATTAGACCAGTTTATACCAGTCACCGGGTATATATTATTGAACAGGAAAACTTGATTGACAATGGAAAAATTAACAAAAATACCGATTTATCAATGTTAACACAAAAAACTATTTAATTTTAATACTTTGGACACAAAAAGTAAGGTTTTTTTACTTTATACCAGTTAGATAAATCGGTGATAAATATGTAGAAAATAATTAAGCTGGAGTCTAATTTATTGAAAATTAACTTTTTCACATAAATAAGTTCTTTGTTTGATTAATATTTATGTTGATTATGTAAATTTGACCAGTTTATACCAGTAATGATATCAATACTTTTTAAGAATAGTGGTGTTTTATGCATGAAATAGAATGGATTGGTAAAATAATAAACTAATAAGTGTTTTGTTAATGCTTTTAAAACTGGACAGTAATTTTCTTTATTTATACCATTCAGATGTTCTACAGTACAGAGAGCTTATTTAAGATGAATATATGAGTATTTTGTCTTTCACTCTGTGTGTGTTTGTTAGTTATTTGGACGATTTTGCTCATTAGCCAAATTTATACTATTCGTAGAACGAAAGTACCAATATTTGTATGAATTTGTTCATTACACTAATTTATTTCAACCATCGGAGAAAATTTCCTTCTCTGTTTGACTAATATTTATATTGTGATGTGTATAAGACTAGTTTATACCAATACAAAAATGCAAAACAAAAATCAATGATGGTGCTGCTTGACTCTTGGCGATAGCCAAAAAGCAGTTCTAATAAGGTTAATTTCAATATTTGGTTTTATTATACCAATCGAGCAGTTCAAGGCTCAGCGAGCATTGTACATTTACTTACAGTCACCTGTAATATATTATTTGTTAGACCAGTTTATGCCAGTCACCTGCAAGTGTAGCAAGTACCGACATCCTTTCTGTTTCAGTTTTAGTTTTATTCAAGTTTTATTCATGAAGTTACTCCAGTATACGCTTGATTATTAAAAAATAAATTTTTATGATATTTCGTCCAATTTTTAAAATTTTATACCAGTTGTTTATAACCAAATTATTTGTATCATTAAAATGTTTAATAATTGTTTTTTGGTGAAATTTTACTATTTATTTTACGTATTATACCAGTTTATACCATTTACTTGTTTAAAAATGATGCCTGTTATTATGAGCTTGTTTTCAGATAGGAACTTAAAAAAAAAAAATTAATTTCATTGCGGAGTGGGAAGTAGATAAGTAACACATATTTTTACCAGTTTATAGAAGTCACCAAGAGAGATGATAAGTTCCATTAAAGATGAGTAAACTTTATACATTTTAATATTTGAATATAAGGGAAATAGTGAAATTTTTTCGTATTTCTTCTAAGTTTGAAAATTTATACCAGTTCTTTCTGAACTCAAAACACTCATAATGACGACGGCTTGCAATTTTGTATGATCACAAACGTATTGAAATTGTTTTTGGGTAATATTTCAACATTAAAATTATGCATTATACCAGTTTATACCATTTACCTGTTTGAATATAAAGTCTTTGGACGTAGGCTTGTTTTCGTAATTTTTCTTTTAAATGCATGATTTTCAATGCGACATGGAAAATAGTTGAGTAATACACACTTTATACCAGTTTATACCAGTCAGCCAGGAAAATCACTGAAAATCTAGAGAAGTATCATGAAACTCCGAACCATCGTTTTAAGTAACGAAAAAAAAGTACTCAAATGGTCACCCTAATTTAACTCATTTGAAGTAGAAATTCCAGGATCTCTTAGCATAATTCTCAAGTGTCACTTACAGTCGCAATTTATTAATATTTTTCTTTACTGCTCCACTGTGTTTCTTTTCTTCTTGTTGTATACAAAAACAAGTATGATGCTACTATAGAACTGGCACTGGGCTGCTGTTGCAAGTTCTCCATTCTTTTTTCGTGATGTGGCATGCGAATTAAAATGATTTATCCCATTTGGCGTTAATAGCCCTTAGGGCCTTGTATAGTTCCTCAAGCCTCCTCAAAGCCCTGCCACATTCAATTACATGCTTCCCCATCTACTTTATATTATATGGTTCTCTTCATCGTCGTTGTTGCCTCCGTCCTCTCATCCTCTTGCATCATATTCGTCATCATTACACCACACAGCACTGCTTTCGAGAGGTCTTCATTTTTCGTTTTTGAAGAAAAATTTATAATTTCAGATGCATGCAGCAACAACACAATACTGGCTGGTGCTACTTTCCGCCACAATGCGGATATGTAATTGAACAATTAAAGCATAATGAAAGAGTTGCGAGAGTGGATCACACGCGTGTGAGCTCTATACATAAAATCCACCACCACCAGCGACCAAAGACGACGCTATGGCGTCTGTTGAAGCAAGTTCGCGCGCTATCAATTGTAATTTCTTTTGACGAAATTAATTGAAGCGAACAGCAAGCAAGAGCGGTGGCAAAAGCACGCTGCCGCTGGAGCTTGGTGTACACTGGTTCCTTTGGTTAATTGTGATTCTTTGTGGTGTTTCAACCGGGTTGAAAGTAAAGAGAACTCTACCAACAGCATTTACAAAAAAAAAAAAAACATGATTCAAAAAGTTTTAAAAAATATATTTTCCAAAAGGGGGATGAGGTCTTTCCTTTTTGCAATAAGCAATAATTGACCATGTGGACGATTGTGGATTGTATATTCGTCGACAGTTGTCGAGCTCTTGAAAAATAATTTTTTCGCAAACAAGTTGCAAAGGAGTAATCAGATCAAGATCTTGAGATGAAGTGGATGCGAGTGTCTTTTGGAGTAGTGTCGCAACTCACAACTCGCAACTCACTTGATGTGATTGTTTAATTGAACTAATTAATGATGAATTGCATTGAATATTTTTTTTTTTTTCGTTCAACTTGATATTTTTTTGTCCACTTGAAAGGCTGCCAAAAATGTTTTCATTCATGAAGACACTCCGTTATACGTTTGATTATAAGAAAATAAATGGGAAATAGTACCTACCATTTTTATTTTCAAAATTTTATACCAGTCAGTTATGAATAGAAATACTTAAAATGAAGTTTGTATCCGAATTAATATCATTAAAAAGTTTTAAAATTATATTTGGCTGTAATTTTAACTTTGATAATGAATTATACCAGTTTATACCAATTATTATAAATTCTATTTTTGTGGCCTATAGGTCGTTATTTTGAAATTTCAATAAAATGAAACGTCTTTTTCAAGACTTCTATTATTGAGTTTTAAAATATTTTACCAAATATAAAAAGAGACAAGCAGATTTAATGATTGTTAAGAAACCTTAAGAAGTTGAAAAATTGTTTTTAAATATTAAATATTAGTCCTGAAGAAAGGTAAATTAAATATTCATACCTGAAAAATCGATTGATTGAATTAGGAAAATAAGAAAAGAATAAGAAAAGTATAGCCCACAAAAATAGAACTTATTTTACTAAAAAAGGTCACGCAAGGAATATTTATACCAATTACTTACATAGGTATGTGCAAAAAAAATTTGGATGCGAGCTAGTTTTCGGATCTTTTGACAATATTGCTTTGGAAAAATAAATTTATGTGTAATTTCAATTTCGTTGGTGCATTATACCAGTTTATAATATTTACAATATTTTATTTTTGCAGTTGAATATAATCAATCTCCAAACCAAATAAATTACAAAAATTAGCACCGTTTTCAGATATTTTTCAAAATATTTCATCAAGACAGGTCAGTCTCACCAGCATTTACAATCCATTCATACTAATTTATACCAAATAGTAACGAGCTCCAAACATTGAAATCATCATATACCTATAAACATTTATTTTATGCATTATACCAGTTTATACCATTTACCTATTTGCGAATAAAGCCGATGAACTTTCTTTCGAATATTTTTTAAAAGTCATGAATATCATTGCAACATGAAAAATGGTTAAGTAACACATATTTATACCAGTTTATACCAGTCATCCATTAAAAAATTATTTAAACTCGGAACAATCATTTTACTCGTTTAAAAAGTGATAAAAAAAACTTATCTCCCTTTATTTTGCTCATTTGAAGTAGAAATTCCAGAATTATGCATTCAAGAATGTATTAACCCTCTGTAGACACACCTCTTTTTTGCGAATTTGGTTTATACTTTTTCATGTCGCTAGAACTTTTTTCGATCTCACTTTTTTATAGTGTATCATATATGAAATTGATGTAGAATATTCCGAGGAATTCGAATATTGTATTCACAATTCAAAAAAATGTATTTTCACCTTTATAAAGACACTCTTAAAGACATTCTTAATGAATGAAAAAAACATTAGGTAATGTAGGTAAGTTGAAACCCATGATTTAAACAATGGTTCTTAAAATGACGTAGCCAAAAGTTTAAAATCTCAAAGCTATCCTTCATCTTCAAAAATCCTGTCAAAATTCCTTTTTACCTCTCTCTTTAATATCAAAAACATTACACTCCACACACATTGCACTTAAACTTGCATCAAACCATCAACAAAATATTCAACCAAAAACAAAAAAAAAAAGTCAAGGATCAACTTGTTTAAAATTTTCCATCCAACCGAGACACTTTCAATTTAAAAGCAATGAAATGGAAAAAGCCCCCCTACTTCGTCGTCATCGTCATTGTATGTCGGTCTGGTCTTACCTCACCTCTGTTATTCGTGTATAGCTTGAATTTTATAAAAACCTTCAAAACATAACCCCTTTTTGGCTGTCTCCAATCCATTAAAAAGTTTTCGCAAAACTATTTTGCAAAACTCTTGAAAATCATGACTCAACAATATCACTTATGTATGACGATGAAACGATGAAAAACGGAAGAGAGGACGAAAGTGGGGGGATGTCAGAAATCCCCCAATGAGGAAGAATGCATTTATTTAAGACGCATATTGCATCCACATTCCTTAAACGGACACACAATATTGAAAGTGAAAAAAAGTTGCATAATAGTTTTAAAACCGCTAAAGTAACATTGCACTCTCCCATATAGATGCCAAAAGTGGAGGCCATCACTTTCAAAGCTAATGGCTAAAAGGGGTTCACATTGTAACCACACAATGATCCTTTGACCCAATCCCATCGTCTGCTGGCCCCCTAACTTGCGTTAAATCAACGTTTCGTTTGGTTCGTCTATGTGATGAATAGTTGCCGTCGTCGTCGTGTCGGTAAATATCAACACTTTTTCGAACTCCTCCTCAGTTTCCTTGCAGCATTCCCCTCTTTTATCTATTTCATTATTAAAATCCAGAAAAGAAAAGATACACAAAACGTTCCACAACTTAACTTTTTCAGCTAAACGGTCCGCAACTCGCTAAAACAAATATTTCCCAGTGTGCGATGTTGGCTTCTAGTTTATTACTCCTCCTTCGATCTCCAAAGTCACTCTATGAGCCAGCTAGCACAGTTAATTAAAAAGGTCAGGTCGAGTTTATTGGGGGAGCAGTACAACACAACATACCTATAAGCTATCCTCTATGAAATCGGTTAAAGATACAAAAGTATCTCGCGCTCCTTTGATGAAAAAGATCTTCTTTTTGTTGGCGAAAAAGTTATTCGTTTTTTCTGTAGCGATTTTTGTTGTTCGTTTGTTTTTCCTTCTGTGCCAGCTTGTCCGTCATTTTTTTGTTTGTTTTCAGTTTGTTTTTCCAATTTGTTGCTATTTTTATGATATTATTTTTTTCCTTGCGATAATAGTGAAGGCAAACGTAGGTTTTATTAAGGGCTTGGGAGGGTTTCGCAAATTTTTTTTTACTTTTCATTTAAAAATGGAATTTCGCCGGACAACTGCCGCAGCACAGCTGCAGCATAGCAGCACAGTTTTTTTTAGAGCCGAACTACCGCCGCAACATGATCAAAAATTTCTATTCCGTCGCACCACGTTTTTTTTTATTTTCTTGAGTAAACATTTAACTCCGCCGCACAACCGCCGCACGGCTTTTTATCCATTGTCAAAAAAGTCTCTTCCAATCCGGCTGTGCTTCGGCGTTGGTTCGGCCAAATTTTCGACCAAACGGCGGCGGTGCGGTTGTGGTGCGGTGGCCAAAAAATATTTTTCTTATTAAAAATACAATTTATTTTTTATCCCGGGATTTCATCGAGCAAAAACCCGCGACTTAGTCATTGTATTTATATCATTTTCGATTCCTCGTTGAAAGATTGAAGGGAATTCTGAAACACAAAGACCAAAAGGTGCGATGGTTATCGCTTTGGCCTGGCATACAAAAAAAAAAACTCTCTCAGATACATGTTATTGTTGTTCGGGGAGTTCCCCCAAAGTAACCATCATGCCAAGGTGATGACTATACGTAGTACCTCTAAGAGCCTCAAAGTAAAAGATTTGTATTTACTTCAAAAAGGTCGGTTCTTTCAATCTTGTGGTATAAAAGAACATCGGAACTCAGAGCTCAGACCAAAACACAAAAAAAAGAACAAAAAAAAAAAAGCATCTTAAAGATACAACTTCTGCCTTTAGGGTACCATCAGCCAGCGAGCGAGGTTACCCCAAAGACAGCGATGAAACGTGGCCACTTAATTGTGGCTTCGTCCAATAACTTCTATACATGATGGTACTATCGTATACTCTGGTACCTTTGCTTCAACACTCGTGCGCTAAAAAGGGGTGAGAGATTTTTTCACCGCGCCACCGACCGTCAAGCTGGTATAAAGCTGGAGGAGTGAAATGATGAGAATTAAAAGATACCGAAAAGTTTCCAGTCTCCATGGATTATGAGGCGCTGGTTGTGCAGTTTTGGGGCGCGAGAAGTTCGAAAAGACTTCCGTGGATAATCGGAGCTTAGCCTTTTTCTTCTTACTGCTGCTGTTAAGTAAAGTGATGGTAAAGGTATGAGGTGGAGTTGAAAAGTTGAAGAAGAAGATGTGGTTTTTGAATCTTGTACATTTCTGTATATAAATTCTTCTTCTTTACTTACTTTGGCGCAAAAGGTTATGAATACGTTTACATTAATTAGCTGTTGATTTAATTAATCCGATTAGGGCAAAAGAGTATGAAGAAGGCATACACAAGCTTATGGTACTGCGTGTTACTCGTTGTTGTCTGTACCTACCTCTTTATCTATAGGTATTGTGGAAAAGTTGTGTTTTGTTTGATTGGAAACAACAACGTTTTGTTTTTTTTTTTTTTTTTTTTAATTATTTCTTTAAGTTTTCTTGAAAAAAAAAGAGGAAAATGGGAGACTTAAAATGGCATAGCATTGTCTTGTCTGTTTTTAGTTGGAATTTTTCTGGTTGGAAGATTAGAATTCTGAGAATTCATTTAATATTGAAATTTCAAATTAAACAGTTGAGATGTTTAAATGTTAAAGTAAATGTGAAGAAATTCTTTATAGAGAAAATGTGTGAGTAAATCGTTTTCAAGATTTAATTTTTTTTCCAACTCATGAGAGTTAATTGATATTTAAGAAAAACGGTTTATGCGAAACTGAAATTGACAACGCTTTTCGGAGTGTTTGGATCAAAAATTGCCTCTGAAGAAAACCCTTTTGAACTATAATTCTTATTGTGGGTCAAAAAAATTTAATATTTTTTTTTTGGTTTTATGCTCCGAAAAACAGATTCTTCTAAAAAAAAAGGACTTGTAAAAGCATTTTTACTTTTTCAAAATTTTCTAATCCACTGAAAAGGCATTATTATCAAATAAGTAAGATTTACTAGGGGCTTAAACGATCTACCAAAAAAGCCCGATTGCTTTAACCGTTTTAAAGATATTCGTATCCAAACCCTAATATCCACTGATTTCAAATTTTTTTTTTTATGGCAAAAAACTAAAAAAAAGTCGGGAGCAAGAACTTTATAAGGTGATTTTGATTGACTTTAGTGTGCTGAATTCAAAACTGTTTACAGATTTTTTCTATCACGTCTAGTTTTTGAGCTATACTCATCACTATTTTCGCTATAAAGCTTCAAAAACTAATTTTTAATTGAGTTTTTTTTTATGTTTAGTCAAAAATATATGGTTGATATTGCGTTTTGAGATTGCATAAGTAGTTTTACAAAAAAAAAAATTAACGGTGATGTAATTCGATGTCAAATGTACCCAAAAACACGCGTTTTTGACCTATTAATATTCAATTATTTCAAAAACGTGACGTGCCAGTGAAATTTTGACTTCAGATTCGGACTCAGCACACAAAATTCCTCTCGAAAAGTAGGGTTTGGTTCTTGCTCTATATCCGTTCCCGACCTTTGTTATTATAGTTATTCAATTTGTTGCAAAATTAATTAAAAAAAAACGAATTTTTAATTATTTTCCCAAACTTTGGACCTCGAATATCTTTTAAACGGTTAGATAAACGATAAAGGCTTTTTTTGTAAAGCGTTCAATTTCCTATAAGAATTTTTAAAGAAATTTGAGAAAAATCAGGTTGATAAGAAATGATTTTTTTTTTTTTTTAATATGAGATTGATGAAAAATGGAAGACTGCCAAGCGGAGGATCTTCCCATTGTTATTAAGACCTAATATTTGGTTATTATGTTCAAGAGGTTTCGCTGTCTAGAAATCGATTTTGTGGAGTATAAAATAAAAAAAAAAAATTAATTTTTTTCACCCACCCTAATGATTCTACATTATTAAATTGTACATACATACTTTTATCGTTTTTCTAATCAATTTTAAAAGAATTAGTTTCGAATGTTTTCGCAAATCAAAAATATCTGCAAAAGAAATATTTCGAAAAAAAGCACTCATACGCCATACACATTTTTTTTTTCAAGCGATTTTCTTCAAACTTTGGTAGTGTTTAAAAAAAAAATTTATATCAACACACTTACATTATTATGCATCATTCCTTCAAGATAAATCAATACATTTAAAGCAAATTAGGATACAAAAAAATTCAAACCTCGGTCATGTTTAGCCTTCAATAAATTCTTTATTTGAAATTAATAAATTATTATATTCTTTTAGTTTTTACGACTGAACAAACATTCATAAACAAAGAGACACTTGTCAGGCATATTCCCATTCACATAAATTCTTTTTGTGTTTTATGTAAATAATACATGACCTTTATCTTCTTTTACCATAAAATTATTGATTTAACTACCAACCACTTTATTGTTTTCTAAAAGTTGAAAAAGCTTTAAAAATCAACCAACAATTATAAATAAATTTAATAAAAAAAATCCCACATTATATTACCAAAGCTGATGGTGATTCTGTGATTTATGTTTGAATGAGAAACGATGTTATAAACATAAAACCCAATGACCTTGACTTTTATATTGAATACCCTACTGTATTATATTTTTTTCCCAACTCAACTTATATAGTTTTTTTTTATTATATCAATCGCCATTGACAGAGTTGTTCCGTGGGAAATATTAAAACTGTAAAAAAATTCATATTAAATTTATTGATATTAATAATAATTTAGATGCAAAAATAATGATTGAGTCAACAAAAGTTAATGGCTTTACAATAATTTGAATATTAATTTATTTTGAATGCATTTTATATTTATTTTTTTTTTTTTTTTTTGTTAATGAAAACAATTAAATCTTAAAATTTAAAAATTTTGATTAATGATAATTTATGCTCCAACACCTGTCAATAATGTTATAATTGGATCTTAAATTGCTTATATAAATGTTTTTCACACCATTAACATAACAAAAAAAAAAAAAAAAAAAAGAAAAAAAGATGAGAAAAAACACAACACCCACTATTAGTATAAATTTCATTTAAAATTAGGCCTCTACCTACACAATTTTTTAAATCGATTAATTTATTAATGTTTTGTTTGTTAATTTAAATAAATTTAAGGCAATTAACAGAGTCAAAGTTTAGTGATATCGTTTTACCAATAAATTACACTGATTTACAAAATTAATTTTTTTAACACTTGTATGAGAGTTTTTAACTGTTTCTCACTAATTTGAATGTAAGAAATAATTAAAGGCAAATCAAGTTTTTTGGAAATTTCTTCAACTTGTAGGTATTAGAAAATTGGTTAAAAAAAATTAAACTTAAAAAAAATTAGTTTTTTTGAAAATTTTACTCAAAAGAAATAGTAACTAAAATGTGTTAAAGAAATGCAAATCTGAGGCAAATGATGTAAGTTATTTAATATTCTTGAAGGAAGAAAGGTTCGAGAACTAATTTATAAATTTGAAATTATGGTGTTATTACTATTACTTGTATTATTATTATTTATACAGTACAACGCACATAAATGTATGAAGTAAAGAGACTTAACAGCCACTGGAGACTGAGACCTTTGGTTGCTAGAACACATTGAAGCCCTCTTTTCTTGAAACATAAAAATTACATACGCGATTTAAGTTATACCGACTTGTAGTTGTCACAGAAACTAACTTAGTAGGTTCATTTCATAAAATAATAAAATTGTTTTACAATAATGAGCACTAGATGGTGCTCCATACTAATCATTTTAAACCTACATTTTAGAATAATTTCACAACTCATGTTTCTAGCTCAAATGAACAGGCTTGTTTAAACTAACTAACTACTAATCATTTTAACATTCCTTTTCAAAAAGTAAATTTTCATACCTCAACGCCGCAAGTGTGAAGTAGAACTTCTTCAATTAAGGTCCTGAAATCAGTGTTTCTTTTAATATTAACCCTCTGTCGATACACGGTTGCGAATTTGGCAGGACAAAAATTAAAAGTGATCGCAAAAAAGTGTCTTTATAAAGGTGAACATACATTTTTTTGGAATTGTGAATACAATATTCGAATTTTTCGTAAAATTCTACATCAATTTCATATATGATTCTCTATAAAATAGTGAGAACGAAAAAAGTTATAGCGACATGAAAAAGTATAAACCAAATTCGCAGAAAAGAGGTGTGCCTACAGAGGGTTAAGAATAATTTGTTCCTACATTGTACATAATGTATGTATATATAATAACATATACAGGGTGTCCCAAAAGTAATGGATCAAACGAAGTATGCTTATAGGCCAACTTTAGGGCTCTGAGAATTTGGTAACTTAGTCATCCCAAATCTTTACGGTTTTCGATTTAATGCAGTTTTTGTGAAATTTCGATAAATTCCGACATTGCAACAGTATTCTGCTTTTTCTGCTCATAATTGATTTTTGTTTTTTTACATTTCTTTCACTAAAACATTGCCTAATAATAAGGAATAAATAATTAATCAAAATATTTTTTTATTTCATTCGCCATTTTGCTGCAAATGAATTAACAGTTCCATGTTGTATGAAAACTCAATTTCTCACTTTTATATCAGAGCAACACCCTGAACAAAATTTTTATGGTGTGACCCTGGTATCTATATATAATATAAAGGGTTTTTAGAAAAACGTCGTTTTGGGTTTTTGTTAATTTCTCGAAAACGACAACATATTTTTGAATCTGGTTTTCTGTTTTTGTTTAAAAATAAATAAGAGCATCGAATTTTAAAAACTAAATTACTACTTAATTACATAAAATTTTGAAATTAATTAGTTTGAAATTTTGTTTCCAATTTTTTTTTCAAAATTTTGATTTTAAAAACTAATTTTTCAAAAACTGTACCTCGAAATGACTTTGTTTGAAAATTTTGTAAAAGTCTAATGTTTTAGCTTTACAAAAAGGTTTAGCACGTTATTGTAAGTATAACCGTTGATTTTTAATAATTTTTTTTCCAAATTAAGTCAATTTTTTCTTTTAAATTCCCCCTCCCTGCTAAACGAAGGGAAATAGACCCCCCCGCCTCCCATAAGACTTTTTTCTTGTCTCGACCTAATCTACACACTCTAGCTTTTTGGCACATTACTCCTGAATCACCCTGTATACGCCAAATAGAGTTTTCGATTCTTCTATCTAAAAAATGGGTTGCCGAGTACTTGTCTGCATTTGCGAGGTGGCACCCGACATTTTTTTAGATAGAAAAGAGTATTATCTAAAATATGGTGCATAAAAAGTTACACTGTTTTGTTCAAAAAAAATTTTTGTCAGTGTTGTTAACATTTGAATGGGGTTGCCACATTTGTAGGGTTACGTTCTTTAAATTATTTTATTATTATTTTTTTTCTAATATTTTGACTTTCGTTTGGCATTTCAAAAATGTTTTTATCTGGCCAAACAACAAAGACATGAGTGTATTAGTTATGTGACAATTTTTCCTTTAAAATAGGGTTGCCACATGGATGTTCCCATTTTAGAAGTGGCAACCCTATTTTCTTATTTTCACTATCAACTTATCTTTCAGTTGACACCAATTTAAAAATCTAACCTTATGAGCTAAGTAACTCGACGGTCGCCTCGCCGCTTGGACTATTAGGTTTTCAAAACCAGTTATGTTAGTATTCATTTTAACACAGGGTTGGAAAATTATAAATTTGAAAAAAATGCCCTCAATATTGTGGAGTGATGCCCTTAATTAATACTTGACTGATCAAATAAAAGTTTTATTGAAGAAGCATTTGTTTGGTGTTTTCGAATTTAAAAAAAAAAGAGTTCAAGATCAACTTGAGGCTTTTAAATAAACAATATTCCTAGATAGTTCATCACATTATTCCCAAGACATTTATAATAATTCTTAGTGATCAGTTTGTTCATAATAACGAAACTTAAAATACCACAAATCACACACAAATCATTCACTCTTAAAGAAGTATGAAGATATTTCCAGATGTAAGAGGTATGTCTACTATGTATATCACAAAATCGTGATCCATGTTTTCCTCATTGCTTTTAACTAATCATTATCCTAAAGTATCTTTTAACACGACAAACTTTAATAAAACACTGACTTCTGCAAAAAACAAAAAAAAAAAAAAAAAAAATTACTACAAAAACAAATCAATTGGTATAAAAAAGTGGAATCGTTTTGTTTTTACAACTTGAGATTACAATCTTATTGAATTAATTTTTAGTGAACATGAAAAGGGCAGACCTTATTTCAACCTCAGAAGACAAACACAAAACCAAACCAAAAAAAGAAAAAAAGCTAAGCAACACGTTAACATACATTTTCCTCTCATTATTGCATTGACTTTATAAAGCAAATAGCATCTTCTTTTTTCGTCTTCTTTAATACAAAAATATTATACCTACCTTCTCCAAACTTTATCCATTCACCCCCCCCCCCCCCTCCCCAATACTTTATTGTACAAAAACAACAAAACAATTTTGCGTCAAATCAACCGCATATAAGTTTTTTTTTTAGACAAACAAACACACATACAAACTTATGGTACAGTACAGCATCCAATAGCGCAGCTTCACAAAAGACAAAACTCTTCTTAAATACAAGTACAATAATAATATCATGCCTCGCAACCAAAAAGACGTCTTCCAGACATCACATCGTGTCATTGTTTTTCATCACGATTTTCCTGTTTTTCAATTTATTTTATACTCGTACAAGCCGAGAGAGCCCCAACTTAAACGAGTACCAGTCACAGAGTACGAGAGTATACCTAACCTACAACAACCAACTGCTTCGGCTTGATTTTGCTATTTGTGTTTTGCAAAGAAATATTGAAAGTAAAATACAACAAATATCTATTCGAGATCCAGGGCCGTAGTTGTACTTGAGAATATTTTTGATTTATTTTTTCGATTTTTTGAGATATAATACGACAGCACCGCAAAATAAAAAAAATTAAAAAATTTATATGAGAAGGGGGTTTAAATACCCTTTCTGTCTTTTATATTATTACCTCTTCTTACATTAATAGAGTTGAGCTACAATTATGAAGCATTGATTTGTTTGATTGATTTGTTTGACTTGGTAAGATTTAATGACTTTTTTAGTCTGGTGCACACCCCCCCCCCTCGAAAATTTTTTTTGTATTTTTAGTTTTTTTTTTTCAAAACCCATGAATTCTTTTTTGCAGAAAATTAAATCTTTGAAAAAGTTTCTTCCATTATTAAGACATTTACATAATAACATCTTTGGGGTCCTAGAACGCCCCTTGACAAAACCCTCACTCTCCAAAATTTCCATGGTTTTTTGTTAAATTTTTCGGTAACCTCTCGTCTTTCTAAAGAATTCAAAAAATCTTTAAAGAAAATTACACTAACAAATTTTCTGAGGTTCATTGTAATAAGGAGAGGGTTCAAAACTTAAGGTGTTAAGTTCTCAAGACCCACCCATCCAAATATCCATTGGTTTACGATTTCTTCTGGTAAATTTTTTGCTGGGCTATATATTGATAACTCTGCCAGAAAACAGCAATACGAAAATATGCAAAACATTTTATAAAAGGGGGTCTAAATACCCTTTTCTTCTGTTTTTTTATAATCGGACAAAAGGTTACTTTTAAAACTTTTTTGCCATTAATTTATAAAAATTACATACCTATATTTATAATGCTGTCCATTTTTGTATGATTTTATAGGACGTACATATGCAACCCCCCCCCCCCCCCATTACAATAATTATTTTTGTGTTTCTCATTTTTCTCAAACAATTAATAATTTACTATTGGAGAAAATTAAATCTTTGAAAAAATTCCTTACATCAAAAGACATAAAACTTACTTTGGGGCCCTAAGCACCCCTTCATAAATTTTTCACCCTACCAGTGAATTCCCTTTTTTCTATAGAATCCATCCATAGTCCCTTGAAAAAAGTTACAAAACAAATTTTTTATAGATTAAAAATTGGGGGGGGGGGGGAGTGTTCATAATGCATACATCTGTCAAATGCGCGAGTTTAAAGTACTCAAGTCCCTTCGTTTTACTTATTCATTGGATTTGAATTCCTTTGGCGAGATTTTGTAATCAAGGCCCCCTTTTAATACGTCCCTGCTTTCATCCATCTATCAGCGCATCATCAGTGTCGTTGTTCGCCGCATGTGATGTTTCCAGGTTTGAATGAAGGAGGCATACAATATCCTCGGTTAGTTTATCTCCTGCCAAGATTCCGCTCTAGTTTTTTTGTCTTCGTTCTTCTTCTTTCATTTCGCGCCTTCCCAGTAAAAAAAAATGTATAAAATCTGACTCTTTGTTCTCGATCGAATGTTTGCCATGCCGACTCAAACCCTCTCTCGCCGATGAATGCTGCTTCTGATGCTGGTTTGATATCTCTTGTGCCTCAACGTCTACGCTGGCTGTCGTCATCATCATCGTCGTCGTGGTCTTCTTTTGCTTAGTTTATCTTCTTTTCATTATCGCTTCATTAATTGCTAATTAACAATGTCCTACATGAATGAGATACAAAGGAAATAACAAATAAGGCAAAGCAAGAGTATATAGAAAGAACTCTGCTCTGCTGCTGCTGGTGAATGCACACACGTATTACAGGACCTTCTTTAACCACAGAAGCGACGTTAAAATCGAGATTTCATAATCTGCTGGCGAAGCCGCTTTTTTTCACGTTTGGTTCCCTTTTGATAGAAAAAAAAAGATACATCGTCTTTTCTTTAAATTGGAGGAGGAAGAGAAGGTGTGTGTAGGAGGAGGATGCTGTTGAAGTTGGTTAAAGCTTCTGTGACTTTATTTTACGCCTGGCGAAAGGTTTGGTTTTATTATTTTTTCCCTATCCCCTTTTTTCCTTGAACCCTGAAGGAAGTTTATATATTTTTATAGAAGTGGAATGAGTTGTGAAAAAAAAGGGTTGGTTGGGTTGGGAGTGTGTATATGCGATACGAAGAAGATACTGATCAGCTGGGGATATATGAAGAATAAAAGGAAGACAAAAAGAAGATATGCCACAGTAGCAGATTTAAGCAGAAAGATTATGAAAATCAGGTTAGCTGTGTCTAATTTGAAAGAAAAGAAGCTTACATAGAATTTATCTAGAGAATGTGCGGTTTTATCATGGAGGTACACGTGATTTCATTTATAAGAAATGTTATTTACTTTTTATTATGTTCTTCTAGTTGCAATAGATTTAATGTTATCTGGGACATTTCAATTAGAAATATGATTTGATATTTATTTCTTCCTTCAAAGTGAATAACTCAGAGTGTGAAGATAGGAATTTTTGAAATTACTGTGACATCCTTATAAGCTTATCTTCGGACAAGAAATCACTTGCAAGAGTAGCAAAAGAATAGAACCTACATCAGGAATATACCTACTATACAGTATCCTGAATCACACTGTGTAAAGAATTCAAAGGTTATATTTTCGATTTTAAAAAACTGCTATAGCTAGTTTTGTTCAGATTCAAAATTTCAGAAAATTAGAGAAATTAGAGAACCAACAAATTTTTTTTTATCTAGAATTGCCCGAATAAAAATATAAATTGTATTTTTAAAGAAAAATAATTTTAAAAAATCTTGACCACCGCACCACAGCTGCACCACTGCCGTTTGGCGGTAATTTTCGGTGCACCACCGCCCACCAACTACACCAATTTCGCACTATTTTATTTTTTATGAAAAATTCGCCGCACTATGATACATTAATTTGGATTATTTATTGAAAAATAAAAAAAAAAAAAACTGCCGACGAGAAGGAGATTCGAACCCAAGTTTCCAGAGCACTTTCAATTAGAAGTCCAAATCTTTAACCACTCCACTCCACCACCAAGTCATGTTTGTACGAACTGGCAATTTCTTACTTAAGTCAAAATAACTTTGAAGGCGGCTTAAACATTTGTATAAGTACGAGAGTAGAATTTTTTTCATTCAAAATGAAATGGTGCGGACGTGGTGCAGTCGTGGTGCGGCGGTGGTACAGCGAATTTAGTTCGTATATTTTCATTTTTTTGTTTAATGAAATGGTGTAGACGTGGTGCAGCGGTGGTGGTGCGGTCAAAAAGTGCTGCGAACGCGGTGGTGCAGCGGAATTTTACTTTTACTCGGGTCAAATTACTAAAATTTTGAAGAATTTTTATTTATGTATCGATCGGTACCTTCCCGTAAGAATGTATTAAGCGACATTTCTAAAATTGTTCAGGAACCCCCCAAAAAAAAAAACAAAATTATTCTGTGAGAAAATTTATGGGCTGCTCAATTTTATTTTCTCTCTAGTTTCATTTGCATACATGATAGAACAACCAAGATAGTACCAAAACGTGGCGCTTAACTCATAGTATACTATCACATAAAAAAGTAATTTTCGAAAAAAATGTCGCTTAATAGGTACATTCTTACGGGAAGGTATCGATAACTATGTTGTAGGTACTTTTTATATAAAAATTTGGCAAATTTATATGAAATAAAAATAAAAAAAATATATATACAATTAGAAATTGAGTTCAAAAAAAGTATAAAACATTGTATTTCTCTTATAAAAGTACATTTTTAGAAAAAAAAAATTAAAAAGCTTCGAGAAACAATTTTTTCTATTAATATTAAAACAAAATTGAAAATAGAACTGTTATGCCATTTTGTAGCAATTATTAATTACAGCTTAAAACAAAAATTTTCGAAAATCTTTTTTTTTTAAATAAAAAAAAATATTTTATAAAACAAAAAAAATAAATTGCTCGACTGGGGTCGCACGTACTTGCTCTTATGCTTAAAGTAACTATAATGTTAAAGCTTTTTATTCAAGAAATTTTAAATTTGATATTTTGAAGAAATTTCATAAGTTGTATAAAAAAAATTAAATCTGTTTTTAAAATTAATAAAACTCTGTTTTAAAATATCTTAAAAAAAAAAAAATATTCCATTTTATTTCTCGTATAAAAAGGTATTTTTAGAAAAAAAATTTTGAAAATTGTAGGAGCCGTTTTTTAAAAAAATAATTTTTTATATATAAAATTTTTTTAACATTTTTCAAAAAAAAAGTTGGTATGCCATTTTGAAGAAATTATTAATTTACACATAAAAACTAAATTTCAAAATTTTTCATTGATCCGTTTTCAAAAAATTGATTTTTCAAAAAAAAATTTTGAAATATTTTTTAAAAAACCAAAAATGCGTTTTTTGAAAATTTTCTAAAATTTTAATATTATCTTTACTTACACACTTTTGTATAAAAATTTTCATTTAAATCGGGTTAATTTTGTACGAGATATTCAGAAACGAAAAAAACCGTTCTATGACAGGTACCGTTAATAACGGTACAAAAAATATTTTTTTTATTTAAAAAGTTGGCCCTTATGTGTAGTATTACACACAAAAATTTTAATCAAAATCGTTAGAGCCGTTTTTGAAAAAAATTAACTTTTCTATTTCCGTTATATGGCAGGTACCGTTAGTTTTGGTCATAAAAAAAAAATTTCAATTTCCCCTCTAGGGAATCACCAAAAACTGCTAACTACTAAGTTTGAAGAAAATCACTTCACTCGTTTAGGCTGCAGCTCCAGATAGAGACAGACACACAGACAGACAGACAGACAGACAGAATTGCCGGACCCACTTTTTTGGCATTCTCCATCATCGTAATGTCATGTAAAATTGTTATCTCGAGTTCGATTTTTTTTACGAATCCTAAACTTGCCCTATAGTACCTATATCGCAAGTAAAAATTGTATGATAAAATTTAATTTTTTATATATTCTTAAACTAATAATGGTGTTGCATAAAACTTTTCCTTAGAATTGAATAAGTAGCTATAGTTGCTCATAAAATCAGATAAAAAAACTTTCGTTTTAATTTTCGAAAAAAAAAAAAAATGTTTTCATTTAGGGATACAGTTTGTCTAAAAATTCACATATGAATTTAGATATGGCAGATATACCGTTATTTTTGGTGCAACAAAGTTATTCCGATCTAAAAAAAAAACGCAACATATCAAGTTTAATGTTAATCGGTCCATCTTTTTCGGCTGTAGCTCCGTATACAGACAGACTGACAGACGGACTTCCGGGGCTCACTTTTTTTGTATTTTGTATTTTATCTCAATTTTATTTGTACCTAGCTATCGCAAGTATAAAGAAATAGATATCATTAGCAATGAACATAATTCAAGTTAATTTTTGTTGACTGATTTAGGTACCTGGCCAGCATCATTTCGAATCATTACACATATGGCTCTTTAAAGGACTATTCTGAGACGAAACTTTTTTATTACCCATAAATCTCCCAGGAGATTAAAACCCAAAGAATAGCTAAACAATTGCAATGTGTTGCAACATCTGACAAAACCATTTGCGGTTTTTATCAAATTACCAAAAAGAAAAACCCTCAACGCCTACTTTTCTGCACCAAATCGCATGAAATATCACACCTTACCAATCTTCGCACTTAAAAAATACTCAACATTTTTTAAGTACTTCACACAAAAATCGATTTTCAATCAAACCGAAACCGCATAGATCGAAATCAACACACCCACACGACTTTCTTAAGCATATTATCTACAAATATCTATCGATCCTTTTATACAAAAATTCTCCATAAATATACACAATTCGTTTGACTTCACGCCTGATCAATGTGGTCAAGGATTAAAGACTAAAACTTAGAACTATCAAAATAGAATACAAAAGTGAACCTGCTCAAGCGGTATCCTTTTATCTTCGACGCCGGCATGTCTTAAAAAAGAACAAGACAAGGATTGACCCTTAATGAATGTAAAACGAATGAAATTTTAACGAGGTCATAACAACTCTCATCAAACTTGTTTCATTTCATTCTTTTTTTTTCTATTCATTTTTCTCACTGTGAGACCTGAGAACATTAGACCTCCATGGTAGTAGCTCGTCGCGCTTAATCCAGTTAATGGTGTGAATATGAAAAAAATACAAACGCCATTCCGACAGCCCTCGGAAAATAACTCATTTATTCGATGGCAATTAAAGATGCTCCTCGACGACACGGTGCAGTAGAATAATGATGAGGTCCTTTTTCACGCCTCTGGGCAAAGGCGATGTGGACGGTAAAAAAAGTAAAGGGAACCGAACTCGCACTCGGGGTTTTATTCTATTGTACTCGCTTGCATATGAAATCGATTGGAAAGAGAGTTTAAGGTTTAACTGCTGATTTCACTGCTCCCGATTCGATTCGGATGTGCGTGGAGAATTTGAAAAGTTTGCCTCTGCGCTCGCTTAGCCTGTGATCTCGAAAAATGCAATTATTAAACGAATTGCACTACGAAAGGTGGTGTATACTGAATATTATATCTGTCTGTCTGGGTGCCTTTTGCGGGTAATGTGCATATTGCATTCGATGATTTGTGTGATCTCTCCCATCGGTTTACAGCTTAGCCAAATGTTGTCGAAATCGAGTTTTCGTTTTGCTAAAACGAAATTAATGGCTTAGAGATTGGGAATGTTTATAGTTGATTGCATATGGCAGAAAGAGAAAAATTCAAACTCAGATCAAAGCAAAGCGAATCGGTGGAAATTGGATCGCAATGATCTTTGGCATTGAGGGTATTTGCAAATAATGTTTGCAGAAGGCAAAAGGTTTATATCTTTTTTTAATGCATTCATATGTAGGTAAAGTGTAATAAAACTGTTTGTAAAGTGGTAAATTCTGCAGACAGGTACCTAATAATTTTGAATTAGAGATGTTTTCAAAAAAGGAACGCGTTTAAAGAACAACGCTGCCTTGAGCGTTGGGTTATGTAAAATCAGTGAATAAATTCACTTTACTTTGAAGTAGGTGCAAGATTTGGAGAGTTTTAGAAAAAACCGATTAATCGCAATGTAAACTGTTCCACCCGAAATAAAAAATATCTTTTTCTCTGGGTATGGATTTTATATCAAAGAAAACTCGTATTTTTCTCTTATTTCATTAAAATAAAAAAAAAAATTGCAAGGAAAGATTGTTTACAAAAAGTTGTAAATTTTTTAAATACATATTATCTAAGCTACTAGGATTTTTCTCATTAGCTATGAGATTTGTATTTTTTTTTAAGTAGTATTACGAAAAGAGTACTTAGGCCCAATTTATTCACACTCCATTAAATTTAAAGTCTCCATTAAAATGGCGAAATTTTAAAATTTGTATGTGATTTGGCAGGTATTTTATTTTTAATGGAGACTTTAAATATAGGTAATGGAGAGTGAATAAATTGGGTCTTAGATGATTTTTTTTTTTGAAGACTTTTTTTCTGATGTTTAAGAAAAATGTTAGTAAGATTGTATGTATTAAATATGCCCGAAGCTTTTTTAAAAATTTTTGAACCCTTTGGATTATAAGTTTTTTTTTCGGTATTGTGGGCTTCCTATTCTTTTCTGATATCGACATAATGGGTATTTGAATGATTTAAAACTCTTATTTGTATTCCTTTCAATGCCATAAACTAAACCCGACTTAAAATGTTGTTTTAAGTTTATTAATGTGAATTGAAATAAATTAAATGTACGACTAAGTCACATTTATTTTTGTTTAAGGTTTAAAATTGCTTCTAATACTAGAGCTTTTTAAAAGTTCAAAGAAGAATATTATTTTATTTTAATTTACGGGAAATTGAACGTAAGCTTAAAAAATAATTTTAAATTTAAAAAGAAAAGACCAAAGTTTCTTCTATAATAAATAATATATATTTTTTTTTTAATCGTTTGAGTAGTTTTTTTAAGGTACAATTTTTTGTATGCATACAATTTTTTCAAAAGACTTGATTGAAAGAATTTATTAAACGACTTATAAACGAGATAAAAAAAATTTTAAATGCTTTATAAATATGGCATTTATGTGACTAAACCCCTAAAATGCTTTTGTACACAATTTTGATTGGGAGAAAGTCAGATATTAAGAAAACGGTTCTGTGGCAGGTCCAGTTTATAACGGTATCATTTTGTTTAATACAAAATTAGGGAAAGTTCTTTTAATGAATTTGAGCTCTAATAATAATCAATTTTAACAAAAAAACAAAACCGACTTCCATGGATCAAAACTAGGTTTTATGGTTTTTCTCATAGTTTATATAACCAAAACTGAACAATTAAAATAGCGCCACACTAGCAGGCACTAGCTTTCCAATACAAAAAGGATTATCAAAATTGGTTCACTAAGTCCAAAGTTATGAGATAACAAACATACAAAAATACAAAAATACTAGGAATATTTTTAAATCGTTACAAGCTTTTAAAAACATGCATACCTACTCACACATTAAATAATAAAAAAAAAAAAAACAACACTTGAAACTCAATTTTTTAAGAAACAACTATTCATAAATATCTAAAAACCGTGTTTCCCAAAAATAAAAAAGTTATTGAAAATTTTCATTTTAATTCATAATTTTTAAATTTCTTTAAAATGGTTTATTTTGTCATTTTCAAAATATATAACTTGCTTCAGGTTTTCCGCACCCAAAATTGCTTAAAATCTTATTTAAATTCATCATTTCTACATTTAATTTCTTCCAAACTAAATTGATCGAATTTCCTTGGAACTGCCATTAAAAAAGAAATCAACCATTAATTCCAATTGGATAATCCAATAGGGCCCCCTTATTCGAATCGAATATCTATAAAAATCGACGACTTCCAAAATATAACAATTCAAATGCATTTCAGCACTTCATTAACGATTTTCTAATACTTTAATCTTTGACATAAAGAAAAAAAAGTCTGATAAACACAAATACAAAAAAAAAACTTAATTTACTTGCTTGCCCTCAATTTCCTCAATCAATTTCCCAAATCTACTCATTTTTATTCAAATAAAACTTTTTTTTCGAGCTCTATCACCACGAATAAAAAAGGTATAATTTTCAAAAGAACTACACACCAACTTCACAATAAACCTTTATCATTTGACTTTTTGTATTTTTTTAGGTTCGCGGATGCACCTTTTAAAAGCCTAAAAATAAACCTTCCTAAGCGCCATCCGGAACACAAAACTAAACAAAAAAAAAACATCAAATCATTGAATTTGATTATCATCGAAATATAATTCCAAAGATATGCTAATAAGTTTATTTGTGTGTCGTCGTCAGGCGTTCGTTAGTATAGTTGGTGCCCCAGACACACCGGATATTTAACCTCAAAAAAGTCCCCCTTCCTCCAATATCAACAAAAGGCTAAAATCGGATTTGAAATTATAGATGGGACGGAGGGGGTTTAGATCCATCCTCACAAAAGTGGGAGAGAGCTAGTCCCAAAATTCGAATTCTGTTCCGTGATTGATTACCTGCTGAGACAGAAGGTAACCCGACCAAGAATAATAATATTTAAGGGGGTGGGACTGTTATAGCCACCATAAACCTAACCAAACCCAGGTCAAATATATCATTTTTATGAGACAGAATTTTTGCCCCTTTTTCGGGAAGAGAATGCCTAATAAATAACAAAGCCTAACCAACAAAATATGCTGCTTTGTGGGTTTTGCATTCTCAGAGTCTGATGGTGGCTCCCTCTCGGAGAATCTGGTGTTTTACAGTGAAAGCTTCCTTCGGGTGTTTTTTTTTGTTTTTTGTCTTCTTTTATTTTTGAATTGTTGTTGGCGTTCAAAATTTTGATTTATTAATAATTCTCGATTAATTAAATCGTTGGATTTCCATAAATCCAACCGGGCGGCTATAGAATAGCTTTTCGGTCTAAGAGAGAGAATCTGTGTGGAAAGGTAAATACCTCGCGCTGAAGATTTTTGACCCACTTTAGCAGTCAAGTATATCATCATAATTTTGATAGCTTGGCGTGTGTTCTCTTTCTATGATGCTTGCCACCATTTCGCCGCCACCATCATAATATCGTGGCCGTGGCCCGTATACAATTTTTTGAAGTAACTGGAGATAGACATCAATGGGCGATTTATTTTGATTTAGGAGACCCGCCGGAAGAAGAGTGAAATCAATGGTTTTAGAAGGCAGAAGTCAGGAGCAAAATGGCCCTTTTGTCTGGAGGATGAGAAAAAGAAGATTCTTCACAACATAATATTATGAGTGTTTATATCATAAAGAACCGCAAGAATTTTTTGAGATGAGTTCAAGGCGTAAGCTTTCAATTTTTTGTGTATCTATGAATTATGTGAATGCAAAGGTTTTATGGTAAAATTATGTAAAAGGGACACAAATTTAGATGTAGGTAAGGTACCTACAATACGACCTTTGAAAATTATTATATGATGAGGGTGGCCCTTTAACCTAATTTTGATGAAGCAAGTGTATTACGGTAAATCAAGTGGCAATGAGATGATGATGAATGAGTTTTTTATTTGTATTGAGATTGAAAAAAAAAAATGCACGATAGGTTCCCACTTACTTGATAATGTAAAAAACTATTTATATAGGGTAAGCGGGGGTAAATTTGACACCGGGGCACATTTGACTTTGCGTTTTTCGGTATGATAGTGCCCTTAATTAAGAATGATGAAGATGAAGGTTAGTTTGATATAAAGAAACATTGCAGTCTTTCATTAACTTTTCGCGGAGTACCAGGTGTTTTATGTATTTCTGATCTAATTTTTGACCACCGGTATGCAAGCGATTTCTGAAAATTATACAAAAGTTTTTTTTTATGGTGCATCAATATTTTGATAGCACTATGCTTAAAACCAGCTTTTAAAAAAAATAGTATTAGTTATTGAAAAAAAAGAAAAACACTTATGAGGCTCCTTCGGGGCACCTTTGACTTTTGCAATGTGGGCACAGTTTTACGTTGATTTATTGGAATTATATATTAAATAGTCGACTTCGATTAATTTAAATGGAGAGATTTTTTTTGAAATATTTTATAGTTTTTTTTTGTTTTTTCTTTATCTTTTTAGAAAATGAATTTTTTGATTTATTTTTTTTTTCGTTAAATTATTTATTAGATTGTTTAAAACCGAAAACTTTTGACAAAATGACTTTTTTTAGAAAACATTAATTTTTTAAATGTTGAAATGTTGTAAAACAAAACAAAAATTAATGTAAGTATAATCTTAAATAGTCAATAAATCAAATAAAAAACAAAACATTGGAATACATTAACAGACATTTAAAAACTAAATGTCAAATGTACCCCCTTCTCCCCTACCTATACATAAAATCTGTTTTAATTAATATTATATAATTAATAAAAAACAGTTTTTAATGACTTTGATCGGAAAACGAGGTACAAGTATGCTATCTGATTTCTTGATAAAAGAAAATGAAAAAAAATTAAAATTTAAAAATTATTTGAGTAGTTTTTTTGAAAAATAATTTTTTTTGGGTAGGTATATAAAAATTTTGTAACGTTTTTCAAAATAAAGTTGGTGTGCCATTTTGAAGAAATAATTATATAACACCTAAAAACAATATTTCGAAATACTTCACTGAGCCGTTTTCAA
The DNA here is from genome assembly GCF_945859705.1 of Episyrphus balteatus. NCBI lineage: Eukaryota > Metazoa > Arthropoda > Insecta > Diptera > Syrphidae > Episyrphus > Episyrphus balteatus. The sequence continues at coordinate 65,751,944 of NC_079137.1, read as the reverse complement.
AAAAAAAAAAAAAAAAAAATTTGAAATATTTTTTTTTAATTCCAAAAATGTGTTTTTTAAAGATTTTCTAAAACTTTAATATTACGCTTACTAAAACGCGTTTGCATACAATCAAGTCATTTAAGAGATATTCAGAAACAAAAAAAAAAACGGTTCTATGGTAGGTACCATTAATAACGGTGCAAAAAATTTTTTATCAAAATCGTTTGATCCGTTTTTGAAAAAAAAAAAAAAAAAATCCTTTTCTATTTCCGTTATATGGCAAGTACCGTTAGTTTGTGATAGTTATTTATTTCAACATTGCATCCAAATATTCTATAGATTTTACTTCGCGCTTTAAAAACTAAAAATGATTTCATATCCGTTTTTGGTTTCTCAAAATTAAGTACATCATCAAATTTCTTGAAAACAATTTTAAAAGTCAAGCCTTCCAGAATTTCTTTAAGTCCAATAAAAGCCTACCAATCATTCAAGAATTTTACATTTATTTGCTTTTTGTCTGTGTAGTATACATTAACTCTCAAAACTTACACCAGAAAGAAAACACTTATAATTGTAAAAGAAAAGAAAAAAAAAGTTATGGATGAAATGGATCCATTTCTCAAGTAATAAAAAATTATTACCTCAATTCAAAATTGGTAATGGTCTCGAATAAACCATTGCTCATCGAAATTCCAGGAAGTCTCGAGGACCTCCAAAATACTAAAAAAAATAAAAAAAAAAAGTAAAAAGAATGTTCAATCCGTTGATTACACCTCCAATCACTTCCATTCACCACGACACAGAGAGATCGACCAAGACCGACACCATGATACCGTGATAACCAAAAAATACCGACCACTGACTGTGTGCTTCTGCTTACCATCAGTATATCGGTTATATTGCGGGAGAATCGAAAATCGTCGTCGTCGCGTAGTCATAACCATTTGTTTGGATTATACTCGAACAATAAAAATTAATTTTTAAGTGTCAATACAGATTCGAGAAAAACCAGTAAGAGCGAGAGACTTTATATTATCCCCTGGTTCACCTTCATACAAATCCCCTTCTTTGTGTCCAACCAATCTCCACACTCTCAAAAGGACACCTCAATTAATTTAATTATCTCGATTTTCAAGAGAGATTTTTTTATTTTTGTTGTTTTTTTTTAAGGCTTGGTATGATGAGATGAAGGGTAAATGTTGGGTATGGGTTCAAAAAAAAAAGGGTATATAAGCCAGACTGACTCCAATTTTTATGTTTCATATCCATTTTACTCTATTCATTCAGATTCAGACGATGATGATACTGTGAGTGAAGAGTATCTTTTCCATATCGTGATGACCAGAGATACACTTGATTTTGGGGTTTAAGGTGGGAAAGAAAAGGTTAATGCAAAGGAAGCAGAAGAATTGAATAAAAATATGTCTGTGTGATAAAAATAAAATCAGATAAAATTATGATTAACGATATGGGAATATCAACAATATTGGGACCTTTAAAAAGGGGACGATAAGAAAACATGCAGAGAAACTTAAGGATTTATTAGGCTGAATATGGTTACAAAAAAAGTAATCAAACATAAATCAAATCAAAATTAATTATTACTCATTTTGAAAAACTGCATAGGTATATTAAGGTGTAAAGATCCCTTAATACTCTTTATCACTCATTTAAACAGATAATTTTATATACAGGAGGATTTGCTTAAGATGCGACAAGTAGCTAGAACATTATAATGCAGATTGGAAAATGTATTTGAAAATAAACAAAATTAAAAAAAATATAAAATTCGTTCTTTAAATGAAAAAAAAAACTCTTTAAATGAAACTGACCCCCATAAAAAAGTATGCAGTTTATTTTCTCATATAAATATGCAATTTTAGAAAAAAAAAAATCAAACCCGTTTTTCGAAACTAATTTTTTATAAATAATTTTTTTGAAAAAAAAAAAAAATTTTTAGATAAAGTTGGTTCGCCATTTTGTAGCAATTATAAATAAAGCTCATAAACCACAATTTCAAAAAAGTTTAATCTCCCGATTTCAAAAATTCGATTTTTCAAAAAAAAAAAAAAATCAAATTTTCTTATTTTTCAAAAATTATTTTTTTCAAAATTTAATTTTTGATTTATGTACATATATAAAAATAGTATAAGTGCTTTTGTTTAAAAAATCCCCGATTAATTTGAATCTTTCATGGAAGTTTTCAAAAATATAGTTTGGATTTTTAAAAAGATTTTAAGTTTTTTTTTCAACTTTTTGTTTTCGAAACATTTTTTTATAAGAAATAATGCTTCTAAGAAACGGATTTAATGATTTTGAAAATTTAAATTCAAAGGAAAAAACTAATTTCCCAAATCAATTTGTACAATAGTACGAAACTTGATTTTTTTGTATTCTGAATTAGGTGTAATTTTAGAAAATTTTATTTGAAAATCATTATACCTACGTAGCCCTTTTTTTTGCAGCAATATTTTTTAACAAGAAATAACTCAAAAACAAGTTAAATAACAAATTTAAAATTTCGAAAAAAATTAATTCCCCATTTTCGAAAAAAAAATTTTTGAAAAAATTCAAAAATGTTTTGTTAAATTTTTATTTGAAATAAATTAAGGCTATATACTCGTAAATATACGTTAAAATAAAACCAGTCATTGGCGGAGATAGTCAGAAAGTTTTTTTTTTTTTTTTAATTTCTGACATTCTCGTACCTTAAATTATAATTTCGAAAACAAAAAATTCCATTTAAAGACAGACCTTTTCTAAAAACTAACACTTGATTATTTTAATAAAAATCGTAGGTGCCATTTTCAAAAAAAAAAAAAAACTTTTCCAAAATTGGCATGTGACTCCAATTTTTATTGAACCAAAAAATAAAAATAAATTTTTTGCATTCCCTATCATCTATAATGTTTTTATCTCAACTTCGAATTATCTCAACTGCCAATAAAATATAGCAAATATGTACTGTCAAAGGCTTTTCAGGCTATAGCTGTCTTTGGTATTCTTAGTCCAGCCTTAAGACCTCATTATACCATTGTTTGTTTTTAGTTGGAAAAAAAAACAGCTGTCATACCCTAGCATGACCAGTAGTAGTTGAACAAAATGTCTGCCCCAAAATCGGTAGTAAACTGTGACTACACCCATATAAGACAATATAACCATAACCCCAAACAAGGGTTCAAATCTCCCCTACTGTGCCAGTAAACAAAAGATGATTGATCACATAAAATTATGTCATTTGTATAAAATACTTTTATTCCTTTATAGTTTGATATTTTTTAGAAAATACAAAGGTAAATAATTAATATTTATAAGCTCCATTCTAAGTTAGTTTAAGTCCCCTAAATCTTCTCCCGCTGAGATACGCGCTTTTTCGACCCGAAACAAACAACATACCGGACAAATTTAATTATACTTGTTGTATAGGCATAATGACACACACACACATTTACAAACCTTGCTACACCACAAGATACCGCCTTCTTTATAAATAATAATTTTTAAGATCATCAGCAAATTAAGGCTTGCCTCTGAGTTTATATATATCTTTGCGTATCTCCGTTTCCTTTTGTGTTAAATTAATGAGTTACTTTTGGTTTTAAGCGTAAAACATTTCATTTTTTCCTCCAAACGTTTTGTTTTCAACTCAAAACTCATGCATCATCTAAATATGTTATACTCGCCGGGCTCTGACACCTGCTGAGCATGCACAACAATATTCAAGTGTTCATCGTGCGCCCCAATACAATGAACTCTGTGTTTGTCTTGTTTTCCTCAAAAATTTGAATTTTTATTTCGTTAATTTTTCCTCAAGAGACAGAAAATACGGATATCATCTTTCCACCGACTGACCGGGGTGACCATTGACACAATTGAATAATTGATATCCCAAAAATGCAAAACAATAGGAAGCAGCGAGTTAAGAGGAAAATATTCAAAACGACACACATTCATTTTGAGAGAAAATGAAGGGAAATTTATCAACCTGCCTCGTTGATTATGGTGTGTATTGCGCTGGTATTTAGTGTGTAACCCGTTCCTTTTTGGGATCAGAACAAAAAGATAAAATAGTTCAGAATGTCAAGTTGGAAATGTACAGAAGATATATTGAGTTTACTCGTAGTTATAAAAAAACAATTTTCCTTAAAAAAAAGTTGGTAAAATTTATCAGTACCTACATTTTATCAGTACAATATATCAGTACAATTTATCAGTACATTTTATCTGTACATTTTATCAGAACAATTTATTGGTACAATGTACAAGCACAGTATATCAGTTTCAGTACTATGTAACAGTGAACACTAAAATTTATCAGTACTATGTACCACTTCAAATTAATTTATTTAAAACTCCAATTTAAGTATGTAAAGAACCGAAAAAGGACATAAATGGAAATTCAAATTGACTTATTAGGATGTACCTACTCTTAAAAACTCTGAGTGAAAAAAAGAAATTGATACTTTCAACAATATATTTAACATTATTTCCTTGACTATAAGACTTGATTGCCTTTATTCTTAGATAATCTTCCCAAGGCATCGGACATTGGACATCATCAGACTAGAAGATCTAAATTAAACAAAAATTTGTGATCGTTTGTTATTCTTTATGGAAATTACTTTTTTTGTTGGAAATTTTCGTAAATTTTATGAGACAATCAATTTAAAGTTCTGAATTTCATTCGAATTCTGATCATAAATCTTTTCTGACTTTTCTTCTTCTATCTACTCTCAACGATTTTTTTGTTTTGAATAAAGTTTTGTGTCGTTTCTTTTAATTGCAGTGGAGATGGAAAAAAAACCTTTTGTCAAGTTTAAGTTCTTCGGTATTTTGTCTCAGTTTGTATAACTATTAAGTTTAACATTCTTTTTGATTGTTTGTTATTTTTTTATGTTTTTATTTAAAAAAAAAAATCAACAGTCGAATGAAGGGAAGCAAAAAAATAAAAATAAAAGACAATTAGTATTAAATTTTACGGTTGACAATGAAAATGTTACACCAAATGGTGTTAGTCGAATCAAATAACAATTTGAAAATAAATTAAATATATTATACAATAAACATTTTTAGAAGTCGTTAAATTTATGAGAAAAACTTCTACTGACTTTTTTTGAATTAATTTAAATGTCATTATATTTAATTCTTAATTTTAAGTTTATATATTTATTAAAGTTTATTAATTTTTGTCTAAAAAATTCTAAAGTCACATATTTTAGTTATTAAAATTTAAAATTAAAATGATATTTATTTTAAATTAAAAAGATAAAATAATAACTACATAAATATAAAAGTTAAAAATGAATTATCTTAATATTAATAGCCTAAGACTATTCTAACAGCGAGAGTGCTGGAACTTTTGTAACAGTCAATCTGTAAAATAGAACTTATGTAATAATGAATCAAAAATATATTTTAAGGATTTGTTTTTAGCCTAGGTTTGAATTAAACTAGCTTTATTTTTGCAGTTAAATTAGGTAAACATTGGAATGAATACTAATAGACTAATTTTTTAATAAACGGAAATTCCTGTAAGTCATAAGATAAAAAAAAAATATTTTGACATTTTCTTATTGCTGAAATAAATAAATCCCAAAAACGGGGACTGTGTCGAAATCAACAACAAATACAACATAAAGCAGTAGTTTTGTAAGTTAGAGAAATCAGTGTTATAATAAAATTCGAGTAAATAGTAGAATTGTTCTATACTTCAGTATGCTTTTAAAAAAATAATTGATTTTGGACAATTTTTAAGACCATAGCAAATGAGCAATATCCCTAATGAGAAAAATTATAACAAGTGTTTTAAATAAAAGTGAAACAAATTTAAGCGACCAATAAAAGGTTTAAGCTTTTTGAGTTTAAAGATTTCTACAACACTAACAAATTTGTTTTTTATAAATTTTCAACGTCAACAATAGCGATTATACAACTGTATTTTCAATTTGTGGTGTTTAAATGACTCAAATCTCTTTTAAATTGAATTATTTTTGTGATTTTAGTTGGAAAATTGATGAATAAGTGCCTTTTAGAATTAAAACAAAAGAGCTGAGCAGCGAACTTTATTTTTTTTTATTTCTTTATTTACTTCACTTAAAATTATTATTATTCTCCATTAAATGTACACAATGCCTATTTAAGATTTAATTAATGACATAATTCAAACAAAATTTTTTTTTCATCATTCCTTAGTCGATATATTAGTTTGGAAAGCAAACACCGTTCACAGCCGATTGTAGAAAGCTACTTTTCAATTAGATTTAAAAGTTTTTTTTCATCAATTATTTTTGAAACATCATGAGAATACCTTGAAATAATACAATTACAATTTTCGGCTGAATCTTGTCTCTCTTGTACACGTTGCGAAAAAAAGAAAATTTGCACCTACTCCAATTTTTTTTTTGTTCGTTTGCTGCATTTTTTCTCTAACTATTCCCTATTCGACTTCATAAGAGGAAAAACAAATCACTAAAATTTAATAACATTGTTTCACAGAAAAATATTTTGTTATTATTATAAATTCTTTTATGCAAACATTCACTTCTTTGGTTAAACAGATATCTATTTCTATATAATCCTAGCTACAAGCTAGATAGAGATGATTTGATAATAAACGATGAACCCAAGCCGAAGAGCCTAATCTACACCAGAGTGTAATTATCTAAATCAAGGATTATTATCTCGCGCGCCACTCACAAATGAAACACACACGTTATTATAATACCTGCGAGCCCTCTAGAGTCTGAAAAGCACTTATAAATCCCCAACATTATGTAGTTAAAGCAATGCAATTACAATTGCATATCCTATAACCAGAGAGAGAGAGAACGAAGCGAGTTAGACTATTTCATAAACTATAACTAGTCTGCTCATCTCTTTGGAGGATTATTAATTTTATTTTAATTAAGTTAATTTATGCTAACAAAAGAGAATTTTAATTAGCTCACATAAAACCACACACCATCGGGAATCTAACAACCCATTTCTATATAAGTCCAGGTCTCGGTCGGTTAGAGATTGGAGGGTTTGGGTGTAATAATATGAAGAAGACGATGTTGATGATAATAACGATGGTGATGGTCCAGCACCACCACACTGTTTCTATTCATAAAGACAAACAAGTATATGGGACGAATTGTGCATGCATATCCAATGAAGCACCTGCAACTTCCATCAGGAATACACGATGCTCCTGCCTCTCGATTATGTCGGGATACACCGTCACCAACACCAAACCACTTTGCACTGAAAGACTAGTTAGTTAGTCATGGTAAAGATTATAATTACATCTCTCTCTGGCTGATTACTGGTCTTCGTCGTCGGTCGTCACTGAGACTCTTCTGAAGCTGATACTGGCTGCTGTTGGGGGCTTTAGCTCCATGCATAATCATAGTTTAATAATTGAAATGAGATTTTTTCTGAAAACCTGGATTTTATAGACTATAATTTTGACTTAGCCTTAAAGTGTTCCCATAAAATCATGGGAAGAAATGATATTCGACAAAATTGAAGAAGCACAAAAATAAAATATGTGAGAAAGTTTTTTAAGGGAGTGGATTGTAATTTTGGATTTTATTTTTCCGTAAAATACAGAATTTCATCAAAGTAGAAAAAAAAAAACATCTAAAATTAAGCGGAATTCTGCATGGTTTTTTGCCAAGATTTCAGCTTAATTTAGGCGGAAATCCACTTAATCTAAGAGGAAAATCTTCTAATTTTCACAAAAATAAGACAATTTTGATATTGAATTAAGTTAATTTCCTTCTAAATTAAGCCGAGAGTCATCTTGGCAAAAAAAATGCAGAAATCCGCATGTAGTCTTTTTCTATGAGAAGAGATCAATAATCAATTCTAAGCTGATATCTGCATGGTTTTTTGCCAAGATGACTTCCGTTTTAAATAAAGCGGAAAATCACTTACTTTAAGATGAAAATCTTCTTATTTTTGCAAGAAAATTTTCATCATAAATTTAGTGGATTTCCGCTTAATTTAAGACGAAAGTCATCTTTGTGGATTTAAGTTTAGTTTAAGCCGAAACATAAATTTTGGCTTAAATTAAGTGGAAATCAACTTAATTTAAGATGAAAATCTTTTTTTTTTGGACTATAAGAAGATTTTCACCTTAACTTAAATGGATTTCCGCTTAATTTGAACCGAAAGACATCTTGGAAAAAAACCATACAGAAATCCGCGTAAATTTAGGTGGTCTTTTTCTCCATGAAGAGATCAATAAACAATAATTCTAAGTGCATTACTGTCAGAAAAATGGTACCACAGAAATTTTTTAAGAGGCTAGAAGTCAAAAATATTGTTTCATAGAGGAAAAAACACCTAAAATTAAGCGGATTTCTGAATGGTTTTTGACTAAGATGATTTTCGTCTTAATTTAAACTGAAATCCACTCAATTTAAGATGAATATCTTTTTAATTTTGTGGTAATTGGAAGATCTTCGCCTAAAATTAAGTAGATTTCCGCTGAATTTAAGACGGAATTCGTCTTTTCAAAACCATGCAGAAATCCGTTTAGTTTTAGTTTTTCTTTTTTTTTTTCGTTAAGAGATCAATAAACAATTCCGAGGGCATAACCGTCAGTAAAATATTATCAGAAACCTTATTTAAAGGCTAGAAGTAAAAAAGACCCTCTTTAAAAGGTCTTAAGGTTTTTCTTCTGGGAAAAATAATTGTTAATTAATGAGAACCTAGAAGTCTAAACATTTTAAGTGTCTTCTAATTTCAAGACACAAAGATACCTTCTTCACTCCACTTAACCAGAACACCTCTTATTAAAGTCTCAAGTTCCAACATACCTTACCTATTTCTCTTTAGAATTAAAAACCGTTTCCAATCTAAATAGCATTTCAGCGATATGATAATAATTGATAGGGTTGAGTCTTTTTAAAGCTTCTTCTACACACACACCTAAAGCCTCAAGGCCATTTTCCAAGCAGATGATTCAATTTTAATTAGAAGAAAATTATAGCTAGCAACTTGATATGTGAAAAATCCTCCTATGTACTCCTTTTTTCCAATCCACATTTTCACATATTCGGCCCTCAGGGTAACACATCGTTTAGCTAAAGCATTCGTAGAGCTATAGTTTGTGCGAGGTAGAAAAAGTGGGAGAAAAAGAGGTCTATCATCGAACAAAAATTTTATCTGAGGAATTTTCTGGCTACGAAACAGGTGGAACCTGTTAGCACAGGGTCTAATCAAATATATAATTTTTAATTAGATAATATACTCGTCTTGAAGGTATAGATAGGAGATTCCACTCGACTCCTAACCATCAGGACAGTAAAAGTTTTGATGTAGTAGCTAAGTAAGTAGGAGACGATTAATGAATAAATTCAGTGGATGTGACAGGTTTCCTAGACTCGAGAAAGGGTCTTCTATCTATACCACATAATCGAACAACATGACTGGAATATGATGGCCAGAGCCAAGTCAAGGAAAGCCCTTTAGCATTTTACAATATTTTTCGCCAGACTGGAAATGGATGACAGAGTATTAATTATTGGCTTTAACTCCCGAGGGTTGATATTTATCGTTGAGAGTCGACTATGGAGTCGATTGGGAGAGAGAGCTCATACATAAACGAAAGATATATTCGACGATGATGACGACGACGTTAGCGACGGGTTTGAGTAAAGTACGAGAGGCGTTATAATGTTGTTGTTGCATGTGGACAAGGTGGATGCATGAATGAATTCAATAATTGCATGTTGGTGTTTAGTGATGGGTATAGTATAGATATGGTGTTTTGCTGCAAGGTAAAAACCTAGAAGGAGTCATTGACAAGATCCAAGCTTTGAATATGAATTAAGTGCCCACGAATTAATCATAGTATTCAGTCAACAGGAATAATATTATTCTATAGTGTTGAGTAAAAGGAGGATGAATGTTCAAGGATATAGTTTTTTGAAATATGCAAAAAAAAAAATCAGTTTACATTTTTTTTTTCGTTTTGGACATAGGTTAACTAGAATAATTATAATGAATAAGTCGGAAAAAATATATAAAACACAAATTTTTATTTTGCCAATTTTTCTCGGTTCAAAAATCGTCTTTTCTACAATAAGGGCAAAAGTCAGTTTTTTTTTTAAATTTGTTTAAATCATGAATAATTCACATGATTGTATGTTAATAATTTGAAAATCTTTTATAATTTTGTTTTTACAAAATTCTGCAAAAGATTTAAAAAAGGCTTGGAAAATGATGATGAAAAACAAGCGCTTTTTAAGATTTTCAAAGCTTTGATTAAATTCTTGCAAAATTTTATAAAATCATCCTCTTACTTATTATTTAAGCCCTGATTTTTCAATCATCAGTTAGACTATCAGAAGAATAAAAAATGTCAATATAAAAAAAACTTTTTTTCCTAGGTTTATCTGACTATTGAAAAATTGGCCTTAAGAAAAAAATATTAGAGAATAACAAAATATTTTTTTAGTATCTATGTACTAAAACTTGCTGCTTATTCTATTCTATTGTTTTTTTTTAATTGAATTATATTCAATCACTCTGCTTATTAATGGAAATAAATTTCATTATTTTTTTCCTTCTTTTAAGTTTGTCAATTTTTTTTATATAGGTATGTATAAGTATTTCATCAGAGTCTAGGTTACACCAAAATCATGCAAAAAAATGTATTGCATTTTTTGGACTTTTAAAGCTTACTTTTGAGGTAACATTTTTAAAGAAAGTCTTGAAAATTTTTAAAATTGTTGGAGCTACAAAATTTAAGTTTGCATAAAAAATTTTGCTTTCAAAAGCTTCAATTTTTGACAATATAACAAATTTAAATAAGTTGTTCTTTTAAAACATCTCCACCGGACTGAGCAAACCGGAAGTGCACTTTTTAAACTTCGAAATGAAATAAAATAAAATGGAAGACTGGGTCGCACGAACTTGCTCTTAGAACTAACATTTTTATGTACAAATTTGGTAAACGTATAAAAAAAATTTAAAATTCGTTCTTAAAATATAAAAAAAAAACTCTTTACCTAAATGAATTTGAGCTCCAAAAAAAAGTATGCAGATTAATTTCTTTTATAAAGATACATATTTAGAAAAAAAAAATTAAAAATCGTAAGAACCGTTTTTTTTAAAGTAATTTTTTTTTTTAATTTGTTTGAAAAAAAAAACTAAAAATAAATTTAATAGGTATGCCATTTTGTAGAAACTTTTATCAACGCGTAAAACCAAAATTTCAAAAAAATTCAATATTACGTTTCAAAAATTTTTTTTTAAATCCAAAAATTGTTTTTTTTTTTTTATTTTAAATTTGATTTATATTGCGGCAATATAAATATTTTTTCACAAAAACAATCGTTAAAATTGAACTAGTAGTTTTGAAAGATAATTTGAAATTTGAAAAACGGTTCTATGTGAGGTACGGTTAATAATGATTTTTAGAAAAAAAAAAAAAAATCATTAAAAGATAGACCTTATTTAAAAACTTTTACTTGATTTTTTTAATCAAAATCGTAGGAGCCGATTTTGAGAACATTAAACTTTTCCAAAATTGGTACATATATGACAGGTAACGTTATTTTTGGTTTTAAAAAAACTAATTTCAAAAACACCTCTGTACAGGATCCAAAAACTGATACATACCAAGTTTGAAGTAGATCGGCCCATCCGTTTAGGTTGTAGCTTCTTTGATAGACCGACAGACACCCTGACAGATTGATGCATAGCAGACTTTCAAGAACCACTTTTTTCGCATTGTTATCATACCTTTTTTTTACGAATGCATAACTTGATATACCTTTATCGCAAGTATAAAATGATTGGGTGAGCTACAAAACTTTTTAGCATTTAATTAGCTAAAATTTCGGACATACCTACAAAAAATTGATAATTTTCCTATTTTCGTCAGCTAACTTCAGTCTTATCATAGCGGAATTTTGAAAAACAAGAACAACTATTAATGTAGGTAATAAAAACGAAGTTTATGGAATTGAAATGTAAATGCATTTAAAAGCTACAAATTTAGATGGGACCCAAACCCATGGTTTTTAATCATTAGATCTTGTCCGCTAATTTCAGACTTAATAAGTAAAATAATATTTTGGCAAAAAGTTCAATATCTCAAAAACCATACGAATCACAGATTTTTGGTTTGTGCAACAAATTAGCATTTAATTAGATACAAATTAATGAGTTTAGTTTTTTTGATTCCACTACACAGTGTGCTCGAAAATAAGGGCACAGCCTATCTCAAAATATATTTGCTAAACCTTTGTTAATTTAAAATATATTTCTTTACATTTTAAAGTTAGACTTTTAAATAAATTATCCAAAGTTCATTAATTTATTGGTATTGGTGAACACATCTGAAAAAAGCTGTTTAAAAACCACGACATAACCAAGTTTCGGCTCCGTTAAATTTTCTTTGAAATCCTTTCGAATGAAATTCTGCATTAACCAAACAACCGAATTCTATTACAGATTTCTGAGAATTTTTCAAAAGATAATTGAATTTTTCAGAAGTCAATGAGTTTGGTGCATATCAATTCCAGACTTTTACGCACACCACTCAATTCCTGTATTGTTTCCTATGTTTTTCCAAGTACGAATAATAATTTTCCTCTTTATTGGTTAAAAAAAGGACACTAAACAACATCGTCTCCAAAATCAAACTTTATAAAAAAAATCTAACTCAATAAATTTCTGTCACTAGCACTCACTGAATCTGTGTGAGAGAATCGCTTTTGTCCACTTCAGGATACCCACCATCATGTACCTATAACGGAACAGGCAGTTAAATTGAACAGCATTCTCATGGTGTTTAGAAATGATCATCACAATCGCCAACGTCCGTTGTCGTTTGTTGCGATGATGCGAAATTCCATTGTTCAGCCCCCCCCAAAAAAAAAACAAGTACAACACAAAACCAATGATGCATTTATATGCCGATGACATCCAATGATATGAACATTGAACACAAAACACATCGAAAGGATGTCCAATATTTTGCCACCTGGTGTGTTTTTGCTCCTGCTGCTGGTCACTCGTTTCCAGATTTTAACCAACAACGGACACCAACAGCACAATCTAATTTCGATATACGACAGTAATTTATTGGCTATTGACCAGTATGCCACAAACAGACTGTGTGATATAGAAAAAAAAAGGATATATACTATACGAGTGTCCTTCATGAGCTAAAACATAGATATTTAATAAATCACTCAGCAGCAGAAATGATAGCAAACACAGAGAAAAGGTAAAAATACAACAACAACAAAAATACAAAAGGACATTTAAGGATACAAAAATAATATAAATAGAATCAAATACAATAGATGACCATAATGCAATCATAATTGCAATTTTACAATACCAATAAAAACACACACAAAAATAAAAAAAAAAAACTCTCATGGGAGATCCTTTAGCAAGGATATTAAATTTTTCTTACTTTTTGTTGTAACTTTTCTTGTTTATCTTCAATTCCAATTGTTGCAAAGGAATTTCCTTGAAAATTCATAAGACACCATTGTTCGAAAAAACATTAATAAAAATCTCCCAGCAGGGAAACCAAACGTACTGTGTCCTTGTGTTGATTCAAATCGAATTTAAAGGGAATTTCTGAATTTCTTACAAAAAATGTCAATTTTTCACACTTTTTCTTCTCTCGCTCTCTCTTTTACAGCTGGACCTACAATTACAATGAAAAATAATTGACACCACATCGAATGTTCGTTCAGAATTCAGGATGCAATAAATGCAAACTGCATCCTGATAATTATATATGGTGCGACGACGACCGACGACACGATGCCTTACGCCCAGCGTGTGTGCTCAGAGGGTATAATGTGAAAAAAATTATCCTTGCAAATGGCATACAAATTGCGTATACAACCTGCGTGTGCAAAGGATTTTCACTCGTGTGGCACCATTACAAGGACATTAAGCAAATCATTAAGGATTCTCTTTGAGCTCTCTGTCTCAGTCCGAATAACAAAAAAAAATATATATATTAACCAGTTCGAAGAAAATGCAATAATCATTATCACAACATTTATTGTGTTGTCCTGTGTCCTTGCTGATATGGACAAAAAATAAAAGGATACAACAAAATGAAGCACACGACTTGAAAAAATAATAAATACAGTTTTTCTTGGGCATTCTAGAAGTGTGTGTTTTTGAAAAGTCTATTAGATTTTGAAGGTCAAACTTGACCGCCATTAAGTTCAATGTCATGAAAGTTAGACTTAAAGAAGATGTATTAAAGGATATTTTCTCTAATTCAAGACAATTAGGAATGAAATAGAGTTCTTATCGGAATTGTTTTTATTTGGTTTTAACATTTTGAAGAAAAAAATGACCATGAAACATTGTGGAAAAAATGTTCAAGGTCAATGGTAATGGTGACATATTTATTATTTTCGTCCTGTCAAGGTGTGCCTATGTATCTAAATGATTCATTGTCAATGTATTGAAAGTGTGCCTGAGATAAGTAAGATATTTTTTGAGACTTTTATGACCACCCGGAATTCAATTTTCAAGCATAATGCACTCTTACTTTGCACACACAAAAAAAACGCAACCTTTATCGTCTTGGTATTTTCACGGAAAAATTATTTTTTATTAAATTCAATTCGTGTTTCAATATAATTGAAATCGTTTTTAAATATTTTGATATTCAATTCTAAGACCGGTCAATTTTTCTCGTTTTTTTTTTCAATTTTTCTCAATATTTTCTAAAACAATATTGAAGTTTTTCTACATAATCTTAAATAAAAGGTTTTATTCTAAATAACTGCAATACAATTTTTTTAAAAATCAAAAAAAAAAAAATTCGGTAACTTTTTTTAAATTAAATTCGTCAAAAATCCACAAATTATCTTTTTGCTTAAAAATCATTTAAAATAGGTAAATACACATAACAAAGTTATTTTTAACCAGGTTATGTTAAAATCCAACCATTTTTGTAAAAGATAAAAATTAAAAAACCCAAAAATTGTATTTTTGCATTTTTCTCAATATTTTTGAGATTATATACAAAAATGGTTTGAGTAAAAGTTGTAGACATTTTTACTATCAACAACTTTTGAATAAAAAATTTTTTCGATAGGAGGTCTACTTTTGACAGAAATTGTAAAAAACTCCAATTTTTGACACCCACATCACTTTTTCGCCCACCCACCCCCTTTCTTTAATTTGTTTATGGGCAAGTTATTTTTCCAATTTCATAAATAATTAATCCTAATTTTTCTCACCATAACTAAAGCATGTATGTTTTGTAAAAAGTATAAAAATGATTTCTTGAAATCACACATTTTTCATGAAAAAAAACTAACAAAGTAAATATTTTTTTCCTTACACATCATACTGTCAATTTTTTTTACATGACAACTTATAATTAATTTTACATCATCTGAAAGGTTATTATTTTAGCTTTCAATATTCACCTCAAACATGGTTGTACGACAAATAGAAAAAACACTGGAATTTTCTGAATGCAATCATTTTCATCAAAAAAAAAAAAAAAAAAAAATAGAAAAAAACACAATTTTTTTTCTTCCATCTCGATTTGGCCGATTTTGTTATTTGAAAACTTATAGTAAATCTTATATCTTGAAGCTCATCATTTCACCTTTAAAAATATGCTTCAACCATATCTGCACGAAACTTAAAACAAAAATTACAATTTTTTAAAGACAACCATGTCAAAATTAAAACTTAGATTACGGTACTTTCCTCACTGGTGGCTGGTGTCGGCAAACGATCTCCCACACTAAGCGAACCACCCGAGTAAGTGGTGCTAGGTTTTTTTTTTGTTACGAAATATCTTGAATCGATCCCTGCGCTCAAACCCCGCCATAAAATCTATGCAAAGCTTAAAAGCCGGTTTTTTCTCATTCTCTTCAAATTGACATCAATTTTAATACAAACTTAAACTAGAATGTGTTAGTTCTTAATTTTATCTTTTTTTTGTCAATTAAATAAGCAATATTGATTCAATGTTTTCTTTGAAAAAAAAAAAAATAATTAAAAAAAAACTATGCACAAGGTTTTTGCATCAGCTCTTTTGTTTAATGAAACTAAAAATCTTCTTTTACCAAATTGATGAACATAAATGAACAAGTAATTTATCAAAAATTATTTTTAAATTGTTTTGTTTTATTAATAAATTTATTTTTTTCTTTAAAAAAATATTTCTAAATGTAAATGGATGAACATCTTAATCGCTATGCGCTGATAAATGTGTTAAATCAGAAAAATTTATATGACTACACAATTTTAGCACGTGGTGTTGTGTGCCCATATTAAGGTTCATAAATTATCAACTTTGTCACCTCTACGTATAGCTGTGTTTTTTTTTCTTGGTCGCGATTACTATCAGCGAAGAGCTCCACCGCAGCCACAACATCGTGTAAAACAAACTCAAAACATGTAGATAAACATTTTCTTTATATGCTGGCTAAAGTGCAACCGCGCCTATCTTATTTTTTTGTTTTTTTTTTTTTTTGTCGTATAAAAATGATATTTTTCTCCTTTATAGGCTCAGTGAGCATGCTGATATTAAATTTCTTGTGAAAAAAGGTATATTCCACCGCACACAGTGGGCAATTTATAAGTCAAAGTTTGAACAAAAGACAAAAATAATTTTAATATTTAAAAAAACATATTTAAATTTACTGGCATTGAATACAAATTTTTTTAAGATATCTACATACCAAATTTGCAGGAAATACAATTTTAAAAACACAATAAAATTTGGCATTGAATTGAATAAAACAATTAATAAGTAAATATCGAATACATATTATTTTTTTTAAGTTAACAGATTTTTAAAAATATATTTACTAAATTTATAAGCTTTTATTTTTTTTTTAAATTAATTATAAAAAATAATAATTTAAGCCCAATTTTTTTCCATTCTTTCCCACTATTCAATACCATTAAAAACCACCAACCTGTCTGTCCTCAGGTGAATCTGGGATTAAAATAAATTTGTTTTTAAATTTAATTTCATTATCAGGTCCAGTAGATCATCCCAAAGAGCTCAACATTAATTTCTTGTCTTGACCATACAAAAAAATATAAGAAAACAAAAAAAAAAAAGTTATCTAGCCCTCGGCAAAAGATATACCTACAAAAATTCCAGTTTTTCGTCAAAGATTCATTGGCCTCTGAGTAAAGTAAGGTATATCAAAGAGATAAAAATTAAACATTTTTTTTTTGAATAAATACAAAAATTAACTCAAAAAGAAGAAAAATAAAGAATATTTTATGCTAAACACATGCATATGTATGTATTTTTGGTGGATAAGAAGAAGTGAGAAAGTGCTGTCTAGAGAGGTTTAATTAAATTTATCAATCCAACAATGATAAAACATAAATAAAAAGGTGCTGATGGCTCATAGAATACAATCTAAAAAAAAAAAAAAAAAAAAACTAACAAACACTATAAAATAGCTTTGGTCTAATGCATTCAAAAATTCAAAATTACATTTAATTAGTGTGCTACTAATTAGTAGCATTTCCTTTTGTTCGTTTTTTAATCAAAGAATGCATTTTTAATAATGTAATTAAAAATTAATTGTGTGTATGGTTGTGGGAAATATGCAAATTTATTTTTTTTTGTTGGTTTTTTTTTTTGTGTGCATTTTAAAGAGTTTGATGTAAAATATTCTTCTTTATTTATAGCGGACGTTGTCTGTCATTATAATTTGTTTGTTCTTTTGTAAAATACGATTTTTAATGAAAATTATTCTTAAAAAATTACCTATTATAAAAAAAATCATCACTTTTTTTATTGATTTTTTTGTTTTATTTACTTTGTGACTGAAAAGTATACAAAATTAGGTCAATTTGCGTGCAGTTTATGTTTCAAGCATTTGAAATTCTATCGAAATAAAAAAAAAAAAAAATTTGGTCCGAATAATGGAATAAAAATTTAGATATTTGTATCTAAATCGACGAATAATTGTAACCTATTTTCCTTAAAACGGTAGATACTGTGGTATCGTTTGGTCAGACAATTTTTTTTTTTATTTTTCAACAAAACATTTCAACACAAAAATAGACCTCTATTTTATTTTTGCAAGTCACTTTATAGAAGACTCAATGTATTAAATAAAATATTTAATGCCCAATATTTACTGCCTAAATACATTCAGTCTCCAGTGGCGTAGCTAGTGGCGACATAGTGTCACCCTCAGAAGGAAAAACAGTAAAATAAATGGAATTCCACTATTTTATATAACTACGTTTTTTACTTTCTCTTTACTATAGACAAGTTTTGGAATTGCAAAAAATCGAACTGCCATACAACTGATTTCTTATTTCAAATTTTGTGTAAATGAAGAAAAATTTTCAAAAAAATAATTTTTGGACGTAAAAATATACCTACCTATTATTTTATTTTTAAAAATGTGTTATTGTAGAAAACCACCAACAATTTTGAACATTTTATTTCGAACAATTTATTGTCATTTAAACTTTGTGGAGGAATAAAATTAAATGCTAAATTGTTGCACCAAATCAAATATATTTGTTCCTATGGGTAATTTTATATTTCACTTTTAGGTTTAAAAAGTGTTTATCCACGCCATCGCCAGTGGAGAAATTTTTAATAATAACTTTCTTGATTTTTTTTTTTTTTGAGTAATTTTATCTTTTGAAAACAAAATTTTTGATGCAAATTCCAAATTTATACCCTAAACATTTTTAAAAATTTAATAAAAACATTCTTTCAAAGTCCTTACTTTTAAGCTACCTTTAAAAAAGCTAAACAAAAAAAAAATGTTTCAGCTACATAATTAAGGTTAACCGTCAAAAATTTTGTTTTCGGAAGCTAAATTTTAAAAAAAAGATATTTTCTCAAAATTTAGGTATCACTGGCCTTAAAAATCTAGAAAAAAACATACTTTTAAAACTTAAAATTGAAGTATAAAATTACCGATAAGAGTTATAAATTTGATTTTTGCTATAATTTTGGACATCAAAAAAATAATAATTTTTATTTTCGTCCGCTATAAAACCAAATCTATAAAGTTTTTGTTTTGAGAGCCCAAAGAAATGATTCTGTATTTAAAAATCAAACAATTCGGAGCTTCCAAAAATCACTTTAATACTTAAAAACGGTAAAATACCTGCTGTGTGATGAGTTGCACTGTATTTTTTTTTTCTTATAAGAAGCACAGGTAATATTGCAGACTGCACACCACTACCATTTTTAAGCAGTCCAGTTAACTATTTGAGGTTTGGTTCCAGGAATTCTTTCTTTACCCCAAAAACACTAATTAATCAAAAAAACGTTTCTGTCCGTGAATTTCTTTAAAATCAGTTAGAATATAGTAATTTTTATTGCAATTCGCATGCTTTTAGCATGCCAAACAAAAAAAATAACCAAACCATACGAATATTACAAGTTATTTAAAATTAATTTCTAGCATAAAATTTCTTTCTTGAATGCCTCTTGTACAAAAAAAGAAGAAAATCCACCTCATGGGTAAATTAATTCCCTACACGAATATGCAAAGCACTTTGCAAAAAAAGAAATCCATTAAACGCTTGCAGCTTTTAAAAGTCTCCCTCAAAATAAAAAAAAAAAATCGGTTTCTTTAATGTCTTAACTTTAATAATAAAAAAAAAAAAAAGAATTAAACACACAACATACCTACAAAACCTACCAAAAAATACTTATTTCTTATTCCATTTTATATATTTTGTGTTTATTTTCCAAAAAAACATCCCACAAAATGTTAATGTTAATGATTTTCATCATCATGAAGCCCTGTAGGTTCATAAAAATAACCCCCGAAAATAACCCCCGAAAATATCCACCTCAATCTCACTCTCTCAATCTTCTATAAAAAGTTTTGTTGCCAAAATTACTCCAGGGCTACTTTCTTGCTATTTGCTCTCTTTTTCTTCTTAAACAACACGAAAAGAACGAATGAATTGGCGAATTGCCAATTGAAATATTTGTATACCAACAGAAAACCACATTTATACCTAAAAAGATGAAAGATATTTTTGGTTGATTTCCAGAGTGCAAAATTAAAACAACAACAAAAAAAAAGAAAAAAATATACATAATATACATTTGCAGTAGAATCGTGTAATTAATTAAATGTATTATTCCCAAGAAATTCATTAAGAGATCTGATATCAAACAAAAAAAGTAAGACAAAGAAAAAAGCCACAAGTAATGATGCCTCAACCAATAACATTTGTTTCTTTGTCAAAACAAAAGAAAAACATTTTTCACATTACAATCTCTATGCATTTATTATAAAAACAAAAATAAAAGAAACAAGAAACAAAAATATATCCAACAATCCCCTTTTGAAAAATATTATGTTTCCCTAAAGAATAAAGAAGAACGTCCTTGTCCTTGGAAATTATCAAAAAAAAAAAAAAAACGGTATCACTGCCAACAAAAATAAAAAAATAAATATTCGCACAATTAACGTAATATCCTTGGAGAGTGCGAAAGGGACTCAGGAATACAATTTATACAAAACGAACAAAAATAAATGGACACACCAAGGAGCCGTTTAGAAAACAACACCACAATATTGTATTTGTACCAGGAGAGGTACCATCTTCATTCCTTCCAATTTTCTTTGTCTTGGAGTTTGTAGATTCATACTTTATAGCCAAGGAGCTTCTGTGGGAAGGAGACAAGAAGGAATAATTTTCGTTTATATTTATTTGAAAAATTTCTCTGTGACCCCTCTTGTTTGCTTCTTCGTTTTTTTTTTTCTTTTTCATTTTTCATGTGAAACAGTGTTATATAGGAGGCTTTCGGGTCATTAAATGGTAATTATTAGGGATTTTCTGTGATTTCTGGTTTAGAGAGGTGTTGGTGCCACGAACCATTTCAGCTTTAATTCATTTATAATGCTCGTGCCAATTATTTTAAAGAGGATCGCAAAAGCTTAATTTGCAATTCGATATAGCATTTTCAAGTTGTCGACGATGGAGGGGATTAGTTTTTTGACTAAAATTGATTGCCAAAAAATGGACAATGTTTTTTAAAGCTTTAGGGGGTGTTTATATATACAATATATATTTTTTTTTTGTATTTTTAATTTGATTTCAGGGTATCTCTCTATTTGATGTTTTTTGTTTTTTGCAAAAAAAAAAAAATGCCTTTAAGCTTAAGATTTCAGTGAGTTGATTTACGGAGAAATTGCATTAGCATTTTAAATGCCTTGAGCTGGTTTTAATATCTGGAATTTAAGTAAAATTGGTTTGGATGATGGAGTTATAGACCCAATAGCTTGGTTAGATTTGGTTAAAATAGAAACTTTCCTAGAAATATCCCCTTCTTCTTACAATGACATACATTTTGGATTGGAAATTAAGACAGAAAAAGATTGATGAAGTGTTTTACTTTAATTTAGTTGAAATGAGCTGAGTTTTTTAGGGGTTTTTGTTGATAGAATTTGACATTAATTGTGATTATCATTTGAAATGTGCTATAAGTTGTAGAATCTAATTTTCGGAGGCAACAAAAAATTATGTTAATGGATTTCTGCAGAAAGTTTGAAAGATATATAATTATTAATTAAGTTTGGAAATTTGCCAAGAGGAAAATAGAATAGAGCTGCTTCATTTATATCAGATATTATACAGTGAATAATAACAAAAATATTAAAATATTTTTTAAGTGACGAATAAAAAGAATTGAAAAAAAAAATAAAGTTCGCTGCTCAACTCTTTTGTTTATATGACCTTACAAATAATATTGGTTTCATTTAACTTATTTTAACTGCAAGAGCACTCTAAATAAAAGGTTAAACATTTATGTGACTTTAGTCCAACACCTATGTTGTGTTATTAATTTATAATTAAAAAAAAAAATGAACTTTGCAATAAATCACAAACTGGATAACTTTTTCTTTTATTTTTGTTTAAAACCCTTGAAAATTTCATTAACTTCTAGAAACATGTACTAACCCTTTGAAAAAAAAAACTTATTTTTCATTCTAATTAACTTGCATGACATGAAAGGAGAGCACTTTCCAACCCAACACCCATCTCCGACCGTGAATATATTTACAGTCGCAAAGTGGATGGATATTTATGTGATGTTGATGTCAGGTAGCTATGTTTCTGTATACACATATGCCTCCTTAACTGTGCTCAGCTCAAAGTGCATTCAAAGCACGCATATTCCACTATAATTCAACCACCGAACGGAAGTTGGTAATTAAAGTGCATAATGACGACACTCGTCCTTACACAAAAAATAGAAAAAAAAAGAAACGTTTTTTGAAGGTGCACGGCTAAGTACGTAACATACAACGTGCCACTGAATGGGGTCTCTGAACATGTCGACAAGGGTCTGATTCTTGTACAAAAGTGGTGTATTCTTATGCCTTTGCCAGTGTCACATACACCGACAATAATAACTCACTTGATTTTTATCTTCTTTCTCTTTCTCTCTTTTTTACTTATTTTCTGGATAAAAACAAAAAAAAAAAAACAAAATTCATCACGTGACATAATTATGAGGCCCAACATTTTAGCCGTGAAAGCATAATAAGACAGAGAAGAGCCACGCACTGGAGCGAGTAAAAATAATGAGCCCAGACAAATGAGGAATTTCAATGTCACACATATATTCTCTCGTCTTCTTATGTTGACTACTCGAGCCTTTTATAAGCGAGCACACCACACGGTAAAGGTAGCCTGGTTATACTCTCTGACTCCTGGTGTCTTTTGTCTCTCTGCCAAGCTCTTGGACTGCCTTATTTCAGCTTGCACTCTTTTTTTTTTCGATTTAATTTTTTTTTTTTGTTGTTTTCCAGATGGACGACTTGAACTCTATGAGTTTGCATTTTTGCCTGGGCGATATGGCGTGTTGTGTATAATATGAAACACTACTTGAGCCATTATAATTGTCTACTTGGATGCGCGACGAAGACCAACGACAACAACGACACGGGCGGATGTTAATATACTATATTGTTCAAGGAGCGACACAGCACAGGCACACTCTGATATACACCATGTTAGTTGTTATTTAAGTTCTGTCTTGCCAAAGGTTTTCCACCACACATGAAAAACAAAGCAGGAAGCGTGTAATTAGAGATTTTCCTTTTTCTGACAATTTTTTTTTATTATTGTTTTTTTTTTTTGCTGTCAGGTGTTCTAGGGAAATTCCAAGCGGAAAATACTTTAGCTAAGTGCATAATGGCTCATAATGTATATCATTTTTTTTTTTCAATTTTTTTTATTTTGGTAGTGGGAGAGGTTAGGCTTTTCTGTCTGAGTTGGGTAATATTTATGAAGTTGTCATTATGATTCTTTTGGCATATAAAGTGCTTATAATATAACGTAGGTTAATTTTCATGCTGATAGAGAATAATAATGGCAATTAGAACTGATAATAATAAATCAACAGAAAATACACTTTAGTGAGCATAAATTTAGAGGAAGCTTTGAAGCAATGATGATTTGTAGGCACATCTTGGAACCTACATTTTGAACTAAGCGAAGCACTTTTTGCAAAACGAATTGGGAGTAGTTTATTAATTTTTTTTTTCTATTTTGTTGCTAATTTCTTATGACAGTTTAAATTTGGCGTTTTTCGCTCAGTTTGTGTGAACTTAGCGAACCACCAACCAAAACAAAGTAGGTCTATATTTTGTTGCTAACTATTTACGGGAATTAAAATTTTTTTTTTTTGCTACGCTAGTTTTTGTATTTTGGGTATTTCGCTCAGTTTATATGAACTTAGCAAATCCAAAATAAGTTTATATTTTGTCACTGTTTTGTAGCTGGATAGTAAAGTCAGTTTAGATTTTATTGCTACGATAGTTTTTGTAGGTATTTCTGAGTGTTTCGCTAAGTTCATATCAACTTAGCAAAATGAGTCAAATTGCCACAATAATAGAGCAACAAAGTCAAAGTTGACGCAACTAATTAGAAACAAAATAGTAACAAAATATAAACCTAGTTTAAATTATCTAAGTTGTTATAAACTTAGCGAAACACTAAAAAAAATCTTTAGGAGCAACAAAATCCTAATTGAAGAAACTATCCAGTAGCGAAAAAGTTACAAAATATAAACTTATTTTGGAATTGCCATGTTTAAAAAAACTGAGCGAAATAATCAAACACAAAAACCACAGGACAAAAAAGTCAAAATTTTGTGAAATTAATTTTCAACAAAATATGTAGTAGCAAAATATAGATTAAGTTGGTATTCAATTAGTTTGTACTTCGATAAGTTCACACGAACTTAGCGAAAAATGCCAGTAAAACTAAAACTAACAAAGCAACACAATTAATAGCAAAATATCACAAAAATGCTAAGCAACTACTAATTCGATTTGCGAAAAGTTCTTCGCTAAGTTCATACTCATGAAATTTTATTAGAATTAGTTTGAGTTTTCGAGAATATTGTTAAATAACTCGAAACCTTTTTGTATGAAATAATTGTTCCAAGGGAAAATATTTTAAAAAAAACGACTCTTGGATATTTTGTATTTCGCATTCTGATGAATAAAGTCACTTTAATTCCATTTTCACATATCGCTTTTAAGCAAGCATAAAATGGTCTCGTTTAAACAAAAGAGCTGAGCAGCGAACTTTATTTATTTTTTTTTTTCTCAATTCTATTTATTCTTCTTTTTCCTTGCATTCTTCTTTTTCCTTGATTGATAAATACTAGTGATTCACCATTATTTGAAAAGTTTGCTACCAAAACATTGATAAAATGTTCTAATGAACTATTTAAAATATCGTACATTTTTCTAATCATTCCCAAATGATAAACTTCCATCATCTCTTCTTTCAAAAATGTCCAATGATAAATTTTTTCCTAAAATCTTTTTTAATTAAAAGAAAATATCTTCCCCGTTTACCAATACCGATTAAATTACAAAATTTTTCATAATCTATTCGGTTTAATCTTTTCCGCGTCAGAAGAAATTAATTTTCCATCTTGAATTGCAAGCAAGTTGTAGTTGCACTTGCCAGATCCAAAGGATACACCAAAATATCTGTAAAACAGGAAGAGTTATCTGAGATAAAATTTTATAAATAACATCCTCCCTGAAGCTCTTTATAATTCCCCCATCAACATCAACATCATTCCTCTTATATCTAAAGAAGAAGAAGTCCATTTTCACACACAGAGAAACACAAGAGCACTTTACCTTACATACCTACATCTCGAACCATCAATAAATAATTCTTAAGGCTTCCATTACTTAGCACTGCATATTATTTATTGGAACCGTTTCAGTTCGATATAGCAAGAGTCTGGTGTACAAGCATCTTACACCTGCCCCACAATTGAAGATTGATTGTTTTCCGATGGACACACACACCGCACCAAAGGTCCCAGAAGTTACCGACCTGAACACCGCACTGACTCTGTTCGTTCATATGGGGCGTGTAAGTGCGCTCCGTAACACATGCACCAGTTCAAAACCAAGTCAATCAAGTTACATTCTCTATATGCTTTACAAATTTTCGCATAAATTTCATACCAGCATCCATCGAAGGAGTCTGACTTCAAGTACCTTCTACTCAATTGGTGTTCCATTTTGTGGAATTGAAAACGCATTATAATCAGTTTAGCGAAATTCCTTCGAGACTCACTCTGTGAAACAATGAATTTCAAATTCCATTGTAAAGGTAAGTTTCCATGCAATTGGAAGTGCAAGAAGTCACACCAAGAGTATATAGGTACTACCCTAAACAATTTCACGGCACATTTCGTCTTTTGCTTTGCCTTGTGTTTTTCCCAATGGGCGCATTCGCTGCTGTGAAGGACTCCCGATTTGGCACATAACCTTGTTTTTGTTCGAAAGGATGCGGTCACCGTAACCGTCACTGTGCCGCGCCATCACTTCGAATTTCGAATGTGTTTACGTGAGTGTTGATGATAAATTGCAATGAGTGTCGTCGTGAGAAATGTGCTTTGAGTGACAAACATCATTTATTATATCAACGCACAGGGTTGTTATAGGAATTGTGATGTAAAATTTCGAACGGAGTTTTCTTAGAGACTAATGAGAGAAGCCTGTGATACATATAAAAACAATGCGTGGTGTAGGTACTTACCTGACAATATCTGGAATACTTTCAGGTCTTATCCATCCACGGTGCTTATCTGGACTATCTGTGATATTTAACGTAGAAATCTGTGATACTTACAGATAATCCAGAGTAATCTGTGATACCAGAGAGATCTGTGATACTTAAATTAATATGTGATACCTGCCAATGCAACCTGCAATCTTTATAGTAAATATTTTAGTAATCTATGATACATTACGAATTTGTGATATTTAACAAAGAAATCCGTGATATTCACATGAGACCTTTGATATACTAGTCACATTAATTCCTGATACATATTTATATAAACAATCTCTTATACCTGCAGATCAATGAGTGATACTAAGTTGAAATATTTTCATGATACTTTCGCGGCTAATCTGTGATATCTTCAAAATCTGTGATTCTTATGGATGATACTTTTGAGAGCATATTGTAAAATGTGATACCTGCCGATGCAGTCTTTTATTCCTAGCCAAGCATTTCTTGTGATAGTTATCACGTTAGTTCAAACTTGTAATGGGTGATACCTTGATTGAATATTCCTGTTATATTTACATGATTCATCCGTGATATATTTAAGGACAATTTGTGATAATTTCCATTAAAATCCATGACTCTTTTAGGAGCAGTTAGTGACACCGTTGTCCCTGAGTAATCTATGAGACTGTTCAATTTTGTGATATTTAACAAAAAAATTGTGATACTCAAGAAATACAAGCGGGATATTAATGGTATTAATTCATGGTGACTATTTAAGCAATCTGTGATACTTACAGTTGTGATGAATTAAAAGTAGCTGAAATATTCCTGTGATACTTGCAAAAATTATTTATCATATTTTTAAGGTAAATCCGTGATCTTTAAAGGAGTGATTAGTGATAGCAATACCTCGGAATAATGTATGTTAACAAATAAATCTGTGATATTTAATGGATTAATCTGTGATACTCATCAGGATATTAATCGCAATAATTCATGATTCTTATATAAACATTCTGTGATAACTAACGATGCAATAAGTGAAATTTTGCTGATATATTCCCTAAGTATTTATAATAATAATCCATGGTATGTATTTCAAACACTCTGTGATACTTACCTTAGGAATTAAGGAGCGATTGGTGATACTTACAAAAACAATATTTGAGAGTAAAAACTTAAAAAACACCAGATATTGCCTGGAAAAATCCGGAGAAACTTGTGATACGTTCCAGAGGTTGGAAGTATTTTTTCTTGCCATACCACAAGTAATGGAAAAATATTTAACAATATGTTGAAAAAGTTGTGAATTGAAAAAGTTAGAGTTTCCACCTTAAATCTTCAAAAACTCATAACATAATCAAATCCGAAACAATATTTATAACATCGCTGATTTCAACTACATTTCAAAACCAAAAACTGCATCAAAAAGGTAAATTTTTTAGATGTTTGCGACGATGAAGGCGACTGACGACGATATGCAGTGACTTTTTCCCAACAGAAAGTGCAAGTGCCTTGGGAGAGACTCGCAGTCGCAACCATCATGGTCGTGTGGGATTATTACTTTCTGCAATAAAAGCAGCAACCAGCAGCTGGCGGTGGTGGTTTGTGATGAGCACGTTATTTTTTCTGTTTTTTTTTTTACATTTTTGGGAGAAGGTAACGAAGCGAGCTGAAAACGAGAAATGCATACTAAACGTTTTGTTATAGTGCTGGCACCTGCGGTTATTGGCTAAACGATTTGGCCTTGAATATATATATTTTTATAGCTTAACCAGTTACACGTTTTCGGTGTAACACTTCACTGTCAAAGGATATTTTACGAAAAAAAAAAGTAAAACTCACAGCTAGACTATAATAATGCCAGGTGAAATTGATTAATCGAATTGAGGAAGTTTGTTTTTTAAAAATTTTATTTTACACTTTTTTTTTTAATGTTAAAAAAACGTGACTTGAGAGTTGGGAAAAATTGAAATTGCATCAAAGTTGAAAGGGAGGTTTTGATTGATTGGGTTAATATTAGTTTTAGGAACAAATAATAAGCGTCAGCTAAGAAAATTACCAACAGCAGTTTGAATAGGTTCATTTTTTTGGCAATATTTTGTCGTTGCTTTATTTCTAATATGCTCAATTAATTTAAGATCATGCGATGTTATAAGTATCAATAGATATAATTTAAAAACCCATTTCCATTTAAGATGACGCCAGTGGTCTGAGTTCTTATCCCAGTCTCCACCACCTAGAATTGTCCTAAATGCTTAGTGGTGATGCCAAATGCTTGACATAATTTTATCACGATTAAAAAAATAGAAATTGATTTTTTAATGACAAGAAAAATATAAAAATTTCTTGGTTGCCGCCCTACAGCCGCACCACCGCACAATGGGACCAAACGACCAAAACCATCTCAAAATTGGTTTTAACAAATGTGATCATTTCAAAAAAGTAATGATTGTTTAACATAATAGAAATGTGCGCAATTATGATAGCATACATTGTTTTTAATATATTTTGGATAAAAGTACTTAAAATGAGTCTCGAACCTTACATTTTATTTTTTATTGTTTTTCGTTATATTTTATACAACAGTTTAAACTTAGTTTTCTCAGAAGTTTGTGAAGAAACCTTATAAGTGTTGTATATCAATAAAAAGGGTTGGAATCTCTACTTTATAAATCCGTCATTTGTTTTTGAATGTACTTTAAATTGATTGCTTGTAAAAAATTACAATTAATGGGAAGTAATTGTGCCAACTTTAATTTTCAATTGTAGATTTCTACTTTGTCGACGACTGCCGATGTCGAGTTATGAATGAATTTAGAATCTCATATTACTCAAAATTAAGGAATAAAAATAAAATTTTGCGCATATTTGCGCCATTTTGATTTACGGTCAAAAATGTATAAAATAAAAATTTTCCAAAAATGTTTGCAAACTTTTTGAAGTGAAAACTTCTTTAGTATCGTAGTGATTTGAAACAAGATGAAACGAAAACGCGACACGACTTCAACTTGTTATAACTTTTTTGTTTTAATAGATAGATGAATGAAATTTGTACTGTAGATGGGTTATTAAATATATTATAATTGTACAAAATTTAAATTAATTTCATATTCAAAATTCGGAGATAACGGTAAAAAGATGTTCTTTTCCAACACACGTTATATCTTTTGATCTAGTGCACATACAAATTTGATTTAACTTTAATACGCAAGCTGATAACATAACCTTTTATTTGATATACCACACATAACGTTACGTGCTCTACAAGTAACACAATATTAAATTGAAAAAAATTAAAAATACCTCAAAACACCTGTGGAGATCTGTTGGCGATGGCCAGCTACCAGTGTAGGAAGTACCGTAATCTCAGTCTGGAAATTCGACATGGTTGACTTTAAAAAATTCTAACTTCTCTTGTAGACATATTTGAAGTAAGATTTATTCATCATTATCCAAGGTGAAACAATAAGCTTTCACATGGTATAAAATTTGTTATATAGGTTGTCAAACAAAAAAATTGATTTAATAGCATGAGAACATAAAAATAAATGTTTTTTTTTGATTTTTGGATGAAATTCCATCGAGTTTAAAAAATTCTAGCTCTTTTTGTAGATGTCTCATAGACTTGATCGATATATATATTTTGAGCTAAGACAACAAGCTTGTATAGGTTGTCATATAAAAAACATGGATTTGAAGGTGATAGAATAAAAATAGGTAGATTTTTTCTATTTTATTTTTTTTTTTGCAAGAAAAATGATTTTTTAAGGTTTCACTTCTAACACGTGTTAATTGCACACATGATTTTTTTTTTTTTACTGTCATCTACAGGGTGTCTCAAAATTAATGATTCGAATGAAATATTCTCATAGGCTTTTTAAAGGGCTCTTAAAATTTTGTAACTTGTTTATCCCAAATATTTACGGTTTTCGATTAAATGCACTTCTTGTGAAATTTCGAAAAATTCCTACTTTAAAACAGTATTTTGCTTCCCCTGTTCATAATTTATTTTTGTTTTTTTACAAATGTGTCCCTAAAACAATAATTGATAATAAAGAACAATTAACAAACAAAAATATTTCGCTTGCCATTTCGCCACAAATTAGTTTAAACAAAAAAATATGTTTTTTATTGTTTTTTCTTACTCTGAAAAACCTTGTTTCGTTGAATTCAAATTATAGTATCTTTCGTTATAACTTCAATTTCCGAAACTTTAATACTTTTTTTTTAAACCGTGATAACTACGTAGGTTTTAAAAATTATAAACCAGTTTCAAAATTTACAATTTATATTTTCAATATAAGTAAGAAATTGAGTTTCATTAAGACTCAAAACTGCTAACTAAATAAAAAGTGTTTGGATTAAATAATTTATTGTTTCTTATTTACCAATGTTTTAGTGAACGTTTTGTAAAAACAAAAATCAATTATGAACAGGGGAAGCAAAATACTGTTTCAAAGTAGGAATTTTTCGAAATTTCACAAGATGTGCATTTAATCGAAAATGGTAAGAACTTGGGATATGTTGTTTAAATTTATTACTTTTGGGACACTTTATGTATGTATATAGCGAATTCCCAACAAGATTGACATTCGGAACGGATTTCAAGTCCCATCAAAATCCATCCCATCAAGTGCCGAAAATCAAAATCTGCAGATTTGATTTAATTTAATTTCAACCCATTTTTTCAAACTTGTATTTGTTTACGCTATCTTAATTCTTATCTCAAGCATTTGTTTTATTTTGTAAAAGTCTTCTCTATAAAACATAAATTATTTTCATATTCTATTTCGTTTTGATACTTTTTTCCTCTTTAAACCCATTTTGTTGTTTGATTTTTTTTTAAAATACACACTAATTTTGAGTTAATTAAGAAAGTGGTTAATTTAGTTTCTACGTTTGTGAATACTTATCTCTTTAACATTTTTCTTTCTTTTCTTACTTATAAAATAAATTCTACCTATATACAATGAGTTTTATATTCTCTTTCGTTCGTATGCTTTTTTTTAATTTATAATCTTTTAATTTTTGCTGTCTTATCAATTTATTATATCCAGGATAACTTCACTTATATTTAAAAACAAAATACAAAGACTTAAATATAATTTTGTATATGAATTTAGCCATTAATTGATGAATTTGAGCACTTTTTCATAATTTCTGTTTTATAATAAATACATTCCTAATTTTTTTAGCTCTGATTTTTATAACATGTTGAAGCATATACATTGTAGTACCTATATCCGTGCCAAATTTCAAAAAAAAATATTGAGAAACAAAAAAGTTATGGAATTTTGAAATGATTTACATCGTTTGGTCCCATAGTGCACCGCCGCACCACATCTGCACCACGTCCGCACCATTTCATTTTGTATGAAAAATTCGCTGCACCATGATACATAATTTTGGATAGTTGAAAAATAAAAAATAAAAAAAAACCTACCAATGAGATTCGAACCCGAGTATATAGAGCACTTTCAATTCGAACTCCAACACCTTAACCACTCGACCATCAAGTCATGTTCATACGAACTGGCAATTTGCTGCTTAAGTCAAAATAACTTTGAAGACGACTTAAACACTTGTATAAGTAAGAGAATATAAATTTTTTGGTAATGGTGCAGCGGTGTTGCACCAAATTTTTCATTAAAAATTAAATGGTGCGGACGTGGTGCAGTCGTGGTGCGGCGGAATATTCCATTTTTACTCGGGTAATATTTTACTTCTGGATGTGTATTTGTCTATTCTCTGAGACTCTTCCTTCAGCTTGAAGCAAACCACTTATAATTATTTAACAGAAACAATTTAATAACTAGATAAAAATTATAAGAACAAGTGCGTGCGACTCATGCGATCAAGATATTTTCATGGTTGAAAGACTCTCACTTCCATAAAACAGTGTGACAAGTCTATTCATAAAAAAATATAAACCCATCAAATGGAATTTCTCATTAACTCAGCACCTTTTCATAAAAAAACAACAACCCTGAATTAAATTATAACCTATAAAAAAATTTACAAATAGCTTTTCTGCGCTCTTCCGCAAAAGCTGGTCAAAAATTGTGTGAGAAAAATCAACATTTTCAACCAACTCTTAACTCGACAGCGAGGAGACAACAACAAAAAAGTCTCCATCCAACCATCACACCGTCGTCATACTTTTCATTCCATGTAATTTCGTTTATAAGGAATTCCACTCATTGCACTATTATAAGCTTTGTGTATAGCCTCTTTTCTTCACTCTCAAGCGAGTTGCAAATACAAAAATTGCATCTCGCCCCATCAATTACGCTACAAGGAACTCTAAATGCATTTAGTTTCTAGAATTTTTTCTTTCCATGCTTTTTGTGTATCATATCCGTAGTAGAGTTGGGGAATATATAAAAATTCCATCATCATCATCGTTATCGTCATCTCCATTTTGCGCCTTGTTGCATTAAAACTAAACTAGAAGAAGAAGAAAGAAAACCTTGAGGCTCTAGAGTGTGAGAAACTCGTTCAAATATTTGTCGTGTAGTCGTCGCGTCGTCCCTTTGTGCGCGCGAAAAATCAAACGAACCGCGAACCCAGGCCCGTCAGCCGTATCCCCATCGCTTAGATATTGCCTCCAGCTCTCTTATACATCCGCATCTTGGAAAAACCTCATCCATTTTTACATTCTTTTGAATTCTTGGGTGCCGAGCCGATGCACTTGGATTGGATGTCTCATCCCCAAACAACTTTTGTGGATTGTATTACACAAGTCTCCGGCGGAGTTGAAACCACCATCGCGCACCGCGACCGCGACAAAAAGCAACGATTTCAATTGTTTTGTTTGTGTACGACGCGACGACTAGTACAACCATGGACAGCTTTGCGGACTCATTCCCTATCCACCTGTGCGGCGGTGGCGGTGAAGGAGATTAATAATGCTTGCAAGTGGTTTTGGTAAAGCGATAAGAAGAAGAAGGTTGAGGCAAGAAGCCTATATCATAAATCTGCAGCAGTTTTATGCTGAAGCATAGTCGCGTTTGTCCATGACCCTCCCTCGCCGAAAAAAGGTGTGAACACCAAACACTATCGCAGTCTTGGCTTGCAACAATAATTTTCTCCGAAGAGGCAGGAGCTCGAGCTCTCTTGTTGAGGTGTTAAATGCAAACAGAAGACGAGGAAATATGCATACAAGAGGTTTACTTTTGCGCCCGGCATGACAAACGATCTTAGTGATTCTAGGCGAGAAGTCGCACCATCAGCCAGGTCCTCCATTAGAGAGTCCCAATGCCACAGAGCTGCGGTGTTGTGATTCGAGGCATTTGGCATTGTTATATCCGCCAACAACAACGTGAGAGAATTGATATGATTTTTTTGTTTTTTTTTTTTTTTTTAATTTTTGTCGACTTTGTCTCCATCATTTTTCAGAAAAGATGCAAATCTAGGAGCTCGATGTAAGCAGTAAGTTGTGTTGTACTTGGTGCTCTCTTGCAGCTGATAAAATACCTTTGATTACTCTTGGCGCACACTTTGAGGTGATTTGTTTGGCATTCAGCCGGATAAGATAAGGCGCATACTCTCAGAGTGTCTTCTCTTTTGAATGGTGTTCACTGTTTGTCGAGGTTAAGAATTCTTCATAACTTTTTTTTAAAGTTGGGGTAAGCGGGGGCTCTGACTTTATTTTATTGCTGGTGAGTGTTTATAGAGGTTGAGGTTATCGCTAATCGGTATTCATAAACGAAATGACATCGTGTTTGTGTTTGAATAAATTGCGCCTGTTTAGATAGGATCTTTGTGTAAAAGAAAGATTTGTTAAGTCTTTTTTGGTCGGTTTTAAATGATGGAGGAGGTAGGTATTGTCGGGGCCAGAGGTGGGAAGGACATTTATGGAGAGAGACTTTTATCTTAGATGGTAGGTAGGTAATCTCTGCTGAACAATGATGGAACGTTTTAAATATTTGATCTTGACACTTTTGTCGAGATAAATTTGTTTTTCTTTGTTCACAAGAAGAATTCTGAGAAAATTTTTCATTATTTATTTTTTCACCAACTAATTTTTTATTATGTTGAAATAAATCAAATAAAAAGTGTGAACAAAATAATATTTGTTTGGAAATTCAAACAAAACATAAATTGTTAGCAAGAAAACAAACATCAAAGTATGTTTTCAAGGAAAATAATATTTTTTTATTTATTTTCTTTTAGAAAGTGAAAAATTTGTTTCATAAACAATACACTTGTGTTAAAAAAAAAATTTATATAAATTATTGTAATTTTTGTAGAAAATAATTTAGGACCCTGACAAGATTTATCAATGAAAATAAAGCACATGGTATTAATGAAGAAGTGTAAATTTGCTAAACAAACAACTTTAATTCAGAATAGAATTTGTGGAATGTAATTAAATTATTTTCACGAAAAGCAGGTGGCCATGGCACAGAGGAATAGCCAGACATCGTGGGTTCGAACCCAGCGGTCGACTCAGAAGTTTTTTTCTAAATCGCCAGCTTAATTGAAGCCACCTGTGGGATAACATTAGACAATATTTTCAGCGATGTTTCCCCCTCTGTGCAACGTAGTTATGTGTTATATATGTTTTGTGTTGTTCTTTCTATTCTTTGTCTCTCTCTGTTGTATAAATGTCTTAATATGTAATGTTATGTATTTTCACGAAAATAATTACAGCTATTTTATTTTCACTCTGACTGAGAACTATAAATTAAGTCGGAAATTAAATATCAGAGATAAAAAACAATTGTGGAACGCATGTATGTATTTGTTTTCATTTCACACAAAAACCTTATACTCAGATCTTTTGAACCGAAAAAAATGAATGGGTTCCACATTATGTTTCGGTGCCTTAAACTTTTACATTAGCATTTGTCCTAAATGACAATAAATACACTTAGGTAATTACAGGTTCGTTACAAAGTTTGTGGAACGTAAAATTTCACAAAGACGATTTTTTGGAATACCTATATTAATTCCTTTCCAATAATTAAAAAGGTATCTGATTTAAGAGGCAATATGGTTGAATGTGTTTTTCGATACTGCTTTGATTGATTGAAATAATTGTGGAACGTTTCGTAAGTATTTCAAACGTATCTATTAGGTAATAGGTAATTTCAGAAATTTTGTTTACTATGAGTTTTAGCAATGAAATAATTGCTGGACTACATATATTATCTTAAATAAGTGTTTCATTTCCCAAATAAGGCTTACAAGATACTGTGGAACGTATTCGTGATCACATACGGATAAAGCTAATTAAAATTGTGGAACATATTTGTTTTGAATCTCACGAAAGCAAGGAAACGAATTGGATACTAAGGTAAGTAGTATGTAGGCATGACTTCGCAAATAAGACATTTTATAGAGATTGTGGAACATATTTGCATGCTATTCCAGGAGATATAGAAACAATTGGATCTAGAGTTGGAATATTTCTTGAACATAGATATAGTTTATACAAATTTCACTTTAGCCTCAAGTGGGTACTTAAATGCTTTGGAAGTTGTGTGTTTTATTTTTGTACTTAGTAAAAATAATCACTAGGATTTTGAACTTGTTAATTTTTTTAACTCGAGAGTTTCAAACAGTTATAATCCTGCTTGAAAAAAATTTATTTTTCAAAATGTACAGACACATATTTATGTTATTTAAAAATGAAATTATTTTAAATTTTCAAAAAGGTTAATTAAAAAATAATTTTGTTTTTTTTTTTTTTTTTTCTTTTTCTCTTGACAAATTAACCAAAAGCTCTAATTTCCAATGGTTATCTTAAATATAGGAACTCTAAGGTACAAGAGTAAAAACGTGTGACCCAGTCATGTATTTTTTTTATTTTTGCAAGTAACAAAAAATCAGTTTGGGTGGAACTCCGAAAAAATGTTCCGGGGAAAGTGAAAATAAAACTGAATTTCGAGCTTAAAATGTCAATTACGTAATTGGTTGACCAAGCAGGCATTTATTATGCATTGTTTTTCAAAAGAAAAATTTAAATAACATTAAAACTCGTCTTGTCATTTTCATAATTCTCTTCATTATTTTCTCACTAAAACTTAAAAACATCTTTATTTCTCCTAAAAAAAAACATCAAGAGCCCTCGAATTTCAATAGAACCGATATTAATAGATTGCGCCCTAACCACTCTAATATCTAATCGAGGCGAATAACAAAACTCGTCTATAATACATACAATAAACTCCAATCCTTTGGAAATATAATTCCCAAAATCACACAGATAAGCATCATTAAGTGGACTGGCAATTCCACTTAATGACGTCGAAATTTATTCGCCCATTTGTCCATCTTTATAATCAAATAAGAAAAAAAAAACATAAAAACCGCCAGACATAAAACATCTACTCGGCGATTCGCGTTTAAACCTAAAGTAGGTCCAATAATTCGGCACCATCATCACCACACAACCCTTCGTGTTTTTATTTTTTTTTTGTTGCAAAGAATTCAAAAGAACCACATTTGGACAGAAATAAACCGACAGACGTTCATCAAAATTCCAACGAAACCCCATCAAGACTCAGACGAAGCTATAAGCAAGCACCACCAAAAAAGAAAAATGCCATTGTTCTTTTGGTTTTGGTTTGGTATTTTGCCAAAAAAAAAAAAAAAAAAAAAAAAAAAAAAACGAATTTAAGAGTCTTCGTCCTCGTCTGAATGATTTTTATCATCATTTTTTCAACAACAACAAAAATCATCTTTTTCGACTTATTTTTCGTTCTTATTATTTGCAGTTCATTGGTGGCATTTTTAACTAACAGGACGGAGATTTTTTCTGAATTGGTAATATTCCCAAAGGTCTGTTTGTCAATAAGGGGCTCTTTTGGGCTTTCCCTTGTCTTTTTTCATTTCTTCGATTTCAACTTGGGATTAATTTATGCTGAATTCGAATTGATTTTATCCTTTATTGATCGGCAAAGTCAAAGAAGGTGCTCTTAATGCATTATTCTGACTTCATTATGACACGTTCCCTATTTTTATACCTTCTATAGCAGCTATCTGCTTTGCTACTCTTTTTGTTGATTTTTTTTTTTACCCTAAGACAGGTGTCGTCGGTCGTCATCAGTCGGTAAAGTCTTGTGGTGGTTTGGTGTTGAATTTTGAGAGTCCTTGCGTTTTCTATGATTTTTATGGGCGATTTTTTGTTTTTTATTAGCTCAGGAACAACACTTTTGGGCGGTCTTCTTTTTTCTATTCCCTCGCTGTTTTATCCTCTGTGTCGGTGGCTTGGGATTTGTAACTTTTTTTTTATGATGCATTCAGAGATTTAATTTTTATGGAAATTCCGTTTTTTTTGTGTCCCAAAAAAGAAGAAAAAAAAAAAAACAATTCAAAATCGATGAGTTCTCTTAAATTGTTCCTGAATAAATAATTTGGAAAAATAACAAAAATCAAAATGTTGGTGTTGCATGTTCTTTTTCATTTTTATCGGTCTGAGGTTTTGAATCGATGTCGATATGGGACCTGCATAATGAACAGTAGCCGTCATCCTAGCAACACACTTGACATTAATTTTAAATTTTTATTGTTGATTTTCTTTTGTTAACTTTTAATTCTATTCAAGAGGGTTTTTTTTTTAGCTGAGGGACTTTTGTCAAAAGAACCCTATAAAACCCTTTAAGTCTATACTTGATGGCTTCTAATAGATGCACTCTAATTGGATATTTAGTAAAATAAGTTTCCAATTTTTTTTCATTCTTTAAATTAGAAGCTATAATAGGCATTTTCCGGAACTACTACAAGCCTTCAAGTCTTCTTCTCTGATGCTTATTAATGAATCGGCTTAGACTTAATAACAACCACTTACAACTTTAACATTTGTCGGTATAACGCGTCTTGATGTCTAGCTTGGATTTTCTTCTTCAAATACACTTAGTTTGTGTATGATGAAGTCTGTCGTGATGTTGATTTTTTATACCTCGATGTTTTGTTATTCCAAATAAGGCACTTTGTGTGCTGGTGGAATATTTAATTAAAAGAAAAATCTAACACGAACTTTGTATGGTTATTTGATTTTTAATTTCAATTTAATTCTTTTTTTTGTTGATTTTTGTAGAAAACTAGTTCAGTGGATAAGCACATAAACTGTTATGTTATTTAAAGTCAAAAACTTAAATATTGAGACATTTGAATTAATTAGAGCATGTAAGTTCAAAAACTTATTAATTCAATCTATATAATTGGTAAGAAAAAATATGTTTTCAAACATTGAATTGAGAAACATAAAGACGTGTTTTGTACGATTTTTTTTTAACATGATGAGGCGTTATCGGTAATAATACTTCGTGTTTGCCTAAAATCTGGGTTAGGAAGTATTGAACTTCAAAATAGATACCAAAAGATATATTTAAATCGATGAAAGGACTCAGCTGATACAGCATACAGGTAGTCAAGGTTTTCTTATTTTTTAAAATAAATGAAATTTCTTTTTATGAAAATTTTAAGATTTTTGGTGTACGAAAACCTTGTTCAAATATGTTTTTTTTTTTTTTTTTAATGTAGCTTGTAAAAAGAACTATTTTTATTACATTGATATTTTTTTTTTTTTTTGATATTGGAAAAATTAAAAATTTTATGCTGTTTTTGGCTCAGTTTTTCTATTTTGAATCAAGTTATTTCTTTTAAAAGTCCTCAGACTGAAATTTAATCTTTGACTTTTTCTGAAAAATTTGCAAATAATAATAGCTTCCAATGTTTGCCTATTTAAATTTTATAGGGATTTTTATTAAAAAATATTATTTTTATTTTTTATTGTAAAATGTAGTGTTACAACTTTTATATTACATAAAAATCTGTAAATTAGTCTTTTATCTCTTTTTTAATAACCTTTTTGACCTCATTGCTTGTAAAACCATTTACTTTTCTTCAATAAAGGCCTTATTGATATTTTTATAACAAATAAAAAAAAAAATACCTCTATTGCTTTCATTGCAAATAACAAGCACCGTTGGCAAACCTGTGGAGATAGGTATTCTGTGGGAAATTTTCATTTTTTTAAATTTAATATTATTCTGGTTGTAGATCACGTACTGCAATGTTTTATATATCAAATGAAAGGTTGCATTATTTAATTGAAAAATAAAGTTTAATCTAATTTGTAAGTTTTCTATGTAAAAAGATATGAAAATTGAAATTTTGCATAAATAAAGTGCTGTCTATTGCTACCTTCCCTACAAATTTCATTTATCCATCTGTCAAAATAAAAAAAATTTAACTAAAAACGGGTTGAACACGGTAAGAAAATTTTTTTTCCCGTTTCTCGGTAAGAAATCCAAAATCCAAATGTTAGTGTGAGATTTTTTGCAAGCTTTCGTAAATTCTTAAAAATAAAAAAAAAAAACACTCAAAATAAGCACTAAAAAATATTTTTTTTTTTTTTCAAAAATTCATAGGTACCTATATTTGTTTCGAAAACCAAGACCAAAAAAAATATTTTTTAGATTGTTTTTTTTTTTTTTATTGTCTCTTGAGTAAAACTCAAGTTTTTGTATGAATTTCCCCTAGCAATAATAACTACTTTGTCAAAGTTCTATGCCTTCTGTTCACAAAGCAGTATTAATTTGTTTAAAAACTTTTTTAACACTTCTGCCATTTTTCTATAGCAAATTTCTCTATTAGTAAAAACCAACTCTTTATGAGTTTTTGTTTTTGCTACTATGTAATTTTACCCCTTTTTACCTTATTTAATGATTGAATTTTTAAAAATCCTTTCTTTGTTTTCTCGTTTAGGATATATCCTTCAAACAAGCTAAAGGTAGTATATTTTTGTATATCTATTATAATTAAAGCTCACAGACTCAGACGAAACGGGATAATGAGACACGTTTCTGTTTCCGTTTAAAATATCTAAGATATGACAACAGTCAATCGTTTCCAAATTCTTTGTTTGATCATTCTTATATTTCACTTCTGCTTGAAATTACCAATGTATTTCTGAACGCTACCTATATTTAACCATTCAAAATGAGGCCAGTTAAATAAAATAGGACACACTATGACAGATTTATTACAAAACAAAAAAAATAAAACTGTGTGATATCTTTTTTAGTAGCAATAACATGCGTGTTTTTCAAAGTGTAATGATCCGCATCCGATCCAACTTGATTGCGCGGCCTCCTAAAGTCTCAATATAAAGTGCTTTAACTTCAAAGATACAGAAACCACAACTACTAACAATATTTTTTAAAAAGTGCTACTACCTGTTGTGTGTTGAGATGTTGTATGTTGTTGTTTTCATAAATTGAATTTTTAATGCCCGACTTTGAGTGCTCTAGAGCATGGATCAGCACTTATGTGGATGTTGTTTAGTTTGTTTTTATTTAGATTGGATGAGACTTTATGTGTTCGTTAAGACACAGAGACGCGGTCTGGGCTGATTGAGAACATGAAAATATTTTTAAGGGTTTATTTGACGCAATGCGATGGTGGCGTGGCATGGAAATCATTTTAACGCTAACAAGACAACTGTCTGGAAAGTGATCAGCATAAAGGTAGTGTGTTTTTTATGTTTGGCAAGTGCGGTCGATTTTGAAATGATGTTCGAAAAAATACTAAAAATTTACAAGAGGTGAAGATGCAGATCACTTTTATGTGAGAAAATTATTTTAGCAAAATATTTTTTTTTTTTTTTTTTTAAATTTTCCCACAGATGAAAATTTTTGAGGCTTACATTTTTGAGGATTTAATAAATTTAAACTTATTTTTGAGAAAATTTCAAACTTTCTAAGAAAGTATGTTCAAATCAGCTAGAAGGACCATGAAGTCCTTCAACGACTGTGTCCCAAATATTTCCAAATAATTAATTTGTCGGAAATAATGGTTTTCTAATTAAAAAATAAAAGAAAAAACAAATCAAATCAAAAATTGTTTTTTTTTTTTTTTTTATTTCCATTGTGAGTCACAGTAAATTTATCAACAAGACGTTCAAAAAATGAAAGAATTCTGATTTAAACGCTGAAGGAAATCCTTTCCATATGAAAAAAAAAACAATTTTCCGCTCAAAGTAAAATCCTTGTTCTACAAAAATGAAAAATCAACAACCAACACCAGACGGCTGAGAAAATAATGAAAAAATAAAAAAAAAAAAAAAATAGAAAATAGAGTGAAAAATAACGAGACCAAGGTGAATAAACACAACACAAAAAATATGCAAAGGAAAAACCCATTTTTTTTATTTTTTGCAAGTTGTCGCCATCATCGTCGACGTTGAGCGAGCGTCGACGACGACGCTCTCACGGTTGAAATGGGCGACAAAGAAATTCACCGACACGGTTTCGCGGCGTCAAGAATGCAAGTTAATGTGCGAAAATTCGCACTTTTCATCCTGCTGGCTGGCTGGTTGGGGTGCTTTGTTTGATTGAAGTAATTGTTCAGAATGAAAAGCAGCAGCAGTAGCAGTATAGGTACAGGTAGTAG
This sequence comes from Episyrphus balteatus, assembly GCF_945859705.1. Classification (NCBI taxonomy): domain Eukaryota; kingdom Metazoa; phylum Arthropoda; class Insecta; order Diptera; family Syrphidae; genus Episyrphus; species Episyrphus balteatus. The sequence continues at coordinate 65,710,523 of NC_079137.1, read as the reverse complement.
GTACTCATGTGTACTTACACTTACCTTCTACTCTCACACTTCCTTCATTCTTTTATTTTGAAAACATTAAAGATCTTTTAAGACCCCCTCTTTCGATATATTATGGGGGAGACTTTAACACAACCAACGTTGATGGCGGTACCTCTATTGAGAACATTTTTTGTTAAGCTCGCACTTTTCATGTTAAGCATGAAGCGATGTCACTAATTAAGACTACAATTTTAGCACTTGAAAATGTTTTTGATGAACACCAAGTGCATTTTAATTAAATTTAAAAAAAAAAAGAAGTTTAAAAATGTTTCAATTAAATGTGTCATGCGGGTTGCAAATTTTGTATTTATAAATAAAAGAAGAAAATCGCTTCGTAATGGGAAATTTTTTCTTTGATTCATTTTATTAAATTATTTTGTTCATTGTTTGTTGAATTTCTAGTCTAATGATTCACATGCATCAGATTTTTTATTCTTGATTTGATTGTATTTCTCATATATACATGAGCTGGTACCTATCTTTTTAAATCTTACTTAGAAGAATTAATCATATAATAATACTGTCGTTCATAGGTAAATACATTATATGGAACAAAAAACATGAACGAATTTCTGGTTTTAAGTAATAGCAAAATGTGAAAATGTATCATTTTAAAAAATGGCGACTCTAAATAATTTTATGGAGAATGAATATATAAATATTTGAAAAGCTTATTTAAGAATTTCAGCCAAGTTATGCGCATATTCAACTAGAAAATCAACTAGAAATATTACACTCGTTTTATTTTATTGGTTGAGCAAACAAAATTTGTATCTTAACTAACAAAAATTTGTTAAAACAAAAGTTACGCATACACCATAGTGACCATTTGTGTTTAAACGATGAATAACACCAAATTGAGACCAATTGAGCTTTGTTGAGTGATATATACTTTTTTAAGTGAATGTTGATGATATTTATGTGTATTTTTTTTTTGCCGATAAATGAAATATCAAAAATAGACAAAAGTCCATAGAATTTTTAAGTTAAAAAAAAATCCTGCTTTTCTTGGTTATTTCATTCTCACCATGAAATTCGAGTAAGAAAAAAACATAGAAGCGTGAGTACAATATGGACACTGTCTAGAAGTTTTAAAGAAACTAGTATGAGCCCACAGCAAATTTTGGGAGTTTTATAACCTTAGGTATGTGTTCTTATAACGAATTCAAAAGTGTGGCAGCTTTAAATAAAGGCTCTAAATGGTTTTCGATGGGTTAATAATCATGAGTTTTCTTTCAACTCTATCGGACAGGCGAAAATTGTCTGTACGTGTACGTATTCAATATTGCTTAAACATTAAGAAATGTGTTGTTTTTACCGACTTCAAAACAGGAGGAGGGATTCAATTCTTCTGTATTTTTTTTTTTTTTTTTTTGTTTTGAAGTTATACTTCTTATGGGACGGTGTGTATGAAAATTTGCTTTTTGACAAGAATGTCAAAGGGATTATGACGCTATCGACATTTGGGCAGCAGGGCTGTCGTTTCACCTTTAGAGTTGTCAGTACTTTAGTATTTAAAAATGCAGTACGCCGCAGTACGGCAAAAAAAAGAAACACAACACATGTTTCATGTCGCAAGTTGCGTGTGGCATGTGGCAAGTACCATGTGGTATGAAACATGGTGCAAGTGCATGTTGCATGTGACAAGTAGCACGAGGCATTTGGCATTCAGTATGAAACATGTGGAAGTGTATCTGGCATGTTGCAAGTTGCGTGTGGCAAGTTGTATGTGGCAAGTTGCATGTGGTAAGTTGCATGTATAGCAAGTTCCATGTGACAAGTTGCATGTGGCAAGTTGCATGTTGCAAGTTACGTGTTGCCACTACTAGTGCTCAAGCACACACAGTTCTCATAATATAACCATATCGCACATATGCGCAATTAGTTTGCTTTCGTTAAGCATATGCCGGCCGTACGTTCTGAGCCGCAAAACTTGAGTAAATTTCACAGAATAAATTGAAAACAACATGGACACAAGGAGGGTGGAAGAATTAAGTTAGTGTTCACTTGATAAAAATGTAAAAAACGAAGTGTGGATTAATTATTTTAATAATAAAAATTAAAAATATCAAATGAAATTCATTTACATATACTGAATGAGAAGTATAACTTCAGTCGCGTGTACATGTGTACACACACTCTTTTTTTTTTATTTTTTTATGTTTGTAACCTCATAACTTTGGATTGAGTGAACCATAATTTTTAAAAAGCTGATGCCTGCAGTGTGGACCTATTTCAGTTTTGTTCAGTTCTGGCTAACGTACTTGCTCAATTTCATTTTAAATTTTTTTTTTTTCAAAAATGTTTGTTAATTTTGTTTACATTTTATACTTCAAAATGACAAGAAATATCTGTCTGCAAATTTTGAATAAAATGGGCTTAGTCTTTGATGAAATATTCGATATTAATTAAATAATATATCAATTTGGCAGAAAACGGCAACGCTATATTTCCGTTCTCCGATATTTTTGTGAAAAAGTAAAACCGCAGTTTTGTTAGAATCACTTAAACTATTACGAACACCAAAAATAGAAATAGTTAGGGAAAATTGCAATACCTCGAAAAGTTTGTATGGTAGGTATACCTTCTAGGCGAGATATTTTAAAAAAAACACAAAAACAACCTTGGAAATTACGAAAAAACTATCTGTACCAAATTTCATGAAAATCTGCCGAGCCGGTTAGGCTGCAGCTACTTTTACAGATGGACGCACGGACGCACCGATGCACAGACCGACGGACGTCATGTCGAAACCCACTTTTTTGGACTTCTCTTTTATCGTAATGTTAGTTTTGATTAAAACCTCGATTTTTTTTTTCATACGAAACCAACACTTCCCCTATAGAACAAGTAAAAAACATCAAACCCAGTTTCGATCCATGGAAGTCGGTTTTGTTTTTTTAATAAAAATGATTTATTGTTGATATTTTTTTATGTTTTTATGTACTTTGAACTATAAAAAACTATAACAGCAAATAAAAAATAAAATAAAAAAAATTATATGTGATTTAATAGAGATTCGTCTTTTGTAGTAAAACACAATAATTTCACAAGGACTCTAACTTAAAAATTTCAACAAACAACTAACATATAGTAGAGTAACTAAAGCAAATTATTAGGGAACCCGGCCGAACAGCTTAGATTTTGATGATCTTTTTTTTCAAACGTCGGTAATTAAAAATACTTTAAAGTCTATAGATTAAAAATTGCCGGTGTTGCCGTATTGTTTTTTAAAATTGAAATTATTTTTTTTTTAACAAAACCATTTTTTTGCTTAAATTTCATAAAAGAAATGATAGCAAAAGATTCTCTAGGTAATTTAAAGAAAATATATAAAAGGCAGTAAGGGACAATCTTCCATCGTTTAAGCGATAAATGCAATTTTCTAACATTCTGACCTCAAACACAAAAAAAATATTTTGAAAACAACGGCAACACCTACAATATTTTAAAATACATTTTAAAAAAGCCAGAAGCTCATTCTTATGTCTTAAATTTAAATCCACTAAATTCAATCAAGACTTTTTGAAAAAATGGTCCTCAAACTCAGAATTGAAAAAAAAATGTTATTAGAAAAATTTAAAATGACTTTTTTCCAAACTTTTTCTAATGAAATATGAATTTATTTAAAAAAAATTTTTGGCCATAAATATTATCAGTTGAATTTCGAAGCAAAAAAGTTAAAATATATCACACTTTCGAAAAAAAAAAAATGAAAAATTAGTTTAATTTCAATGGTTTTTTTTTTTATTAAAACTGAATTTTTGCATTGAAATAATTAATTTTCTCAAAGACTGTGGTAAATGGGAACTTTAAATTTTTGCTATTTAACTTTCAACAGAAAGGATTATTAAATGAATAAAAAATAATTTTATGTTTAGATGTTGAACTTAAAAAAAAAATAAGTTACATTTTTTTTCAAAACTTTTATTAAAAAAAGTTCTTCGAAAATTTTTTTCATAAACCGTAATACATATTGACATTTCCTTTTATAATTTTAAATCATAATAAATGCGGCCAAAAAAATTTGAAAATAAATGCATTTTATATTACGACCAAGTTTAAAAAACGACATGTTAAAATTTTTTCAATATTTTTTTTTTTTTTTTTCAAAAATCTGAGTTCAATTACCATTCTTTCAAAAGCCGTTGATTCAATTAACTTATTTTTAATTTTACATATATGACTAAGCTTCTAGCTTTTAAAAAATGTATATTTGAATATTGTAGGTGTTGCCGTTGTGTTCAAATATTTGTTTTTGTATTTGAAGTCAATTAATAAGAAAATCTTCAATTAAATTTAAAAAATCAAAACGGCAACACCGGCAATTTTTAATCTATAGACTTTGAAGTATTTTTAATTACCGACGTTTGAAAAAAAAGATCATCAAAATCTAAGCTGTTCGGCCGGGTTCCCTAATATTGCCAATTTTTGAGTTTTAGTTACTCCACTAATACTTATTTAAAACAAAAACAATTTTTAATGCTTTTTCCACCTATTTACAATCGGTCCGACTAATCTTTTTGTTTTCTGTTAACCTCCAGCATTGATGAGGAAAATTTTTTTTTTACGTTAACTTAAATATTAACAACCCTTGCTTTTACCGAGATTTTTAAGATCAATTTTTTCATCCATATACAAAAAAAAAAAAACAAAATTATAAAAAAACGCACCTTGACTTACTTAGCTAAAACTAGAGCAACTGATAAACATGTACACGTACCTACTTATCAAATAATTTATTTTTCATTCAAGGCAATCGACTAGACTATTCTTACTGATTTCTAATTAAAAATATCCTTCATCTTTGCTACTGAAAATTACAAAGGCGGCAATAATAATCCAAAATGTCCCAAAACAAAACCAACCAAACCAACCACCAATCAATGTCTCATTCCCATACCAATATAATTGCTGCACATTCAAATACTAACAATAAGCAGTAACGAACCACACTAACAAACCATAAGGATAATAATTATTATTTTTATGAAGAATGTTATTTCCATTTCAAAAAAATATTCTATGGTTGCGAGAATGTGTGAATTGAAATGTGAATAAAAATAAATGTGGCATATTTATACGGCTGCAAATTTTAATCCATTTCCTATATTATTTTTTTTTTCTCTCAACCATTGTCCTGGATTTATCTCAATCCGTTCTTTTGTCAAAAGGCGCAATGAAAGGCATAGCAATTTATTCTACAGTTATGGACTGAATCAATGCATATCCTTTTTTGTTCTTTATTTTTATTTTTGTATGTCCTCTCTCCGATGCACTAGAAAAATCCTATAATTAAACTGTCAGATTTATTTCGACAAAAGCCACCCAGTGACAAAATATCCTTTTTATTTTCACTTTTCTACTGTTGAATTATTTTTCTATTGTTCCTTTTGAAAAAGTGTGCCTAAGCAGCCTGAGAGAGAGTTCACACTATGAAAATATTCATATAATCTGGGATAGAAAAAGTAGACCCTAATGTGTGTGGCATTAACACCTCTAGGATTTTTGTTTGTTGTTTTTTTTTTTTTGTGTCCTTTTTTTTTACATATTTTTATCCTTCAGTGATTGTCGTCTCGCTTTTTAATTCTAAATTTATATTTTTATTTACGGATGTTTTTTTGTGCCACTGTTGTCTACCGCATCAGTTTCCAAGGACAATTATTGTAATATTTATTTTTTTTTTTATGGGTGTTACTAACATACCCTTTTTCAGGACAATATTTAAGGGGTTGAACTTTTATATATACAAATGAAAAAAAGGAAGTACAAAATTCTAGACCAAAAAAGGATTTTTTAATTTGGTTCGCCCCACAGGGAAATTCGCTTTGCAAATTTTTACAGAGTTTAGAAAAGTAAAACAGGAACAAGACCAAAAAAAAAAAAAAAAAATAAATCTAAATTTCAAATTATAGTCCTTTGCGATTTGGTTTCTCCATATTCAAGAGAGATTCACATGCTGTGTGCGCTATATGCAGAAAAATGGCTTGAGAGCAGCTATAACAAAATTCATGATTTTTCGATTTTTTTTTTTGCTTTCTTCTACTTGACAATTGAAAAAGGATTCTAAGGGTGAACGCAACGGGAAAAGATTAAATTGTTCCCGTTTTTTCAATTTTTTATTTTTTTGATATTCTCCACAAATGAATAGTATGCCGTTATTAAAAACTTTTGCCTTGGCACACACAGTAGCTATAACTGAGCTGGTTTTCGAAAAAAAAAAAATGAAGAAAAAAACGCGCTAGAAACGATATGTACGATATAACGTACAATTCTCTAGCAAAAATCTATTACCAGAACAGAAGTACCTAGTACAAGGAAGGAAAGAAAAGGGATCGGCTGATGGTTTTGGTTGCAATAAGCAATTCGAGTCCTTCAAGGATGCTTCAGAGAGAGAGAGAGAGAGTGAAATAAAATTGCTATATGTTGGTTGGGCTTTGCCATGCCATGTAATTTGTGGTTTCGCAAGCATGTGTGTTCGTTTTTTATTTCTACTTGTTGGGTGCGTGTGCAATGTACTTTTTGCCAATCTATTTAAAAACGAATGCATTGTTATGTTCATATGGTAAAAGAAGGTCTTGAATGGGGTTATACTTACACAAAGGATAGAACCACCCAACTTACAAAAAGCCAAAGGAAGCACCAGAATTGAACATATTTGGGTTTTTTTTTTTTTTCTTTTCTTGAATTACTCAAGGGATTTTAATTTCAATTGGGGAATTCTTATATGCTTCGCTTTTATAAAAGTCGTATTTAAGTGAATTTCAATCTTTTATTGAAGGGTATTAGGTACCCAATAGAAGTTGTCGTATATTTATTCTATCCTTTTAGGTTAGGTCCTTAGAGAATAAGTAGGTATACCCCTTTGGATGGGAATAAGGTATTGATTTGGAAAAACCAAACCTGGAATAGATATTAGTTTCAATAACTGTATAGGGAGTAGAAAATAATATCAAACAGTGAGATATTTTGACTAATAAATTATAGGTAATTTAATTTTTTTCTTTCTTCAATTCAAAGTTAGCTGGCTTCTATTTTTGAGGAAATTGATTTTTTTATTTTTAGTAAAAAGTACGCATACGCCATACATCTTTTTTTTTCTAAAAAAAACTAAAAAATGATAAAATTTCTGAAAATTTTTTCTCAATAGTTAAAAAAAAATTAGGGTCAAGATCCGGAAAACCGAAATCCCGAAAACCCAAAATCCCGAAAATCCAGAATCCCGTAAACCAAAAATTCACAAATTTTTCATTTTATAGAATTTTTCGGGATTCCGATTTCCGGAAAAAAATCCCGTAAACCCGAAATCCCGAAAACCCAAAATCCCGAAAACCGAAAACCCAAAATCCCGAAAACCCAGAGTCCTGTAAACCCAAATTTCGAAAATCTAGAATCCCCAAAAACCCAGAATCCCGAAAATCCAGAATCCCGTAAACCAAAAACTCACAAATTTTTCATTTTATTGAATTTTTCGGGATTCCGATTTCCGGAAAAAAATCCCGAAAACCTAAAATCTCAAAATCTCGAAAACCCAAAATCCCGAAAACCTGTTGTATATCTAATCATTAAAAAAGAAATATTAAGAGACGCATTGTAAGAACATAATAAAAATGCAAGAAATGCATGAAATTAAAAAAAAAAAAATAAATATTGAAAAAAAAATGCACTTAAAAAAAGTTGTATTGCAACTGAATAGATATATTTTCCATTAAAAACAATATTAATTAAAACTTTCAGTTCAGTATTTTAAAAAAAAAATTACCTATTGCAAATTTAAATAATGTATTTTGCAGATATTAGGTAGGTATTGCAAATAAAAAAAATTATTTCATCTTTTTTCCCAGCATATTTCGCATTTAAGAAAATGTTATTGCAAATGAATAATAAAATGCATTTAAAAAAAATTCCTATAGCAAATAAAAAATTTTTTTGAAAATAAATATTTTTTTTTTTATTGAAACAAAAATTGATTTTTTTTTAATATTCGTCGAATTTCTTGTAATATTGACTATTTCTCCTCTTTCGTTAGGAGAACAAATAGTCAAAATAGCAAATAATTCGATAATTACAATTAAAAAAATAAAATGCACGACTAGGTCGCACGAACTTGCTCTTAGAGTTAAAGTTGTTTAAATTTTTAAGACTTTTTATAAAGAAATTTGGAAAAAAATAAAATCTGAAATTGAAATGCAGTTTTGATTGATATATTAAGATGCATTTTTAGAAAAAAAATTTTCAAAATCGTTAGAGCCGTTTTTTAAAAAACTAATTTTTTATAAATAATTTTTTGGAAAAAAAGTTTTAAAATAAAATTGGTATGCCATTCTGTAGAAATCACTAATCAATATCTAAAAATAAAATTTCAAAAAAATTCAAAGTCCCGTTTTCGAAAATTTGATTTTTCAAAAAAAAATTTTTTAATTCCGGGAATTCCGGGACCCACTTTTTTGGCATTGTATGCCATCGTAATGTCATGGAAAAATATAATCTCACCTTTTTTTTTTTGTACGAATGCATAACTTGATATATTATAGTATCTATATCGTAAGTAAAAAATTGGTATGCACTTTGTTTTCCACTAATTTTTTTTTTTTCAATGGAGAACATTTTTTGTATTTTTGCAAATAAAAACCACCAAATTCTTTTTTTTTTACAATCAATATTTTTTTTTTGTTTTTAATTTTTTAATTTGCACCTATTGGAATAAAAATGATTTTTTACAAAATAGTCTTTAAATATTCGTATTTTTTTACTTTAATGTCTATTTGCAGCCTAGAAATTTATTTTTAAATTTATTTTCATTTTATACCTGACTGAAACCTCAAACCGGACACAATTTTTTCTCACACTATTTTTTGAAAAGCATGCACGGTAGATACTAGATAATAGGTACGTATATAAAGAAAAATAAGTTTTACAACTTCCATAAACTTAATGACCAGATATCCCTTTCAATAATATCAAATACCACATGTTGGTCCAAGAAACAAAAAATGACCACGCTCTATTATACCCAAAGACCTTATTAACTGTTATCCTAATTAGACAAATGAATTTATTAAAAGGCCTGCTGACAAAGCATATTTTCATGTCCCTACCACGTTCTTACAATCTACAATTATTGCCTGATGGCTACTAAAAAAGTCATAAAAAAAAAAAACAGCGCTGTGCCAGTAGAATATTTTTGTTTATCTATTTAATTAATTTTTATATTCAAAACATTGTCGCTAAATAGAAAAATATTTTTCAATGAAAATGTAAAAAAAAAATATATACAAAAATAAACATGTTCCAAAAAGGTACTTTATAACGTCAACAAACGGTGTTTCTGTCATTTCAAATCCTAAAACACTCATTTCAAACATGAAATTAAAATTCAAATAACGAAAGTGTGTATAAGACCAATGTCATGTTGGTTTGTTAATTTTCTTTATATTTTTTTTTTCTCTTATTTTCGTTCATTCAACTTCCATCATCATTAAGATAAAAGCAAAGAAGTAAAAACAAAAAAAAAAAATATATCTAACGTCCTCTCTTCTATCGCCCTCGTAAATTTCTTCACAAAAGATATCGCCAAGAAGAGTGACACTTCTTCGAACGTTCCAAAGTCTAAAAAACCGAAGCACCACACATGCCAATGCCACTGCCACCATAAAACATCACCAGTCACCATCACACTAAAGACCAAAGACACCAGCACCGGTTCAGTTCTTCACCCGTAGAACTTGGAGATATCTTTATCAACAAACTCACGGATACCCTTACCCAACCACAACCGGAACGGAGTCTTTTAATTAAAAGTATCTTTTGAGTTTGTCGGAGTTCGCAGGCACAGGAGAGAGAACCAAGGGTACGACGGCAAAGAGATATAAGTCATCGCAATCAGTAGTAGTTTTCTAGGATTCAGGATATCTTTGCAAAGCCAGCAACTATTTCACCGCAATTGATATAGTTTCCGCTTTTTGCCATAAGGAGGGAAGGGTTCTAGAAACGGTCTGGGTCGTCTAATAGAGGTCCTCTTTAGATCTCAGGGTGTCATTTAGGAATATACACAGCTTACACACACACCCACAAACAGAAAGATAGTAAACGAGAGTCAAAGACTTAATTATGGTGTCAATTGTGAAGTAAAAACTTTGGGACTTTTTATCGCTAGATGTCGCCCACCTTTTAATTGACTCAATCGTGTCACCAAGAGATAACAAAGAATTTTGGAGTGAGAGATTCGAGAGAATGACCAGCAGGACACGTCCGTCGAGTTTTATTGAGGTGTTCCACCTCTTTGACCAGCATGAATGTGGTTATCCTCGGCACCCGTATGTCCTTGCTGCTTGCCGTGTTCGTTGCTTTTTATTTCTTGGTTTTGTTCATTTTTAATTGCGCACAACTCTTTTAAGGACGACTTCACATTTACAGAGAGCTACCACAAAACGATATGGTTGGTGTATCCGTGTCCTTGTCGTGATGATGGCAGCCAGAAGGATATAGAAAGAGTTTTATTCTGGCTCTTCTACTTTATATGTAACATCAACGTGTGGTTGAATGTCCTTTTTTGGTCGAGTGATAATGGTCATTTCAGTTGATGGTGTTGGTCTCTCTCACTTTAAAAAGAACTTTCGATCTACACAATTATTATACAAGTCCTGGGTTATTCTTGACAAGAGAAATTAAGATTTCCCTTCATTTAGAAGGCAAAGAGGAATGAGTTTGAGTAAATTTTATCTTTTATTTTTCTTTATCAACTTTAATTTGTCTATAGATGTAATAATGTGACACAATTAATTGGGTATTGGGTGGGGTTGTACGTATTCTTTAGGTCATGTCTAGACGATGATTGGACTAATTCATTGGAAATATTTTTCTGTGTCTTTAAGATTGATGAAAAGTTTTTTTTTTTTCTTATTTGTATCAATTTATCAAATAAAACAAATTCACTGATAAGAAAGGTCAGATTATAGGATTTCATTGTAAGCTTCAAAGATACTCAATCTTTTTCTGATAAGGGTTTGTTTTTTTTTGGACAACGAAGATGTGTATTTCTGAATTGAAGTGTTAATTGGTAATTAAGATTTTTTTTTTTTAATTTCATAGAAGGCATATTAGCCTTGGTTATTTTAAGATCTATGTTTTTATGTAAGGAAAAAAATACCTCAAAAATTCGTATTTACTGATTTTTAAAGAAAGATTGAAGCAATTATTGCCTTTATGATTTTTTAAGTTCCTAACCTGACATCTAAACTCTTAAAATGTTACATTCGAGCCCGAACCAGACTATGTAGATTAAGGTGGTCCATGCTTGTATGGGAAAAATAAAATTTTCAAAAAGTCCCTACTTTGGTTCTACATCCTATATTGGAATCATACTGAATTTGAATTTTCTGAATTTTCAGCCTCCTATCTTATATAGAAACGGTGCTGATCGATATTGAAAAATTGTAATTTTTTGAAAAGTAAAAATAAATAATTTTATTTTATAAGTTATTATTTTTTTTTTTTTTATTTTTATAAATTAATAAACAACTTTCAATTGTTTTTGTTATACCTACTTATTTTGAAAAAAAAAACATCGAAATAATAATTTCTGGCACCTTTTCCAAGTTAATTTAGTCAACAGACTTTTTTTTTTGCACTTTTTGCTTATTAATTATTATTATTATTAATTATGTATATTGCTCACATTTTTTGTCGAAAAAAAAAATATTTTATATGTATGTTTTATAAACACAAGTAAAACTTGAAGAAAATATTTGATTTTCAAAAAAAAAAACTGAAAAAAAATAAAGATTACGTACAAAACCTAAAAATTATTTTGTTATCAGCACCCTCTTCCGCTTAAAATAGCGAACTAAAATTTCACAACGGTAATTTTATAGATAAGTTGAACAAGTTGAGGGGGTGGCCCGACCAAAAATTGAAAAAAATATTTTTATAAAAAAAAAAAAAGTATACCATAGTAAATTTTTACACCATCCAGAAAGTAGAGATTTCAACGAACAAAATCCCCACCAATTTGTAAAAAAAAGCTGATATTTTGACACAAGAATTTTCGATTGAAAATTAGTGTGTTTTTTTTATATTAAGTCAAAATAACGTGAAAAAATAAATATTTTAAATCAAATAAATTACAGTAAATTTGGGAAATCATAAGGTGAGTTTTCACCAAATTTCGTAGAAAAAAAAAATCGGTTATTTAAATTTTTCACATAAATTTTGAGGTTATGTGAAAAAATTGTTAATAAAAAAGCTGTAGATCTTTTTACTACCTACAACTTTGCTGTACAACTATTTTTCATAGGACTTGTAGTTTTTCCGGAAAACGGGAAATAACATTTTTTTACCATTAAAAACTCAACCCACCCACTTCCCGAACTCGGCTCGCCCGTAATTAATTTTTTCTTTCATTTTTATCATATTCACCTTCTTTCTCAATGGGTTTTATTCTACTGTTATTTTTTAATGTTTTTGAAGGCTTCTGACCTGACAAAATTTAAGATGAGTTCTATTTTTTTAGACACATGAGATTTGCTTTTAAAATTCAGAAATTAATTTAATTATAGGTAATTAATTTTTTTTAAAGGTTGCGTGTTATTCTTTAAGCAACTCTAAAAAAAAAAAAAAAAAGAATTTGGTCTAAACTTATAGTTCATGCATTATTGAGCCACTTGCTCAAATTTTAAATGACAACAATATTTTAGTCCTTCCTCAAAGGTAAACTTACTGTCTGTCACATAGCACTGACAGCAAAACTTCTTTTTCTTATTTCAATTTTCATAATAACCGTGTTTGAGTCATCACTTTATTTGCCATTTCCATTTGTTATTTACGAACATAATCAAAATGGCACTTAAATCAACTTTTTACAGCTGCAATAAAACCACTCAAACCATCAATTTACAATTCGATGAGTAGAAAGAGAGGAGTAACTTTTATCCCTGGATCTCATCAAAAAAGGACCAGTTCCTTGCTGGCTACCTATTAATTTCTTTTTTCTTCTTCTTAAAGAAAATACACCTGCAAATGCACCTCCTTCAAATAACATCCATCATATAGCCTAACAAACATTTCATGGCTAACACCGTAAATTATACGATTGCGTGCGTATCCCTTCAACAGAATGAAGACTATAACTTGGCACCAAACAGCGTCATCGTTCGACGGTTGAATGCTGAATCGTTGTCGTCTTTTGACTTCAAATCCAACTGCTTATACAACTTTACCTACTTCTTCTTTAATTGACTCCTTAATCTTAAAAAAAAAAAAGTTGAAACGAATAAAATAAGCACACGCAACCAAACAGGACGACTTTGACTAATACTACTTTTTTTTTCAACCAACCCAAACAAAAGAGAGACCGCATGAAACAAAAATAAAAATAAAAAAAGGTCCTGCACTCTTTTTTTTGTAACTTCAACAACAAATTTCACCTGTTCTACCTTAATTACAGTGATTTGGTGCCTTTTATCCCTCAATTATACTGAGATAGATGGTGGATATAATACACACAACCATGCTAACGTTGAATCCTTAAATCCTGTCTAGAAAAAAAAAAAAACAACAACTATACAACAACTTGTCCAACTGCGTGCAAATCACGTTTTAAATGTGAACAACTTTGTTTACCATAATGCAATCAGCTAAAAACCTGGTAAAGGTATTAAACGGGTTTTTAAAAGGCTCATAGTCTAGCGTCACTTTGTGTTGACAAAGTACCAACCTAAAACAATTTAATCTAAATTGTCGAGTGTCATTTTAAATTCCACCCAAAAATGAAAAAAAATGTTGATGAGCGGTAACCAAAAAACACGAATAGAAAACAACGCGAAACAGCAATAAGGATCCTTTTCATTAAATCTGTTGTCGTGCATAATTAAAAGAAATTTATTTTTTCGTGGGTCGAAAAAAATATGGTGACTGTTTTTACTTGCTATATAGGTATGCAGTGATACTATGCACTATAGAGGCAAGTTTAGGATTCGTAAAAAAAACTCGAACTCGTGATAACAATTTTACGTGACATTACGACGATGGAGAATGCCAAAAAAGTCGGCAATTCTGTCTGTCGGTCTGTCTCTATCTGAAGCTGCAGCCTTAACGAGTGAAGTGATATTCTTTAAACTTGGTATTTACCAGTTTTGGGTGATTCCCTAGAGGGGAAATTGGAATTTTTTTTATGACCAAAACTAACGGTACCTGCCATGTAACAGAAATAGAAAGGTTAATTTTTTTCAAAAATGTGTAAGAGCCAACTTTTAAAATAACAAAAAAATAACTTTTATACCGTTATTAACGGTACCTGTCATAGAACGGTTTTGATTTATGAATTTTTTTTTCGAAAAATCAATTTTTTTGAAAACGGTTTGACGAGAAATCTGTTTCGTTTTTATGTGAAAATTAATTATTTCTTCAAAATGGCATACCAACTTTTTTTTTGAAAAATGTTAGAAAATTTGTATTTATAAAAAAATATTTTTTTTAAAAAACGGCTCCAATGATTTTCGAATTTTTTTTATAAAAATACCTTTTTTATACAAGAAATAAAATGGCATACTTGGTTTTTTGTAAAAGATCATTTAAAACAGTGTTTAATTAATTATAAAAACAGATTTAATTTTTTTAAACTACTTTTGAAATTTCTTCAAAATATCAAATTTTAAATTTCTTGAATAAAATCAAAAAGCTTTAACATTAGAGTTACTTTAACCATAAGAGCAAGTACGTGCGACCCCAGTCGTGCAATTTATTTTTTTAGTTTTCATTTTTATTTTGTTGAATCCTTTTTTCTTAGTAAAATAAAACACCTATTTGCTTGTAACTTAAAGAAAAAATGTTTATGACTCAAAGTTAACCCTTTCGGACCCAGCGTTACTCTCATGTAACATTTTTTTTTTTAAATTCGTAAAAAATATTAAATTAAACAATTTTTAAGGTAACGATGGCTTAATTGAAAGATAATAATGCCTAGTTACTGGATTATTACAAAAAGTTAGTCAAATATCATACCTTTAATTTTTTTTTATCGAGAAAGGGACTGAAATTCACATTTTTTTTTTTTTTTGCAAAACATAATTTTTTATATATGGTCATAATTTTGAAAAAAAGATATAAAAATGTTAATACAGAAAGTTTTTTGTTTTTTTGCTTAGAAAAAGTAGCATACATTATCTTATATATATAATTCTCCTGTGCGTTTGTTTGTGAGCCTACTCCTTCTAAACGACTTGATAGATTTTTCTGAAATTTGGTGAGGGTGATAAGGTCCATCCGAGACAGGTTTTGTTTTATAATTGGACCCAGTAGGTGGCGCTGTTGTCAAGTTATATGCAAATTCCGTATTTGGGGTCGAATGACTGAACAGATTTTTGTGAAATTTTGTGTGTGCGATAAGGTCTATCCGAGACAGGTTTTGTGTTATAATTGGACCCGTTAGGTGGCGCTGTTGTCAAGTTATATGCAAATTCCGTATCTGGGGTCGAATGACTGAACAGATTTTTGTGAAATTTTGTGTATGCGATAAGGTCTATCCGAGACAGGTTTTGTGTTATAATTGGACCCGGTAGGTGGCGCTGTTGTTAAGTTATGTATATGCAAATTCCGTATTTGGGGTCGAAAGACTGAATAGATTTTTGTGAAATTTTGTGTGTGCGATAAGGTCCATCTGAGACAGGTATTGTGTTATAATTGGACCCGGTAGGTGGCGCTGTTGTCAAGTTTAATTCAAAATCCGTATTTGGGGTCGAATGACTGGATATTTTTTGTGAAATTTTGTGTGTGTGATAAGGTTTGCCCCAGACAGGTTTTGTGTTATAATTGGACCCTGTAGCTTGCGTGCGCTGTAGTCAAGTTATTTGTGCTCCACATATCAACCGAACCGAGTGAACCGGAAAAAGTTTAACACATTACAGGGCTAAAATTTGAAAACAAATACTTGGAAAGGCGGAACGAAGTCCGCCGGGTCAGCTAGTAGTTTCATAAAAAGTTATTTTCCCAGTTCTCCGACTTTTTTTGGTGGTCATAGGCAGTGCATGTTACTTACATGTAGCATGAGAAAAACACTTTAGTTTTGCTATTTATTATTTTGGAAAATAACTTTTTGCTATTCATATTTCTTAGTTGTGATATTTTTGACCCGATAATACCGAAAAAACATTTTTTTAATATTGATTTTCATAGCTTGGGTTCGAAAAGGGTTAATAGTGAAATTAAGAAAAGATTATAGAATACAATTCTATAATATTTGCTTTAAGATACGAAACCATCAAAAATTCATTTTTTTTCCACGTTGATTTAAAAATGTTCATCTTCAACGCAAAATCATTCCGAATAATAGTTAAATCAATGTGATTTTCATTGATTTTACGTTGTTTTATAGTGGCTTTTTCCTCAGTGTATAAGTCAAATAAAATCAATGTTAAAAATGTATATAAAATGTTAACTTTCCCATGGGAATTACGAATAAAATAAGTCTTTAAATTTTTTTCATGTGAAAGGGTGTTTTTTTAAGGATAAGGTAGAGAAAATTTGAGTATGATGGAAAAACTTAGTAATAATAGTGGTACCCCATTGAAATTCAGCAATTATGTTACTTGTGAGATTGAAAACAAGAATTTAAAGTGTCTATAAAAATATCATGACTAAAAGGCTGTTTTTTTTTTTTTTAGTGAAAACAAAATTGATGGACCACATTATTGAAATTTGGTTAAAACCTTGTATTTGAGATAGCTATCAAGACTTAAAAGTTTTCATGAGAAAAATTTAGGTGAAAGGGTGTTTTTTTTTTAATAGACAATAATATTTGCAATTGGTCCCAAAACGCCAATAAATTCGTGTATAACGTCTTAAAAATTAAGTATAAACATTCAATCTGCCATCGAATAAAAAATAAAATGAATCATTTGCGTTTTGGGACCAATTACAGATTTTAATGTTTCAGCGAAAAAAAAAACACTCTTTCACACAATTTTTTTTGATTGTTGGTTCTTATCCTAAAAGCAAACTTTTTGTTATGTTTTATAACAAATTTTTATTATTTGCAGATTTTTTAAACTATTTTACCTGTATTAACAACCATTCTGCCGATTTTTATCAGAAAATAAATTTTCAAAAAAAACCCAGTAACCATCATAATGTATAGCTTTCTTCAAACGCAATATATTGCATTCCTTTAGTAATATGCACTTAAATATATCAAAATGAACCAACTTGTCTATTTGGAATGCCATCCATAAATAGTTCGTCAGCTTGCACAAAAGATATTAGAGGATAAATATAAAATGTAAAAAAAAAAAATTCCGAACTGGAATTTCAACTGCAATTTATTGATAAAACATGCATTAAAGCCATAATAACATAAACCTTTCTTAAAACCTGTGCTTGCTATACCATCAACCAGTTTACTTCATAGAGCTAAAAGAACTCTAATTTGCATAACGATTTTCCACATCATCATGTCGTGTGTGGCATTTATGTATGGTGTTCAACGTTGTTGTAGAGACTCCAAAGCCGTCTATCAATTTCATAGCAAACCAATTATATTCAAATTACCTTTTGCCATAATTTAAATGATCGCTCTGAGTTGATTTTTTTCTTCTTTTTCATTTTTTTCTATCGATTTGCGGTCAAAGTCTATCTCAAATAAAGCTAATCGATTCAGGTTTTCTCTAAAAAATACCTGCAAGCTCTTGAAATTCAATATTTTTCTTTTTTGATGACATTGGCATTTCCAACCGCACCGCAGCATATTAAACCTAAATCCATTATCGCTTTCATTTTCCATATCAAAATGAAATCCATTTTTATTATAATATCGAAATAATCGAAAAAAAAAAAAAATATCGATATGACACAGTCAAAGCTTATAATGGGGATAAAGTTTTGTAATCTTACATTTTTATCGCACACAGATTTAACCGCTACGCCGTGCCTTCTTTACCTCTGCCTGGACAAATCTATCTTAAGGCTAAAAAATATCACTTTACGCACATTGATGGAATGGATATTCCACTTTGGGTTTATCTTTTTAAACTAAAAACCTTCCAGCTTCCATTTTATATATGGTCTTGACTCTTATTGACTCAAAAGATGCATACCAACCATTCCACTTTTATTGTTGGTAATCTTAGAAATTAGTACGACGATAAAAGTTAATCGCACTTCTCTCAAAGTCCACACAAGTGGCCGATACCGATGATGATATTGATGATGATGATATTATGGGGACAAGGGACCGCAACAGTCTTATCGATTTGATATAGCTACAAACTGGAAATCTTTGACCCTATCGATATTTCTATTTGCATATAATTCTTTTAAGCGTTTTCATTAGCCTCTTGAAACTCACAAATTTATAAAAAAAAAAAAAAAGCAAAACTGGAAATCCTTAAAGATATCGATAGAACAGGTATCATTTTATCGAAAATCTGTGTCAAAAGGTGAGAATAATAAATTTTCTAGATTTTAGTTTTCGATTATAATTCTTTTTTAGCTGCAGGTATACTTTAATGTTGTTTGAATTCGAGTTGGAGAGAATGCTTCTCTGACGACTTTCAGATTTGTAAAAGATCGTGGAAAGGATTAATGATAGTTTGAGATCCTTTTATCGATGGATTTTTCATTCTGAAAAGTTTGTTTTTATTCTTAAATGGATTTGTTGTGTTGATTTTATTGGTTAAGAGTTTATTAATTGAAGAACGTTTTAATGATTTTAGAATAATGGTAATCAATAATTGTGTACAAATGATGTTAAGACTTTTGTGTACAGGTTTTATTGGACCCAAACATTCTATCTTATAGGAGAACGAGGAGATCCAGGCAACGTAACGCCATGAAAAACATCAAACAAAAATATTACAGGTCATCTGAAAAGAAAGCAAAAAAGAGTGGGTTCAGCAATTTTAACAGTCTGTCTGAACAGTTTAAAGTACCGAACTGACTTTTGATGGTTAAGGGTTTGGGTGATTCCTTAGAGGAAAAAGTTTTTTCTGTCCCAACTTTAACGGTTGATAAGTACTTAATATAAAAAATGACTAAAATACAAATTTTTTTTTTTGCTGGCTCTAACGACTTTTATCGAAAATAATATATGCACGTGTCACACGTACCTACTTGCTCTTGGTATTCAAATTGCTAAACTTTTTAATAGGTACTTTTTTATACAAATTTTAAGCTATTTTTAAAAACCTGGAAAATGTTTGCAGAAAATTTTCAAAAGATTTCCAAGACCGATTTCTTTTACATTTTTTTCTTTTTAAATAATTCCTCCAATATAAAATTTTCAAGGTACATATTTTTTATTATTTCGATTTCGATATGATCTTTGTAGTGTCCTGAATGATTTTAACAAAACTGTGTTTTTTTTTCAAAATATTCGGTACAATGTACTTCCTTACTGGCATGACAATTTGTAATAAAAAAAAACAGAAAAATGTTTTTTAAAAATTTTAAGGATACTGTTTGGGGGATTGCAATGTGAATCCCAAGGTCAAATAATGAAATAATAAACACAATAACCAGTTTTTTACCTTTTGAACTATTATTTAATAAATGTCTTTATTCTTCAAATATAAATTAAGAACTAACTTACAAAAGCAAATAAAATAATAACTTAGCTTAATCAAAGCTACTATCATGGTGGTGAATAGGTACACAAACTTAGTTTGCGGAGAGGTGAATAACAAAAATAGAGAGTTTACAGATTACTCAACTTCATTAAAGCAGAAACACAATCACGCGCTTTGCCGTCGATTTTGCCAACTGCCAAAAGTTCAACCATACGAAATCTGTGTAACCTCACACAATGACGCTTTTTCTACGTACGCTTTTTTTGACAAACGTAAGGAAATGTAAGAAAGCGAGCAAAAGTTCAACCAGATTGAACTTTTGCTCACTTTCTGACATTTATCAGACATAGTTACAGTCACCCACATAATAATTGCGTCAAATGTGAATAAAAAAAAATATTATGTATTACAAAACTAGGTGTGTTTTTTTGTTTCTCTACATATATAAATTTTGCACAAAAAAAACGACATCGAGATATTTTAAATAAACACATTTTTTAAACACATTAATATCCTTCTTCATTTTTCCACATTTAAATCAAGGTAAAGACTTGGACCAATAATTTTGTAAGTGACTGTGTTTTTTTTTATTTGAAAGCAGATTTTATTTTTCAACCAGCTGTTCAAAGTCAAAGTGACAGAAGCGCGCTTTGAGGATTGTGACAGAAGCGCGTGATTGTGTTTCTACTTTTAAAAACATGTGATGGTAACTTAATTAGCGTTACGTAAAGAACAAAATACCTAAAAGTATGCTTTACATTTGTAAGCATTATTTGAATTTGAATACAAATTATTTGAATTTAATAAAACTGACTTCAACAGATGCAAATTAAATTAAAAAAAAAGTTTCGGAAAAAATTTAAATAAAGTTTGACTCAATTTTTTAATTTTTTCTATCAGATAACCGATTTTTCAATCCAGTTTCTAGTGTTATTTTTTTTTTTTTTTTTTTTAATTTAGGGCATATTAAAATAAGTTGCCTTTAGAAGATAAAGGTGCTAAATGCAATTTACAAAATTTTTAGTTATCAATAGTTTTTTAAGTTTTCCTTTCCCATATTCTATTCTATGAATTATATGAGTAATATTTAATTGAGTTTTGATTTAGCAGGTGTTAAAAAATCAAAGCAAAAAAAATCACTTAGCACCATCATCCTGTAAAAGTTTCAATTATTTTGAAGCTGATACCGGTAGCGGCCATTTCTCCAATTCCATTTTCGAATCATTTGAATTTGAACAAAAAAAAAAAAAAATACAAAATGGAAATAAACAAAATCCATCTTCATCAAAAAAATATTATCTTTGATTTGCTTTCTAAATCGCTATACAAAACATCGAAAACAGTATTTATCTTACAATTGTAAATAGTACCTATACAAATTCCCCATAGACTAAATTTGATCTCTGAACTCTCGACCCCTGTCTCTTTACAATGTCGTCGATAATTATATATTTATTCCAAAATTCCATCATCCCTTGTGGAATAATACACATTCCCAAAGAATGCATCATTAATTTTGGATTTATTTTGCCTCGAACTCTCTAACTGAGCCTTCAACTTTGGGTCTTCAATTTTGTTCATAAGTCGTTGTCGTCGTCTGTCTCTGTTAGTTGAAATAAAAAATCGTCTTTCAAATTCAATTTTCCCTATATCGACCCTTAAAAAATTTCATTAATATCCCTTCAATTCTCAAAAGATCAGCTCTGCTGTCTAAGCTTCCTTATATACAAATGCGAAAAAAAAAAAATAAAACACCAGCCTAACAAGACCAAATAAAATTTATCATCTTGAAACCTAAGTTCACCACGAAGGCCAAAAATGGTAGAAATTTCTATATAGCCTTGAATTAGAGGGTGGTTTAGTGGAAGGTTTCAAGGAAGAAGGATTAGAAAAACATCCTTGAAGGTCTGACTGCTTTTCGTTGGTGGTGGTTGCTGGTGATGGTAGTTGTTAGCGTCTGCGGGAATGATGGGATTTTTCTGGTATCATATGGCGATAAGAGTTACTCTTAAACATGCTTCGTTGGACTTGGATTATATGATGATGAGGAGGGGTTGTGTTTTAGCTCGAAAGTATATTGCCTGTCGCCTGTCTAGGACGCCGTCCTTGTCGACATACTTAGTCGCTCTTCCAAAAACAGTCTTATAATCGAATTAGAAATCCTTTAGAAATCACTGTTGCGAGATGTAATTCCAGCCCCGAAAAGCGAAAGCGAGGTATACTATGACGCATAGCAAGATACCAGCCTAATCCTTTGCCACTATTAAGAGTACTTTCACTTTTTTTTCCTTGCTAGCTTTATCCTGCGTATATATTCTGCTGTATAATATGTATTTCGTCATTCTAGATTTTTTTTCTGGTTAAGGATTTTATTCAATATACAAAAACGAGCAAGTAAAATTTGGCTTTTTTTTATTATCCTTTGTCCTGATGGTTGCCAAAATTACGTCGGTTTTACTTGGATTGTTTGGTGGAATCCCCTTGAGTTTGAGAGACAGAGAAAAAAAAAAAAGGAATTACCGTGCATGGATAGTTTCCTTTTTTTATCGGATGCATTGTTCTTTAAATAGGATTTTAGTTTTACACTAATTTTATTCCTTCTTTCAACATTTTTCGTCCTTATCAGATATTGTTCCCTGTTTTTTTTTTTGTTCTTTCTATTTTTTTCATTCATTGCTTAGCTGCTTCTGGAAGTGTTGTTATGTGGCTTGAATTGAAAGGGAATGACTGGTAGATGGAGATAAGGATTGCTCAACAACAAAGCCAAAAGGGAAAAGCAAAAGATAAAAAAAAAAAAAAGAGAAACGAAATAATACTTTCATTCTTTTGGGAATTTAATTGGATGAATTGTATAAAACGCTTTCGGGAGCAACGGAATGACATTTTTATTGATTGATTGCAATTTGAGATAAACATGACGAGAACAAAAAAAAAAAAAGTATAATAAATAATCTCCCAAAGATGCGGAATCTAATTGGAAGAAGTTTTTATATTGAAATTGAAACTAAAGGAGACGAGAGAAATCCGGAAATACACACGACATATTTTAGCTATTCTTCAACTTTAACAAAGAAATGATTCATTCAAACAATATCCAAAAGTATGTTTTATTTAGACTACACTTTAACTGTTGAAATAGTGACTCAGAACTTGGTTGAGACCACACACTTTTCGTCTGCTCCAAAATGGGTAAACATAACCTTAAAAATAAAGTTGATGATAATTGTATTTATTGATATGTTGAAGTATTTTGCGGCACGATTTTAACAATATTGAGTGGAATGGCTATCGAGAGCCAATTAAGAGGAATGTCGGCTGGCTGCGAATTATTGACGGAGAATATTCAGAACACAGGTATTTTGATTAAGGGGTTTTCGTCGATTTCATGTGAATTTTGTGTTTTTGATTTTTGGTTCGGTTTGTGCAAACATAATTGTTTATATTAGTTTAATGAGGTGTAGGATTCATAGTGCAATTCTGATTATTGGAACTCAGGAAAATATATTTTCACATGCAATGTGTGTGACGAAGAGGAAATTCCTTGTTGACGTAATGACACTTGCACTTATGAATGTTCCTTTATGAATAACAACTTCCCAGGATTTACTTATTTACTTCATAATGTTTTGGTGTGTTGTTATATTTCTTGTTAAAATCTAGTTTTTTAGTTTATCTAGAGTTAACTCAACTACATATTTTGTTTTTTTAATTCTTTGTACTTTTCAAGTTCGTTAGTTCCTATCGCATGCCGAAATGGAGAAGATATCGGTCATTTTGTAAGGATTTTTGATTCTTATGGTGACAAAATGCTTTTATTGTTAGGTATTCTGGTTCAGCATCTAATTTTTCCCATAAATAGATTAATATGATGGAAAATAATATACCTATGTCAATAAGGAATCGTCAGCAAAAAGTAAAAGTTCTTCTAGTATTTTATAAAGTTTAGAAAATTTAGGAGATAATTTTGCATTAATCCAGAGTGGTCGTTTTGGACATTTTTTGCAACCAATTCTGCAATTCAGTTCTAATTCTAATTTAAAGATAGAATTAAAAGTGAAAATTTGAAGATCTTATCCGGTACTGCTGACTTCTTTAGCCATCAAAATCGATTATATGAGATGATAGAAAATTTTTGAGCTTTTATTTTTCCACTGTTTTTCATTTTCACAAATTATGAATTCTGATAAAAAGTAATCCGAATTTTTTTTAGTAATCTCAATTTTTTTAAGGACCGTAAAAAAACTTTTATTTCAAATTTTTTTATTTTAACTAAAATGGAGAGTGGTATAAAATATTATTCAAAATATTGAAATAGGTATTTTTTTATTTTATATGGTTACAATTTTCTTAAAAAATATATATTTTTGAAGCGTTATTAGACCGATTACCTGATTTCAACGAAAATTTTCTAGTAGAGTAACTAAAGCAAATTATTAGGGAACCCGGCCGAACAGCTCTGATTTTGACGATTTTTTTTTTTCAAACGAAGGTAATTAAAAATAATTTAAGGTCTATAGATTAAGAATTGCCGATGTTGCCGTATTGTTTTTTAAAATTAACATTAAAATTTTTTTGAACAAAACCATTTTTTTTGCTTAAATTTCAAAAAACAAATGATAGCAAAAGATTCTCTAGGTAATTTAAGGAAAAAAAAATACAAGGGAGTAGAGAACAATCTTCCATAGTTTACGCGATAAATGCAATTTTCTCACAATCTGACTTCAAACACAAAAAAAATATTTTGAAAACAACGGCAACACCTACAATATTTTAAAATACATTTTTAAAAAGCTAGAAGCTCATACTTATCTCTTAAATTTAAATCCACTAAATTTAATTAAGAGTTTTTGAAAAAATGGTCCTCAAACTCAGAATTAAAAAAAAAAATGTAATTAAAAACATTTAAAATGACTTTTTTCCAAACTTTTTCTAATAAAATATGAATTTATTTTACAAAAATTTTTGGCCATAAATATTATCAGTTGAATTCCGAAGCAGAAAAGGTAATATATATCACACTTTTGAAAAAAAAAAATAAAAATTACTTCAATTTCAATGGGTTTTTTTTGATAAAAACTGAATTTTTGCATCGAAATAATTAATTTTCTCAAAGGGTTTGGTAAATAAGAACTTTAAATTTTTGCTATTTAACTTTCAACAGTAAGGGTTATTAAATGAATAAAAAATAATTTTATGTTTAGATGTTGAACTTAAAAATAAATAAAATGAAATACTTTTTAAATTTTTTCATAAACCGTAATACATATTGACATTTTCTTTTATAATTTCAAATCATAATAAATGCGGCCAAAAAAATTGAAATTAAATGCATTTTATATGACGAAAAAGTTTAAAAAACGACATGTTAAAATTTTTTCAACAATTTTTTTTTTTTTCAAAAATCTGAGTTCAGTTACCATTCTTTCAAAAGCCCTTAATTCAATTAACTTAATTTTAATTTTACAAATATGACTAGGCTTCTAGCTTTTTAAAAATGTATACTTAAATATTGTAGGTGTTGCCGTTGTGTTCAAATATTTTTTTTTTGTGTTTGAAGTCAATTAATAAGAAAATTGCTTCTATCGCTTGAACGATGGAAGATTGTCCCTCACTCTCATATATTTTTTTCCTTGAATTTCCTAGACAATCTTTTGGCATCAGTTAATTTATGAAATTTAAGAAAAATTTTTGAAAAAAAATTTATTTAAATCTTTAATTAACTTTAAAAAATCAAAACGGCAACACCGGCAATTTTTAATCTATAGACTTTAAAGTATTTTTAATTACCGACGTTTGAAAAAAAAGATCATCAAAATCTAAGCTGTTCGGTCGGGTTCCCTAATATTGCCAATTTTTGAGCTTTAGTTACTCCACTATTCTATATTTAAGTAACTGATATAGAAAAATTTTATAAATACATATTTAAATGAAACATGTTTATGAAACATGTTTTTGAGTTGTTTTTTTTATATGTATATAATTTAATTTTTAAACTTTCAAAATGACGAAACAATTTTTTTTAATGTTCAGAAATTTTTTACATACAAATTTATTAAAAAAAAAGACTCTAACGATTTAATTTTTTTTTTTAATAAAACATCTCTTAGTACAAACATTTTAGATGGCATAGTTCGTTTTATGCAAAAAACCTTTTCAAGTGGCGTTTAAGTAGGATAAAAATTAATATTTGTAAACATTTTCTAATGATATTCCTCAAAAAATCAAATTAAACTTCTTCTATACCAATTTTTTTTTTTTTTGTAATAACTAATAAGTGTATTCTATTAGTGCTATTTTTGCAAAAAAAAAAAAAATATGTTAGAAATTGTCGCATTTTGATGGCAGTTTTGCTAAAGGATATTCAGAATGACATCATTCAATATTTCTGTCGTACTTTTGAGAAGAGATGTAGTTAGTCTTTTTTGGTAGAAAATATTGTCATTTTTCTATATTTATCACATCTGGGAATGTACGAGATATTGAAGTGGTTTTAAGAATTTGTATCATAAAGTTCGAGTTCAACCGACTTTTATGACTAATACTATGACTTTACAAAACTGCTGTTCTTATACAATAATCAATACCTACTTTCACCTCCTGTTTCTTAAACTCTAAATTCACGAGATATTTTTGGGATAAGACTGAATACCTACTTCATTAATTAGTATTTTTTTTTTATATAATTCTGAATCCATTCTTTTAATAATAAAATGCTTAAGGCTACTTTCTCCTGTCAAATCCCGATGAAGCTATATGTATATCATTATGATAACAATTTGAAGATAACACATCAAGTTTTCTCAATTAATATCAATCTCAATCATATTATAAACATTTCTAACTCAGGGGTGGGCGCTAATCAGTTTGTCTTTCCAAAAAATCTAGAAAATTATTTTTCTTCATCAAAAACTATATAACCTCAACTTTCTATAAATTGTCATTACATTTGAATAAATAAACAATCAGAGGCTTCTCTTTTCTCCCTATTTTCATTATAATAGTTAAATGAAAACTCCCTAATTTCAAAAAACCCATATCACTCAAAATTAATTGTGATTGACATTTTACAAGCAGTTGAGCATGCATCTGCCCCTATGATCAATACAAAATATCTATACACCAAAACTATATAATGTTTGTCTAATAAATTCCTACCTCTGTGTTCGATCTTAATTATTTCATCATTTCCAAGTCAATCAAATCAACTCAAAAATCAACTCAAAAATCATCTCGAAATCCCTCAAAGAAGAAAAAAAAAAATCACTTCTAGCCTTTTTTTTGAAAGGAAGAATCCAGCTGTGTTGCGTGTGTCTTCGATCTTCACAAAATGATAAAAATGAAAAACGCATGCAACATTCCATCTTTCTGCTACAATCTTCTCCAATGGATGAACTAATGGTATGTTATGTTTTTTTTTTTTTTTCTAAGGCTCTTCGTCTCAGAAATGATGCTGCAGGTGAAACGGATTCCCAATGTCTGGTCTTTCTAACTTTTTTTTTCAAGTCTGGTTTACTCCAATACCATTTTCAGTCCATGTCCATATAATTAATAGGCTGGTTTTTGGTCATTTGAGAAGATTGATTGAAGACTGAAAAGACGGAATTGACATTCGAAGAAAATGACCATTGCGTGTCCCGTTGATAGCGTTTTCATGAGCCATTAGTACCAGCCATTCGGTTATCGTTAATTAAATTTAAAGGGATTTTTGTTTATTTAATTCATGTCGATGATAGCTGAGCTAGACATTAATAATTTTAAGGACTTCGCATGTTGGGGGGGGCACCCAAAAATATAGAAACTTGTTCGTGTCTAGCCTTTCATTATTTTTTGTTTGTTTACTATGAGAAATGTTGCCTTTTTTTACTTTCTCGTTGATATTGTGTCTGAAAATATGAATTGGAAAGTTAATTACAGACTTTCATTCAATTGTTCTGACGTAAGTAAACAGACACACACAAAAAAAGGACAATGAACATTTACAAAAGAAATTATAACGAGAAATTGGAGTCCTGCTGGTGTAGACAGACACACATTTTTCTGCTATTCATAAAATATAAATCATTCAAATGAGAAAATTTGGTATAAAGGAGTTGAAGGATTTCTGTATACATATTTTTGGTGATGATTTTGATATTTAATAACCATTTTTGTCAAAATAGGAGGCAATACACATTTCTGACAAGGGAAATGTAAACACACAATTAACTTTTGGACGAAGCTTTTTTTTGGTTTCTATTGATTTATTATAATTTCATAGAATTTGGTTTTAAAGAATTGGTTTTCTTTGAGAATTAAAAATGTACACTTGCCCTTTAATTCAATAGAAATTGGGAGGAATTTTAAAATTTTGTTTCAAGTACCAGTAATAAACTTTTAACGATTATGTAAAGTTTTATAAATATTTGAACCTGACAATCCCGAGCAAAAGTGAAAATAAATATAAATTTGTATTGGTGCAAGACCACAACCGAAACAGCTCACAAACTTTGTGATTAGGTATTTGGTTTGCAAAAAAAGACTCAAAATCTCAAAGTAACTGTTGAGTGTCATTCACAAATAAAACTGAAAAAAACCTTCTCGATGGATTTGAAAGAAATTTTTTTAAAAACCATTTTTTTCGGTTAGGGGTTAACCTTCGATTTTTTCTGAAAACCCAAAAAATGTTTTTTTTTAAATATTTTTCTATATTTTTTAAGATAAACTATTTTGTACTATTTAAAAAAAAAAAGAGTGTGTGTACACATGTACACGCGACTGAAGTTATACTTCTCATTCAGTATATGTAAATGAATTTCATTTGATATTTTTAATTTCTATTATTAAATTAATTAATCCACACATCGTTTTTTTACATTTTTATCAAATGAAACAATAAATTAATTCTTTCATCCTCCTTGCGTCCATGTAGTTTTCAATTTATTCTGTGAAATTTACACATGTTGTGCGGTTCAGAACGTACGGTATACGCTTAACGAAACTAAATGAATTGAGCATAAAATGTGCGATATGGTTATTTTATGAGAATTGTGTGTGCTTCAGCACTAGTAGTAGCAATATGGAACTTGCAGGGTTGCTACAAAGCTCAAAAGTGAGCTGAGCTCAGCTCACAGCTCAGCTCAAATTTTGAGCTAGCTGACTTTTGAACTATGTACCATAGCTCAGCTCATTTGAGCTGAGCTGAAAGTCAGCTGAGCTGATGGTTGAGCTGAGCTGTTGGGTGAGCTAAAGTAAAGTGAGCTGAGCTGAGCTGTGATGGGTGAGAGGATACATTGATTTTTATTTGGAAAGTATAATGAAATATGAAGATATTTTAAACTTTTATAAAACACCATAACTCAAGATGTTTGGTTCTAGTTATTAATGGAATTATTTTAACACATGGATATTTTTATAAATAAAACAGATAATTTTTCGTGATCTTTCTCTTGGTTTTTTTAACCCTAGAAAGATAATCATAATATACGTCTCAGAGACGTATGATTCTAAAAAAGATTTTTGGTCTTATGTTAACACTTTTTGACATATTTATTTAACTCATTACTTAGATTATTTTAAAGAAGTGATATAATAAATCAAATCAATTTAACAAAAACCCAGAAATTTGAATTGAATTAGATAAAACAGTTCTTTACACGCCATACGTCTTACAGACGTAGATTATCTTTCTA
Organism: Episyrphus balteatus; assembly: GCF_945859705.1. Taxonomy (NCBI): domain Eukaryota; kingdom Metazoa; phylum Arthropoda; class Insecta; order Diptera; family Syrphidae; genus Episyrphus; species Episyrphus balteatus. Next base: position 65,681,269 of record NC_079137.1, on the reverse strand, counting down.
GGGTTAATAGTAAATATATTTCTATTTTTTTAGTAAAATATTTCTTTTTTAATCATAAAAAAAATCAGGTACAATCCGGGTTTACGACTTTTTTCAAAATTCCGAGAAAATCGCGTTTGAAAGTTGGGGTAAATTTTTTTTTCGAAAAATCCCCGAATCTTTGAACGCTCCTGGAAGCTAAACCGCTTGAGAGCAATTTTTGGGAGTGGTGCCAAATGATAGCTTGTGTCATGGGCCTACGCTTTGCACATTATCAGATTTTTAAAAAATCGCCTTCCATGTTAAACCGCCACATCATGCCTTTTTTTTCAGAATCGGGCTTAACTTTTTTTTTACCTTTAAGTTCTCCTGGTTTGAGAACGCGTGTACCTACAGGGATGGAAGTTGTACCCAAATGTAGGTTAGAGTCCCCGCTACCTTTTGGCATCAAAAAATTTTTTTTCATTTTCTTCAAAATTCCGAGATATAGGCGTTGGAAGGCTTTGATCTAGAGACAGGCGAGTGGTGCCATATGAAAGCTTATATTCTCAGCTACCCGAAAGTGGTATAATCTTGTTTTTCGATTTTTTTCAAAATTCCGAGAAAATCGTGTTTGAAAGTTGGGGTAAATTTTTTTTTCGAAAAATCCCCGAATCTTTGAACGCTCCTGGAAGCTAAGCCGCTTGAGAGCAATTTTTGGGAGTGATGCCAAATGATAGCTTGTGTCATGGGCCTACGCTTTGCACATTGTCAGATTTTTAAAAAATCGCCTTCCATGTTAAACCGCCACATCATGCCTATTTTTTCAGAATCGGGCTTAAATTTTTTTTACCTTTAAGTTCTCCTGGTTTGAGAACGCCTGTACCTACAGAGATGGAAGTTGTACCCAAATGTAGGTTAGAGTCCCCGCTACCTTTTGGCATCAAAAAAATTTTTTTCATTTTCTTCAAAATTCCGAGATATAGGCGTTGGAAGTTGGGGCGCTCACTTTCAGCTCAGCTCAAATGAGCTAAGCTATGGTACCTAACTCAAATTTGAGCTGAGCTGTGAGCTGAGCTGAAATGTTAGCTTTTTGCAACCCTGGCAACTTGCCACATGTAACTTGCCACATGCAACTTGCCACACGCAATTTGCCACATGCAACTTGCCACACGCAACTTGCCACATACAACTTGCCACATGCAACTTGCCACATGCAACTTGCCACATACAACTTGCCACATGCAACTTGCCACATGAAACATGTAACTTGCTACGTGTTGTGTGTTTTATGTTTGCCGTACTGTGGCGTACTGCATTTTTAAATACTAAAGTACTGCGTACTCTAAAGGTGAAACGACAGCCCTGCTACCCAGGGTGATCGCGTCATAATCCCTTTGACATTCTTGTCAAAAAGTAAATTTTCATACCCACCCTCCCATAAGAAGTATAACTTCAAAAAGTGTTTGTTGGTAAAGTCGGTTTACGGATCATAATTTTTTGTGATAACGTCATAAGAAAACAGGTTGTGTGCTTTTGTTAACAAAAAAATCACTTTCAACACCCAAAAATCCATATTTTTTTTATAACAATTTATAATAAATTTTATACCATCTGAGAGGCTATTATTTAAGGTCAAAATATTTATATCGCCAATGTCTATGCTACGTCTACAAAAAGAGCTAGAATTTTTTTCACCCCAATTAGTTTTAATCAAAAAAAGCAAAAATATCAATCTTTTTTATCTTCTCACTCCATTAAATAAATTTTTTTCTTTAACAACTTGTATTAAATTTTATATTTTAACAAAGCTTATTATTTCACTTTTCATATGACGCTTCAATCATATTTTTATGATGCCTACAAAAAAAGTTAGAATTCTTTAAAGCCAACCATGTCGAAATTTCAAACTGAGAATACGGTACTTCCTACACTGGTGGCTGGTCATGGCAACAGATCTCCACAGTTGTGTTTTGAGATATTTCGGAAGTTTTTTTTTATTTATCATTGTGTAGCTTGTAGAAAATGTACCGTTATGTGTGATATATCAAATGAAAGGTATTATTATTAGCAATAAAGTTAAATAAAACTTTTATCTGCTCTGAATAAAAAGAAAAAACTTGTTGAAAAATAGAAATTTATTTTATCGTTATCTACAAAATTGATTGAAATATATTTAGATATAGTCCTGTCTATTTTATCTATCTACAGTATAAATTTCATTCATTGATATGTTGAAAAAAAAAAAAAATATAAAACGGTTAAAAACGGTCAAAAAACTTGGGATAAAAAAACTTGTTTTTGCCGTTATTTGGTCGAAAATCATTTAAAAATTGGTACGCTACGAAAAATTTAAAAAAATAAAAACTTAAAAACAAAAATACCCCAAAACAAGTATGTAGGTGTTTTTCACAATTTCATATTTCGAAACGCAGAGACTTAAAACAAAATCCGTATTAGACCCCTAACTTTTTTTTTTTAATTATTTTTCGTTATTATCTTTGAAATAAACTCTAAGAGATATTTGTATCTCTAATAGTTTATTTTTAATTTTGAATTGAAATTTTTGCCGAACTGCGAAAAATTTCAAGTGGAACGGGAGAAAATGGCTGACATGGTTCGTCGATTTATAAGACTTTATCGCGTCAATAAATTGTTTTTTTTTTTTTTAAATAATTGAGTAAAATGAAAACATTTTTTTAACACACCAAAAGATTACGACTGAGCCAATACTTTGACTATTTTTACTTATTTGCCTTTGATCTGACTTATCTGACTCTGAATAATATAAATGAAAATTCAGAAAAATTATGTAAATTAAAAAAAGATTTTCTAGACGAAAAAGTTCTTTGAATAAGTCTTCTTTCATCAAATCTAGACAACGTGACTTTGAAAAAAATCTATATTCATGTTAATATGTAAGCAAATATAACTTTAAAAAAACCTACGAATTGCCAACTGCATCCAAGAAAGCTAATTTTAACTTTTTTTTACCAAATTAAAATTCGAAAATAAAAATATCATAAAAAAAAACTTTTTTCTAAAAAAAATTCTTCATGAAAAATTAAAACAAAAATTCATACAAATACAAAAGAAAAATCAAAAACAAGACAAAAAGAATCTTAAGGATTCCACCTTCTTATAGCGTTATTAAGTAGGTATGCCACCATCAAGTTTTAACCAGCTAAAAAAAAAAATATAAGGTAAATCAAAACCTCCAAAGGGACCTTCTTTTTCTTTTGGAAAGAAATTCATTCCTCGTGAATTACTTAACAAGTAAAAACATTTTTAAAAACCGCCAAGAGTTACACAAGAGAGAAAAAAAAATAAAGATGAAAAGCTCAAAAATAAGGAAAAATAAAAACAAACAACAACAACTTCTTCGTCGCTTTTCTTTGTGATTGAAAAACCGAAAAAATCGCTTATCAAATATTAAAAATGTCGTTCTTTTAGATTTTCTTGCCTTTTTTTTTTCTTCTAACCTTTTTTTTCTTGTTGTTATTTTTTGTGGATAAAGTTTTAAAAAAAGAAAATAAAAAAATGTTTCAAGAGAGACTTTGTCCATCGAAAAGGAAAAAATCGTCTTCCAAATGACTGACTATTTAACGATTTAAGTGCTTCCACCATATAGCTACCACATAGAGCTACAAAGGTCTGCATAGAACAACCCTAATAAACGTTGCCTCTTGTCGTCATCATCATCGTTTCGTCCACCTTTTTTCTTTTCTCTTCTTAGTGTAGTGTAGTATTATAAAGGTACCATACCGCCATTCGCAATTGTCCTCATTAAAGATGCATCAAGCGCAATTCAATTCCACTTTCATTTCACGACGAGAAAGGATGTTGAGCTTTGAAAATTGTAATAATAAAATGAAAGAAAAAAAGAAAAACTATATACACAGAAGATAGACATTTCAAAACACTTCTTCCTTTTTTTCGAGTCTTTTCTGTCGAATCTTCATTCTACTCTCTTGACTCTTAATCGAGATGACTGCAATTTTTAATAAAAAAAAAATTATGCCCATTTGGCTATTTAAGGAAAAACCATGAGTTTTAAGAGATCCTTTATAGCAGAACAGGTAAGGATAAGATTGTCCTTTCGAATTAATTCAATCGTATAAATGTTAAATTTATTAGACATTACCTAGAAGGATTAAGGTTTTAGTAAAAATTATAGGTCTAGTGATATCCTTTAAGTAATTTAATTTAATAAATAAAAAAAAAATCTTTTATATAATTCTTCTGAATTAAGTTTTGTGAAATTTATTTTTATACCAGTCAAACACGAAAATTTAAAAACAGAGTCAAAATAGAAAATCTAATATATAAAAATCTCATGTCGCAGTGAAATTTTGTACACATATCGGGTAGGTCTGAGAATCAACCAACATCTATTTTTCATACCTCTAAATTGTTAGGGTGGTCCAGCCAAATTATTTGGCAACTCTCCAGAGGGGTTTTTGGAATTAATTTTGTTTGGACCAAAAATAACGGTAGGTACTTCTCATATACCGATTTTAGTAAAATTGAAATTGCTCAAAAACGGCTCCAACGATTTTGTTTAAAAAATTCAAATGTAAGTTTAAATACAAGGTCTAAAATCATTATTAACGGTACCTGCCATAGAACCTTTTTTTTCAAATCCGATTATCACCGAAACTGCTTATTCGATTTCATCGAAACTTTTTATGAAGAAGCATTTATATAAATTTAATATAAACCAAAAATAAAATTTGAACAAAAATAATTTTTGGATTTTTAAAAAATTTTGAAATTTTTTTTTTGAAAAATCAAGTTTTCGAAAACGGGTTATTGAATTTTTTAAAATTTTGTTTTTAGATGTTGATTAGTGATTTCTACAAAATGGCATACCAATTTTATTTTAAAACTTTTTTTCCAACAAATTAGGTATTTATAAAAATTAGTTTTTTAAAAAACGGCTTTAACGATTTTGAAAATTTTTTTTCTAAAAATGCATCTTAATATATTAATCAAAACTCTATACTTGTTTTGGAGGGCAATTTGATTTCAGATTTTATTTTAATTTTTTAAAAAACTAAATTCGTTTTTTTTTTAATTTTTTTTTTTTGTACCTACATATGTATATATAGTAGGTACCTATGTTTTCCAAATTTCTATATAAAAAGTCTTAAAAATTTTAGCAACTTTAACTCTAAGAGCAAGTTCGTGCGACCCAGTCGTGCATTTTATTTGTGTATTTCGGGAAGTCTGAGAATCGGCCATTCGACCAACATGAATTTTCATATCATTAAATCGTTAGGGTGGTCCAATCAAAAAAATTTCTATATTTTATTGAAATAATTTTTATGAAATTTTGTAGGTAGGTATATCGGGTAAGTCTAAAATGGGCCAACATCTATTTTTATACCACTAAATACTTAGGGTGGTCCAACTAAAAATTTTTTTTTACATATATATTTTTGGAACGATTTTTATGAAATTTTGTGGGTACATCGGGTAAGTCTAAGTACCGGTCAAAATCTATTTCCATACCATAAATGGTTAGCGTGGTCCACTCCAAATTTTTTTTTGAACGATTTTTTCAAGTTCTGGCTTTATGTTGTTTTCAAGGGGTTCAAAAAAGTTCAAAAAAGACCTGGCGTCTTGATGTTGTGACCCGATTTTTTTTTTTTGGAAAAGATTGACACACTCCAAAATTGGAAGTAAACAGCCGAAGATGCGTAACGAAGTCCGCCGGGTCAGCTAGTTATGCATAAAAATAACATTATTTTTAAAACTATATAGGGAAACACAAAAAAAAAAAATTCTTTTTAATGTTTTGGTATAAATTGACTATATAATAATACAAAAACCCTTTAAAACCAAACGAAAATTATTATAATTTGAAAATATTACATCTTTCGCTGATTGGTATAAACTATAAAATGTCCTTTTGTACATAAAAAATACGTCTTAAGCTTAAAAAAAAAACAGGTTTTGACTACATAGTTTTAGTATTTCTACCAAAACAATCTGTAAATCTATTTACCAAATCATTAATTGATTGGTCTAAACTGGTATAAACTTCATAAATTAAAAGTTATTTCTGAAAAAAAATATAATAAAATATTTTGATAGGTATTCAAACAATCAAATCTACATGCAATACTTCAATTAACCTGAGAAAAACGTGTTATTTTTAATCTTATCAACTAAGAATCATTTTGTATAGTCTGGGTAATTATTTTGTTCTGAATACAAAAATAGACACCAAAAATATCAATCACCTGCAATAGAAACCGCAATTAAAAGAATATTAATGCAATTATTACCAAACAACAAAAGCTTGAATGAAACGAACAAACCCCTATTAGTTTCTTGATGGAAGGTTGGATTTTATTCATTCATTCCTCATAGATACAGTTATTATTCCTTGATTGCTTCGTGACCGCATAAATCACACAGAAAAAAAAATTAAATTACACCCCGGTCACTTTCGTTTCCTTTCTTTCTTTCTGTTCTGTTCGTTTTGTGGCAGTCACCTTTTTTGACAAGCTGTCAAAAAAGCCAACCGTCATAATAATTTTTGGGTTTACTCAAATATTTTTTTCGGTCTTCAATTACCACCCTCTTCCAACCTTCATAAGGCTCTAACAATGGATATGCCCGCAATTATCTTCAATTCACAAAACAGAATATAAAAACCACGCAGTGACGGACGTGGTGGTACCGAAAGGTGTTTCGTTGTGCACGAAAAACTCAATTTGACGTTTACTTTTGGTTATTTACAGTCTTTTTTGACGTTTATTTTATATCCAAAAATGTCTCCTTGGTGACGAACGTGTGTATAATGTTCGTATATAACAACATAGAGGGTGTGGGTGGTCTCTGTCTCAGGTTTGACTATATGGTCTCAGTCGAATGTAATTCAATTAATTTGCGAATGAAAAGACTTATTTTCAATCTCCCTCGAGGGAAAGAGCAATTTTTTTGTCATTCAAATGCAATTTTGTTGGAACTATATGTATACCTTCTGCACAGAGTGACAGAGTTTTCACATTCAACCGTCAGGATTCAGGACTCTCAAAAGCACTCTACCACTCCCAATGTCCCATCTCTCACAAATCCATTGAATGGTCGACAAATTGACAACACGCGAGAGAAGCAATCATCGTGTAGCGCGTGTTTTTAAGGACAAGGAAGGGAGATTTTCCTTGCAGGAGGTATGACAAAAAAAAGAACATAATCATAGTTTTCCTTCGTGATCCTTCAAAAAATATATTTTTTTTATTTTCGTAATTTCTCACATTTGCGTGCACTTTGTGTTGGTTTTCCTTTTTTGTATTTTGACAATTATTGGGAATGGGAGAGAAAAATGAAGAAACTGTCTCGTGATGACATTGAAATCTTACGCCCTCTTTTTTTTTTCTTTACTTGCAACACGCAGGAATGGAAATTTCGATTAAGGACAAATTTATCCCTCAACAAAAATTTATAACAAGCCGTAATGGCGGTAAATATTCACAGGATAGGGAGACAGGTTATATTGGTGAGCATTATAATCAATGGAAACCAATAATACATGCAGGCGATTGTGTGTGAGTTGGGTGCAGAATAATTGCCCATATGTGCATTTTTTTCCTGTTCAGTCTTTGGGGTAAAAGACACCCTCAGGAAGTAAGTTGAGTAATTTCTAGCCCAAGTGAAAGTGATTGTTCTACGTTTTAAGCTAATGTATATCCAAATGAGAAGTGACAGGATCTAGCTGTCAAGGGAATGTATCGGGTGAAATATATCGATACATCAAAATATCGATATTTTGTGCATCAATTTTTTCTCCATCAAATAATCGATATTTTTGTTGATATCAATATTTTTTTTTTCTATGAAGCTCGATTAAATCACCAACTACAGACCATTGCTTCTATAAGACTTCTTTAAAGATTTTCTCAGAATCGTTTCTTTGTTTATAAAAGTTATAACTTTGTAAATAACGTTTTAAATGTTTTGAAGCATTTAAATAAGTACTTTTGAAGCTCGGAAAGACCTTCGTAAAAGAGCTTATAGGAGTTAGATGAAATTAAATGGACTTAAAGAAGTCTTTCAGAAGTAATTTTTCTTATCATATAAATAACTTCGTTAAACGTATGGGAAACCGTTTTAAAAAGTTCCTCTACACTTAGGTAAGTGGGCTTATAGAAGCATAATGAAGCAAAAACTTCGGTAAAACTTCTCAAAAAGTAACAGTGACGCAAACTATAAAATTAGGTAAGGTTTTCCATATTAGAGATATTGTTCTTGAAAAAGAAATCTTACCGAAGCTATACCGAAGTCAAAATTAAGCATCGGTTTACTTTATAGAAGCTGTTAGTAAGACACCTTTCTTCAAATGATTTATTGTTAAAAAATTTCCGTAGTTAAGCAATTTGATAAAAACTGAAGAAGTCATAAATGGCGCCCAACAAAAAGCCTTGTGTTTTACGTAGTGGTCAGAAACGGACTTATTCTAGATTATAAACTGTGGAGTCTTCATCATTTTAAATATTATTAAATCGCATATATTTTGTATCATATCCCATTTCTGATACCTTGTTAGAATTCGATAAATTAATTCCGAAACCACACGAGTGTTTTCACAAGTTTGTCATTCTAAAGATGCCACACTTGAGGTGGTATACATCGTCTTTATTTTTTTTTTTTCTCAAGTTTTCGTTGATACCTTTCGAAATATCACTTGAAAAAGTCAATTGAATTTCATCTTGACTTCAACAAAAAATAAAAACTTTTTTTGAAACAAAAAACTTAGGGTGAAACAATTCAAAGTAAATTCCGTTTCAAATCGATCGATGATGCAGCCTTATAACAGATTCAATCATTCACTTTTTTTCTTTACACTCACACATATACAATCTTCTCATCTTGAATGATGTTCTTAAATGATTCCGTATACAGTAAGATTCTCAATTTATATACCATTTTCTTAGAATTACAGTTTTTTTTTTTTTTTGCTTTGCTCTCCTAATGGTAGTTGAATATATTAACTTTTTCTTTCATCCTTGTTAAACCCTCGAAGCTCCGAATAGTTGAAATTGGCTTTTAAAGGTGGTGGTAGTGGTACCGGTTGCAAAGGACCAACGCGAGTGGTGTATCTTTTTCTTAAAACTTTTTTTCCGGATTTTTCTTTTTTGAAGCTAATTCTATTTGCAGGGTGCTCCTGGGTTGTTGAAGGACTTGAGTGTGTCAAGGATATCGTCCTCATCATCGTCTCTCTCTCGTGTGTGTGTGTGTAAGGAGAAAACACATACGTTACACATTTAAGTGGATAAGTTTGATGGAATATAAATTCTTGGTGCGAGCTACACTATACACAGAGAAATTTTATACATTTATTTTCTACCTTCTCAAGCTCACATAACTTACAACACGAGAGTGACATTTAAGGACTTTTTTTTAAAGAGGTATTGAGCTTGAGGAATTGCAATTAAATTGAATGAGATCAAAGGAATTAATTATTTGATACTTTAAACTACAAACATGTTTGAGAAGAGGGTTTTCACGTTTTTTTTTTCCTGATTTAATTGACATAACTAGTAGGTATAACACACGTCAAAAAGTACTTGAAAAGTTATTATGACATGGTAGAGAGATATTTGAAATGATTATTCCTTTAATAACAAAAATATTTGGAAAGAATTTATAATTTCAAGTGACATAATGTCGTTATAGGAAATTTATTTTTAAAAATGGGGAAGCATGTCCAAGACACGTGTCTTAAAAATACTTGGTTTGAATTTAGAATTTGTATTCATTAAATAGTCGTATTAGATGGAATTCACGTTCATAATTACAGAGGGTTAGAATAACAATTGATATTTGTACGTTTTTTTGATAATTATAATTGCTGTTGGTAAGACTTTTTTAAGCGTTTTTATTTTACAAAAAGTAAATACATTACATCTTGTAATCTTCCTTAAATCATTGAAACTATTAAATGGTAGATATTTCAAATTCATCTGAGATTATTAAACATTTAAGGATTTTGTACTTGTGTTTAGATAAATTCCTCAAACTACAAAAAAAGACGTAATTTATTTACTTATTATAAAACATGATAAGCTATAAAATAAAAACCATACTTTAAATAGACCAGTGTTTAAAATTTATTTACCGAATTTTGGAATACAGAATTTCAAAGTTCAGGAAAATATTTTATTTAGTACAAGGTGCGAAAATTTCAAAATTCTGTATGACCAATTAAAATATTTAAAAGTTAACCGAATTGGCGTTAAGATTTTTTCGAAAAAAATAGTTCCACATACACCACAGTGACCCTTTGTTGGCGTTTCTAAAATTATGTAGTTCAATCACAATGCATACGGGTCATAAGAAAACTATTGAAATCAGTGAGCATTGGTTTGGATACGAATATCTTCTAAACGGTTAAAGCAATCAATTTGATTCCAAGGAAGTTTTTGTAGAACGTTTAAGCCCCTACAAGAATATATCTTGCTAATTTGAAAATAATGAAGTTTCAGTGAATTGGAAATTTTTCAATAATATAAAATGTTTTAATAATTTTTTTTAACTTTGACCTCGAATATCTTTAGAATGGTTAGATTAATGAAAAAAGTTAACAACACCTTTTTTGTGGAGAAATCAATTTCCAACAAGAATATGTCTTGCGCGTTTAATTATTATAATTTTTCAATTTGTTACAAGATTAAGAACAAAAAACGAATTTTTAAAGATTTTCTCGATTTTTGGACCTCAAATATCTATTCAACGGTTAGATAAACGAAAAAAGTGTATAAGGCTTTTTTTGTAGAGCGTTCAATTTCCTACAAGAATATGAAAAGAAATTTGCTGAAAAGTCAATTAATGAAAAATTATTTTTTTTTAGTAGAAGCTTGATGTAAAAATGGAAAATTGAAAAGCGGAGGACCTTCCCATTAAGATAAAGAGCTCATATTTGGTGTGTATATTCTAGAGGGGTCTAGCAATCGATTTTTCAGAGTACCAAATAAAAAAAAAAAAGAATTTCAATTTTTTTGACCCACCCTAAGTTGCAGTGTCGAAGTTTGACCCTATGGCTTCACATGCTATTCCCTTCTAAATTGAGTTCTCATAACTTCTTCTTTTTAGATAACATTACCAAAATAGAAGAACGGGATTTTTTTGTATCTTTGAACAAAAGCTTTTACAAATTCTATAAAATTTTCAAAGCAAGCAAATTTGTTCAAGATTTCGTTTTTAAGTGTCGATTAATATTTGCATTAAAATTGCAGACAATTTTTTTTTTTAACCAGTATGAACAAAGAATTATTTAAAACACATTTTTTTGTAGTGAAAACTTCTTTAAGAAATTTTAACTTTTTTTGTAGGTATGGTAGAAATATGATTAAATCGTCATATGAAAGGCGAAATAATATGCTTTTAGATAATTTAAAACTTATTGTAGGTTGTCATATAAAAAAATTGATTTAAAGGTGATTGAATAAAAAAAGGTAGATTTTTTCGTTTTGGTTTTTTCAAGAAAAATGATTTTTTAATGTTTTACTTTTACTACGTGTGAATTGCACACATGATTTTTATTTTTCTTCATTTTTTGGTTAAAATCATTAAAAAACGGTGCACCGGTGTTGAAATAATAACTTATAAATTATATGTTATAATACGTGTTTTACCTACATTCCATATGAAATTCCTTAAAAAATTAAACTGTAATTGAGGAGTGACTTTTCAAAAGGGGATACAATACAATAGATATTTAAACAAAATATTTCAAATAAAAAATTAATGTATACAAAGTAAGAAGACTTAAAAACACTTCTGTCAAAAAATCCCGACCGATTAAAAATTATATCTTAAAAATTTCAATTAAAAAAAAAATCAGTTATCGGAAACGTTTTTTAGTATTTCCACAATAATGTCCCCGTTTAACTGTCACTCGTTTTTATGATCCATAGCACTCAGACTTTGGCATCCTCTTAGCCGCTGCCGCCTTTTGGAGCTGCAACATAATAATTTATAAAACACTGTCAACCATTTGATTTATTTATGACAGCATTTAGTCCATACAAGGAACACCATCTTCTAGAAACTTCATTTTAAGTACTATTTTTTCTTTTACTGTCACATTTCAATATACAATTTGATGGTTAAATACGCATGCATAGAATACTTAATGCTTTTTGGCCCCCATCTCATCATCAATGTGGATATCGACGAAGACGCCGACGAACGATCCAGTGGTAAATGGTACCTTAAAATGTCTTTATTTTTGTTAAGTGTTGTGCACTGTCCTTTTTAAATGGCGCGACAACACCATCATATCATCAAAGTGGAATTGAACAATTTTCAAGCTATTATCATCACCATTGTACTGCAGAGTCTTCGTTCTCGTCGGCATAATCATCATCTTCAACAGCATTTAAGAGCAACATTTAGAAAACTATTCAATCAATAAATTTTTAAGGTTCCTACGTGCGTGTCGACATGGAAGTTTGAGACGAGTACTTTGTATCAAAGTGAACAGTACCGGTTTTGAACTTCTAAGAGTGCATAAAACGACTTAATCGTTAAAAAATCTCTCCATATAAAAAATACTTATGGATATGTTATGGTCCATCATAAATCTTGTTCTGACCATCAAAATTAAGAGTATGGAAATGATGGTTTTTGGATATTATTTTCTTCTGATAGAATACACCGTCAGAAACAAACAACTCAAAATCAAAATCCGAAAAAATTGGATTCTTTAAAACTAGATAGAAACCGTTAATGGTAAAATTGCAAATTATTATCATTTAAGTAAAATAGATCAAAATGTAGTAACGTTAAATAACTTCCATCATTAATCTCAAAAACGTTTTTAAGCAATATCAAAAATTAGGCATTATTTTTTTAAAATTACTTTGTGTTCTATATAGTAGGTACCTACAGGCAAAATAGGCATTTAAAAAAAAATTGTAACACTCATGACAAAAAGTTTGCTCTTGGGATAAGAAAAAAGGATTTTTAAGTCTTTTAAATTTAAAATTGGGTGGAAGGGTGTTTTTTCGAAGAGACAGTAAAATCTGTAATAATTTATTTATTATAGATTTTACTGTGTCTTCCAAAAAAAACACCCTTTCACCTAAATTTTTTTTATGAAAACTCTTTATTCTTGATTTCTATCCCAAATGCAACTTTTTACCAAATTTCATTAGGGTGACTCATCGATTTAGTGTTAACTAAAAAAAAAGAAAACTTTTAATCATGATATTCTTATAGACACTTTTGATTCATGTTTCCAATCTCAAAAGTAACATAATTGCTGAATTTCAATACGATACCACTACTGTTAGGTACTTAGATTTCCAATAAACCCAAATTTTCTATAAAAATATTTTATGTGAAAGGGTGTTTTTTTTTTTTTCATAATATGAAAGCGTGTTTTTTTAAGGTGTAAAGAAAATTTGGGCTATGATTTTTGGTTTTTGTAATAAATGACACATTTTTACCAATTTTTTTTGAGTACTATTTGTCTCCCAGATTTTGTGGTAGGTACTAATTAATTTCTTAAAAAAAAAAAACACCCTTTAACTCAAGATAATTTTTGTAGGCTCATTAGATTCTTAGTTCTTCTGCCAAACGAAACTTTTTCACAAAGTATAAAAATTTAACAAAACTTATTATGTCAATTGTTACGATACCTTTCTCACCCATAACTCAACTATCAACCCATAAAAAAAAAAAAAACACCCTTTCACCAAAAATATTTTAAGAAATTTTATGAATCCTTTATCTCTGTTTTATTTTAAACCTGCATCCCGAATTTCTTCAATGTATTTTGTTTTTCACATGGGTTTCGATAATATTATTTACCTGTCAAAAAAAGAGCACTCTTGCTTTTAATCGACAATAACTTTTCTTAGAGCAATTGTATTGACTTAATTTTTATGTCATTAGATTCAGCATTAAAAAAATATCTCAAAAACGTATGTCGTATGATTATATTCCACAAACAATATTTTTTTCACTATATCTTTGACCTTCGAACAATCTCTCTTGTCCGCAAAGAAAAAGCCCCTTCCCACCCAACTTTTTTTCTATAGATTTTTTTAATCCTTGGTTCTTTAACCAAGAGCAAACTTTTTGCTTATTTTCATGAGTGTAACAATTTTTTTTTGTTGATTTGATGTACTATCTTACGACCTGTAAAATGTACAGTGTTTCAAAAACACCTTTTTCCAAGCAGTCGATAAATTCAATGAATTTACTTCATTTTAAATCAACTTTTATTCAACAAAAAACCATTTTGAAAAAATTGAACAGATTTGTCGTTAAATCAAAGTCATTTGCTAAAATTCATACAAAAAGTTCGTTCTTGTTGATTCTCATGAATTAGTATACCTACCAAATTTATGTTCCTAGTATTTTTTTCGGTGTACTCACTTCCACTCTTCATCAGTACAATCATAAAAGCTACATTTAAACTGGAAGCTTAAAGAATCTTTTGTCGACTTAACAGACTCATTGTAAAACTCCTTTTTTCTTCAAGTCAAATTAGCTAAGCACCGCCGACGACAATGACAACAACCACGGATTTTTGAGACAAGAAATTCAACAGCCTCTTTCGGTCGTCATCGTCATCGTTGCTGAGAAGTTATAAAACTTTACGACCTTTACAAGTCGCAACTAAACAAATGGAGGATATTATAACAGCAGCCAGTTCGTAGCGCGACTCACCTTTGACAATCGACAGAGTGCTTATATCAAGCCCACACCAAGCAAACAACAAGCATTCAAGTCGAATTTATTGATCGGATTTGACGGTTATGGCTAAATTAGCGCAATTACCTTCGCCGTCACATTGGCCATTGTCGTCGATCTCTCTGCAAGACAGACATAATCTTGACAACCTTGTGGCATGGCATCACCTTTTGGTGTCATAGTCATCTTCTCATGTTGCTGGTGCTGATGATGGTGCCTTACCTTGTCTCGTCATCTCGTTGGACAATAATTCCTGGAATTCATTCTTGGTTGGTAGTTGGAAGAAACTGATGGGTGTCCATATATTGTTTTATTGAGTACACTTTTTAGCTTCTGATGATGGGATGACTCAGTATCATCTCGGAACTGGAACTATTTATCGGAATTTATTCTCTCGTCCAACCATGATGAGAATCTTCTTTCCTTGATTCTCATTCGAGACGAACTTTTATGAAGCTAATTTGTTTGTTGTTGTTAACACTGCCAATACCATCATCAGCACTCCAATGACATTCCTTCCATGATGGGATTTAGATTAAACAAAAATAATAATTTACATTTCTCGGAATCGATTTTTAGGATTTTTGCATTTTTTTTTCCTTGTCAAAATATAATATTTTATAAAAATATGGTTATTAGTTTGGTGTCACAGATGGTTTTATAGAAAAACAAAAAAAAAAAAAAAAAAAAAAACTTCAATTATTTTGTAATAATTCCACAGAATGGATTTTTTTTTTTTTTGTTTTGGAAATCAATACTTTAGTTATTTGAATAATGATAATGATATTGTTTTTTTGTATTTGTTGATGTGAAAACAGAAAAACCACGGGATGTTTTTATTGGCATTTTGTTAAAATAGAACAAAAAAAAAAATTAGTGCATTTATTTTATTGTTTGTATGACTAACTTAATAGCAATAGGGATAGTATTGGCTCAAAAGGATTTAGAGCAGAAAAATGGAATTAAAATAATGTGATATTCTGTGTTTGGATATTTATTATTATTATTTCTACATCGATAAATATTAATCCCAGAGGGAAGGGTATTGGCTGTAGTTTGAAGTGATGGGGGGAGGAAACATAAATATTTTATAGTATTTAACAATAACTAAATCGTTGATTTGAATTAGATTTATTATGGTATAGAAATTATAGGGAATATAATATTTTATGCATAGAGACAAAGTATTTTTGGCTTTATGTGAACAAACACCTTTGTAAAACAATATCTCATTTAAAATAAATATACAAACTCACTCAAGTACGTAATTTAATTCCTTTATTATTTTAGATGGTTTTTTTTTTTAAATATTCCGTTGACTTCGTTTTTTTTTTTCTAAATTCCTTCAACTGACATCACGTCCACGTTCCATACAAATTTTTGGTGAAAGGGTGTTTTTTCGAAGAGATAGTAAAATCTGTAATTGGTCCCAAAAAGCCAATGATTCATTTTATTTATGGTTTAAATAAATTAAACATTTATAAATAAGTTCTTACACGTTTTACGCGAATCATTGGCTTTTTGCGACCAATTACAGATTTTACTGTCTCTTCGAAAAAACACCCTTTCACCAAAATTTTTTTTATCAAAACTCTTTATTCTTGCTTTCTATCCCAAAATCAATGTTTTTACCATATTTCATTAGGCTGACCCATCATTTTTGTTTTCACTCAAAAAAACACCCTGTTAACCATGATATTTTTATAGACACTTAAGATTCTTGTTTCTTATCTTAAAAGTAACATAATTGCTAAATTTCAATAGGGTACCACTAATATTACTCTAGTATTTCACACTTTTTCAAATAAACCCATCATACAACTTTCTTTACTTTAAAAAAGAAACACCCTTTCACATAAAAAATATTTATAGACTTACATTATTCGTAGTTCCCATGGGAAAGAGAACATATTTAATGAATTTCGTAAGGGTACCATTTATACCATTGATTTTATCGGACTTATCGCGGATTTTTCCCTATTTCCCAAAAAACACCCTTTAACCTAAAATATTTGTATAGACTTTTTGAGTTCTTGCTTTCTGTTATAAATTAAACATTTTTACCAATTTTCATTGGTGTAACAATTTTCTCCCAGTTTTTGTGGTACTAATTCCAAATTTCATCATTTCTTAAAAAAAAAAACACCCTTTCACCCAAAATATTTTTAAAAACTTTATAAATCCTTTGTCCCTGTTTTATCTTAAACTTTCATCCCAAATTTTGTCAGTGTAGCATGTTTTTTCGGTTATATTTTACCTGTTGAGGTCAAATAACTTTTCTTAGAGCAATCGTATTGACTTTATTTTTATGTCATTAGATTCAGCATCAAAAAATACCTTGAAAACATCATGTGTCATAGATGATATTCAACAAACAATTTTTTTCAGTATATTTTTGACCTTCACCCTCTCCCTCTTGTCCGCGAAAAAACACCCTTCCACCCAACTTTTTTTTATAGACTTTTTTTGTACTTGGTTCTTATCCCAAAAGCAAACTTTTTGCCAAGTTTCATGAGTGATATATAAATGCCTATTTTACCTGTACTAACTTTTTTGCAAGTCAAAATGAAGAAACAAGTAGGTATCGTTAATTTTGGTGTTAAAAAATAAAATTTCAATTTTCTTAAAAAAATCTTATTTAGATATCTATAAATAAATAAATTTAAAATAAAATTGTTAAAAAAAAAATGCCTTTGCTTAGAAATTTTCGTTGGGAGAAATTCATAAAGTAAAAAGAAAAACTGGTCAGCAAAATTGCACCTTTTTTTTTTGTCTTATGAAGTTTCTTAACTCTTTTTTTTACTCATTTGGTATCGCTGATTTCAAATCTGCCCTCAATTTTTTTCTAGCAGCTCTAGTTTGGATGATATAGTAGGTATTAGGAAAATGCTTAAAAGGTAAGAAAAACTTAATCGATTATTGAGATTTTATAACGAAAATCTTTCGAAAATTCTAGCTGTTAGAAAATTTTTGACTTTGGATATGAGATATGAGGTGTTGACACCCCAAAAACGAAAAAGTTTATCAAACATATTGAAACAAAACCCTTGTTGTCCAGTATAATGATTTAAAAAAACAACCTTTTTTATCAAAAAATACCACACCACACCGCTGCACCACGTCCGCACCATGATCATATCATAAATTTCATTTTGAATGAAAAAAAATTCTATTTTCTATACAAATGTTTAAGTCGTCTTCAAAGTTATTTTGACTTAAGTAACAAATTGCCAGTTCGTACAAAAATGACTTGGTGGTCGAGTGGTTAAAGCGTTCGAATCTCCTCCTCGTCGCTAGTTTTTTTTTTTATTTTTTAATTGGTAATCCAAAATTATGTATCATGGTGAGGAGAATTTTTCATAAAAAATGAAATGTTGCGGCGGTGGTGCGCCAAATTTTGCCGCCAAACGGCGGCGGTGGTGCTGCTGTGGTGCAGCGGTCAAGATTTGTATTATTTTTTTTTTTTTAAAAATTCAATTTTTATTTTTACAAAATAACTTTGAAGAAGACTTACAAATTTGTATAAGTTCGAGAATAGAATTTTTGATCATGGTGCAGACGTGGTGCGGCGCAATAGAAATTTCTGACAATGGTGCGGACGTGGCGCAGCGGTGTGGTGAGGCGGAATTTCATTTTTACTCGTTGTCATATTTGAGGATTAAAAGGCCTATTACCTTAATATATCAATGAATCATTCAAATTCCTACAGTAATTTTGAAGGCATCTCACTATATCGATCAAAGTTAGTCCTCTATATAAAATAGAAGTAAAACAAAATTTTTAACCTATTATTTATTTTTTGACAGATTTTTTTTTATTGCAATTTAATTTTTTTCAGTTTTATTTAAAACAATGAAAAATGATATTTAACTATAAAAATATCACTTCTATAAAAAAAATAATATTCCTCCAATTCCAACATGATCTTTCTTCCCATTTCTTACTATAATAAGACTTTTTCTATCAATGTATTTCATCAGATACTCTCACTTGACTTTCTTTCTAACCTCAGCTGGTGTGCTCTTAGTGACATTATGACATCTATTTATCAATTAAGAGGTCTTTAAGTATGTTTTCTTCTTTTAATCTAAAAGCTACTAAGTGCTCTTAAAAACAATAAATAGAATCATTTGATTTCATTTCTTACTTCCTATAACATCTGTCACTTTCATGGTCTAATAGAGTCAATGTTCTATTTTTACCATCATTTGTTAACAAACAAAAAAAAAAACACTGAAACCATCAGCCAAGCTTAGTCCATTAATCTTTGTTCATTTATGTTTTTAGTCTCATTTTTTTTTTCTTGTTGTTGTCTATGACTTTGACTTATATGCCTTAATGCGACAATGAACAGAAAACATAACCAACCTACTCTTCTTTAATCCCTTCATGTTCTTCGAAACAGACCGATCTTTAAGATCCATCAACTCGCATCTTCTCGAATCAAAGTATGCCCCCCTTCTTATGATTCCGTGACGCATTGTCGAAAGAACAACAAGAACATAATTAACCATTTAAGACTTTAAAAACATGCAATCGACAGTGTCAGTTCAGTGTTCTGAGTTCTGATGGTGCCAGTCAAGTCGTAAAGAGAAAAATTACAAAACAGTTGCATCTTGAGGAAGAGGATTAGTATCGAAATGGATTCTCCCAAAATTACTTCCACATTTTGATAAATATTTTCAAAAGATACATAACCAAAAAAAAAACACACACACAAAACAAAGGAGAAGTAGCCAGAAACGATAATAGATCAAAAACACACCACAGGGAAGCCTAGAGAAGAGAAATATGATAAGTAGAGCCTGCCTACATGCTAGTGATGGGAACTATCGTATAATTAAACTATGGTATAATTAAACTATCGAATGATTTGAACTAGTTAGTAACTTATTGATTTGAACTATCGAATAGTTCTTTCATTCATTCATTTATTCATTCGAATAAAAACTATAGAATAAAACTATCGAAAAACTATCAAATAAAAACTATCGAATAAACTATCGAATAAAAACTATCGAATCAAAAAAAAAAACTATTCGAATGAAAAAAACTATCGAATTAAAAATTATCGAATGAAAAAACTATTCAAATGAAAATAGTAACTAAATGAGTGAATGATTTCAAACTATCGAATAAATTAATATTTTACAACAACTATCGATAGTTTTTATTCGATAGTTCCCATCACTACTACGTGTGCGCACACTTGCTCCAAGGCTGTCTCAACGCCTGTCATAATATCCTATCCATGCGGGATGCTCGCGCTCGATTCGTGTCGGCGGTGATATTGAGAAGTGCACTTAGCCGTTAAAGATTGGATGCGCAGGACTGAGCACGAGGAATAAATAGATTCCCCCCTCCTCTCCTATTTCGCCCATAAAATGACGAACGTCGAATCTTAAGCAGCCGTCAGTAGTTAAGGTATTAAGCCTCTGGGATTACGATTGATTGAAGAAAATCTACTTTTTATGTTTTTTTTTGTGTTCAAAGTACGACACGAAGTATCTTTAAGATATATTTCTCTATACTTCATTCATAGATGCATCTTTTTTTTTTTTTGTATCTTAAAAAATTTATGAATGATGTGGACAGGAGGATGCAACAGAGCGTGGCGTGGCATGTTGTCGTGGCTCGATTTTCTATACTTACCGTTCGACGGGTAATCAGACATTGAACACGTCGAAATGGAAATATTGTATCTAGAACTGAGGCACTCTTAGTTGTTAATCCCAGATGTGTGTGGGGTTGTTGAACAACATGCGAGAGAGCTTCTTTATCTTTTTTGGCTTAAGGGAATAAAAGGAAATCCATTGAACAACATCGCAGACTATTAATAAAACAAGCATCATTCTGGAACTTGGGGAAGTCAATCTTTGTTGCACGTTTTTAAAATCCAAAAGAAGAAGGTGAAGATTTTGAGTTCTTGTTTGTTTTTATAGAAGCAAAACATCAGAGATAGATAAATAGCTTCAGCTAGGATATTTAATTTATTACCATTCTCCTCGAATTATAAACTGAGACTTGTGTCGAAGATATCTTCTATACCCATGTTTTGTAAAAGAGAAGGTACATCTGCGTCGAGGAATTGGTTTTTTTTTTATATTTTCTCAAAAAAAAAAAAAAAAATTGATATTAAAGTTAATCCCTTTGAAATGATTTTTTTTTTTTTTCTTACTTAAAACGCAGGTGATGGTGTTTGTA
The DNA here is from genome assembly GCF_945859705.1 of Episyrphus balteatus. Lineage (NCBI taxonomy): Eukaryota > Metazoa > Arthropoda > Insecta > Diptera > Syrphidae > Episyrphus > Episyrphus balteatus. The sequence continues at coordinate 65,660,392 of NC_079137.1, read as the reverse complement.
AAGGGTGTGTGGAAAATTTCACGGTCAATTAATACGGAAAATAGTATTTATGTGTTTATAAAAATAATATTTTTGATAAAAGAGTAATTTTTGTTCTAATAAACAATTCATTATTCTAGGTCCCTTTAATTTGTCGTTCCTTGAATGTTTATTGGATGATAACTATTTCAAATTAATTTTATCGTTTTGGTGCAGCTGCGTTGGCTATACAAATTCGGAAGAATATTTTTCGAAAGAATATCACAAATCAAAAAATAAAAAAATAGCTATTCTTCGAATTTGCACCTCAAGGTACAAAATTGTCACCATTATGACTTATTCATGAATGTCGCGTTTCAGAGTTATAGCAGACCCTGTCAGTTGTTGCGTTTTTTTTTTGGTTTACAGTTTTCAAATTCTGAACCGATTTTGTTCAAATTTTTGGTAAATCATGTTTTTCAAAGTTAAAAACAATTACGAACTTCTAACATTTTCGTAAGCCCCACAATAAATTATTTTTACAAAAATGTTTGAAACAAAAATTAAATCTATGTAGGTACATCCTATCAATCTAGATATAATTTGGAATTGTTTTTTTCTTTAATTTTAAGTCTCTTGAAAACAACTTCTAGGATTTTATTTAAAAAATTCCAGTGTAAGTTTTTTTACAAGGTTTATATTTATAACATAACTAATGCAAAACAACTTTATTTTTAATTTTAAAACAAAAATTAAACTATGTACAATTTTTTTTAAACCGTTCCTTAAAAACCTACAAATTATGTTGTTTTGTTTTTTTTTTTGAGACAAAATTGATTTAAGAAGCTTTTTTTAATTTTACACTCACAAAATATTTATATTTATATAAACTCTAAAAGCAAATTACAATTTTTTTTTGATTTTCGAAAAAAATGCAAAGCTAGCCCCTGACCAAAATAATGATTCGAAAAAAAAAAAATCCTCCAAATATTGTGACAGAAATTCATGAAGTTATGAATTCAGCTTATGAAGATCTTTCTTTTAATGTGTCACTCGTTAATTTTGTAGGAAATTTTTGAAAATGCAATTTTTTTCGGCAAGGGGTACCACTTGAATTTTTTTCGAAAATCTGAAAAAAAAACATTGTAATTTTTTTTTTTTCTTAATGCATAGGCCTATTCATAGTGAACTCGTATCTGTAAATTAAAAAAAAAATATATTTGGACACAAACAACTCAGCATCAGCATGTCAACAACCTCACTTCCAAAAAACTTTTGTTATTCAGTTATGAATAGAGCTTAAAAGATCTTTTTTTATGCCTCTTTCGATTAAAAGAAAAAAACAAAAAAAAAAGATGTGCACGCCAGGGTTCCCAGGTTTTCAAAATAAATCCCCTTTTTTAACACCAAAACGTTTATTTTTCCCCTTTTTCGTAAAAAAATCCCCTTTTTTCCAGAAAAAAAAAGTATTTATTTTTTTAAATTTTTTTACTTAAATCTTGTTTTAAACATATTAAATTTGTATTTAATTTATTCATAAAAATAAAAACTTTATAATGGACATAAGTAAATAAAAAAAATTAACAAAAATGAAGCTCAAAATACATATTTCATTTTCAAACTAAAAACAGTCAAAATAAAATTTAGGAAGTATGGAACTATGTACTTCATAAATTTTATTTTGATGGTAAACCTAAAAAATCAGTGCTAATTTTATAAAAAATGGATATTATTTTCTATATTTAATGTATTTTTGTAAATCATAGAGTATTTATGCCGATTAAGGCAGGCTTTTTTAACAACGATGTCTTAAAAATGTATAAAGTATTTTTTTTTTATTTTTATTACTGCCGCGGCTGCTGGCTGAAAATTTCGCTTGATATACCCAAAAAAGTACAGATTCCCTTAATGAAATATTTTGAGGAGTGAATTAAAAAATGGAAGCACCCTAGTTTTTAGTAGAGCTGTCAAATTAAAAAAATCCACTTAGCGTGGAATACGATAGTTTATTTCGAAATTATGTTTTATTTAAATTGATTGTTCAAAGACTGTGTCTAAAGTTTTTGTAAGTTTAAATTTTTCCCCTTTTAGATATTTTTCCCCCTTTTTTATCCCCGTCCCCTATTTTATCCCTTTCGTCTAAGAAAATCGGCAAAAATGGTGATTTTCCCCTCAACCTGGGAACCCTGGTGCACGCCCGTCCGGCAGCTCAACATACCTAAATGTATTTTTGTATAGCATTGTTTCCGTTAATTTTTTAAAAATAGTTTTGTCATATACTAATTTCGGAAAATTTCAATATTCTCGAAAACAGGTGCAATGATTTTGTTAAAAAAAATCAAATGTTAGTTTTTAGACAAGTTCTATCATTTGATGAAAAAAAAATTTATTCTAAAATCATTTTATGAACGGTACCTGTCATATAACGGTTTTTTTTTTCAAATCTGATTTTCTGCCAAACTACTAATCTGATTTCAACGTAATTTTTTATACAAAATTATTTAAATAATTTTAATACAAACCAAAAAAAAAAAATTTCGAAATAATAATTTTTGGATTTTTAAATAAATTTCGAATTTCGAAAACGGGACATTGATTTTTTTTTAATTTTTTTTTATATCTATGTTTCTTTATTCTTTTAAACGGCAAAGCTACCAATTTCTTTTGAAAATATTTTAACAAAAACAGCTATTTTTTACCGACTTCCAAAAAGGAGGAGGTATTCAATTCGTCTGTATTTTTTTTTTTTTTATGTTTGTTACTGCATAACTTTGGACTGAGTGAACCAATTTTGATAATTCTTTTTGTATTGGATAGCTGGTGGTTGCAATGTGGTCCCATTTCAATTTCGTTCACTTTTTACCATAGGAACTATTTAAAAAAATATAAAACCCAGTTTTGATCCATGGAAGTCGGTTTTGTTTTTTTGCTAAAAATGATTATTTAAGTAAAAGCTTATCGGTAGAAAATTCGAGTATTTTCTTCTTTTCTCCAAATTGGAGCTTGCATTATCGTTAGGAATTTGATTCGTTTCTCGAATAGAGTAGTGTCCAATAGTGTTGAGTTCAGTGTCTCGAGAAATTCTTTGAGATTAAAAGTTTATTGACAACCCAAACAGGTATTGTTGTAGTACAAGCTCGGCCAATAGAAAGTTTATAGAGTTCGAAGTTTTTAAATGCATTAAATATTTCCTATATCATATCAATAGGATCAAAGTTGGAAACATTTTCATTCCTGCATTTCACGCCATAATTTCATTTCTAAGTTTTATAAGCCATAAAATGCATTCTTAACACCTTATCTATTCTTACCAGTTCCACTTCAGTTTATCTGGGTGTAATTTTTCATTATCGATAAATAAAAAACCCATACCTCAAACCATAAAATGTTAGGACTACATTATTCAACCTTAAACGGATATAAACGAAGTCTACTTTAGTCACACCAACCAACTTGCATTTAGATTCGCTCTTAAGATTTACCCACAAACCTTTTAAAAAAGTAACCCGCGTGACTAACAACATATGTCCAGCCCTCTCTTTGATATTTTCCATAAAAAACCATAACAAAAATATCCTTAAAAAAAAGGACACATATAAAAAATTTGGTGTAAAAAAAAATATGTATCGAAAAAAAAAGGAAACGGAACCAACAATAATTCATTACCAATTTAACACACCCGGTGTTGGTTGGGTGCCACCACCAAGTAACTTTCTATATCCCACCACCATCATTTTCAATAACTTAAGTCTGTTTCTGCTTTAAGACCCCTTCCTCACATTGACATCTAGGTCGGTCATATAAAATTATTGGACTTGGGACTGACAAACTAGAGCACCTTTAGGTGCGATTTATGTCTAAAGACCGGAACCGCACAATGATGAATGCTTGTCCCGGTCCTCGTCCTCAATGTTTTTTCCTTCTATTCTGTTGTTGGAAGAAGAAAAAAAAAATAGTGTGTCAGGTGTTTGACCAAAAATATGGTCATTGCGTGCCTACATCTAATTACGAGCACCATCAGACCAGACATACTTCAAATTTGACAGACGCCACACTATTCTATAAAGGGGGCTTAGTTTTTTCGTCAGCTCTTTTGTTGCGTGAAGCGTGAATCTAAATTTGAACAACAAAAATTACTATGAAAACAAACTAAAACGAACAGAAAAAATATTCCCAATTGATTCATAAATAATCGGACATTCGAACCGCACACAAATTGTGTAATAAATTCTCAGCAAAATGTGCTGTATCATGCTTTTAGTTTGTTTGTTTGCTTTCCACAGTGGCAAAGAAGGGTGCAAAGCAGCCCCTAAATGAAAAAGTAATCTAACTGACTACTGCAGAAAATAATATTTATATCTTGCACTGGCCTGTAACCTCTTTGATATTATAAGCGTAATGGACAGAAATAATATGTGCACGTGGCCGAAGACATTATATCGGACTTAGAAGGGTGGTAGGGGGTTGATTTGATAGATATGTGTGATTCAGGGACTCAGAAAGGGGGTTTTTATTGCATCAGGTGACGTTAAATTCATCCAAAACTTCTACCAAAAGTGCATCATTAACGAAATTGCAAGTTCACTTTGGGCCTGGGGGAAGGATATTATAAATGATGAGAGTGTATGGGTAGATTTTAAATTAAATATATTATCTGAATCACATGTGGATATGTCCTGGCTGCAACGCCCATATTTCTTTGATGAAAAAAATGCATGATTAATGCATGACACGTTGCATGCGTGTCGAATTTATATTTGATATGAAAGAGACGATCGACCTCGACATGGAAATCTTTATATACGCAAAAGCTGCATAGACAAATTTTTCAAGGATTAAGTATGTTTATCATTTGAAAAGAAGTTTCGAATTTGAAGGACATTTTTTTAGCAGTGAAAAGTAGATATGTGCAGTTGCACATTTTTTTTTTTTTAATGATGTGTCGCCCCCTAATGTCAAATTTAAAATTGAAAATATTTAAGGATTTAATGATTGAAGTTAAGGGTTTAAAGTTTTTTCGTCACTTTTAGGATTAATCGTTATGTAAATAAAATACAAGAAAACGTTTCTGTATTTGTATTGAAAATATGTGGAAAGTAATGAATTGTTGATGTAAGTTAGTCTATCTAGCTTACTGTATTAGAAACTTAAGGAATAATGGACAAATTACAGAATTAACTCCCTCGCCGACTTTAGACGGCGTCTTTAGTCGTCGACTTTGGTCGTCGACTTTTGTCGACTTTTGTCGTCGACTTTTGTCGTCGACTTTTGTCGTCGACTTTAGTCGTCGGCTTTTGTCGTCGACTTTTGTCGTCGACTTTTGTCGTCGACTTTTGTCTTCGACTTTTGTCTTCGACTTTAGTCGTCGACTTTTGCCGTCGACTTTTGTCTTCGACTTTTGTCTTCGACTTTAGTCGTCGACTTTTGTCGTCGACTTTTGTCGTCGACTTTTGTCATCGACTTTTGTCATCGACTTTTGTCATCGACTTTTGTCGTTGACTTTAGTCGTCGACTTTAGTCGTCGACTTTAGTCGTCGACTTTTGTCTTCGACTTTTGTCGTCGACTTTTGTCTTCGACTTTTGTCTTCGACTTTTGCCTTCGACTTTTGTCGTCGACTTTTGTCATCGACTTTTGTCGTCGACTTTTGTCGTCGACTTTTGTCATCGACTTTTGTCGTCGACTTTTGTCGACTTTTGTCGTCGACTTTTGTCGTCGACTTTTGTCATCGACTTTTGTCGTCGACTTTTGTCAACTTTTGTCGACTTTTGTCGTCGACTTTTGTCGTCGACTTTTGTCATCGACTTTTGTCGTCGACTTTTGTCAACTTTTGTCGACTTTTGTCGTCGACTTTTGTCGACTTTTGTCGTCGACTTTTGCCTTCGACTTTTGTCGTCGACTTTTGTCGTCGACTTTTGTCGTCGACTTTTGTCGTCGACTTTTGTCGTCGACTTTTGTCATCGACTTTTGTCGTCGACTTTTGTCGTCGACTTTTGTCGTCGACTTTTGCCTTCGACTTTTGTCGTCGACTTTTGTCAACTTTTGTCGACTTTTGTCGTCGACTTTTGTCTTCGACTTTTGTCGTCGACTTTAGTCGTCGACTTTTGCCTTCGACTTTTGTCGTCGACTTTTGTCGACTTTTGTCGTCGACTTTTGCCTTCGACTTTTGTAGTCGACTTTAGTCGTCGACTTTTGTCGTCGACTTTTGTCGTCGACTTTTGTCGTCGACTTTTGTCTTCGACTTTTGTAGTCGACTTTAGTCGTCGACTTTTGTCGTCGACTTTTGTCGTCGACTTTTGTCGTCGACTTTTGTCATCGACTTTTGTCGTCGACTTTAGTCGTCGACTTTTGTCGTCGACTTTAGTCGTCGACTTTTGTCGACTTTAGTCGTCGACTTTTGTCGTCGACTTTTGTCGTCGACTTTAGACGTCGACTTTTGTCGTCGACTTTTGTCGTCGACTTTTGTCGTCGACTTTTGTCGTCGACTTTTGTCGTCGACTTTTGTCGTCGACTTTTGTCGTCGACTTTTGTCGTCAACTTTTGTCGTCGACTTTAGTCGTCGACTTGAGTCGCAGATTTGAGTCTTATGTCGTTAGTACGAGTTGCTGTTTCGAAGATGAGAATGTTCTATTAAAAATTCCCCCATATTTGTATTTCCAAATAATTAAACTAATTCCAATCATACTCTGTTACTTTCACATTTTTAGAAAACCCAACAATTTTTCAAAAATGAAAAAGTTAAGCTGATGGATAAATATCATTTCGTTATAATAGATTATAATCCTTGGTTTGTTTATCTCGAATCCACTTTCTAAAAATTAATGTGATTGCATAGTAGGTATGTTCCCGGAAAACTAAAAAAAAAACACACATCGAAATGTGTTAGGTCCTGATTCCACATTACAATAAAAATTTCCAGGAATTTGCCATCAGGATATCTTTTCTATGTTTTTTTTTTTTCATTTTCATGGGAATGCAAATTGTGGGGAGGGAGGGGCAAAAGGGGACTACATGGAATTTGTTGTGAAAATTTTCACTGGAACGCATTCGAAATAAAAAGGATTCAAATATTCTTGTTTTCACTATTTTGTTGTCTATAATCGTGTATGTGTGTGTTGTCTGTATATTTTCATATTTAACAGAGATTTGTCCTTGTTTATTTTGCAGTGTTCTGGTATAGTTTTGGGGATAGGATTTGTTTTTTATTTTTTGTCTTTGTACAAAATGCAATTGAGCCTTTTGCGCCGCTGCTGTGCATATATTTGATCTGACTGTGTGCCTGCTGCTGTTGATGCTACACTGCTTTCTGCTGGCCACTACTCGCTGGGACAGACGAATGGATATGTTTGCAATAGTCCCATAGCGGTACTCTCATATCCTCCTCTTTTTTTTTATAGCTTTGGAAAGGATTTTCTATGTTGTGTGTGGGTTATATTTTTTTTTTGTTTAAATTGCTCTGTTCTATGGTATATACACAATATATGTGTGTGTCTGTGTTTAGTGTACTGCTGTTTTATTTCACAAAAACAAACCAGCTATTTTGTTAGGTATTGTCCACTGCGCTAAAGCTTTTGATCTCGCAAAACATTTTATTGCTTTATGTTTTTCGAAAATAGTTTTTAGAGCTCTTTTTTAGTAAATTTCTATTTTTTTTTTGTTGGTTTTGTTTTGTATTTCATTTGTTCAAGGATATCCGCTGCTTTTAGTACACATTTGCAATTTGTCTCTACGGTATCAGTGGAGTATTTCAAGTGGAATTTGATTTTTATAACACAAAAATGAAAAAAAAAAAAAAAAAATAGGAAAATGGAAATAAAAATGCAAGTCCAGCAGGCAATTGAACAATGTCCAACAGCAGGGATAAGCCGAGAGAGGAATAAAAACTATAAATGGATGTGTGCCTACAGAGAAAAATTTTGACAAAATCAGGCCAACTGGGAGGCATTCACTTTTGGTATGCAAAATTAATCGGATGTTTTCGAACATGACAGTATCAGAAATAAATAAAAATAAAGAAAACGATTTCTCTCTGATACTCATCGTGTTGGGGGTATTTGTTGATTTGGGTTTGAAGTATCAAAGAGGATTGGACATTTTTTGAAGTGTTTTTACTGGTTTTGGTTTATTGAGTTCAATGATGGGAAATTTGGTATTTAATATGGAAGTCGATGATTCCATCATAAAGGAATGTTATATGGATTTTTCTATTTTTCGTTTTTTTTTTTACTGTGGGATTTGTTGGCCTTATATTAGAAATTAGGTCATCACCCAGGTTATTGTGATTCCATTTAAGAAAAAAAAAAAAAAATGTAGGCTAAAATTTTCAAATATTTATAAAAAACAATCGTCATTTATTTTCTCTTGTGCTAAAAAAGTTCGCAAGTCAGCTCTTTTGTTTTAATTACATAATTTTTATATTATTTTTCATCGTTCAAAATTGGTTACTACTAAGGAAAATATCAAAAAAATTTTAATAAGAGGATGAGTTAAAGGCGGTTTGAGTAAAATAATAAATCGAACACTTTTGAATTAAAAGGAGAAAAAGGTATATAAATCTTAAGCCCAAATAAATGAGCGTATATATGATCAGTGTTGTAAAAATATCAATTAAAAAAATGCGTTTTATATTTAAAAAAAAAAATATTTATTGCAAATGAAAATAAAATGCACGACTGGGCTCAAACGTACTTGATCTTTTGGTAAAAGGAACTCAAATGTTAAAGCTTTTTACTGACCAAAATTAGGGAAATATAATAAAATTCGATATTTTTTAGGAACTTTTTTTAGGAATAAAAAATTAAAATCAGTTTTTATAATTAATTAAACACCGTTTTAAATGATCTTTTTGACAAAACCAAGTATGCAATGTGGTTCCTTGCATAAAAAGTTTTTAGAAAAAAAAAAATTGAAAATTAGAGCCGTTTTTTTTTTAAATAATTTTGTTTCATTTTTCTAACATTTTTCAAAAAAAAAATTGGTATGCCAATTTTAAGAAAATATTATTCAATACATAAAAACGAAATCGACAAAATTCAGGCGCCCGTTTTCAAAAAATTGATTAAAAAAAAAATTTTGACATATTTTTTAAAAATCCAAAAACGTAGTTTTTGAAAAGTTTTAAAATTTTTTATATAAGGATATCGCAAGTACAAAAATTGTATTAGAAAAAAAAATACTTGCTACCATTAAAAATATTTTGCATTTAAAAAAAATTTATTGCAAATGAAAAATATTTGCTTTGAAAAAAAAATTTGTATTGCAAATAAAAATATTTTGCATTGAAAAAAAAAAATATTGTAAATAAAAACTGTTCTGCCTTGAAAAAAAAATAAATGTAAGTGTGTTCATTAAATATTTTTTTTTAATTTTTGACTATTTGTCCTTATATAAGCTATTTCAACTATGATTTTGAACCAAATGTAAAGCCAAATAGTCAAAATTGTAAGAATTCGACTTACAAAATTGATTTTTTTTTTTTCAATGCAGAAAATTTTGTATTTGCTATATTTATTTTTTTAATGCAATTTTTTTTTCGGCAATAAAATATTTTTTTTTTTCAAATTTGTAATGGAAAAAAATGCATTAAAAAAATGATTTCTTACATACCTGTAGTTATATGATCATTATTCAATCTTAATTTTTGAAGGTGTGGGAAACCATAAAACAGATATTATATAATTTAATAAGACCTTTAAATTATGTCTTTTAAAGGTTGTTGACCATTGATTTACACAAAAAATAGCAAAAAAAAGGATCCTTGCCCATCCCATGGCTTTCTCACAATCCATCATAGTCTGCTAAAATATTTGTCTTTCTCAGGAAATAGCTAGTTAATTAATCCGAAAACAAATGGCTACCCTCGTATACAAAGAAAAGATCTATTGAATCCCAATTACTCGTAATTAGCCATCATGCCCCCAAAAAATCACAAATCACCTGGACCATTTGCAGAAAAATTCAAGTAAATTCCATACAACTTTAGCAAAAAAAAAGGATATCCTTCAATCAATCACTGAAGGCCAGGTATTCTATTCGATTCGTATAGAGACAAAAGAAGAAGAAAAAACCTATTCTCTCTCATCTCAATTGCAAACATTTCAATACTCATTAGGGTCGTCCTTTTCTCCATCTATATGGTACGTCCCTTAATGATTGTGTGCATCCCAGACATAAGCGATCATCATTAATTGAAAAGTCAAATTGAAAATGTCTCTTGGTCGTGTCTTGCTGATGGGAATTTTTTTTTTTTCTCTGTTAGAGTCCTACTCACCCACACCTAACAGCAAGGATATTTATTTGTTGCTCCACCATCCCCACCATCATCATGACTGTCTCTCACACTGACACACATTTTTGTGTTGTGTTCATGGAGAAAAGAGCTATTCAATTTCAATTGAATGAATGTGTATAGCGATGTCAATATCGTCCTTGTGAATATATACAACTTCTTGTTCCGCATGTCCTTGTGTTCATGTCCTTTTTTTTTTATTTTTTCATTCGAATCCAATTGAAACGAAACGGATCGGATATATGGTGAATTGCAGATGTCATTTGTTTGCGTTCTTTTTAAAAAGCAAGTGACTGATTGATTTTTTCCTTTGCATGCTATAGCTACTCTCTCTCAACTCTCACTCTAAAGAACAACGAGTGGAGGCCCCCCTATGGCGACCCACCTTTATTCCAGTGCGATGTCCTGTTTTTTGTTCGTCTTGGGGTTTTTTTTTTTTTTTTGCAGCAATTTTCAATTCCTTTCTGATTTTTCATTTTTACCCAATTTGAAAAGGAGCAAGAGTATAGTGAATGAAGAATCCTACTCTCCTGCTGGTAGTTTTTGGTTTTTGCATTCTCCATATTCCCATCGGGCATTGGTTCCGTTTTTGTCCTTTTTTTTTTCTTCGTTTATATCCTTTTTTTCTTTATTGATAGTTTTTTGAGTATAAATTTTTTATTCTTCCACCTTATATCCTTGTGCATTTTGCATTTTTAACCATCGACATCCGATCGGACATTGTGTCAGGACGAACAGTATTTCAATTTTGGAAAAAGGACACACAGAAAAACACAACAGAGCAAACAGATCGGAAACAATTAATCAACGGGAATGCGGAACAATAAATTCATACACCTTAGCCTCGAGGTAAGGATATAGTTTGGGAATATATCCTCACAGAATTGATATCGAGTTAAAGAACAAGACAAGGAAGAAGAAGAAGGAATCCAACAATAAAAATTGCCCTTATAGACTTGTGAAATGTGATAAATGCGGTGAACAATTACACGTATCCTGCTGACCGAGGAGAGGACAATAAGAAGGTAAAGTGAGATTTTATTGCACTGTCCTTCCGGTCTGTCTATTACATTGGTGGTGGTAACTGATGGTATTGGCATATTTTCTACCTTCCTTTTATGTTCTTGCCGCGTCTTTATATGCATCTTTTGTGCAATTTTAAAGATTGTCATGGGTGATAACTCGACCCACCCTTATTGCTTGAAGCCATCGTTGTCGCTCTCTCAACCAGATGTGTGGTTTGATTTGGTTAAGGATATTTGTCCTTTTTTTTTTCATTTTCTTCTTCTTTTTCTTTCCGGACAAAGCATTGTTATCCAATTTGGCTACAATTGGTTTTTGCTTGTGCTACTGCTACCGGCGGAACCGGGGGCTCTTTATGAGAATATGTGGAAAATTGTCAAAAGTCCTTTTTTGAATGATATTATGGCAGTTAGGTAGATAGTGTTAATATGGTAGGTTTGTTTGGGTGTACGAAAGGACTTTGCAAACAAGTCATACAACTGTGTTGCATTTTTCATTTGTCTCCTTTCGTGGGGGCAAACATCTGCAATTGGATTGTTGTTTGTTGATTTTTTGTTCCTTTCGTTCTTTTCTTATTTGTGTGTCTCTTTTCTTTATCTGACCGACAAATAAAGAATTAAGGATGTTTCTGTGATTTTTTTCTTTTGTTGAATTTTGTGTATTAACAAATAAACGGAAGAAAATTGTTTGTTAATGAAAGTGAGCCTATATTTTTTTTTACACAATCTCATTTAAAAAGAAGATAAAATGATGTAAGATCATGAAGGTAAATCAGGATTACATGGTTATTTAAGGAAAAGGATATGAAAAGATTTTTTTAATTTGTGAAAATTTGTATCAAATTGATATACTTTTGTGAAGCAATTTGTCAGGATTTTATGTTTTTTTAGATGAAAGGAGGCAAAAGGTGTTAAGAAAAACAAACAATAGGACCTTACTTTGAAAGAAATGCATTTTTTTGGTAAAAGGATGTGAATTAGGATTAAATGACAAGTGCAAAGAATGGGCATGACAACATTAATCAATATTAGGTAATGATGTTTTTTTTTTTGTCGTAGGATGTATTTTGTTCAGCTGATGCAAACATCCGTTTAGGAGTAGACAATAAAGAATGCATTTTATACTGGTGAGAAATTTTAAGGAAGCGTAGGAAATATTTTGCTCAGGCGTTGTTCATTTTTTCTTGGAAAAATTAGGTTTACATCATTAAATACACTAACATTTCAAAAGTTTTTTTTCACTTGATAACGTGTTATAAATCGATGAACCATGTCAGCCACCACAAAAAAGTGACGCCATTTTCTTCCACTTGAAAATTTTCGCAGTGCGTCAAAAATTTCAATTAAAAATTAAAAATAAACTATTAGCTATTCTATAGCTTATTTGAAAGATAATAACCTAAAAATGAATACAAAAATTCCGTCATTTAATAGGGTAAATAGGGGTAAAATAAAAATTGCAAAAAAATTGGCTGTTTTAATAAATTATTTTAATACTTTCTGCGCATTTTAAAAATTTAAAAATGGTTTTTTTCTTTAAAAGAAATATTTAGCTATGGTTTAATTTTTTTTTGTAAGCTTTTCAAATAAAAAAAAAAATAATATAATGAGAAAAGAAAAAAAGGTAATTTTTTTTAGCTTTTTCTTGTAAATTATGATTGTTTGAAATAAATAAACTCTTCAATTAACTCATTTTAAAGTTTAAACAAAAGCACACATCCTGTTTTATTATAACGTTATCACGTTAAATCATGGTCCGTAAACTGGCTTTACAGATAACCATTTTTTTTTAAATAAGGTTTATAAAATTCCAAAGCTTGCAAAAAAATTAGTTCAGAAGAACGTCCGTTGGATCAGCTAAAGTCCAAATAAGTCAAAATAATTATTTTGAAATGTTAAACAAAAAGCTTCTACAACAATTTGCATTAAACTTAAACAATTGGTAGATTTATCTACTTTAAAAAATTAATTATTGTGAGAAGTAAATAAAACAAAAGAGCTGAGGTGCGAACTTTGTTTGCTTAGAACAAAGTAAGAGATATTTGTTTTATATTCTAAAACTTTCCAGCTGGCTATAGAAATTATAATTTTAGTCAATGGGAACTCCACACCATAAGGCTATTGAAAAGTTTATCAAGAAGCTTAACATTAGAATGCAGAGATTATTTTCCTTTAAAAAAATGAAAACAATTTTTATAAAATTTATGCTTGTATAATTTTAATAAAAATTGATTTTTATCTAAACTTTAAAAGAACAAAAGTTATAAGAACCGATAATAATTTTTATTTTTTTATGGTAAGGCAAGTTGATTTCATAAATATTTTGTACGAATTAAAAAATAATAAGCTAATCGCATCTTTTTGACTTGCCTAACCTTTACGTTTTTTGCCTTTCAACTTTCACTTCTTCTACCTGAAGCTTCTAATATAAACCAACAGGACTTGTATGCACATTTGTATACCTAGCTACAAAAAGAAAAAGGAGTGGTGTACCGTGTCAAATCAAAACCACACTGCACATCTGAACTTAATTACATTTTCTACTATCTACAAATCAACTTTTACTAATTGCATTTTCTCAGCCCTCTCTTTGAATGCAATCTGAAAATCCAACACCATTGCGTAGCTAATCTTTAAATTAGTCTGTTTTCATATATTATTTATGCGCAACAAACACACATTAAACTCTCACTTCATTAACTAATTCGCCAATGTTTTTCATCAAAAACTTCCCCAAAAAAAAAACAAGAATATTAATTCATTAGAAGACCTTACTCTCTCTAACAAATAACTCAAAGCCAACCCTAAGTTTCTGTCAGCACCGAATAAATATACCCTACCCATCACATTGAGTTATTTTTAGACTAAAAATAAAAACAAAAGCTAGTAAAAATTTCAATCCCCTTTCTTTTTTTTTGCAGTTGGGGGTTGTTATGGTCAACACAAATGAGGTGTTAATGGTCACATGTGATACTAATAGCTAGACCTGATGATTCTATAGTTTTTTTTTTTGTTCATTTCCTCATTCGTATTGAAGAAATATTATAGTTTCCTTGATAACGAAAACATACTGCTGCCACAAACTCCTTCTTCTTCTTCTATATTGGGTTGGACCAACTACCACATAAAAACCACGCAACACATGAGACTAATGGTCTTTTAAGGAATTCTTAATTGTCCGTCCTCTGCAATGGCGAAAAATGTTGTGTGGAGAAAAACTCTTAATTATTCGTAGAAAATAGTTAAAAGCATTTTAGTTATGGTCATGTGGTGGTTTTTTTTTTTTTGTATATTTTTTGTTTTGAGGATAGCAGAAGAAGAAAAACAGAAATCACAGAAAAATAACTGCAGATATTGGTTGACCACAAACATTTTTATAAACTTGCATATAAATAGGTTTAGAGTATGATGAGTTTTAACAACTTGAATGTCTGTTTTTGCTTCATTTTGCTTATATTTAAAAAATTAAAAATAAATAGAATTTAAACCATCACTTACACACTTCAAGACCATACATTTATGAGTCTTCAATTCACCACGAAAAAACAGAGGATTTATGGCTGAAGTTTGAACTTTTAACGCTGTGAGCTAAAAGTTTTCATTATTTTAGAATTTATTTAATTTTTTTTTATTTTTTGTTTCATCTGCTTTTTAGTTTTCACTTAGTTTTTTTTTCCTATTCTGTCGAATAGTCAGAGAAAAAAAGTGGATATCAAAAGAAAAACTTTAAATTAATCGAAGTTTTATTTTTTTCTTGGAAATTATCGTCTCGTTATTCAGGTTAAGTCAAGAGCTAAGCGGTTGTCTTTGAAGGAAAAATTATGAAGATATTTCAATGAAAAAAAAAAAAAAACAAGAAATTCTATTGCAAGTACAAAGGATAACTTCCTTGAGGTCAGTTTGCTGAACATGAAAGTTTGACAATGCGTTTTTAATTTACTTACTAAACGTGAATTTAAAAAAAAAGTATAGATAAAAGAGGTTTTCCATTGAACTTTAAAAAAAAAGGAGAAAATTTTCTTATCAGCTGCTTCTTTTGTGAGTAGAGTTTTTAAGTGGAATTGAAACCAGAAAAATATTTGAAAAATTTATGAATAATTTAATTTAGCAAAGTTAGGAGTTGGATTTTGGGTTGAAAAAGAATTTCAAAAGCTAGGAAAAATTATTTTCAAAACTTCAAAGAATTTTGCTAAAAATTCGTGGAAAACTGAAGAAAGAGAAGAAGTACACTAAGTTTCTTCAATTTGCTGACTTTTGGTTAATGATGGATTAAAGTTCGGATAAGTATAAAATTTTTCGAGTTAAACTTGATCAAATTTGAACGTTAAGAGCTAAAGGGTATGACCCATTGACCACTTTAATTCAATCATCACGCATAAATAAGAAAATTGAGTGAAAATTTGGCAGATTATTGGTTAATTCCTGTTCAAACAAAAGAGCTGAGCAGCGAACTTTATATTTTTTAATTCTTTTTTTTTGTTTTTGTTTGAAAATATTAAATCAATGTCTGTAAATAAATGTTTCTATATTATAGTTTTTAAATTTATTAATGACTTTAAAGTATTTTAACTTCCTGTAGCTCTTCAAAGGTAAAATTAATATAAATTAAAAATAAATAACTTAATTAAATTATTCAACTTTAATCGTCAACTGAAAGAACAGAGATTTCCAAAATACTTGCCTCTCAAATATCTCGAAGAAAAGAATTGTGTTTGATATTTTTTAAAAGTTAGTTTCATGTACTTATAGTTTCTCCCTTAAACACAATAGACGTTCAATGACTTGTCATTAACGTTCGTGAGCCTAGCCTTGCTACCAGTTTAAGTTTAATTGCAATGCTTAGCTTTTAAACAGCTATCGAATATTGACACCAATTATGTTTTCAGAAGGTTGCCATATTAAAAAAAAAAAAAGATTTTGGATCTGTAAAAAAATTAATTTTTAAAAAGTTGATTTAGCCCCTAATTAATTCACACTCCATACAAATTGGTACCAAAATTTACTTGACAGGATGTTTTTTATTTAACTTTATAGAACTTCTTATTTGCAGTAAGAAACTTTGTTTTAAAATTTAAAAATAACATCTAATTTCGTTTCCTACCTCAAATTTAAGCTTAAAAGTGTAACCAAAAAATTCTATTCAAAATTTCCTTAAACGACAAATAATGATTATATCAAAAGATTTTCATTTTGAAAAAGGCCAAACCCTTCAAGGTAAAAGTGTAAAAATAAAACCCTAAAAAAAAAAAGAAAAACGCTTTGCCTGCCAATAATACTTCTAAATGCTATTAACAGACACTGTGACCTATTATCCATGGCCTATATTTGGAATCCTTCATAGCCCTTTTTCCAATTTTACAAAATCAAAAAAAAAAAAAAAAAAAAGAAAAACCTAAACTTGAAGTTTGTTCACCTAAGTGCCAGGACCTACTATGTTCTTTATACCTTTTTTTTTTTGTTGTGATGTGTTTTTCTTGTGACTTCATAGCCTCTCTCTATTTTTCCATTTAACACTCGATCTAGTATATACGCACTCAGTTCCTTACTTCGGAGCATAGAAGTGTTAAAAAAAGGACTTAAATTCAATTTCAATTCTATAAATATTTAGACAGGATATCATTTAATGGTTATAAATTGTTGTTTGGGTTTCTTTTTTTTTTTCTTCTTCTTTTGTTTTGTTGTATATCTTCGTTTATCCCTGTGGCATTTCCCGGTACATTTGCATTTTTTAGTTTATTTTTTTTTCCTCGTCTTCTTCAATTTTTGTTAGGACTTTTTTAGATTCACGGTCAAAAAATGTGTATCGAAGTGCTCAAAGGTTGTTTTATGTTCTTGATATGAAGTGTTGGTAGTTTAATCGATTTTCGTATGAACCCTTTTTTTACCAGGAATAAATCCTGGGGGATTCTATAGATAGTTGTTATGTGTGTTATTTGATCGATAACATTGTTTAACCCCTTTATGAATATCAATTTCACCTGTTTTTTAAGTTTTTTTTTTTTTTAATTTTTATTCGAAATAGACACGAAATGCACCTGTTTTTGATGGACAAATATGCTATTAGTCGAAGTTTGTCAGTAAATTGCATGAAACCAATTAAATACGAAATTTATTGAATCATTTAAGCCAATTCTGAGAAAGTTTTATAAGTTACTACACAGATTCATAAGCAACCTAATTAATTTAAAATGCCAACCATGTTAAACTAACATGAAACCTTTGATGAATCAAAAAGATTAAGTGTAAAATTAACAATGGTCTCCTGTTAAAACTACACGACCTTTATGAAATGGATCTTAATAAACGATGTTAAAGTATATCTAAGACTTTAATGAATTAACATGATTCACTTTAAAATTAACAATGTCCTTGTGTAAATTAACTAGTATGCCAGTTAAAATTACATGGAATATCCAATATATTAACATGAACCAGTATTCAAATAAAAGATATTTATTGAAAAAGTTTTTCACATTTTCTATATCTCATGTATGTATGTTAATCTGTTTTGTTCCGCTTTACGTTTATCTTATGGATCCTTTTTAGCGTTCATTTCCTGTCATCAGACAGACGAGACACGTTTTATAGGTTATAGTGCCCTTTCCCAGCAGAGACACCAAAATATGCTTCAAACACAAAAACCCATCATCCATCATGGATTTAGTTGAGCATTCCCATATTCGAAGTGTGCAAAACATTCATCACCCATTTTTGGAATTCGGAGAAGAAGCGTGTATTGTCAGGCCTCAGCCGCCGCCGCCGCCGCGCCGCCGCCGGACTTTGAACCATGTCGGTTCTTGTCATCATCGTCATTGTCATCGTCAGCTTTAGCCAATCTTTTTGGTGTCTGAATACAAAAACAACAAAAAGAAAAAACAAAAATCAGTTATACTGCTCTGTTCCATCATCCATAAGCTATTTAAGCATATTCCATGTGTCCCGTTTGACTGTGTAAAGTGCTGATATATCCGCCATCAGCCATTTCCCATTGAAGTCTTCGTCTGACTGCGGACCGGACAATTCGTTCATTTGTTCGTCCGTGTATACAATTGTGATGGATGATTTTCGATGACAGAAATAGTAAGCACAGTCGTTGTCGTTGATTATTGTTATGATTCTCTGGGATATGATTCCCTGTTGGACTTGCACAGAGGTTTGCTAAAGGGACGAAATGGACTTTATGTATGTATATATTGTATATAAATCGGGTTCCGGAATCTTTGTGTTTATCCAACTGAACCAACACACTGGACTGGTACACATGCACATCAGGAAATTGTTTCGTGTAACACGAAGGGACATCTCCACCAACACCAAAATATACACCATTTATGGATGACAAGCATTTCAGCATATCGTCAGAACAGAGATGATATTTGACATGAACGATACGATGACGATGGCGACACGATGACAATTTCGAGTTTCGATTTGTCATGGATTAGGGATTAACCTTATGCACTGCAAAAAGTGATTTTATTTATTTATTTATTTATTTATTTATTTCGTCTATAAGTACATACATACATAATACATACTACTTTCTTAGACATAGATACAAAAAATATAAAATTATGATAAATAATAATTATTTCTCTAAACCAATCAATCGATAACAATAATGTTCATAATATGTTTTTTGAATACTTCTTTTGTAGAATCAAGTTCGATTACATCAGCATATTTGTTAAAAAAGTGACAAGCTTTAGTAATCGGTTCATTTAATCCGTAATTTGTCGAATGTTGTGGGATGAAGAAAAATTGATTAGCCCTCGGTCTTAGACAACGTCCAGGTGTATGTCTTATAAATTGTTCTAATAAAGGAGTACAATTAATATGACCGGTTATAACATCTCTAGCGAGTGAAATCAAAAAATAAATTCTCCTGATTTCAAGGGGTTTAATATCAATCAACGCACACCGATCATTATATTTTGGTAACGGGTGGGTCCATTCAAGTTTCAGAAGCGAATATTTCGTAAGTCTTTTCTGTATTCTTTCAATTCTATTCGACGCATTTTTGTAGTAAGGAGACCAGACTACACAGCAGTATTCTAAAATCGGTCGAACTAAACTTATAAATAGCGACTTAATTGTATAAGGACACTTAAATTCCTTAGAATTCCTGAACAAAAATCCGAGCATAGAGTTTCCTCTAGACACGATATAGTCCACATGCATTCTAAAATCTAGTTTGGAATCGAAGATAACTCCCAAATCTTTGTGATTGAAAACTCTTTGAAGAACGTTATCAGATATAAGGTAATCAAAGAAAATCGGACTTAAAGACCTAGTAAATGTAAGAACACAACATTTATTAATATTTAAATCAAGGTCATTTAAAAGACACCATTTTGACAAGGAAGTTAAATCATTTTGGAGTTGCACACAATCTGAAAATGAATTGATTGCTCTGTAAATCTTAAAATCATCGGCAAATGAAAGGCATTGTGAGTCTAAAACAAAGCTAGGTAAGTCATTAACAAAGAGTATAAATAAGAGTGGACCCAGATGACTGCCCTGAGGAACCCCTGAAAAATTCGAGATTATTTCCGATTTAGTTTGACCAATTTTAACTGATTGCACTCTGTTTTCTAGATAGCTTTTGATCCAGTCAAATATCTGAGAGTGAAATCCTAGAGATCTAAGTTTTGACAAAAGAAGTTTATGGCTAACTCTGTCAAAAGCCTTTGAAAAGTCGGTATATATGACGTCTACTTGGCTTCTTTTTTCGATTGTGTTAATACAAAAGTTTGTAAGTAGTGTGAGGTTAGTTGCTGTGGATTTCCCAGTAACGAAGCCATGTTGAAAGGGCGATATATGTGCTTTCACTGCATCATACATTTTAGTTTTTACCAATGATTCGAAGACTTTTGGGATCAATTGAAGTTTAGCAATTGGCCTATAGTTTTCAATTGATTGTTTAGAACCCGATTTATGAATTGGGGTTATGAATGAACTTTTCCAGGAATCAAGAAAAACCCCAGTTTGGAGAGATAAGTTGAAAATTATATGGAGGGGCTTACATAAATTTATCATACATTTTTTTAAAAAAATTTCTGGAATATTATCAGGAGGCAAACTCACACTATTTTCCAATTTGCAGAGTGCAGAAAGAATTTCTTCTTCTGATATATATATGTAACCCATATCAATTATAGTCGGAATATTATAGTTCAGTTCCGAATGAGCTGGATTAGATCTAAAATTAGATCGAAAAAATGACGCAAACAGATTACATATTTTATTGAGATCACTACTACCAATACCTTTATAGGTCATATAAGCCGGAATACCAACAGATTTGCGCTTAGAGTTTATGTATTGCCAAAAACACTTTGAGTTACTTTTGATATTTGATTCCAAGGACCATACATATTGCTTGTATAAGAACTTTTTAAGAAAGTCGTATTCTCTACGTATACGGCAATATTCGCTTCGAAAACCTGAACCAACCTTACTCATTTTATATGTTTTGTTCAATGTGTTCTTTAATCTCGATAAGCTTTTTGTAAACCAAACGGGCTTATTATTTTTCTTCATCCGTTTAACAGGAATATAGGAAGAAAAAGCTTCATATATAATGTTTTGAAAAGTCTTATAATTTCTTTTTACGTCCTGGAAACATAAGACCACATTCCAATCTACGCTGTTTAAAAAGTTATTTATACCAATATAATCGGCCTTGACAAAGTCATACTTATAATCTATTTCTTGATTGGAACAGTCAAAATTATAAAATCTTAGGCACTTTAATTCAAAGCGTAAGGCTTTATGATGAATACAATTATTTAAAAGAGGAAAAGCTTCTTCTGTTAAATCAATTTCAAGGTCTTCTTGCACAAAAACAAGATCTAAAATTCTACCGATGGAGTTAACAACATTATTCATTTGTATGCAATTTAAAGCTGACATGGTGTCTAATAACAATGTTTCATTTTCATTCACAACATTATATGGAAGAAGAGCTTTATCGTCCTCAGAATACATCCAGATTACTTTACTAAGGTTAAAATCACCTAAGACTACCACGTATGAATTACAATCTAATGTTTTTACAATTTCACTAATATTGTTTATATGAGCAGTATAAATATCAAAACTCGATTTTGGAGGAATATATGAATTAAAAATATAGATACTTATTTCGTTTAAATTGTAAGGTAAGCTTACGCACACACATATCTGTTCAATTAAACCCGAGGAATTTGCAAGAGATATTTGCCTACTCTTTAAATTACTCATGACAGCAATCAGCACTCCACCTCCTCTAGACAGATCCGTACAGATTTTATCTCTATCCTTTCTATAAACGTCATAATTATTATTGCAGATTTCAGCATTCGAAATATCATCACTCAACCAAGTCTCTGTGAGAGCAATGATATTGTAATTACACTCAATAACAGCATTATGAAAAGTAAGTATTTTGGATCGCATTCCTCCCACGTTTTGGTAGTATATTAGGATTGCTTCAGCAGATGTAGGATTTAACTCGACAGTAGGAGTAGCATTATAGTTAGGATTCTCAATGGCATTTAGATCGGTATTATAGATGAGCAAAGGAAATGTCATTTCTGTGTTTCCATTGCCCGGTCTTTCCCGTTTTTTTGAAGATGTTTAAAAGGTTTTACACGTATTCCCTTTGGCCAAAAATTAGCGTTGAAAACGGAGTTAAATGAATCAGCTGGAATACCAATTTTAAAATTAACCTTCTTAAGTAGATCCATATTAACATCTTTTCCAACCAACTTAAAGCAAGATATCAACGAAGAATCGATGCCACTAGATGCCGAAACATACTCAATTATCGATTCAGTACTAGTAGTAGGACGAAAACTAGATAAGTGAAGCCATTTCCGACTCTGGATAATTAAATCACCGAAACACCCATCATCTATCATTTTACTGCCTGTGATTTCCTTAGTGTGTCTCTTTTTTGTAGACTTGGCTTCATTCAATCGGTCTTGAGTGTTTTCATCAGTTCTAATAGTAACATCATTTGCATTGACACCACTAGTAGTTGGAGGTATAAGTGTTTTAGTTACACCCGATACATCGTTATCAGTAGCAACAATTTTCATAGCAACATTGTGTGTGTCGCCGACAAACGCATCATCTTCTACATGTGCATTCATGTCTTGAGGACAAGGAGAAATAGCATCGCTCACTACCATAACAATGCCACCAGCATCAGCAACATTACCATCAGCGGCAACAACAACTTTGTCACCATTAGCAACATCGTTATCATAACCATCAGCAACAACAACAAATTGGTCACCTTCAGCAGCAGTAACAACTTGGTCACTCTCAACAGCAACAACAACTTGGTCACCTTCAGTAACATCGTTATCATCTGTAACATCAGCTACATCATCCACTTCGTTATCATCAGCAACATCATCCACAACAACCACAACATCAGCTTTCGAAGTAACATCATGGTCATCGACAATAGCAACATCTTTCACAAAAGCATCTTCAGTGATTCGATGAATGGAACCAATATACGAATTTGCATCAGTTTTGTCTGAATCAACAGACGAAGCAGATGCAGCTACATCAGCAAATGAGACACCGTCAAAAATCTTGCTTGTTTCCTCACTGCACAAAGCTTTATCAATTTTCGAATTCTGCTTTGAAGAATTAGTATTGATTGTTTGATTTGCAGCGAGCTCTGATGCACAAACCGGTTTTTTAGTATGTGAGAGATTTTTGCCACCATCACTTTTAGCGACGCGAGATGATAAGGGAGTGTTTTTAGATTTGCTTGTGTTTGCCGATGAAGATGATTGTCGAGGAAAAGGAGAGAAATTTAATTCTTTTGTTACCTTATTAGTGTAAGATCGGGTTGCCCGGGGGGGGTTCGATCCACTTGGACGGTCCGTTAATTAAAATAATAAGGATTTTATTAAAACGGCAGCAGAAGGATGAGTTATTAAAAAAAATAAAGCAAAGGATTTCAAAGTTATTTTTTAATTAAACAAACTACTATTAGTACGAAATCTGAATTCAATAAATGCGAACTCTCGTAACCTCGAAACGGTTTTTT
The DNA here is from genome assembly GCF_945859705.1 of Episyrphus balteatus. Lineage (NCBI taxonomy): Eukaryota > Metazoa > Arthropoda > Insecta > Diptera > Syrphidae > Episyrphus > Episyrphus balteatus. The sequence goes on along the minus strand of NC_079137.1, from coordinate 65,637,071 downwards.
TTTGTCGTTTCAGTTCAAACCTGGTAGCAAGATTTTTAAGAATTTCTCATTTTAGAAAATATTATTTTAATTTAAAAAAAAAAGTGCAGTGTCTATATCAAAACGGGTACGTAAGAGACTCAATTATTTGAAAATTAAATGAAGACAAAATTTATATTTAAACCATGTAATTCATCATTTGGCTAAAAAAAAGGATTAAGTTTCGTTGAAATTCAATATTTCATGTGGAAATCTTTTAAATTGTATTTCCCTCAATTTTCAACCAAATTTATATAAAATGTATCTTTGTATATGTGAAAAAAAATATAAGAAAACAGAATATTTTGAAGTTTTCAGTTCATTAAATTTAGGTTCGTTCGAAACAACAACTTTAAAAAAATATGAAATCAGTAAAAAAAACAATAATCATTTTTATCAAAAAACAAAACCGACTTCCATTAATCAAAACTGGGTTTTTTTTTCTTATAGTTCCTATGGCGGGAACTGAATGAAGTTTAAATGGGACCACATTTCAGCCACCAGCTTTTCAATACAAAAAGAATTATTAAAATTGGTTCACTCAGTCCAAAGTTATGAGGTTACAAAAAAAAAAAAAAAAAAAAAAAAATACAGACGAATTGAATACCTCGTCCTTCTTGGAAGTCGGTAAAAATTAGTTCAAATTTTATGGTCACTAGCCTTAAAAATGTATTCTTATTGTATTGCAATTGCTGGATGTGGAAATAAAATATGTATATTAATATTTATATTAAAAAACAACTAATTACACTGGTTAACAAAATTAAACTTTTTTTTTGTTGCCGAAACAAAAATATACTTTTCTGAAGGTTTTTGGTGTGCTGAACTCGAATCTGAAGTCAAAAAAAATTAATCAGCTCCCGTTTTTGAAATATTACAGTTAGAAAATGCAGTACTTCGGACTTTATTCTTTTATATAAGGAACATTTTTTGAGCATATTTAGTAACGGTTTTCATAAGTACTATTTACCACCTTTTTAAATCTGTTTAAATCTTTCCGAATGAAGCCAAACCCACTTACTTCAGTTTGAGATATCTCGGGCAATATAAAGGATATTGAAAAGATTTAAACAGGTGTCGAAAGATGGAAAACAGTTCTTATAGAAACCGTTACTAAATATGCTCAAACAATTTTCTTTATACAAAAGAAGAAGGTCCGAAAAATTCAAAAAAACGTATTTTTGCATTTTCTAACGGTAATATCTCAAAAAACGGGAGCTGATTAGTTGTTTCTGACTTCGGATTCGAGTTCAGCACACCAAAAACCTTCAGAAAAGTATATTTTTGTTTCGGCAACAAAACCCTTGTAAACCAGTGTTATTTTTCAAAAATCGATCCAAGAAAGCGTTTTTAGGTTGTTTCAATTTTTCAGAAATATTTTTTTTTTTTTCGAAATTTCAAATTTTGTACATATTATTTATTTTCCTTTTCACTCTTGGATTACATCTTTTATCATTTCCGACGGACATTAAAGAAATAACTCAAATAGGGTTCTAAAACAAAAATCGAATCGTTTGAATCCGAAAAAAGTGTGTTCCGCAATTTTGCCTTCTGTCAGCCTGTTTCTTCTTCAGCTACCTACAGCTAAAGTGATTTCTGATATTCTCTCAAATGACTTAACTGATTTCATTGAAGATTTTTTATACATACAAAGTACCCGTTATAATAAAATTTTGATATTTCAAAAAATCTTTTTTATTTTTTTTTTTGTAGGTATTTGAATAATTTTTACTAGTTCTGCTTTCAGGAATGTTGGAAGTGTTTGTGTTGGCAAAAAACTTCGAATTCGTTCTTTAAAGAAAATTCTTTCAGTGTATAAATGATTTTTGCATTACTGGTTCATTTCTGTAAATATTACTTCAAAAAGACCAACAGCAGTTGTAGTTTGGTATCCATAAAACTGCGATCCATACTCACCGATATACTGAACATTACTTTTTAAGTCACAGCAATGTTTTTCAGGATTATTACAACACAACGTCATAGAAACCAATTCAACATAAAAAAAAAACAACCCATCCTGGTGCAACCATAAACAAGGCCACATAAGCACTTGTTATAGCCTGGACTTCCTCTGCAACTATACTACAACTACAACACTATACTCTACACTGTTTGACTCCGATATGTCTACAGGGTATATCCCAGCTTGTCATCGTGTGTAAATGCGCATATATTCGACAGATCTGCTAATTCATGCATGCAGACGACAGACAAACACCAAACCAACACAGTCATCTCTACACACAAGAATGAATTCATCCTTTACAACAGGATATACGACGACGAAAGGAAAGTGCATCATGCACACAAATAATAATCCACAGTAGCTTACAATGTGAACAATCATTTGTCATTTTCGTATTTTTATACTTTCGAATTGAAAAACAAACAACTTCGATGTCAGAGATTTTTTGATGGACGATCAAATTTATTTATTTTGTTTTTCCTTATAAAAGGATTACTCTGCCATCAAGGAGAAATCAGTTTCTCATATATCCTTCGCGCCCTATAAAATGACGATATGCCATCAATAAATTTCTTTGGAATTTAATCGAACAACTGAACGGGGAACAATAAGAGCCGTTGAGTGTGTCTTTAAAAGTATTTCGGTGTTTTCTCAAAATTATGCCCGTCAATTAGCCATGAATTCCAGAATTTCGATGGAAAGGGTTTGAAGACCGCATCATCAACAGATTCCGATCGAAGAGTTTTAAATACAAATTTGTGGGGATCAACTGAAAAAACAGGTAGGCAGGTTTTGAAGGAGATACAAAAGATATTCATCTCCATACCACACGATGACGATGAAGGAGGACTAATCAATCCGTCGATCGAATAAATTACACAAATTGATTTTTCATGTCTATTTGCGTCATCATCATCATCATCATCAACTTTAACGTTGAAGTCGTCGTCGGTTGTGGTCGTCATTGTTATTGAAGAAAAGGGTAACCATCATCATCATGGTTTGGCTGCTGGTTTTCAATACACAAAATTCCCTTCAATTCCCGCCATCATCGCAGCCAACCACCATAAATCCAAGGTCAATAAACAACAAAATTAAACCCAACAACAGTTCTTGCGTTAGTGTGGTCCCAAAATATCACAGGTTGGGAGTCTTTCTTCTGTTTCATCATCATCTTTTCCTTCTTCTTAACTCCAAACATATCATTTCGAATTAATGCCCGAAACATTTAATCAATTCCCCCCAAATGAAAGGGTTTATCTCTCATAAAGTCGAAATGGTTTTTGATACGTTTTTTTTGTTTTTTTGATCTGTCGATCGATCAGTATCTCGCTGATGTTGACTGAGAAGTCGGGGTTTGGCAATGGCAGTTGAAGAGTCAAATGTCAAAATGTTAAGACATGTGTGCTCCCTCAGCTACAGCATCAAATTGATATAAAAAAAGAAGAGTTTGGGTTCCTTCTTTTCGGCTCTATACACAAACACATACAATAATTGATTCCGTTGAAAGTTAAACAATCGGCAACACAAAAAAAAAATATCTTTTCGAGAATAAGTAATTGACAAGAAGTCATAGAGAATCACTGTAGAAGGAGTTTGAATTGGGATTCAGTGTTACCGAATTTTTCATATAACTTTTTTTGCTGAGATATTTATGTAAAAAAAAAGGAAAAAATATGTTTTCGAAAACATGATGATTGGAATCATTTCAACGATACTTCAAGAAGTTTGTTAAAATTCTTCACATTTTTGTGTTATTCGTGTTATTCAAATTAAAAAAAAATGTTTAAATTATTTTTGGATTTAAAATAAAAATGTTTTTCTGAAAAATTTATTTTTTGAAAACGTGCCAATGAATTTTATTGGAGCTTTGTTTATGTGCGATTAATATTTCCTTTTTAATGGCATGCCATTTTTTTTAAAGAGTTATTGAAAACATATTAAAAACGCCCCAACGATTTTCAAATCTGATTTTCAGATTCTTTGTTATACAAGAAAGAAAATGCTGTTATGGATAGTGTTTTTGTAACAAATTTTTATATTCATTTTAATTTTTTAATTTCTTAAAAATATTATGTACCTTACCTATGACGGAATCGCACGAACTTGCTTTTAGACTTCAAGTTTTTAATATCTTGAGACTTTTTTTTCAAATAAAATTGGTAAATGTTTACTAACAAAAAATAAAAAACAGAAAAAAAAAAATTGTATTTGCATTCATTTAAAAAAATTCCAAAATCGTTGGAGTCTTTAAAAAATAAACAATTTTTTTATAAATAATATTTTGAAGAAAAAAGTCTTTATAGAGATGGTACCTATGCGGTTTTTTGGCACCTACTAAACAGCACGTGAACCTAGAATTTGTATGACTTTTTATATCGAAATTTAGTATGTGTAATTATTGTAGGTAAACATAAAAAAAACACACGAAAAATTTTTCAAAGGAATAAAACAACATCTTAAATCAAATTGCGCTCCAAAATAAGTGTGCCCATGATTATAAAAGTGGACTAAGTCACTGTTTGCATTGTTTAAAGAAAAACTTACATAATAAATTTCTTATAATGATTTAACTGTATTTCTTTTTTGAAAGCACTGAAGGAGCACTAAAAAAAGTTTATTTACTGCAATTTCGCTTGCAAATAAACTTTACCCCTTAAATAATAATTATTTTTAGGCTAGACTTCATCGTTTTTCTAATTAAGAGAACAGGTATACAATTTCATTTGTTTTGTTAAGATGCATTTTTAGAAAAAAAGTTTTCAAAACCGTTAGAGCCGTTTAATAAAAAAAAATAATTTTGTATAAATATTTTTTCCGAAAACAAATTTTTTTTAAATAAAATTGGTATGCCATTTTGTATAAATCACTAATAAACAACCAAAACTAAAATTTCAAAAAAAAAAAATCAATGTCCCGTTTTCGAAAATTTGATTTTTAAAAAAAAGTTTCTTTTTTTTATAAATCCAAAAATTAGTTTTTTTCAAAATTATATTTTTAGCTTATATTAAAATTACATAAATGCTTTTTTACAAAAAGTTTTATTGAAATCGAATAGGTAGTTTCGAAGAAAATCGACTTAAAAAAAAAACGATATACCTATGGCAGGTACCGTTAATAATGATTAAAAAAAAAATTGTTTTTTGAAGATAGACCTTGTCTTAAAACTTACATTTTAATTTTTTTTAACAAAATCGTTGGAGCCATTTTCGGCAAATTCAACTTTACTGAAATCGATATGTGACATATACCTACCGTTATTTTTAGTTAAAAAAAAAAATTAAAAAGCCCCCTGGAGAGTCGCCAAAAAACATACCAAGTTTGATGTTAATCGGTTTATCCGTTTAGGCTGTAGTTTCGTTTACAGACAGACAGACTGACACACCGACAAGTTGACTTCCGGGACCCACTTTTTTTTTGGCACTCTCTGTCATTTTAATGTCATGGAAAAATGTTACCTCAACTTTTTTTCTGGGAAATGGTATTTTATTTATTAGCTTTTGATCATTGAGTACCGCTTTTAAGGGCAAAAATCTGACTTCGAACATTTAAATGCACTTTTTTGTTGTATCTGTTTGCAGAATATATCAATCAGATTTAATATTCCCTATTTTGATTTTTTTTAAAGCTTTGATTTTTATGTTTCAAAATTTTGTTGAAACTTTTTTCGGCTAGGTTCTTGAAAAACAAATTTTTCCTACACTTTTAAAAAATACGAGTATATATAATCTTAACTAAATTGGCCCAGAAAGTGAAAAACACAAAAGTGATAATTATAATAATTTTTTTAAGTAGAAAACTTAGTGAACTCTGACTAAGAACAAGAATATTTTGACTTTTGTACTTTTGCAAAAAAGTGACCAATGTATTTGAACATTATATTTATCATTTCTGAAAGGTTTTAATTTACATATTCCTAAAACTTTAAATTTTTTTTGTAATACCAGAAAATATTATTTTAAAGTTTTCCCAATGGCAACTCTCTTTTCTCTTCCCTTTTTATTTCACAAAACGCAATCACTCTGTGTACTCGATATTTCTATAATTCCCCATTGAAAAAGCTTTGGCAAAAAAATTTGTATATAAGACCACAATTACTTCCACAAATCTTTTGTGCAAATGCAATACATCATCGTAAAAGTCTGATTAAAAACGCAAGTCTTAATTCAGAATCCTTTTCAAAATCGTATATTCTCGGTTATATCCTACTTCAACCCTTGTCGTTTATTGAAAAGAAGGAAAAATCCTTTTGTATTCAAAGTTGAAAAATCAAGACTACAGGCGAAAAGTTCAATAAAAAGAAGTTTTTCAAAAAAATAAATATTACAAAAAAAAAATACCCACCCGTGTCGTATATAATACTCGTCCTAATATGCCACAAGGAATTTCAAGGACAATACCATTCCAAGAAGTTGATGCGTGTTCCACAAGCCTTTTTATTCTTTTTTTTTGTTTTAATTTCCTTCTTTATGCTTGAAGATTGGCATATCCGCGCGTTCGGATTTAGAACATCGCCTTCGGAAGGGGGTTGTTCAACTTTTTTGTCCGTTTTTTTTTTTTAATAACAAGTTTTTTTCTTTTTTTTTTTCATTTTATTCAGAAATCCTTGTTCACAGCAGCATGTTATTGCGAGATCATGTGGTATGTCAGTTTCTTTTCTTCACGGCTTAGCGCGGCATAATGAAAATCTCCCTTATTTTGCGAAAAGAATAAGAAAAACGCAACCTCTCTAACCTTTATGCGTACTGATGCCAACATTTTGTTTATTTCTTTCCCTTTTTTTTTTTTATTTATTTCTAAGCAAAAGTGAATGACGACGGCAACGACAACATTCCTGTGGGATTGTTGAGAATGAATTATGGTTATTTGTTTTGTAGTATTAGAGAAACGACACGGCGGCGAAACAGAATCCTGGCAAAAGTTTGGCCCCGCAGTTATACTGACAAAGTACCTTTGTGGCCATTTAGGGGGTTGGACCCATGTGGTAGCGTAAATGTTCCATTAAAACTACCATATACCGAATATGAATTGAGAGAGAATATGGAATCAGCCAAACCGGGCGTGGTGGTTGGCCCCTTTGGCTTTAAGTATAGTAATCCTTCGTCCCAAGGATTGTAATTATCAATTGTCTCATATCGGATGCAGACAGTGAGGGGGCTTAATGAATTATGACCGTTTTTTTTTTGGACAGGATATTATGAGAGAGCGGAGGTATGCATATGGCTAAGAGGATATAAGCTGGCTCAGCATCGTAGTAGTACGAAAATGCTTATGGTTATTACTTTTAGACAAGGACAAAGATCGATAGATCCATTTTGGCAATATTTTTTTTTTTTTTTTTTTGTGATGATGCATATGGAAAGGCAGAAAGTTCATTCTTCATTAGATAAATGGGCTAGCAAAGAGTGTGAGAGAGATGAAGAAGGGGAGATTAAAAGCCAAAATAACTATATAAACATAATTAGAAGGGGAATAGAAGACAGATATTCAATTTCAATGCAATAAAACTTTGGAGAGGTCGTTGACCGAAGAATGGAGTTCCAAGTTTTGGAAGAAGTAAGCCGATTTGTTGTTTTCTTCAAATTAATATTAATGCAACGATATTAATAAGGATTTAAGTACAAGGGTGGGAATTAAGCTATTAAATTTGGTAGAAAACTAGAAGAAGAAGTTTTCTAGAACCCTCTTCTTTAAAACATTTGAAGAAACTCATCTTGCTATCTTGCCAGAAAATCGGAAATAAAGTTGAATTACAAAATTAGTGATTGGGACATAAGGCATAGAGACATAACGTCCACTTTTTTTTTTTGTGGGGCTTACCAAAGTAACAATTTAACTTGTATAAGGTTCAATGCAAAATTATTTTTTGACTTGTTTAAGAAGAAAGATAGGTCTTATGCAAATCATTTTGTTGCGCACATTACCGAATTTTCTCAAGACCTTCCTCCACAGGCAATCTACAAGCTTGTAGCTTGTGACGAACAGCGTAAAACAACCTTTTTACAAAACAACGAAATATTGTAGCGAGCCTTTAGCTTTGCTAAGGAAACTATTACTTGCACTGGATGTTATAATAAGGCCTTATAGAGGTTATATGAGTAAAAAAAAAGGCCTATACCTCCCCATACCAGCGCTGCACTCTACCAGCAGACCATGCTTGGAATTAAAGATGAGTGGAAAATAGGGAGCTAATTGATACCTCACGTTGAAATGCAATGTTTTTTTCTTTTTTGGATGCACAAGAAAAATTGCATACTTTTAAGAAAAAAAACATTGCAGATTTACAAAATGAAAATATTGCATATTTAAAAGATAAAAACGTTGCATACTTAAAAGAACCTCTTATAACTGGTCACTGAGGGAAAAAACAACTAAAAATCAACGAAAACTACGTTGATTCAACTATTTTTCGGAATTATTTTGCGTTGAAGGCAAAAATTTTAAAATCCATGTAGAACATCGTTAGTTTAAAGTGGTTTACCGTTATATAAAACATCTTTAAATCAAAGTTGTTTCAACTTTTAAAAAAGCATCAATTTATTGAAAAAAAGAAAAAATGGGCAGCCGCTGGGGATCGAAAATACAACTCTTGGGTTACCTACTAGGCGAATGCTTTATCAACGTTCTTTCTCATTGTTGAAAATTAGAGTGACAAAATGCAAAATGCAAAATAAAAAAATTTCTTACGTTGTTTCAATTTTATTTTGAAGAAGTTTCATGTTAATTTTTTCAACATTAAATCAACGTTGAACATTTCACATTTTACGTTGCGTTTTTTCCCTCAGTGTAGAGGCCTTCTGTCCCTTAAATTTACAAGGCTTTTTCTAAACACTTTTAGAAAGTTTAAGGAGACCTCTTTTCTTTCCAAAATAGTTGACTTGCGTAACTAAACCTACACAAACTATGACTTGTCGAATAGAAAAGATGGATCTTATGTAAGCCAAATTGTGACTTGGATATGGCCCACAAAAAAAGAATTCATAAAATATAAAATGACCTCCCAACTGGGTGAGAAAATAAGTCAATACCAAAATTTCATGGAGTTATGTCCTCACCAAACATTTTTGGTTTCAAAAATATTTACCAGTGTTTTGAAAAATGTCGGGCCTATTTCCTAGTTAAAAAAAATAAGTGTTTCACTTGAATAAGACCTACGCCCCATAACTAAAGAAAGGGAGTTATGTCCCTGGGTTTAATGTCCCTTCGTCGACAAATTTGTGCTTTAGAAATCAGGACTAAGTGGCTTCCTCCTCTTCTAAACTTTTTTATGAATACTGGTTTAGTCTACAGAGCCTATAGAAAAATCTTCTTTTATTAGCCGCATGTTAGATCCGCACGAATTGGACCAATAAAATTAAAGACTCGTTTTTTTCAACTTAAAATCATTGCAATCAAAACTTTGTCAAGTTTAAAGTTTGACAACTCCAGCGTTAATAGCCTTTAACCTTTAAATAAAGTGTTAAACATTCTATCACCCTCTTCCAATGCAAGAATCTTTAAAGACGCACTCAATGAATACATCTATCGCAACAACAAAGACTCTCTAGCCATTCAATTTGATTAATTAATCCAAATCGATTTGGTGTTTTACCTCTGCAAAATCCATTTGTATATAAAGTCAATTCTTGAACATTTGGATATTCTCTAATAAATAATTGAATAGCATTTTGCGTCCATCAGAGAGGGTAGCACCAAAATCACTTCCTAATCATGTTGCACATGCTGTATAACAACAACACAACATGTCTCGTTTTCTGTATATTCCACTAATTAATTCGACTCTGTTGTTGTTGTTTCCCCATGCCATTTCCATCAGAGAAAGAGGGAAGAAATCTTTTGAAATCCCAAGAGATTTTACCACCCCAAAAATATATAAATGACGGACGAAGAACCTCCATTCTTTTCACTCAACTACTAATTCATTTTGAAGAAAAAGCAAAAAAGAAAACAAAAAAAACCGGGACAAAGAAAACTACATTACCCCCAATCGATAAGAATCTTGAAAAGTGCTTTAGAGTCCAACTATATAAAAGAGGACGACAAAGGCGGCGGTGTTCCATCAAACCATCAACCATCACCATCATCATCGACCACCATATGAGCTCGTCTTTAACACAGGCATCCAGAAGCCTATATCAACCCAACCCAACCCATTTCAGCCCTCCCCCAAAGCAACTTCACATATTTTTTTTTTCGGTCGATTCAAGAAATCACTTAACCAGAACAAATGGGATGAGGACGAAGAGCTGTTATGTGCCTTTATTCTACATCATGGGCTGCTGGCTTCCAAGAGGCTTGATGGTGCTTGCTTGGAATCAAAAGATTTATGCGAAGACAGATCACGGGAACATTTTCGCTCGTGTTTTTAGCGTCGTACTACATCATTTAGCACCATGTATCTATTGGATACATGTTGCCAGTTGGGCCGACTATAAGCTAACCAACCAAAGGCTTCCCCATATTGTATGTACGAGTACGTACTACGACTAGGGACAGAGCTTCCATTAGATAGAGAGCTCTGGTAATTATTTTTCCCAGCGAGACAGGTTACCGGAACGAATTCTAAGTTTTTTTTTCTACTGTTTGCTTTGTTGTGTGTGTGGCTCCTTGTTTACCTCATTTACGAGCCTATTGGATTCGGTCATTCATCTCGTTGCTCCCAAATGTCCCGGAATGAACACGCATAAAATAGAACGAAACTGTTCGATGTGAGGATGTTGAGAGTGCGGTTAAACCTGGCCCACCCAAAATGCGGTATTCGATAATTACTCTAGCGAGAAAGGTAAAAGGTATTGTTGCATTGCAGAACTCGATCCTGAGATAGATTTCAGTTTCAGAGCTTCTGGATGCAGTTTTCTTCTTTTGCTAAAACTTAACTGATGTAAACGTGATGTACGCACCTAGTACAATTTTTTTTGGTTCGTTTGTTATACGAAAGGATGGCCTCTGTTTGGGGATAAAAGTTTATCTTTTTTTTTTGCACCATTCGTTGTTGTTGATCCTAGGCGGAGATAAGGAGCAAGGTGTTAACACAAAAACTCCATTAAAAAGTTCCGGTGCTGTTTTTGTGTATTTATTCACAAACAACCTATCCTGGCCAGACTTTGAATACTTTTTTTATTTTTGTAAAATAAAAATACAAAATAAAAATTTCCAGACATTGATTTATTTGAAACAACAACGACGACGTCTAGTTGCAAGCAGCAGCAGCGTTGTCGGGCGTCGTGAAAGTTGTTGCAGTAGCGCAATGTTGTTGTATAGCAGTCAGACAGAGAGAGCTACCTGGGGGCTGTTCCTATGTATAAATAGCATCAGTTGTGTTGTGATGCAAGTGAAGGAAACAATTTATACTCGCATTATCACACGGATGTGTCAGTGATGCAAAAAGCAGACAACCATTCGGAGAAGACACCAGACAGACAGATATTTGTGGTACCGATTTTTTATTTTTTTGTGAAACAAAGTTTTTGAAACAAAATTTTATGCTCGAAGGATTTGAGTTGAGTTTTGTTATACCTATTGCATTTCTTTTTTTTTTTATATTATTTGCATTTTTTCGGTGACTTTGATGGAATATCAAAAGAAATTTTTTTGGTTTAAATAGATTTTGGATATATAAAAACTTAAACCTCAAAATGATGTCATGTTTAGAAAATTTCTTTTAGTGGAGACATTGAACTTGTCAATGAGGGTAATCTTTTATACACTAGTCATAATAGATAAGTGTCGCTAATGAATCAATTTGTCTCTAAAATATATTTTGTTTGGCAACATTTCGTCTGAAACAATGTTGCCAGACGAAATGTTGCACATGTCTCTAGGGTGTTTATGTTACTGATGGATAAGTAACTTAGGGAATAGTGAGGAAAAGATATCTCTCCGAGAAACATGGCCGCAGGCAACATGAGTCTTGGGAACACGTTCTTTGAGGGACATTCGTCAGTAGCCAGAAAAATCCTTATAACTAGAGATTTAGTAGGATTTATTCCAAATTTTTGCTCTTATGCTGTTCTTTTAAATGTCTCTCCTAAAGTTACAATATTCTAATTATACTTGTTGGTCATGGTCAGTCTTCTTCGAAAAAATAACTTTTTGTGCCGTGATCCAATCCTGAAAGGTTTTTTTTATAATTTTACTGCTCAAACCTTAACCCTCTACTGCATGAATTAATATTAGCGGACGAAAAAATTAAAAAATGCTTTACATGGATTCTTTGGGTTGTTTCAAAACGGTTTTCATTAAAAAATTTGTTTAAATTAATTTGTTTAAAAAATTTGTTTATAAGCCAAATTTGGCTTCGTATGCATTAAGAGGTAAGAAGTTTTACTAATTTTATTTATTAAGATTATGTAAAGAATACAATTAAAAATATCAAAAGATAAATATTTATCATTTAAAAACAAAATAAAGTAAAATAAATACATTGCATTACAAAAGGTTAAGAATTAATTCAAATTTTGCTCATTTTAAGACAATGAACCGAGAAAAGCAATTTGTTTTTGTCCGTTATATATATTTTTTCTGGTTCACATTCTTTCCACTGTCGAAGTAAGTCTTGTTCCAACATTTTCACCAACTCCCAGATCTTACAAAAACTAAAAAGTAATAAAATGATTGAAAAATATTATAGGTGAGCCCCCCTCCCCCTAAATTTTTTGTGGTTACGCCGATGGAAATGGGGTTAACATGAGAAAAATGTCTCTAAAAGTGAAGGGGCTCTATTTCTGAAGTAAAACATAGCTTCCAAGCAAAATAACAATGTAAAGAAACAAAATTTTTAAACAAAAAAATTTAACACATTGTGTAGATTTACAACCCCTTAATGCATACGAGGCCAAATATGGCTTCCGTACTTTTTACCCTCTCAAGACCAGGCCAATAATTTTTTTACAATAAAAATTGATTCATAGCATACACAATTAGACAATCGATCAAAAATAAATTTTTAATTCCACTTTACTTTCCAAACAAACGCAGTAATTAACACTTAAAGTATGAATATATTCTACACTTTCGATTTCAATGCACACGACTGATCGACTCACCTGGAAAAAAATAAATAGATTTTTGAATCACTTGATGTTATTACTTATTAATATTCAAAATTGTTTCTAAATTTTTAAAAACAAAAATTTAAATAAAAAACATTCAATTTACTAATAAAGTCATTGGCCGGAGATGGGACACCAGATGGCCGAAAATAGGAAACAAAGGCCAGATTTAGGAAAACTGGACTTTTTTTTTACAAAAACTTAAATAAATTGTTTTTGGGAACAATTAATAACTTTTTTTTTTTAATTTCACAGAAAAATAAATTAACAAAGTACATTTTACTTCAAGAATTATTCGAAAATGTTGATATTTGACGTTTCTGTGTTCTTTATTTTATGAGAAAAAAGTCCTTAACTTGCCAACATTTCACAGTGAAACATGTTTCCCGGATACGGGTACCTAGGAACATGTTGCTTATTTTAAAATAGGAAATTAGTACTAAGTACATGTAACCACGAAAAAAAAAAATCCACCGTTAGTAAATATGAGTAAACATTTTACCTTAAACCCCCAAATCCTTAATGGTTTTAACCATCTGCATAAAACATATTAAAACACCAGTTAAAAATCAATGGTTCACAAAACATAAGTTACTCAATGTTGCTAAAATGTTGCGATCTGTATATTATATCAGTTAATATAAAAATTTATACCCTAACCGCAACTTTAGTACATCAAAGCTGTATCAAAATTATCAACCTCAAAACATCTCTGCCAGTTGAACAAATTTTCCAAAAAAAAACAAAATTTATTAACTTAATCTGCTTTGCTTGTATTTGTATACACTTTGGACCCTTTTTGTCTATTCTTTCACATGGCAACATTTATAATATAAAAAAATGATAGTCCTTCATAAATGCGCCGTCCTAATCTCTTAATTGCTTTCAATCTTTATTTTTTTTTCTGTTTCTCATAATTCCCATAGTCTTTTGTGGAATTTTTTCTTCCAACCGGAAGTGCAAATGGATATTTTCTAATCCATTAGACATGCTGCCAAAGAGAGTGCGACAAAAATTGTCATCAAAATCATATTTTTTTTCCTTTTTTACCCAGAGAGAGAGAGCTTAATATGGCATACATTTTACCATAGAAAGTGTGGTATCATAATCGTAATATCCGCGTCGAAAAAAAAATTCCGTTATGCTTGCACAGATAAAAACGGAAACGCGTTACATTTGCTATGATTCTTTTTTTTTTTTGTCTATGTTGTTGTATCGCATTTTTAATAATCGTCCTTGCTGGTCCTTGCAAAGTGTGTGTGTGTAGGCTATAGAAAATTCATACGTTCGCAATCGCATCATCATCATGGTTGTCATAGCCTCGTGTAAACCCATTCCTTCCCTACTTACTACCTCATATATCCTATCCTCAAACATATCAAAATAACACACAGTGAGTTGTGTAACAGAACAACAACAACAACAACATCAAAATCCATATTAGATCGGTAATTTGTTTTGGCATCATGATATCAAGCCATGTGACATTTTTATCCCAAAGGGGGCGATGGATGACACAGAGACTCAGAGTCGTCGTATATTTATGGGGTATGAAGTCATTGGCTCTAGGATTTTCGTTTACGGCAGCATTCTTTGGATAAAGGCTCTCTGGCTTCTCTGAGATTCCCAGGGATAGTCATCGTTTGGTTGTACAATTGTTGTTGTTGGCATCGCATACAGCCTCATGAGCCTAGGGAAGCTAATCAGTGCAATCGTGCGTAGGGTTGCTTTTGCTTTGGTGGCTTATCATGAAGCTTGTGTGCGGTGAGATGGTGTTTTTTTGTGGGAAGAAGGCGTGAAGTGTGAGTTTTGGGTATGATGTTTTCATATTTTTCCATGAAACAAAATTAAGCTTATAGAGGAATTTTCTTTTTTCTATGATCTTTTTTTTTTTTCCTTTTTCTGCTACAAACATATAATTTTATATCATCTCATTTTCAAAGCTTGTCAGGTCGTTGTCGTTATAGAGCCCCCAAAAAATGGGGGTGACAGTTGAGAGTGTTTGATATTTTTTTTTTGTTTATTTTTTTGTCAATGAGGTGCGATAAGAGGAAATTGCATGTGAGTAAGTTGACAGTTTGATTCACGAAGTAACACCTAATCCTATCTTAAAGGGGGATGGTTGATAGTCTATGTCAAAGAAAATGGAAAAACATTTTATCATGATGATGAGAATTAAGACATTCAATTGATAGAGATAGCTTTGGCTAAGGTTTATGTAAGAATCTTTCTTTTTCGTTCAGGACATGTTCGGAACAAGTTCGGGATTCTTTCGGGACACGTTTGGGACACTTTTGGGACACGTTGGGGACACATACCACCTTCAAAACTTAAAAAAAATATTACATTAAATCAGTTGTTGTCTGTAAAGTAGGTTACCGGACGATAATTTTGCGTGATAATGTCTGAAGAAAACAGGTTGTGTGCTTTTGTTAAAATAAAATGATCTAAAAAATATTTATTGGTCAACTTTCTTGTAAAAATAATTATATGATAATAATTCTTATAGTAAAGTTTTTAAGCTAAAGTTGAAGACCCTACATATTTATATCTGTTTTGTAGAAAAACGGAATAAACGGAATCCAATGATAATATACAAGAAAAAGCTAAAAAAAAATAACTTTTTTTCTTTTCTCATTAGGTATATCAATTTTTTATATGAAAAACTTACAAAAAAAATTACACTATTAAACAGTTTAATATTTTTTCTAAAGAATAAAGCCATAATTAAATTTTTACAATGCGTTAAAGGTATACAAAAAATAATTTATTGAAAACAATCGTTTTTCATGAAAAAAGTGAAAAAATAAAACTTTTTTTTCTTCTAACACCATTATATCCATTTTTTTATACGACAACCTATAATAAATTTTATATCATCTGAAAGCTTATTATTTAGCCTATTATATGACATTTTAGTCATATTTCTACACTGCTTATAAAAAGAACTAGAATTTTTTAAAGCCAACGATGTTTGTAGTGAAGTTTTTAAATTTAACATTGTGTAGCTTGTAGTAAATGTACCGTTACGTGCGATTTATCAAATGAAAGGTAATATTATCAGCATGCTCAATAAAGTTAAATCAAACGTCGTTAAACGTCGCGTTTCGAAAATAGTCACTTTTTTGCAATTTTGTTTAACGGGAGATAATGGTGTTACCTTTTCATGGATGCTGCTATGGTTCATTTTTATTTATAGGACGTTATCTAGTCAAAAATATTTACTAGATATTATTAAAATAAATTTTAATTATTAAAACAAAAAAAAATATATTTAATTCTGAATATTTCCAACCATTATGCCACCTTTTTCCTACCTTTTTTTTAATTTAAATCAAATTTCCAAATAATCTACCAGTATCAATGAATTTTAATCCAATTTTCTACTTCACACATTTGATTGAGCGTGAAATATTTTTGATAAGAGCAATTTAACCGAATTATACACCCAAAAATTTATAACGGTTGTCATTGGATATCAACTCTGTTACTTTATCGAAATTCTTCGAAACCCGCCAATATTTTCCATACACACAATACCAATCAAAAAACAGTTGATTGGTTAACTATTATCCTTTTTCAATATGAATGCGAAAATTGTATTTTAGGCATTTCCATAGAAATATGCACTTTACAACATGGCATTTCTTCTCAATATCCTATAAGTGAATTTTAATTGAAAGTATTGGATCAATAAGTTCATTAATATTGATTCTATATAAAACACATCAAGTTCAAAAGTATTTCTACGAATGCCTTCTGAAAGGTTATGGTTCTTCAACTGAAATTATTAATAATAATAATAATCATATTGATTGGGTATCCTTTTTGATCTTTTGGCATTTTAATTTTGCTTGTAGTAGTAATTACTTGCACTTAACATGTGGTTGATCCCCCAAAAGGATGTGCCAACAAAATAATAATGACTAAACACTCATTATATGACATTGTTTCGACCCTCAAAATCGAATTGACATTTGTTTACATTGCCTAAAGGAATTGGTCCTCGAAAGGAAAGAGAGCACAATATTATAAAGAGAGGTGGTTGACATATTTTCAATTCAAAATTCAGATAGCTATCTACTTGCCCCAAAATTTTATTATGATACAAAAAAAAAATGTTGTTTTCATATGAATCAGGTGAATTTCTGCTGCTCCCATTCCACCTGAAATTTTTAACAGTGCGGCATAAATTTCAACTAAAAATTTAAAATAAACAATTGGAGACACACAAATCTTCTATAGCTGAAGGATTTTTAAAAATTCAATCATTAAAAAATAGGTTAAATAGGGGTAAACAAAATTGCAAAAAAGTAAATATTTTCAAAACGCGACATTGTTGTAGAGAGTTGAATTTTTTTTTTTTTTCAATCGATCGACAAACTTATTGTTACGCTAAATAAAGGTATTGAAAAAATTCTAGAAATTTCAAAACTAAGTTATAAATGAACTTAGACTTGTGGCAGACCTTTGACAAAGTAGTGTTTATAGGTAGTAGACATTTTTTTTGATAATTTGAAAAATGCCATTCAGAAGATAATAAAAAAAAATAGGGTCTGATAAGGATTTTTTTCAAGTCTGCATTTCGAAATATGAATTTTTGAAAAACACCTACGTTTTTAGGATTTGGGTGTTTTTTTTTTATTTTATATAATTTATGTGCATGCATGTTCAAAAAATTATTATTCTTAAATGATTTTTGATTGAATAACGGTAAAAACAATTTTTTGTCACAAGTTTTTTTTACCGTTTTTAACTGTTTTTTATTTTAAACTATTTTTATTCAACAGATAGGTAACTGAATGGTATTTATACAGAATAATAGGCAGGACTTTATTTGTGCAAAACTTCAATCCATTTCTTATTCCCAATTTTGAGATAACTGTAAAATTTGTATTTATATTTTTTATTGCCTAGTTTTATTTTTCAACACGTTCTTTCTTTTGATCTAGAGCACATACAAATTTAACTTTATTGAGCATGTTGATATCATTTGATATATCACACATAACGGTGCATTTACTGCAAGCTACATAATATTAAATTTAAAAACTTCAGAAATAGGTACCTCAAAATACCTGTGAAGATCTGCTGCACATTACCAGCCAGGGAAGCACCGCACAGTGTGTAATTTTGCCAATCTAGCGGAACTTTAATCAAAAATAAATGTCTCTCAAATGCGACAAAATTGGTATCATATGAAAGGTAAAACCTCTGGCAATAGAGTGTTAAAAAAAAAAAACAAGAAAACAACTGTATTTACCGTTCAACAGAATCACAAACATCAGCTTGGTTCAAGAGAAAAAAAAATTCAAGCTCATTGCTTTTCTTGTGTCAAGTTGATAACAGCGTGGTCAAGTGGAAAATAAGTTGTGTAAATTAAATTTATTTTATTTATTTTTGGTAATATATTAGAACTTCTCAGGGTAAGTAATTTTTTTGTGCACTTACAAATAAAAAAAAAGTCGTTTGTTTGAAGTCCTTAAAAGTGATGTTTTTTTATTGTGTTCTGTAACTTTGTGAAGCGTTTTAAAAATGTATCCTCGTGTATATTTCGTGTTATTGGGTTTAAAATCTCCGTTGGTATATTCTGTGTCAGAATTCGTTTACTTTCCATGCTTTAGACTGCTGACCCCATACAAATTTTTTTTTTTTTGTTCAGGTACATAGGCCAAAAACCAATTTTTTGATCTTTTGAAAAATCGCACATCACATTTTTACAAATTGAAAATGACTTTTTTAGATTCTTGTTGGCAAAATAAGGCAAAAAGATTAAATTTCGATATTTTGCTTCGTTTTCGAAATAGAGACAGTTTAAGAATAAACTCCCAAAATCGTTTGCTCGATGTCGGCTTTTCCCCACCCATTGTGGTACATTTTGTACTCGTATACCACATATTGGACATACAGGGTGTCCCACAGTCACCGCCCCAAATGAAAACCATGGATTCCTGAGGTCATTTGAACAGGCGCGGATCCAGAAATTTTGTTTGGGGGGGGGGGGGTCATAACACTCTTTAATCTCACTGACCGAGATGAAAAAAAAAGACAACCAAATTCATATTTTTATAAATATGTTTTTAATTTGAACAAAATCATTTACATATAAATCATTTACATATAAATTACACGGTGTAACACTCAAAATATACGCGGGCGGAGACCTATCAGGTTTTGTAGAGCTTGTCGCACTGAATACGAAACGGTATTTGAAAATCCCCTAACACCCCCAAAATCTGAAGTTACGGGCAAAAAACGGTTTTTTGGACCTTCGCCCATTGAAAAAATTCTAGCTTCGACAATTTTTTACCCATTTTCGATTTTTTTACAGTTTCTGATAGAAGATAAATATACCTTTTTAACAATGTATAAAACATGTAACTCGGTTAAACCACTTAGAATTTATAAGATGTCAAAGTTCAAAAATTCAATTTTTTTTGTCATTTGCCCAACTTCGGCATCAATTTAAAGTATATGTTTTCAAAAGAACATGCTATTTAAAAAATATATTCTAAAACTATATCTATTTCCTAATTGATCGAGGTATTTTTTATGAAAATCACTTCAAAATTGGCTTAGCAAAAAAAATTTTTCGATTTCAACCCAGATACAGAAATTCGAACTTTTAGGTTAAGAACAAAAATGTTGTTTCGGCACGTAGTAGGATAAGTTGGGCACCAGGATTTGATGAAAGGTTTTTGTAGAGGAGCTCAATACAAACATTTTTTTCTTTGGGAGGGGGGTCTATCTCCCCCCGTTTAGGTAGGAGGGGTATTTTTCTAAAAAAAATTATCAAAATAAAAAAAAATTATTTAAAAAACAACGGCAACACTTACAGTAATAAATGATACCATTTCCAAAAGGCAAAATTGTGCATTTGATTCTAATTTTAAAATCAATATAATATTACCAATAGTTTTTGAAATAATCGATTTCAAAGTTAAAAATAGGGGAAACAAATTTTTTTAAAACTCATTTTATACTATTTTTGTCCAGACTGTGAATTTTAGTAAATAAATTACTTAAACAGAAAACTGCCTCAATTGATTCCTTATCGAAAAATAAAAACAAAAAATATTTTGAAAAAAGAAAAATCTGATAAAATAATTTTTCAATTTTCCCAAAAACTAGAAGACATAGAAACATATAGTTTTCACGGTATAGTTAAAAACTTTTTTTGAGCTATTGTGATTAAGAAAAGATTAAATAGATAAAGCTCAGAAAAAAATTTAATTTATTTAAATCAATTTTTTATTTAAAAATTATTTTTTTTTAATTCACTCAGTTTGTTTATTTTTTTTTTAATTACTTTCAGTAGCCTTTTTTATGAAATAAAATTTATTTTTTTTATGAAAATAAACTGGGCTTTAAGAAAAATGACAAAAAATTAATACTCATTAACGTGTTTTTTTGACTTAAATGATATGAAAGTGTAAAAAACAACTTAAAAAACGAAGAAAATTGTGTTTGATGCAAAATTGTGGAAAAACGGTTGTCCGCAGAAAAAAAAGTTTTGAGACAAACTTAAACTGTAATAAATTCTTGATTGGTTGTAAAAAAAATCTTTCAAATCAAACTTAGTTTGGCAAAGATAAGGCCAGTTAAATGACAAGAGAGCAAAAATCATAAAAACCGTGGTAACTCGAAAACGGGACGAAAACGAGAAAATTACCTCTTAAGTTTTTCGACTTCAAATGACCTCAGGAATCCATGGTTTTCATTTGGGGCGGTGACTGTGGGACACCCTGTATAGTTAGATATATTATTTTGAAAATCAATAAAACCCTTGTAGAAATACAATACTTAGCAAAATTAAGCTGGTTTGCATAAAAAAAATTAAGTTTACTTGGACTTAGAATTAAGCACTGCTAGATTGGCAAAATTGCACACTGTGCACCGTAATATCACTTTGAAGTTTTGACATTATCTTTAAAAAATTGTGTTTGTAGACAGTGTAGAAATATGATTTAAACGTCATATAAAAGGTAAAATAATAAGCTCTCAGATGATATAAAATTTATGATAGGTTGTCATAGAAAAAAATTAATTTAATGGTGTTAGAAGAAAAAGATTTTTCAACTTTTTTCATGAAAAATTATTGTTTTCAATAAATTTATTTGTATACCTTTTACGCATTGTAAAAAATTAAGTATGGTTTTATTCTTTAGAAAAAATATTAATTTTTTAATGGTGTACTTAATTTAAGCTTTTTATATAAAACAATTTATATTATGCGAAAAGATATAAAGAACCTATTAGTCTTGAAAAGAGGTCATGCCAAAAGGCTTTATATTTTCGCTTTTTGACTTTTTATGTACCCACCTTGATCGCTTAAAAGGATAAATTGTGAAATTCACCTTTTTTTATTTGAATTCCTGCCAAAAATATTCGCCTCAACAATTCCGGCTCACATATCTGTTTTGTATAGGTACACTGAACTGAGTTTAAGTTTATAGAAATGAAAATTATAGAAATCCTTCCCAGGACAAAGTATCTCTGTACAACTACTATTCCATTGTTGTCTCTTAGCTGCATTCCAATTCAAACCATAAGTACATACATTAAGCAGCAAAAACCCGTCCAAATTGGAATTTAAAATTTATGAAATTGTTCAGGTTACCATGGAATGTTTTTGCAGGCCTTCAGAGAGTAAAAGAGAGAACTTTAGAAGTGTGTCAAATAGTTTAACGACAAACAGAAAATGTGGGTGATTACTACAAAGCAATGTAGGTATATTTTTCGTCCTTTGCACTTCTCCACCGCCAAACCAAAATTCTATAAAATCTTCCTACACCAACAACAACTATTCACCTCTCCATCAACTTTGCCATCGATTTGCTTAACATTTTCAAAAAGTAGATATTAGAACCGTAACACACTAAATTTTCGAGCCTGGAAATTAATGAAATTGATTTAAGTGCTGTGTTGCTGAAATGGATTCTCCTGTTTATAAAGTGTCTAATGTTATAGAGTGGAATGTAGGTGTCTTGAATTATTTAATTGCAAACTTTATGTTGGGTTAAAATGTTTTTCCACTCCCCCCAAAAATACAGTTGTAGCAAATTTATTGAGGTGTGAAACTATTGTAATTGCGCAAAAGATGTTTTGTTGGCAATACCAATTCGTTTCGGGGGGAAAATTTTAATTAAATTACAAAATTTGTCGGTGTGAAGAATATTTGGAGTATGTTAGAATACTTGGCGTGTTATTTCTCTTGGGACAAAATGATGCACCCTCATTAAATATTATTATCACAGATACGAGTATAAGTTTGAAGCACTTAACATATTGGTTGACCTTAATTGTTGTCATTTGGTAAGGAGAAATTAAAATTATTTGAGATGTGTAAGTTTATTTAATTGTAAGTTTTCAAAATTCGGGATACACTTTTAAGGCTGTGGAATTCAGAAGTAAAAGTATTTCAAAAGTTTTTTTTAGGTATAAAAGTAATTTTCAGGTACTAAAAGAAGTTAGCAGCTAGAAAATGGTTTGACAATAGAGGTTTATTGAAGTTATAGAAACTGTCATGTAAATGTATTAGATCACATTGAACTGACTTTTTGGGACGTTCTTAGGACAGATACCAAAATTGTACCTAAGTGTAATTTTCGAAATTTTTTTCGATTCGATTCTGGATTTATGAAAAAATTAAAACATACTTAAAAAAAAAACAGTAAAAAGTAAAAAAAATCATAGTAGGATGAAACCCATTGGAAAAGGAGGTGAATTTGATAAAAATGAAAGAAAAATAAATAACGGGCGAGCCAAGTTCGGGAAGTGTGTGGGTTGAGTTTTTAATTGTAAAAAATGATATATCTCGATTTCCGGCAGAGCTACAAGTCCTATGGAAAAAAAATTGTGTGTCAATGTTAGAGGTACCTAATAAAAAGATCTACAAATTTTGTATTGACAATTTTTTCACATAACCTCAAAATTTATGTGAAAAATTCAAATAACCATATTTTTGGTTTTTTATTTTTATCTTTTTCAAAAAAAAATTTTTTTTAAGAAATTTTGTGAAAACTTACCTTTTTGTGTCCCAAATACACTGTAATTTATTTGATTTAAAATATTTATTTTTTCACCTTATTTTGACTTAATATTAAAAAAAAAAAAAACACCCTAATTTTCAATCGAAAATTCACGTGTCAAAATATCAGCTTTTTTTCAAAAAGTCGGTGGACATTTCGTTCGTTAAAATGTCTACTTTCTGATTCTCGTAAAATGCAAAAAAATACAAAAAGCTTGAACCAATTCGAAAAATTTTCTCATCATTGTTTACAATTTTGGCCTATTTATTAAAATTTACACATTAATTACTCAAGACCCGTAAGATATTTCTTGCTTTTATCTCCGACTTTTAGATAAAAACAGTTCCAGTTGAATTTGATTTTATTTAAACAATATTTGTTTAAAAACTTTTTTAATTTGATTAAAAATCGTCATTTGAAAATGTAATTTTTTATTTGAAAATTTAACTTATAAAAAGTCAAGTCAATTGGTAAAAGTGTGTTTTTACTAAATGTTTTAAAAATAAAAAGTTGAGAAAAATAAAAAAGTATTAGGCAAATATAAATTAAATAAAGTAAGTATGTATTTTTTTTTTTAACCTATGGGCACTTTAAATTTTTTAAATTCTTTTGAGGCAAATATTTAATAATGTGAAATAATAAGCCAATATTTCAAGGATATGAACCTTAAAACGGAAGTGCTAAAAATTCATCTCAAAAATAATTTTGTATGAATTTTTGAACTACCTACAAAAATTATTTTCTTAATACAATTATTTATAAATAGTTATTTTTACTTAATATTCTATTCAAATTCTTATATTAAAAAGTATTTTAGGATTTTTGTTAAAGAAAATTGTTGAAGAAAAAGTTTTTTTTTTAATAAAAATTTTCGAAAAATTTAAAACAAAATTTTGTATGCTATGAATTATGAATCGAGACATCAAAACAGAATTTCAGAAATAATTCTTTGGCGTTAGGCAATAAGGTCAAAAGTCAAGAATTATAGTTTTTCAGAAAATGAGATTGAAGTTTATGTATGCAGATCGATAATATTTGGAGTATTAACCCGCTTATTTCTATATAAAGCAATTGTCTCAAATTTATGTTTTTGATACGAAATTAAGGAGAATATTTTTTATTGTTTATAACTACTATTAAAGGAAATATTCTTACTCAATCAAAAATATTAAAAATGCAATTTTTTTGACTTATGACCTTATTGCCTAACGGCAAAGAATTATATCAACCCATTTTCAAAAAAAATTGATTTTTCAAGAAAAAAAAAAAGTAAATTATCTTTTAAAAATGCAAAACTGAGGTCTAAAATTTTTAGACATTTTTATATATATAACGACTATTCCATGACGTGGTCCAAAAAATATTTTTTATTTTTCAAAATCTTTAACTTATTTGCTTAACCCCACAACTTAATTTTTTTTTTTTGTATAGTCAAAATCGTTAAAGCCGTTGCACAGTGGGTCCCACCATAGGTCAAAAATAAAAAAAGTAAATGTCAATTTTTTAAAATCCAATGATTAAACAACGTTCTACAATCTCCCATCGAACCAAAACCAATCTCCCATCGAACCAAAACCAAAAAAAAATTGACGGTTACATTTTTTTTCATTTCTTAATAGCCATTCAAAGTCGGTATATAAAAAAAGGTACAGTTTTTTTATCGCTGCAGTTATAAGGTGTGAACTTGCGATAGTGATAGCGGGTGTTAAAAATTGTGAACAGTATTAAATTGTTATGAATATTAAACGAGAAGGTTAATACTTTCTAAAAACATAAATTATATTGTTAAATAACATTAAGGCTAATTGTAATGGGGCTCGTTAACGAAGCAATTTTAACCATTTTTATTTAGCTCAATTTTCATTAAATTAGAGATTTAGTTGGTTTGCCTTCGAGTGCCCTCTACAATTTAAGTTCTCAAATGAAGAATACCGTTCTACCTTTCGAAATAATAGCACCTTTTTTCCCCTTTTTTCCCCTTTTCGAGTAATACGAGTTTAAATGACGATACACGGAGAAAAAAAAAATACAACGTAAAACTAAAAAAATTCCTTTTTGGCACTATTATTTTTATAAAAGACTGAACTAGAGGGTAAGGGTAAAGTGCTCGAATGACAGGAAGGTCCATTTCCGGCATTAACCATTTTTTTTTTATTTTCAAAAAAAAAAAAATTTTTTTTTATTTTCAAAAAAAAAAAAATTTTTTTTTACCTTTTTTTATTTTTCTTGAAAATAACCAAAATTTTAAAAAACTGACTTGATGCATTTTTTTGCAATAATAAATCATATAAAATGATAATACAGGTGTTTCATTAAAAAAAAAATGGTCATTATATTTTTGACCGCACTTTGTATGGGAGGTGACCCACTGTGCGTTGTTGAGAAAAACTAGCTTTAAAATTTTTTTCCTTTGTATATCATGTCGATGCGATTTTTCTCGAATGAAACTAAAAATTTGAGAGTGTGGAGATTATATATTTAACCTCTCTTTCAAACTTAGTTTTTGGTTAGAAATCTATACATTTGTCAATTGATGCAGATAGACACGTTTTTTGACAATACTTGCGATGGGGTAGCTACAAACCCTCTATTTTCGAGAAAATTTTGAAAAAATGTCTATCTTTACCTAATTATGTATCCCAGTCGTGTAAACTTCCAGAAATTAGAAAACCTTTACCAAAAATGTAGGTAATCCTTTTTTCTCTTCACATTTAGCTTATGGTTTGAAGGATAATTTACGCTTCCTTTTAACAAAAAAAAAAAAAAACATACACATTGAACTAGTATTTTGGTATTTCGTAGATACATTACTGTTTCAATGCGAGAAAATATCTATCTATCAATCTAAGAGTTGAAGTGAAGGGAGACATAATATATTTGAGTGGATAGATGGTGTGTTTTATGGGTGCACTTAGATTGTATCTAGTCTTCTAGATGGTGTGTGCTTGTGTACGATATAAATATATTTTTGGGCTCAGGACGACTGTATAAATATTAGATAATGGAAAATGTAATTGAAATTGTTTTTCAGTTTAGGTTGGTATGCGGGTGTGGGACTATATCTATTTTGGAATTATACCCTCTCTATCTCATCTTGATGGATTCTAGATGCGTGTTAAGCTCACTCTTCAGTTTAAATGATTTATTCGAGAAGGGTTGCTCTGGGTGTGAGTTCATAGATGACAATCAATTTTGGGGAATTTTCTTCAAATGACAATAAGAAGGTAATTTGTGTCAATTTACAATCACATCTTTATTTACCTCTTAACGGATATAAAATATTTAGATGCATAAGAAAGTAAAGACCACGAAATGAAAGAACTCCCAATGTTACCCTCAACTGTCTTATTGTGTCAAGTGCAATCAAAGAAATGTCGAAGGTTAAAGCTAAAATGACCTATTTAATCAAGCTTATATCACCTATTTTATGTACCCTTTAGCATCATAAATTCCAAGAAGTTGAATTTTTTTCATACAAATTAAACATTGTCAGACTGCCCTACAAAAAATTATATTTTTATTCAAAAAGGCCACGTGGCGTTTTTAGGGCAAGCACACCCCTAAGGGCTTTTGTAACGAACATTGTTCCTCTCTCTTTCTGAAGTATCATAACTCGAGTTATATAATTTTTCTTTTAACCTTTTTCAATATTCGAAATAACAAAAAAGATGGTAAAAAAAGATTGTGCGATAATTAAGTCTTGCAGCGATGCAATGAATCGTTCCATATCGCAAAAAATTGTACTCCTCATCTCCATAATGACTTTATTTCGTTTTTCTGTTTTTTTATTTTATTTTATTTTATTTCCATATAGTTCCAACCCGAAAAAAAAATATACAAAATGAAATGGAATCCTTTACTGTCCTCATTAAAAGTATTTTATTTTTATATTTCCTTCCTTGCAATTAACCAACCAACCCTTTTTTGCATTATACCCCTCATAATTTTTTTTTTTTGGTGTATATCCCCGGTACCTATATAAATATCTTGGTATTTTTATTAAAACAATTTTTATATATTCCGTTTTTTTTTTTTTTATTTTGTACATTTCTTTGAAAACACTTTCCTCTTGTGTTCATGGTTCGTGGACAAACCATCAGAGTGAGTGTCCTTAATTTGTGTGTGGCAGTTTGGGTGTTTTTTTTTTTTTTTAATTTTTTATGACGGTATGGTGGTGATGGTATAGCGCGCCCTAATGGCAATTGTACTAAAAGATATACTAAAAATGATAAGCAATTTGCGCTCGAAGGACTCACAAGTTTAATTTGTTTAATTAAATTTAAGTGGAGTTATATACGCGAAAAAGGAGCAATTGAATAAAATATCACTCGTATTATGATGAATTTTCTATTTATTAATGATTTTTTTTTCTAAGAATTTTTACCCTTTTGTTATTAAAATTGAATAAAAGATGTTCCCCTTTTCAATTTAACTGCTTTTGAAACTTCACGTCTCTTTACATTTTTTTTTTACTATACCTAGGGGATCCTTGAAGACTCATTCAATCAATCAATCAATATGCGCTCTGCTTTCTTGTTACCACGTTGAGACTTGGGAGTAGAGAAGGTACGTCACGTGGTTGTTGAAAGAAAAAGAACCACATACTTGCCACTCAAGTCATTCAAAATCTTAATTGGATGTGATTACTTGGGTTTTTTTTTTTTCATCTTTAAAATATTGTTAAAAGGAAGCTGAGAAGCGAGTTTTTAATAAATGTATACTTGTTTATGGTTGGTTTAATGGATGTAAAAGGCTCCTTGATTATGATTTTTTTTTTCGAAGTCTGATTAACAAAGAAGTTGGAAAATTAATCACCTAAAAAGAGGTAAGGAGAAAAGTTATTTCAAACTAGAAGGAAGTTTAAACTTGAATTATTGATTTATTAAACTTCTTTAGAGGAGAGTTACTGCCTAATCTTCAACTGGAAGAAGACATATTAACACTATAATTTTCAAACAGATTTTCATTTTTTGTCCGTCCAAACTACTGAGACGATTATTTTTATATGTGTTAGTTAAAGATTTTGGATGGTTCCTTAGAGACGATTGGTTTGGTACTCATTATTTTACCAAAAAAGAAATTTTTTTTATTTTTCAAAAACAACTCTAACGATTTTAATAAAAAAAAATACGTGTATAATAACAAAAATAATTTCATTTTCTTTGAAATAAAAAAAAATATTTTCTGAACTGTTATTAACGGTTCTTTCCATAGAACCATTTTATTGATTTCCGACTATTTCGTGAAAGACTAAACCGATTTCTACGGATTTTTTTTTAAATGAAACCGTTTTAGTTTTTAAATTAAGAACAAATTAAAAAAAAATCAATTTTGGAATCAAATATTTTCAATATTTTTTTTTGTCTATATAAGTTAATGTTTTGAATTTGGGTTACAGTCAAAAGTATGTCGTAATCAAAAATCAAAAATCCTTTTTTTCAAAACTCTGCTTTTCAATAGTCTATTTTTCTTACATAATCATTTTTAGAAGTCGGTAAAAAGTGAACAAAACAGCAGAAAAAAACACTCCTATGCATCTTTTAGATAAATTTTCGGTGTTTCTGTTAAATTTATCGCGGCAAGCTATAAACTAGCAAATAAGAAAACACAAAAAAACACATATGCTGTGCAAATTTTACCACGAATGAACAAGAAACGAAAAACTGTATTTAAAGAAAACGGGCACATTTTGTGGGATTCAATTAAAATACCGGAAAAAGCCTGAAATTTGAAAAGCAATCCTTTGACCAAAAATTTCGCAATTTACAAGAAGCGTAGACCCAAACCGGCAACCTTCACGTGGTACGCTTTGGGTAGGTATTGCTAATGCCGGCGCATTTTGTTTACAAATTAAAAAATCGGAAATTTCTTTCCATAAGATCACACATAATATAATAACAATTAGAAAATTTAAAAAAACCTTAGATACCTGATGCTGATACCTATAGAAAATTTGTCCAAGATTTAAAAATCCTCCTAAATTTTGAGATTGGTTAAAAACTAAAATATCCTTTTGCAATCAAAGTTCGATATCTCTGCAAGAAGAGGTCATATCAAACTTTTAAAAGAATCGAATAAAATCTGAATGAATAAGGAATATGTACAATCCATAGAGTGATTAATTTGGAAAATTTTTTTTCCAAGTTCATAGACAAAAAAAAAAAAGAGTGTGTGTACACATGTACACGCGACTGAAGTTATACTTCTCATTCAGTATTATGAAAATTAATTTTATTTGATATTTTTAATTTCTATTATGAAGTAAATAATCCACACTTAGTTTTTTTTACATTTTTATCAAGTGAACAATAAATTAATTCTTTCATCCTCCTTGCGTCCATGTAGTTTTCAATTTATTCTGTGAAATTTACTCATGTTGTGCGGTTCAGAACGTACGGTTGATGGTTAACGAAAGTAAATGAATTGCGCATAAAATGTGCGATATGGTAATTTTATGAGAATTGTGTGTGCTTCAGCACAAGAAGTAGCAATATGGAACTTGCAGGGTTGCTACAAAGCTCAAAAGTTAGCTGAGCTCAGCTCACAGCTCAGCTCAAATTTTGAGCTAGCACACTTTTGAGCTATGTACCATAGCTCAGCTCATTTGAATTCCGGTATAATCCGGTTTTTCGACTTTTTTCAAAATTCCGAGAAAATCGCGTTTGAAAGTTGGGGTAATTTTTTTTTTCGAAAAATCCCCGAATCTTTGAACGCTCCTGGAAGCTAAACCGCTTGAGAGCAATTTTTGGGAGTGATGTCAAATGATAGCTTGTGTCATGGGCCTACGCTTTGCACATTATCAGATTTTTAAAAAATCGCCTTCCATGTTAAACCGCCACATCATGCCTATTTTATCAGAATCGTGCCTAATTTTTTTTTTACATTTAAGTTCTCCTGGTTTGAGAACGCGTGGACCTACAGGGATGGGAGTTGTACCCAAATGTATGTTAGAGTCCCCGCTAAATTTTGGCATCAAAAATTTTTTTTTCATTTTCTTCAAAATTCCGCGATATACCTAGGCGTTGGAAGTTGAGGCGCGAAAAAACTTCTGAACGCTTTGATCTAGAGACAGGGGAGTGGTGCCATATGAAAGCTTATATTCTCAGCTACCCGATAGTGGTATAATCCGGTTTTTCGATTTTTTTCAAAATTCCGAGAAAATCGCCTTTGAAAGTTGGGGTAAAATTTTGTTTCGAAAAATCCCCGAATCTTTGAACGCTCCTGGAAGCTAAACCGTTTGAGAGCAATTTTTGGGAGTGATGCCAAATGATAGCTTGTGTCATGGGCCTACGCTTTGCACATTGTCAGATTTTTAAAAAATCGCCTTCCATGTTAAACCGCCACATCATGCCTATTTTATCAGAATCGTGCCTAATTTTTTTTTTACATTTAAGTTCTCCTGGTTTGAGAACGCGTGGACCTACAGGGATTGGAGTTGTACCCAAATGTATGTTAGAGTCCCCGCTAAATTTTGGCATCAAAATTTTTTTTTTCATTTTCTTCAAAATTCCGCGATATACCTAGGCGTTGGAAGTTGAGGCGCGAAAAAACTTCTGAACGCTTTGATCTAGAGACAGGGGAGTGGTGCCATATGAAAGCTTATATTCTCAGATACCCGATAGTGGTATAATCCGGTTTTTTTTTTTTTTTTTTTTTCAAAATTCCGAGAAAATCGCCTTTGAAAGTTGGGGTAAAATTTTTTTTCGAAAAATCCCCGAATCTTTGAACGCTCCTAGAAGCTAAACCGCTTGAGAGCAATTTTTGGGAGTGATGCCAAATGATAGCTTGTTAGAGTCCCCGCTAAATTTTGGCATCAAACAAATTTTTTTCATTTTCTTCAAAATTCCGCGATATAGGCGTTCGAACGCTTTGATCTAGAGACAGGGGAGTGGTGCCATATGAAAGCTTATATTCTCAGCTACCCGATAGTGGTATAATCCGGTTTTTCGATTTTTTTCAAAATTCCGAGAAAATCGCCTTTGAAAGTTGGGGTAAAATTTTGTTTCGAAAAATCCCCGAATCTTTGAACGCTCCTGGAAGCTAAACCGTTTGAGAGCAATTTTTGGGAGTGATGCCAAATGATAGCTTGTGTCATGGGCCTTTTGGCATCAAAAAATTTTTTTCCATTTTCTTCAAAATTCCGAGATATAGGCGTTGGAAGTTGGGGCGCTCACTTTCAGCTCAGCTCAAATGAGCTGAGCTATGGTACCTAGCTCAAAAGTGAGCTAGCTCAAATTTGAGCTGAGCTGTGAGCTGAGCTGAAATGTGAGCTTTTTGCAACCCTGGCAACTTGCCACATGGAAATTACCACATGCAACTTGTCACATGCAACTTCCCACTAGAACTTGCCACACGCAGCTTGCCACATGCAACTTGCCACACGCAACTTGCCACATACAACTTGCCACATGCAACTTGCCACATGCAACTTGCCACATGAAACATGTAACTTGCAACGTGTTGTGTGTTTTATGTTTGCCGTACTGCGGCGTACTGCATTTTTAAATACTAAAGTACTGCCTACTCTAAAGGTGAAACGACAGCCCTGCTACCCAGGGTGATCGCGTCATAATCCCTTTGACATTCTTGTCAAAAAGTAAATTTTCATACTCACCCTCCCATAAGAAGTATAACTTCAAAAAGAGAAACGAACAAAATTTCGAAACAATTTTTGTAAGAAATGGCTTAGAAACTTTGTTTCAATTTAAAATCCCAAAATATGAAAGTTAAAGCTTTAAGAGAAATACAGTGAATTGAAAAAAAAATTGATCCCTTCAGTTTTTCACTTATTTATATACTGGCTGAATTTTGAAAATCAGAATTTAAAAAAGCTGAATAGAGAAAAAAAAAAACATGTACAATTTTTAAAAACCGAATTTTCGCTAAAAAAGAATTTTTAAGCCAGAATTTTGATCCGTTCCCTATGATTTTTTTTTTTTTTTTTGAAAATTTTGATTTTCACTTTCTTTAAAACGACATGTCTTGACATAAGAATTTTCTTCTGAAAACATTTTGAAAACTTGTATTTACAAAACATTATTAAAAAAAGGTGTTTTCGTTATTTTATAAATTTTTTTGTCTGTGTTTTTTTTTCATAAAATGAATACTAAAATTATTCTATAAATATTTACAAAAAAATCTTTAGCTCTCAAATTAACTTTGTGCTGTTTATTTTTTATATTTTCGAAATGTACTGTTTTCTGGGGTTTTAATTTTTTTTTTTTTTTGATTAAGTTTGTAGTGTAATGGTCAAAAGAGTGGCTGATTTCGTTTTGAAAATACGGATTTAAAAATATGGGCAAAATGTCAACATTCTATATCTAGTGTTTTAAAGATTAACATAAAAAAAATATTTATTCTTGAGACTAAGCATTTGGTTTTCAAGATTTTGAGTTTTCAAATTTTTGGGTTAAAGGCAATATGAGTTTAAATTGTAGGTAGGTAATCCTTGATCAGAAAAAATAAAACAAGTAAACAAGGAACTGGTATACAAAGCCCTAGTCACTGGTTTGGCTTCAATTTTCCAGATCAGAATTGCGTCAGGACATCTAGTGTATCTGTCTTTCACTATTTGAGTAAAAAGAAGTTCTACTAGAATTTTATAGAATAGTTTTGAGACTAACTATAGAGCTAAAATTAGGAGCTAGTCATTTGCCACATTTTTTTAATACTACGAATTTTAAAATTTTTAGGCAGCTTACCTAAAATCTACTAAAGAAGTCACAAAAGCTATCTATTGAGGTTGTCAAACACAAGTGAGTTGTTTCCCATAGATGTGATTTGTGAAAGCTTGGATTCCCTTGAACAGATTTGCTATCACAAAATATTTCATTCAAAAATTGCTCCCATTTCTATTCAACCTAAAATATTTGACAAAGTAGTAACAGGGCAACCTTTATACCAACTACCTATAGAAATATGAAATATGACTCATGCGAGTCTTATTTCTTTTTGAAAATTTCTGACCTCATTACTAATACCTGGAACACGTACCTTTATTGACTACAAAATCAAATTTAAATTACCCATCTATAGAATAGAGTTCGCAGGACCTAAACTTACTGACCGTTATCCTTTAAGTGGTTTATTTGAATTTTAAATTCACGTTGAATTTGTTCCATACATAAATTCTTAGAAAATCCTTTGAAATCCTGCTCCCAGTAAAAAAAAACACCCTCACAGTATTTTTAGTTCAAAAGAAAAAGGTACCTCTAACTCACCTCTATACGCACATTATTCACATGAACTTGCTAACAACTATTTGATAACCCACAAAACATTCCTAAATGGCCGCAGCCATCGCATCGCATTCGCAGTTTTACTTTACCTTCTCTCTGCAAAGGACATTTTTCTATTTCAATTTAGAGACCACCATTGCTCGCTCCTTCCACTGTCACAGTCAGTCAGTCAAAAACACTCACACACTGACAATCTAAATCCACTTAAAGGTAACTGGAAAGCCACAAATAGTAGATGACTGCAGTTTGTTGAGAATTACATGGAATTTTTGTTTAGCTTTGGGCCACTTTGAAGCCTGCTGCCCGCTATGAAGCTATATGATGGTTATAGAATTGCCCAGGCTGCTGCTGAAGCTGCTTTTGTTGACAAATTAAATGGACACAGACGAATCCAGGCGTGATCCACTGTTGTAGGTAACTGTTGTTGAGAGGGCTTAGATGGATTTCTCTGTCACAGAATTCCCATGGACGACGACGATATAGTCGATGGGACGATAGATGAGAATGAGGATGGTCGTCGTCCTGTCGGTCGTTTGTATTGTAACACACAGCCTCGATTTGTCATTTGGAATTCAGGAGCTGTCGTTTCTCTCTGGTTTTTCCACAAAAATAAGGACTTTTCTTCCTTTTTTTTTTTGTATTTTGAATTGAGCCTGTGATTGTTGTAACTTGGGGGATGTACATTTTTGTATACCTCGCTTCGACCGACTTTTTCTAGACTGATGGGGAATGGAGCAATAATAATAGAGAAGGTAGGTAGGTAAAGCAATGGAGTGTGAGAGTCCTTTGTTGTGCGCTAAAGCCCTGCGGATAGATTAGTTTTTACCATTTATGTGTCCTTTTTTTTTTTTTTTGCTTCTTCGTCTTTATAAGGTACTTTTTGGTCTACGTCGTAGAAAGAACGAGGGTGTAGGTAGAATAGGTATGATGATGATGATGGTCGAATTGATGTTGAATTGTAGATGGAAAACTAACGCTCTTTGTTGTTGTTGATTGATTGTCAGAGCGTTGATTTGGTTTGGATTAGATTTTGATTGTTGTTTGTCACTTAATCAGAATTGTTTGTGAATTTTTTTTCTTCTCTACTTTTCTTTTCTATTTGTTTTTCTTTTCATTTTTTTTTTCTACTTTGTCGTTTTATTGTTGTTAGCAAGCCACTAAACTTTGTTTTATTGTATACAGCTGTTTAAATGTTTGTTTGAAGTTGGCATAAGAAATGGATTTTTCTTTTTGATGTGACAGAAGTGATTTGTTTGAGATTTGCTTTTGCATGTTAAAAGAAGGACACATCACACCAGGACGACAAAAATTGGATTTGAAGTTCTTATGTTCTTTTGAATTGAAAAAGCTAAAAAGCCTTAATGAAATGATTCGTGTATTTTAAGAATGGAAAATAATTGTATTTATTTTCTTAAAGTGTCCCCACTTTAATTTATAAACATTATGTCAAAAACTTTAAAGAGGAAATCAGGGGGCGGAATATGAAAGTTCATTCCACATGCTCTTTCTAAAAACCTATGAGTGACTTTTTAATGAAAAGGTACATAAAAATCTTAAAATATATTTTCGAATAAATATTATCCTTTTAGATTTTTTTTTTACTATTTATGATGTTTCTTGTAAACTTAAGTAGGCTTAAGTGAAAAACAATCAATTTTTATAAAATGAGCTTTTCAATATTTCGATAGGTACAACTAAAATACTATTCTTATTTAAAAAAAGTTTAAGAAATCTCGTTTTTGAAAAATATATGGAAACAAATAATATTAAGTTAGTTATATTTTAAGTACACCAAGGATTTTGTCTTTTTTTTCTATACGATAAGCGTTGGATGGGAAGAATGTATAGGAGAAATCGTATTTATGATATGTGATGTTTATAGAGAGAAATTACTTTGATTTTTATTTGCAAATTTTATTTAAAAATTGAACAACAAGTGTTAGCATGATTTTCTGTGTTTAAACAAAAGAGCTGATTAGCAAACTTTATTTCTTTTTTGTTTATTTATTTTTATTCTTCATTGAAAAGAATTTATTCAGCGCGAAACAAAATTGAAGATGAAAACTATCAAAAAGAAAATTAGTGTACCTATAGTCAAATTGATCAAATAAACAAAAATAAATTGGTTGATAATTTTACTCCCGAACGAAGCTCGATAGTTTTTTTTTTTGTTTTTGTTTTTAATTTGTTTCTTTTGAAACATTTCATGGAACTTTTTTCAAAAAACTAGTTTAAAAAGAGAATGATTTCTTCTAAACCCAAAATCTTACTAATTTTTAATTTAACACTAATTAAATGCGTAACTCCTAAAGTTGAAAAAACTTCCCACAAAGTAAATTAGGGAACATTTTTCAAAAAAGGGACCGTAAAACGGTTCTTCTTCTTCTTCTTCTTCTTTATTTATTTTTAACAAATTTATTACAATCTTAATTTAATAATATTTTTTTCTTGACCTCCAACGCGCAAAGGTACCTATATTATGTAGGTACATTCAGGACGTGGTTACTATTTTATTAATTATTATTATTTTTTTCTGTCTTATAAATTCAATAAATTTGACTCTAAAATAATAGTATAATTCTTGACCTCACCTCAAAGATCAACCAAATTATAGGATGTGACCAGAATTTTATATCGTCCTAAATCTATACAATCTTTGTGTCCATTGAAGTAGCTACTTTTGATGTATCCAAAACGCATAATTCCTGAACGTCAAACGCATTTGATCTGTGGGGAAAAGTTACCCATGCATTTTTACAGTGTAATTTGATTTTTATTATTAAGATGCCTTTTCAGAAAAATATTTTTTAAAATCATCGTTTAAAAAGAAAATATTTTTTATAGGTAAATGTTTTTTTTTTTTTAAGTGCAGAATATAATTTGTACTGTTAGAAACAGAATAAAAATTAATAAATCTATGTAAATAATGGTCTGTTTCAATAAATTATTTATATATTTTTGATTTATCTTTTCGAATATTATATATTTAATATTTTTAAATTCATCCGGGCTTCTTCCTTTTCAATTTAATAATGATTTTTTGATTTTTAGTTTTGTAAACATTTTAAATATCAGCTACTATATTTGTTTGCAAAGTTTTGAGTTATTCGTTCTCATTCTTCAAGTAAAACCTCATGTGGTGCTATTTCAATTGATCCTCTTCTTTTTAATGGATATACATATCTAATACGGCCAACCTGACAAGGATGACGTTCTCGGCACCTTCAATCCTGTCTTCTGATCTAAAAATTAATAAGTTATTATAAGTTTGGTGAGACCGCAGCCAACACCTGGCTCCAACACTAACGGTATAGAGACCAATAATCATTCACAAAACTGGTGTGATCGCAACCAACACCTGGCTCCAACACTAACGGTATAGAGACCAATAATCATTCACAACACTGGTGTGATCACAACCAACACCTGGCTCCAACACTAACGGTATAGAGACCAATCATCATTCACAAAACTGGTGTGACCGCAGCCAACACCTGGCTCCAACACTAACGGTATAGAGACCAATCATCATTTATATAACTGGTGTGATCGCAACCAACACCTGGCTCCAACACTAACGGTATAGAGACCAATCATCATTCACAAAACTGGTATGACCGCAGCCAACACCTGGCTCCAACACTAACGGTATAGAGACCAATCATCATTTATAAAACTGGTGTGATCGCAACCAACACCTGGCTCCAACACTAACGGTATGGAGACCACAAAATTTGGTGAACTTACCTCAGTTATCACAGAATCTTACCATAAATATAAAATACAACACAAATTCCAAATGTTCAATATTTAAATTTCAAAAATCCAACGTTTTCTTTTTATCAAATTTGTGAGGATCATCATGTTTGTTTAGTGTCAAAACAATTTTCTGATATACTTTTTGCTTTTCATTAAATAATTCAGATTTCAAAAACTTCAAAAAATGTTTAATCATCGATAAGGTTTGTAAAAGCATAACCCGTTCGAGGTGAATTGATAACATGCTAAAGAAGATAGTATTTAAAATTTAAATTTAGTATAAAGTTTTCTTAAACCATTCGGCCATTCTGTTAATATTCATGTTTTTATCCTCAATAAATTAATTACTTATCGTTTTCATACCTATTTCTTTGAATCAAATACTTTGTTTTAAATTTTGTTTTTATTTAAAAAAATGCAGAAAATACGTTTTCTTAATTTATAATATCATTTGATATTAAAAATGGATCAAATATATCCATATAATGGTGGATTCAATTTTTCATGTTTTTTTATTTTTAACTTTGAAGCTACTAATACAGATTTTAACACAGACTTTGTAAATTTTCCTATCGTGGAAAACAAGAATATTTAACAAGCAATTAATGCCTATGTATTTCGGTATATTGAAGTGATAGTGCTCATCGATAAAAAAAAATTTTAATAATTTTTTTTTTTTTTTTGAATTAATATATAAAATTTGGATTTTCAACATATTTATAAGCGTCAATGTTATTTAATTCTAGTTCTTTCATTACAGTAAAGTTCATTTCATTTTTATTAATTCATCTGCACTTATAAGCAATAAAAAATTAACACAGACCAATCGAATTTTCTACGAATATTCAAATTTAAATCTAGTTCAGTTCTAGCAACTCAATTCTTATTTTAACTAAAGTTTTTATTTTGAATAATTTACTGCAATGTGTTCAAAGTGTTACACTGACGTTTGATTTCATAAGATGATAGTTGAGGTTAGGTGTACCAAAATTTAAGATTAGTTATGTAAAATTTCACTATAACTTTCTCTATGCCAATTCGGTAAAAAGTGCAAAAAAAAAAACTTTTTGTTATTTGAGACTAATACTAATGACTATAATCTTTTATTATCCTTCAGTTGTAACTTTAAAATTTCTTGAATGTATTTGAAACTTTGTGGTCGCATTATAGATAGTCAAAAGATTTATATCTTTTAAGAAAATATTACATTTCATAAGTATATTTGGGAAAAATTTTGACTTTGAAGGAACAAATCTGCGCCCTTTAATCGTTCTAAAATTCTCGAAAGTAATTTCATCTAAATAAGTTGCACTTGCTTTTAACAAAATAACAAATTATCCCTCTGTAGAATCGTGACATTTTCTACCTTTCGATTTTCTTTTTGAAGTGAAAACTTCTTTAGTATCGTAGTGATTTGAAACACGATGAAACAAAAAAGCGACAGGAAAAATCTAATGATTATAACCTTCAACTTTTGTACAATCAAAATTTCAATTAATTTCATATTCAAAATTCTGAGATAACGGTGAAAAGATGTTCTTTTTCTAAAGACGTTATATCTTTTGTTCTAGAACACATACAAATTTGATTTAACTTTAATACGCATGCTGGTAATATTACCTTTCATTTGATATACATATAACATATAACGGTACGTGCTCTATTTATTAGACAATCTTAAATTGAAAAACTTGAAAGAAAAAAAAAAAATCTCAAAACACCTGTGGAGCTCTGTTGTCGATGACTAGCCACCAGTGTAGGAAATACTGTAATCTCAGTTTGAAATTTCGATATTGTTGGCTTTAAATTGTAACTTTTTTCTAGATGTCATACATATATGATTAAAAAATCATATTAAAACTTAAATAATAAGGTTACAGATGATATAAATTTTATTATAGGTTGTCATATTAAAAATCTTGGATTTAAATCCAAGATGGAAGAAAAAAAAAATTAGATTTTTTTTTTTTTTAAAGAAAAAATTTTTTTAAGGTTTCACTTCTACCACATATGACTTGCACACATGATTTTTTTTAACATTAACGATAATTCTTAATACCTATTATTGAAATCATAATGAAATCATACATGAAGGATTGTCAAGTGAATGACAACAGAAGTATTAATAGTTTTAAATAGTTATGTATTTTTTTTTAAATTTTTTTTTTTAATTTTTTTTTTTATTTAAATACTCAAACTTTGAACTGCCATGAATAACTAATTTCGAAATTTCTTCTTCACAATAGTTACTACCACAAACATTTCTGAACACTGTAATTTTCTTATGCTGACATATTGCATTAGTGCTAGCTTAAGAATCTCAATATATCAATAAGAGTCTTCAAGATCGCTTACAAAATGTAACCAAATCAATATCTGGCGCCCTGACGCCAAAGTATAGACCGGCATAGAGCATTATTCGATAAAAAATTAATCTGCCAATTTAAATCCATTGTCTGCACATCTGATCGACCCAATTCATATTTAAAAAAAAATTTACTTAACTCACCCATTAAGCCAGTTCATTACTTTTAAGAATAAATAAAAAAAGTAAATCCTCATCACAAACTCATCCATGGGATTCAAAGGCTTGAATTAAACTTTTTAAATTCTTCGATTTTCATATCTCTATATCTCTTGCTTCATCATCATTCGAAATGTTTGGCTTGTTTAGTTCTTCAGTTCTTTTTTTTTTAACAAAAATATCCTTTTGATAATTTTTATGCTCTTTTTTTTTTATTTACATTCTTCCGTCAGTTTATTCTGGAATGGTAAGGCCAGTAAAAATGCAAACCATAATAAAAATTTATTTTTAAATGATTGCACAGAGTCCTATCCCACTTCTGATGTTAGAAACAGAATAAAAATTAATAAATCTATGTAAATAATGGTCTGTTTCAATAAATTATTTATATATTTTTGATTTATCTTTTCGAATATTATATATTTAATATTTTTAAATTCATCCGGGCTTCTTCCTTTTCAATTTAATAATGATTTTTTGATTTTTAGTTTTGTAAACATTTTAAATATCAGCTACTATATTTGTTTGCAAAGTTTTGAGTTATTCGTTCTCATTCTTCAAGTAAAACCTCTTGTGGTGCTATTTCAATTGATCCTCTTCTTTTTAATGGATATACATATCTAATAGTACCTATCAAATTTTATAGAAATTATTTACCTATAAGACCCAAATTTCAAAAACACATCAAATTCGAAAATTTTAATTTTTTACTAATATTAAAACTATGTAAATACTTTTGTATGAAAAATTCGTTAAAATTGAAATTGTCGTTTTGAAGAAATTCAAAATTAAAACAAACAAACAAAAATTAAAATTAAGACAGGCACCGTTAGATAATATGAATTTTTTAACGTTCCATCTGCAGATAGACATTAAACTTGATTTTTTATTATAATATCTGAGGAATTACTCACTTTTGAGAAAATTGTATTTTTTTAAAATTGGAGTTTCTTGTAAAAAAGGAGACTATGATTTTTGCTCTTCCACCAGTTTGAAATTATGTATTAATAGAACTTAACTTTTTCGTTCAGAATTCAAAAAAATATTCCCTAAAATCTAAAATATTTGCCTTTATAAATATTATGAAAAAAATTTGTCTTGTCATTAGTTTCTCCCCAAAAAAAATGTCAAAGGGTCATACATAGCATAAGTCTTTATTCATGTGTAAAATTTCATCTAACCTTGCCCTCTAGACATTGTTATCTTTCCCATGTCAATTCGTATGTTGACAAACTAATCTAGGTCTTATCTTTAAGAATGAATATTTCCATCTTTTTTGTTTAACAAAATTAAGGAACTGTTAAATCTTCCAAAAGAATCACAACTTGATTAAATCCAAGAACTCGTTAATCAGACTAATTATTTACAATCTTAAATCCATATCATATCCCTCACACTGCAAACAAATAAAAGAGGTTAATAAATTCGTTTCTCTCCAAATCTGAAATCTCTATCCATTCAGTCAGAGCTACTCTCATAGAAAAAAAAAACAGACCCAAAATTAAATTATCTTCGTTTCTGGTGTGGAGTAATAAAACATGATGTAAAATTTGTTAACATCTCTACCATCAGCACCAGAAACTCTCTCTGGCATCTATAAATCAGTAATTAAAAGCGTCCAACGTTGAAAAACAAAATAGAAAAACTCTAATTGGGGGCGAATGCACCAACAACGCATAGCTCCCTTGAGAGGAGACAAACAACCAAACACCATCACAACTGATTCATCACAGTGATTCTAGGAAGAGAACGACAATAAAACACCAAAAGGCTTAAAAAAAAACTATTTAGATTTGAAAATTTACCCAAAAACTATACGAAAACTGTGATGCAGCGAAAGACCAGAGGCGAGATACTTTAAAAAAAATATATCAACAAAAACAACAACAAAAACAAATAAATTAAACAAGATTCTCATCCTGCTTCCCGAAAATGTAGTGAAATGGGAGACAACTCTGTCATTTCGTTATCTGGGGAATGTAATCTCTAAAAAAACACTCAACTCGCCTCCATCTCTAGTTATCCCCGACAGGCGTTGATCTTTTCGAGATGCACATCGCTCTGACATAGACACATGTTTTTTCACCAAATAAAGGCATATCGTATATAAGGATTTCCATGTCCATGTTAATCCGAGACGTTTAAAATAATTATTACTTTATAATCTTTGCAACCTTTTTGATTATTTGCGATGTACACATTTCAGTTATAAAAATTTATAATTAATAAATAAACTCACTAGTTCTCCAGGTTCGATTTTCATTATATTTTATTTTAACTTTTTGTTTAAAAACTAAAATCGAAGAGTGTTCCTAAGCGAATTAAGTTCTAATTTGGCTGCTGGTGCTTTTCAAGAGATAACACATAACACAAAAATGGTATACTGAATTCAAGAAAATTAGTTAAAAATTAAAATATGATATTTTCAAGAAATTTAATAAAAATAAAAAATGAAATCTGTTTTTATAATTAATTAAACACCACACTTTTACAAAAAAACCATGTATGCCATTTTATTTCTTCAATAAAAAAAGCAATTTTTAGAAAAAAAAATTTTCGAAAATCGTTAAATAAAAATTTAAAAAAAAAATGGTAGTCTTTTTGAAGAAATAATTAATTTACACATAAAAACGAAATTTCAAAATTTTTAACAAACCGGTTTTCAAAAAATTGATTTTTCAAACAAAAATTTTTAAACATTTTTTAAAAATCCAAAAATGTGTTTTTTTTGAAAATTTTCTAAAATTGTAATATTACCTTTACTTAAACACTTTTGTAAAAAAATGTTCCTTGAAATCGGGTTAGTCTTGTACGAGATATTCATAAAAAAAAAAAAAAAAAAAAAAAGTTCTATGACAGGTACCGTTACTAACGGTACAAAAAATATTTTTTTATTTCAAAAGTTGGCTCTTATATAAAATACTGCATAAAAAAATTGAACTAAAATCGTTAGAGCCTTTAAAAAAAAAATTACTTTTCTATTTCCCTTATCTATTATATATATTAAAGTTTGGTTTTGTGTACGTTCGCTAACCGTCCACACCGGCTGACTTATTTTCTTACTTTTTTTTTTAAATCATAGAGGCATAAGAGGAGAAGGTTTAAGGCAAAAAAATTTTAAGATTTTATAGGGTAAATAGGAGTTACACAACATTGAAAAAAGAGGCTATTTTCTAAACGGTAAGTCGTAAAGAGTTGAATGATAGACAAATTTATTTTATAGTTAAAAAAAGTGTTGAACAAATTCAAAAAAATTTCAAAACCAAGTAATGAGGGTTTTTTTGCAGTTATAGACCTTCGACAAAAGACTAATTACAGGTACGAAAAATTTGAGTTACACCATTAGAAAGATATTAAAAAAAAAATTAGGGGTAATACGGATTTTTTTCATAGGCCCTGTATTTTGAAATACAAATTTTTGAAAAACAACTTATTTTTAAGGAACATTTTTGAGTAGTCTTTTATTTTTTTGGAATTTTTAAAAGTCTGCAAAAAATCTAAAACTTATAGCAAATATAGGTTTTAATCATGCGCATGAATGAGTATTTGGCATAGGCCACTTTTGCTAAAAGTTTTAAAGTCAATATTTTTAAACTTATTTTATGAACTTTTCGAGTTTTGATCCTCATTATCATTTGAAAATTAACTAATTACAGAGTCGAAAATTAGAAATAAATACAAGAAATTGTGGAACGAAGTCTGCCGGGTCAGCTAGTATCTTATATGAGAAGTACCGTTAGTTTTGTATTTTGTTCCTAAAAAAAAGTTTCAATTTGTACTAGAGGGAATCTTCAAAAACTGTAAACTACCAAGTTTGAACAAAATCACTCTAGTAGCTTAGGCTGTAGCTCGAGGTACATACAGACAGACAGACAGAATTCCCGGAACCCCTTTTTTGGCATTCTCCATTATCGTAATGTCATTGTTATCTCGAGTTAGATTTTTTTTAACGAATCCTAAACTTGCCCTATAGTACCTATATCGCAAGTAAAAATAAAATAAAGGAGATTCAAAAGGAATATGCGAATGTATTGTGATGACCCTTAATTTTTTACCGACTTCCAAAAAGGAGGAGGTATTCAATTCGCCTGTATTTTTTTTTGTTTTTTTTTATGTTTGTTACCTCATAACTTTGGACTGAGTGAACCAATTTTGATAATTCTTTTTGTATTGGAAAGCTGGTGGCTGCATTTCAATTTCGTTAAGTTATAGCCATAGGAACTATTAGAAAAACCATAAAACCCAGTTTTTATCCATGGAAGTCGGTTTTGTT
The DNA here is from genome assembly GCF_945859705.1 of Episyrphus balteatus. Classification (NCBI taxonomy): domain Eukaryota; kingdom Metazoa; phylum Arthropoda; class Insecta; order Diptera; family Syrphidae; genus Episyrphus; species Episyrphus balteatus. Next base: position 65,593,208 of record NC_079137.1, on the reverse strand, counting down.
TTTTGATAAAAAAGATTATCTTTAATGGGAAAGTTAATAATACAAAAAAAGAAAAGTTTAGGACACAGACAAGCTCAAAAATTAAAAAAAAAAAAAAAATATGGATATGGATTGTTTTCGACTTTTTACAAACAAGGACACCTGCCTGTGAATAATGGTGAATGAATGATTGTTCTTTGGAATGAGTTTGAGTGAAAATCAAAAAAATAACGAAATCCCGAAAAATCTCCAAATCCGGATTTTTATCCGGATTTGGAGTTTTCCAGGATTGTGAGTTTTCGAGATTTTTTATTTTATGGATTCTGAGTTTTTTTATCCAGAATTTTTGGATTCTATCCGTCTCCCATTTTTAATAGAAAGCCACTACTAAACATCACTAAATGTATGTATGTAATAAGATTTTTCAAACCCCCTCAAGTCCTTCCACCTTTATAATTTTACATAATTATAAAATCATTTTTTCTTCAAACGAACAGCATTTGTAAAGGACTACTCATAATAGACAATCATTAACTTTCGGTCATCGTCATATTTCATATATCAAAAATATTAAAAAATAATTATAATTTTCCAATTTTCTTTAATGATCACGTTTTATATTGAATTTTGTTCCTTTTTAAAATATGTTCATAGCTCAAATACATTATAATCAATGAGACTATAAATTATTTTGACAACAAATCTCTATGTTCTCTCTTCCTTTATCAAGTTGCCTTTATTTTTAATTTTTGCAAAAAAAAAATCAATCTCGATCGAGAGGGGGAGAATTCCATTAATTTTCTGTCAAGAATAAGAATATTTCCCCCTCAAACCATTTAACAACTTTAACTTTTCAAACAACCCTTAAAGAACAACCATCTTGGTTGTTTTTTTTTTGTAATTAATTCGATTATTCATCACTGATTTCAAAGAGCAACAAATTTTAATTGAAACGAGATTTAAACCTCCGGACGAAATGAATAAAAAAAAAAAAAAATTAGTCTCACACTCGAACGCCCATTTATATGAAATAAATCCTAGAATCAGGATACACCAAAGGCTCCTCTATAAAATACCAAAAGCCCAAAACGTGACAGGAAATCCTAAAGAAAAAACAAAAAAGAAAACAAAAAAAGATGAATTAAGGAATAAACGATGAATATGCCTTTTGATCGCGCAGCAGGCCTTAAGTAGGGGAATTTAGTTGATCGACCTACTTAACTACCATCTCTCTACTACCAGTTGGAAGGACATTGATTAATAATTCTGCTAATTTTTTTTACTTTTTTTTCTATATAACCATGAACCATCATCATCATCATAGTCCTTATAATAAATCGATAAGGAATCCCTTAACCAACATCAGAACTCCTATTTTTTTTTCTGGGTGGGGGTAGCCTACAAACTAATACCCCCCTAAACACATGTGGAAAATAAAAAAGGAGTGTTAAACTTACAACTTTAGCCCTAACGGGCATATGCCCTATCGCGAAAATGTATACAAGTTTGTATATAAGTGTCCTTAATAGTCCTTTTTATTGCAAGGAAATTTGCTACAACATTAAAGTTGCTATATCCTTGCACGTTTCTGTGTGCAAAAGAAAATTTAAGTGAATTTAATAGAAAAAGTAAACAGACATTTTTCTGCTTCAGGATATTTAAGGACGATGCTAACAAAAAAAAAATCGAACAACAAAAACAACAAAAATTGGGATATTGTATGTTGAGGAAATCCTTCTGACCGAATTTTTTCTATACGATGATAGTTTTTTTTTTTTTTTTTGGTTGGAAATCGATTTTTCACCCACATGTGGCACACTAGGATAAAGTTTAGGTCTTTATCCGTTTCATAAACAACTTTCCAGTCGACGACTGCGATGACGATGACGATGACTACGACTATGCTAGAAGGATTCTTTTCTCAACTCGAAATCCCTGGTCAAACTGATGTTACCATACTCACACATAGGTACAACCAAACTATAGTTCTAGGAAAAGAACAAAAAAAAAAAGAGGTTGAATGCATATGGCCAAGCAATTGTGTTTAGTACCGAGGACGAAGGGAAAAAGTCTGGAAAATCTAAATTATCGGATTGGTAGAGAGTTTAAGGTTGTTTAGTATGAAAAGGTTAGAGATATGATGGTATAAAGTATGAAGGAGGTGGGGGAAAGTTCTATATACCACTTGCTTCTATTTAAAGGAGAAAGTTTTTCCTTGCAAATTTCCGGAAATTTTAAAAAGGGGAAGTAATTAGTTTCGACGTCAGGATCTCTTTCCCACGGTTTAAGTGGTGCATATGGATGGAGTCCTTTTTCTATCCTCATATCTGTATGGGTATGTGCTATATGGAAACTAGACTATAATAATGCAAACGATATCGGTTTAAACTTTTGTGCGATAAGAGTAGAAAAGGTCGAAAAAAGGGCTTCAACCAACAACACTAACACAAGAGAATGAAGAACAGAGTTCAAATGCATTTATTTCCTGCTTAACGACTGAAGTGAGTATGTATATGAAAAAACTATGTTCCATGGGTGTTTGTTGGATTAATATAATAATTTGCATTCACCAGGAGAAGGGTATTTTGCATGAGAGAAGATATAATATAATTTTTGTTTTCGTAGGAGGTGTATGTATGATTTGCGGAAGGGTTTTGGGAGTAAAAAGTTATGACTAGTTGCTTGGCAATGATAGATTGAGCTTTATAAAGGTGGAAACAGAATTGTTGAGATTTTTTTTTGCATACACAAAACCAACTTTTTGAACAAAATAACTTGTTATGGAATGATTTTTATCAGAAAAGTGAAAGGGACCTAACAATAATTTTTTTAGCAAAATGTAAAAGCCTTCCATTATGAATAGTTTCAATTGATAACTAGACCTTAAACGTCAAGAATGAATACCAAACTCAACTGGCTTCTACTTCCTCCTCCTCCGATGCTATTATGATCTAAAAATGGGATCATAATTCTCTCAGAGCAATCCCGGGACAGCTGGTATTGTATTGTATTTTTGGTAAAATTTTGCTTTTTGAAGTGAAAACTTCTTTGAAACAAGATGAAACGAAAAAGCGACAGGAAAAATCAATTGATCATAACTTTTTTGTTTTAATAGATAGATAGATGAATGAAATGTATACAGTAGATAGGTAATAAAATAAATTTAATTTCATATTCAAAATTCTGAGATAACGGTGAAAAGATATTTTTTTTTTTTCTAAACACGTTATATCTTTTGATCTAGAGCACATAACAAATTTATTTAACTTTAATAAGCATTCTTATAATATTACCTTTCATTTGATATATGATACATAATGGTACGTGCTTTACAAGCTATATAATCTTTAGTTGAAAAACTTGAAAAATACCTCAAAACACCTGTGAAGATATGTTGCCGTTGACCGGCCACCAGTTTAGGAAGTACCGTAATCTCAGTTTGAAATTTCGACATGGTTGGCTTTAAAAAATTCTTACTTTTTTTGTAGGTATCGTAGAAATGTTATTGAAGCGTCATATCAAAGATGAAATAATAAGCTTTCCGATGATATAAAATTTATTTAAAAAAAAAATGTCTAAGCTTTTTTAAGGTGCAATTTTTTTTTAGTGATTTTTTAAGGTTTCACTTCTACCACGTGTGAATTGCACACATGATTTTTTTTTTTAGTCAGTAGTAAGAATCTTAAATCTTTATGAGTTCATTTCTAAAGTTTCTGGTTTTGTTTATTCTGCTAGCATCTATCTATGGAATAATTCAACCTACTTTCTTTAAGTATTGCAGGCAAGCAGTTTATGTTTTTGGCAAGAACCTCGTTTACCTGGATTGAAAGCCTGGAATTTGGAGGCTGTATTCAGTGTTTTGAGCAACGATTTTGAAAAAAAGTCGGTACAGATAAATTTTTCAGCATGACTGGATCGCATGGAACCTCCCTCAATCAAGAATGTTCTAAGCGCCATTTTAAAAAATTTACAGGAAACGAAAAAAAAAATTCTTATTAAGTAGGTATTATATTGATGTTTTTTTTACGAAATAAATGGATTTTTAAACGGATTTTCAACAAAAACAAATTTAAGATAGTGGAAAAACCGAAATCTTGGGGGTTGATTATAATTTTCTATTTATTTTAGAACAACCGAACCAAGTTAAAATTGTGCGGCTTTAAGTTATCACCAAAATGTTTTTTTTTTCGAAAAATGTACCTTTTTTCAATTTTAATAAAATCTAATTAGCCTTTAACGAGAAATACGAAGTTAAACCAAAATGTAAGTTTTAATGGAGAAAGCTTCCAAAATCTAGAAAAAAGTCTACAAATCATCACGTTTAAGAGATAAAAACTCGTTTGGAAGTTTTTTTTTTATCTCAAAAACATCACTTCATAGATTTTTGTTTAATGCGGTTTTGAATTTTTATAGCAAAGCTAATATGGTTAAATTGGTTTTTTTAAAATATTTTTATATAAAAGATATTGGAAAAAGGTACAAATTCGATCCTTACCTAAATTTTACTAATTTTAAACATTTTTCATACAAGAATAGATTGAAATTTACTTATCTCAAACAGAAATTATCGCATGTAAAAAATTCTGCCACCGATGATGATGGCAACTACTGATGAAAAGAAAAGTTTTTTTTTTCAAATAAGTAAGTACGTTTTATGAATTTTTGCGAAAAAAAAATCTGAAAAAAAAGAGGTTGTCTGTAAAGCCGGTTTACGGACGATGACGCTCCAAAAAAAGCTAAAAATCAAAAGTTACCCAAAAATACCCCTAAAAAACAAGGTGTTTTTCAAAAATTCATATTTCAAAACGCAGAGTGTTGGAAAAAAATCCGTATCAGACGCCTAATTTTTTTCCCTCATCTTTCACCTGGCATCTTTAGAATTGTCAAAAAAAAATTCCTTTACCCAAAATCATCATTTTGTCATAGCCCCAACACGTGTACAAAGTTCAAACAAAACGTTATAGCTTAGTTTCAAAATTTTTTAGAATTTTTTCTTAAATGCAGTTATTCTTAAATTAATTTTATCTATCTATAGCAAAATAAATCTATTCTCTAGGACTTCGCGTTTAGATTTTAGCCCAAATTTCATCTTTCCGTTTTACCCCTGTTTACCCTATTAAATGATAGAATTTTTAAAAATCCTTCATTTGGATTAAGCTTTAGGTTATTATCTTTCAAATAAGTTATAGAAATTTTTTGCCGCACTGCGAAATTGCGAGAGTGTAACGTTAGAAAATGGCGTCACTTTTTTGTGGTGGCTGCCATGGTTCATCGATTTATAAGACGTCATCACGTCGAAAAAATTTGAAATCATTTAGTTTTTTAAACTTAACCAAACTTTAAATTTTTTATTGGAGCTATAATTTCTCTAACAATTTATATTCGAAACATTTTTAACATGCCATTAAAATTAACCAAATCAAATTCTTTGATTGGAAGTCATCTTAATTAAATAAAGACTTCATCAGCCGTAGAACCGGTGTGTAGTTTCTTATTACCAAAAATTTTCAACCCCAATTCGACTCATTTAACGCTTATGTTTCGTTATCTTATCTAAAGAAAATTTCTTCACATACAAAAAAAATCAAATAACCATGGTAAATCTCTTCCGGCGGATCTGTTCACCATCATAATAATATAACAACCAAATTTTTGGTGTAATTTGAATGTAAATTCACTTTGTCGTATATAGTTTGTCCAAGAGGTAAACCTCAACAAAAAAAATGAAGAAAAAAATAAAATTATACTCCTCCCGAGAATCATGGCCATAATGTGCCCACAAAACCATATTTTCTCGTGCATTTTCTTTTTTTTATTTAAATTTTTCCATAATTGAGTGGAAAATAAACGGATCTTCCTGTTCTGTCACCTGCCGTGAGGCAAGAGTCAAAAACTCCTTACAACCTAATTAGTGTGTTAAAAAAAAAAATATACATATATACCAACCACCGCATCAGACAAATAGGTCTCCCCTGAAGGTACACACCATCCACCCAGAACCACACACAAACCGCATGAATATTTCCCATGGGACGACCGACAACGACGACGATGGATGAACCCACCTGCAAAATCCAACTTAAAACCTACGGACTTATAAAAGCCATAGGTATAATTTTCTCATTTAAAAAAACATGAAGAAGAAAAAAAAAAGACAACCTCCAGAAGAAGAAGAAGTGATGGGTGAAAAAAAAGTAAGAGGTTGGCTCCATGACAAAAATTGTAGATCTGGTCCATGTGCAGATGAAAGATGCCGGAGGTATGATAAAATAAATTCCAGAGCGTAGTGCGTCATTATTTGACCATGGACTCCATGTGGTCATTCGAAGGCAGAGAGATAGGTTACTTCAAGCCTATAGGACTTCATCATCATCCGATAGGATATGTAATTCCCGATGCCAGAACTAAGATATGAATGACACATGATGGAGTAGAGTAAGAAAAAGTAGATGTTCCTAGGGGAGTGCCCATATTCTATCTTCTTATATAAAGTTGTTTCAACTGCCCAGGGCCACCTGGGTTGGTAGTGTGCATCAGCTTTATCAAAAGGCAATGCACTAGTTTTTCCTGCCTCACTCGAAATGAAAACAGGTTAGATTCACTATCAATCATTTGTCAAATGACATTGCTCTGGCTCTCAGCGTACAAAGAGCTTCAAAAAGTGTCATTACCTTGCGCATCTTTCAACCTATCTCTCTCCTTTTAAATGAATGACAATCTCAAGTCAAAAAGGTCCTTTGGGAGAATCCTTTCGAAAGTAACAATGAAAAAAAAAAACGATTCGTCATACTTAGAGCTGTAATCTCCGGATGTTAATCAACTTCGTCTTTTGATATAACAAAAAATACGTCGGAAATTGGGCTAAAGAAAAGAAAAATTTTGTTTATACAAAAAAATGAAAGTAAAATTGGAAAAAAAAAAATACGGAACATATCGGAAATTCAAGTTCCTTCCTGGTGGATTTAACTGTAGGTTAAAAAATGATTTTCTTGTTCACAAAATGATTTTTTAATGGCAAAGGTCATACCTGGACAATATTACCCTTCACCCATACCTTAAAAGGATATGACGAGAGTTTATGGTGATTTATTGAAAAAGATGATCATGATGAGCGGAAGGAGATGAATCGATGTTAAACTAGGGTATTTTTTTTAAATAAAGAAAATGTAATTAGAAGCAGTTGTGACAGTGTTTTTGATTTGGAACATTTTCAATAAAAAAAATTACATAGCAAAAGAGTTGGAAATGAAAAATAAGAAAAATTGTTATTTTGGTTTGGTAGGTAATAAAAAAAAAAAACACATATGTTAGTAAGGCAAATAAGCATATGGTTTACAGTTCACATACACATTCTTGACAAAAATGGTATCCAATTAAGTATTTTGGGTTAATTTAAAACCAATAAACAACTTTAATGTTAAATAGTGAGTAATTTAATATCTCGTTTCAATCTTAAGATCTAATTTGGTCAATTTCTAGCCTAAAAATATCTTTTTGTGTAAACAAGCAGTTATTTTAAATATACTTACTTAAAACAAAATTTGGTTATATTTTACCCATAAAACACAAATAAAGAGGTTATTTAAAAACTTACTTTAAACTAAGGATTTATAATAGAGTAATTTAAAACCAATAAACAACTTTTTTGAAAAAATGAGTAATTTAAAATCTCGTTTCAAACTTAAGATCTAATTTGGTTAATTTCTAGCCTAAAAATATCTTTTTGTGTAAACAAGCAGTTATTTAAATATACTTACTTAAAACTTGGAATCAAAATTTGGTTATTTTGTAACACTTAAAACACAAATACAAAAGTTATTTAAAAACTTATTTAAAACTTTATTTCAAAAAAGAGTTATTAAAATACTTTTCTGAAACATTTGAAGAAACTTGGTTATTTAAATACCAAATTAAAACTTAAGTTATTATTTAACCAATAAAAATGAAAATCTAACAGAGTGTTACGTGGGTTTAATAAATACCCAAAATATGACATTGGTATTTTTGAAACCAATTTATAACTAAAAAGTTTATTTTGAGTATAAATACTGGATTTTTTTTTTACTCAAAATTAACCAGACCATTTTAATAACCTGTTCATAGCCGCTTTATGACCACGGTTATTTGCGGTTAATTTACAACTTCGGTTATTTTGCAACCGAGGTTATAGAAATTGTTTCTTGGGTGGATATCGACTTCAAATTCAATGATTTTATTTCCAAGATTTGATTCTGTCAGACAGAAATAAGCTTCATTGCATCGAGTAAAACGAAAATAATCATCAAAGAAATTTAGAACTCTTTATTTTATCGATGTCGTGTCGATAGAAACAAAAGAGCTGAGAAGCAAACTTGATTTTGGTTATTATTTTGTCTGAGAACTTTATAAATATTGCAACTTGTAATGTATTTATATTTTCATTCATTTTCGCTTTCTTAAATCCCATTAACTCTGTCTAATAGTAGAACATGTAAAGAAATTCAAAACCAGACAACAAATTCACTTATAACAGGTCATTACCCTAAAATGTTCGTCCATGAACTCGTTATCACAAAAAAAAAAAGAGTAAAACGAAAACAATTAACTATGTGGTATTTTCAAGAGACAGTAGATATCATGTTGCCATCAAAATCATCATCATCAACATCAGAATCACAATATCATCAACTTTCACAGCTAGATACTACACCTTCTGGCACTGACAAAAAAAAAAAAAAAAACATCCATCCAATTCAACTACATTATACCTACGTTGTCCATCAAAACAAATAAAAACATATAAAACCACTCTTGCTGCTAAAGTGAACATCATATCACCCTTTTATCATACCTATACAAAATGGCTAGAACAAAAAAAAATATATATATATATATCAATTTTCATTTAAGCACCTCTATCATCCTGCGCTCAGCATTCAGGATCAACACAAACAAAACAGAGATATTATCATCATCATCCTGATGGCATCCCTTTTATGTTGTGTGTCCCGTGTACATGATGCGTTAAGTGCTTGTAATTGCATACCGATGAATACCTCTTCTCTACTAGACCAGCGCTAACAAAAATAAAAATAAATAAAAAGGGCAAAAACTGATGGGATACCAGTGGGTGCTATTTTTAGTCCGATACTCTTCACATTCAAGTGGTGTAGCACTTTGCTAATAGATTCTTTACAAACATGAGCCTCCAATAATAACATATACATATCTCGTTCTCAACTCTACTCATTTTCAACACTCAAAAATCAGAATAACGTTTTTAATGCAATTAGGGGCGTGTGTGTACGCGGGTCCTTATATAGTCGATGTCCATTAAAGCAAATTGTACGTATAAAGTCGTTATGAGAGGGATGTTTTTTTTTCTGTTCGTTCTGTTTCTCTATGGCCAGGATAATGGTGGTTTGAGAGTGTGTATAAATAATACCGCGCGTACTACTGCCATGTGTCGGATTTAGGACTCAGATAAGCGGTGATTTTTAAACATTTTTAGCGCGTAATTTCAGCCCGCAGGTATTTTCAACGATGGCATTTGCCACCCTTCAAATGAAAACCCACCCAACAATTGAGAAGCAAAAAAAAAAAAAAAAAACTAGGTATGTCACCCATTTGCGAGCTGTTAAAATGAAGTTCTTTGTTTTGTATACTGGCTTTTTCTGGCTCGCGGTACGACTGCGGGGTGTAGAAAAAATACGTTATAATGTTGCGTTCAATTAAGCGATAAAAATCTTTTACTGTTTGTTGGTCTTTTTTTTTTTGTTATTTTTGTTGGAATTTTTTTGAGGAATTAATTTTTTTTTTTTCATGTCCATGTCACCCATTATAGGTAACTGTGTGTCCTGCTGGGAGCAAATAAGGAATACGTTTTTTTTTTTGCGTGAATGGAGAACCAAATTAGCATAATAATTCACGACGATGCCCATTATTATGAGCCAAGAGGAAAGGCGGCAATGGTTACACACGCACCAGCTCAAAAAGTTATCGTTTCAAGTCGTTATCGAAGGACTTTTGTATACTTAAATTCATAACGAGTGAAAATTGTGTGTATGTGTGTGTCAGTTTTCTGTATGACACGCAAAGTCAACATTTTAACTTTTACTTCTTTTTGTTTTGTTTTTTTTTTTTGTTGAGGAAAATTCAAATTTCATAAACCGCAGGATACTACAACATGCAAATATAGAGGCGCGACCCAGAATGGAAATCTCTCTTTTGACTTTGAGGCCTGGGAATTATGTAAAATTAAAAAAAAAAAAATAAAAACAAATTTGACGGAGTGTATGGTGTAAATTATTATGAAACTATGTTTCTTGGAAAAAGTGAATATAGCCTTTAGCTTTTGCTTTAGAATAAAAATTACAGGTAATATGGTCAAAAGTAATTTTCCGCAATTTCGTATAATAACGTACCATAGTTATTCCATGTTTAAGGGTTTAAATACTGTTTAGGCGAATGCTTTAATTAGATTTCATGTTTGTTTTTTTTTTTTTTTTATTTTTTTGGAAATAAAAGGATTTAATGTGCCTCAATAAAGATTATAAAGTCCTTAAAATTTGGTCTTCTGATTTGGTAACAGGTGATTTTTTTAACAAAAAAAAATTAATTGAAATAGATATTAACTTGTTTATAAATTGTTTTGAACCCAAAATCCTGAAAATCCAAAATTTCATACAAAATCAAAGATTGAATTTTTTTTACTAAAATGAGTTACTTGCGTTAGTGGGTCCTTTTTCATCAAAAAAAAAGTATAAATGTTACCGCTAAGTGTTTCCGTGATTAATAAAAATTAAACAAAAAAATATAAGTCATCAAAATGGGAATTTTATAAAAAATCAAGTTTGCTTCTCAGCTCTTTCGTTTTTCGTCGACGAGATAAATATTAAATTCTAATACTTCTTGATGTTGATTTTCATTAAATACTGCAACTTATATAAGCTTATAAATTAATTTGGTAATAAAATATTGACTGACATATTCAAATCCTTGGAGAGTAGTGTAGACTTTGGACCATTATTAAAAATGAACCAGAAAATTGTAATTTATTGCATGTGTTTCTATATTTAATTTTACGAAAAACACTACAACTTTCGTTCGCTGTGTAAATCAGAAAAAGGACTCTCTGTTTTGTAATATATTTTTTACATATTCCTGCCCTCATCAGAAATTTTCCATTCTCATTATTTTTTTTGTTAATTTAAACTACTTCCTATAACGTCGGTTACACGCCACAAAGAATTATAGTTTAACCCTCGCCCATCTTATTATGAGAAACATCAATTTATACCGAGAGAAAAGAGAATGTCACATCAAGGATATCACCCATCGCGCAATGGATGATGGTTACTTATACTCGTACTTTATAATGGCATCATCAACGAGCCGTCCTCTGATATTGTGCTTCGCCTTATATAAAGCATCGCTGCCTCCCGTCGTCATCATAGCCCGCTTTTGCGAACAACTATTGACTGCTTTTGCTCTGCTCCATATTCAACGGTTGATTTAACATCATGAAATCGATCAATCAATCATTTACAATCCTGACGAAACGTAAAATGTTCTCCTTCCTTTCACAACATACACACACACAGTCGACCCGTCAGAATAAATTGATTAAAAAAAAAACAAAAAAAATTGACATTAAAAATATTTAAAATAATATCCACGTCACGACATATACAGCAGAATCAGAGAGGCTTTTATTCTTCCATCTTTTGTCAACTTAATTTATATTAAAGGCATACAGAAACTCCCTCACAACCTTATTATGCATATATTATTTAAAATTTCCCGGAAAATCTTATTGTTTTCGTATTATTATTCCTTCAAAAAGGAAATATATCCAAATGGAATTTAATCCTCCTTTCGGCCATGTTTAATCTGTGTTTTAATCGTTAATGTAATCCTGTGTGTTAATCTTACCAAAACATTACCACACAAATAAAAAAGTGGAATAAAAACAAAAATAAAAATCCGGTCCAAATATTTGTGGCGAAACAGGATTAAGGACGCATTGTTTGTTATCCTTTTGCACACAGACCAGCAACAGCAGCAGCAGACAAGCGGATTCAATCAAACAAAAGAGATTTTTCTTCTGCTTCTGATGGATACGATGAATTTTGTTGTTTGGTTGGGTTTTTTTTTTTTGTCTTTAAGTCGTTACGTGTTTGTGCAAAATGCTGCTTGGCGGTATATAAAGTCTCTTTGAATTACCTTAATCTTTTTGTTTGGTGGATGTAGATTGTTGTATGTAAGTTGCACAGAGGATAATAATGATGTTTTAGTTCTATTTTATTTTTGGAGGTTTCTTTGATGGATTTTTTTGTGGGTTCTCTTATTTTTCTTTTTTTTTCTAAAGGATCTGGTATTGGTTTTAAGAATTTTGTTTGTTTTGACATTATTATGTGCATCAGGATTTTGTATTGATTCCGCAAAATCCTAATGAATACCGTTAAACATTTTTTTCGAAATTTTCTTCTTTTAATTTGAAAAAAAAAAATTCTGACTTATAATTGGATATGGACCGGATAAAAATTGTATTCAGCAGCTTTCAATCAATCATTTCCCATTCAAATTGGTTCTTTTTGGCCTAAAAAATTGATTTCACGGTCATTTTTTGACAAAAAGTCATGAAATTTGGTACACTGAAGGAAATTATGTTATGGTGAATGCGAAAAAGCTGCTCACTTTTATCGCGATTCCGAAATGGCGGAGAGATTAAGCTTTCAAATCAAAACAGTTGTTCGATCTTGGATTTAGGTGTTTGTTTAAATTCAATGAAAACAATTCAAAAAAGTTTAAAACTTGCTCTTATACAAAAAATTGCTTGGAATATTAAAGTCTTAAAATATAACTTAAATATTATTAAAATAAATATTAAATGATTTTGACCGTTGACCACCCAAACATTTATGTAATATGCCACTAAATTTTATTGTATAAACAAGAATTTTCAAAAAAAGAATTCAAAACCGATTGAACCGTTTTTTTTTTTTTTTTTTTTTTTGAACATAAAACCCAGTTTTGAACCATAGAAGTCAGTTTAGTTTTTTTTTTTTTGATAAAAATGATTATTAATAGCTTTTATACAAATTTTTAATTTTTGTCAGAAAAAGATTGGTGTTCCATTTAAAAACAGTTATTAATCAAGGCATGGAAACAAAAATCATATAAAAAGAAATGAATTATTTTTTTTTTAATCCAAAAACAATTTTAAAATTAGAAGTTACTTGTACAAAAAAGTTTTTGTACAAAAAATAAATTAAAATTGAGAGACGGAGAAAGTTTACATTGAATTTGTATTTCGAGAGAATTTACTTCAAGAAATTTCACAGCTAAAAAAAAGTTAGTTTTCTTTTTCTAAATGATATATTGGACTTGGCTTATGTACCTACTTTGACAAAGATATGAGCAAGTTCCTGCGACCGTGTTTTTCATTTAAAACACATCTTATTCATACAAACTTCCTAAGACGTCTCTCACAAAATGCGTTATCCTTTATTATGTCATTATTACCTGGCACAGGAAGAATTACAAACAAATAATAATACCAACCACTCTTTTCTCGAATGGGCACAGCATGACATGAAATTCAAAGATGATTTTTTTTTTTTTTTTCATTTTTTCGGTACTCAATTCACCATCAACCACAATAGCCTGATGTATTTAATGTAAACTTATGGAACTCCTTCCGTTTCTTTGTTAAGTGATTTTCGGTTTTTGTTTTTTTCTTCACTTCGTTGGTTCCTTTCAATTTTTTTTTTTTTTTTTTTTCTAGTTTCTTAACAAACCAACTACCAACTGAGACTCAAGATGTGAACTAGAAAACAATAAGACTCCATTTGTATGACCGATGGAACAATTAAGATGTTTTTGTGACGTTTTAAATGCGGAGAGAATTATTATTATTATTTTCGGTTTTTTTATGTGTTCCGTCAAAGTGAATATTGTGTGTAGTTTGGTGATAGAATTACGCCTTCTTTGATTTTTGTATGAATGGAAAATTTTATTCAAATACAATAATAATGTTGAAGGGAATAAAAGAAAGAAAAAAAATAAGAAAAGAATAAGAATTAAAGGTACCTATAGTTTTGGCTTCCTTTTTAATTCTTTTGGGAGTGATAAGTTGAGTCTAAGATGGATTTCAAAAACCATCAGTGTCGGAAGTTATTTGAAGTTTTTTCTGCTTTTTTTTTCTTTGTTTTCTAGTTTAGGAATATAGAATTACATCTGTTAATCTAGTTTTTTCTTTTTAAATATAATAAGCTAAAGGACGAAGGACCTCCTTTATGAAGCCCAAAATTGCTTTAAATATTAAATCTTTCAAACGAAATTCTTATAGAAATCTGCAATCTGCCCTTTCCTAATCTTATTCACAAAAATAATGAAAAAAATTACCATTCCCCTATATAATTCACACTCACTTCGCGAATTAAATTGTTTCCCAATTAACATGGTCTACCACTTTAACCTTTTCGTTTGTTATTAGTTCCACACTCTCTAAAATATACAAAACCCTATAAACCCCAAAAAATAACAAGACATCGCATAGTGACTTGTTATAACCCTCGTGTTGTCCTCTATTATCCTTTTTTACATATAAAAATAAATAAATCCCAAACAAAAATAGACGATGACTCTTCTGATTATCCTTATACAACCTCGATATTAAACAATATCCTTTCGCTGTCACAGGATTTCCATTTTCTTATGACTTTCATGACTTTGCAGAGAGAGGACGCAAGAAAAATGTTTATTTAGGATTAGGTATATAGGTAAGTTGGGGAGGTATCATTTTCGTGTTGTTATTGTTATTATGGTGTAAATCATCTATCATCATCATATTCGACATTTTTGGTGTTTTGTTGTCCCTCGCAACAAAAAAGGGTTCATAGCGCATTAATTAGAAAGATGTGAAAACCCATTCCTTTTTGGCCCAGGTGATTTAAGATTGTACCAAAAAAGCAACAATAACGTTGCTTTGCTTTGAAAATGATGAATGAAGAGCTTAAGTAAAAGGATTTCGACTTGTTGGATGAAAATGGAATATACCGTTTTCAAATTCTCTTTGTTTTTGAAAAAAATCCTTTTTGACATTGTCACTTTGTCTAACAGGAAATCCTATCAAAATGGAAACAAACACAGGACAATAACAAAAAAAAAAAAAAACTTAACTGCACTCAGATTGATTGAAAGTATCAATTTCCATTTTTTTATTGCTAGAAAAGAAAATTTAATTTTCTCCACCATTATTCACCACAATGACCGCATCATCGTCATTGTCAAATATACTATATCTACTCCTTTTTCGTTTGTCCTTTATCTCTAACTATCATCTCTCACTCACAAGATATAGAACAGACATACAGACATTAGAAACGAAGAGAATTCCAGGACATTTTTCTTATTCTTTATACAATATTCCTTTGAAAACTTGAGGTTAGGACAATCGATGGACGTCTGCGAATGCAAAGAATATAAGGGATCATCATTGCATTGCATTGTCTGTGCAAATTTTTTTTTTTCGCATTTTTTCTTTTATTTATTTAAGTTTCTTTTTCTCTCTGCTCAATAAGAAGCTTGAACATCCGGACATCATTGCATTGCAATCGCGATGGATAAAGTCATAAGGAAAATTTATGTTAGAAAAATTTGTGTTCAACAAAAAAGGACACATTCATTTAATATACATAAATTGACTCAAAATTTTTTTTGAAACTATAATCCGAAAATTTTTTTTCGAATATTAGAAAAAATTTGTTTGTTTGCAAATTACTGAGAAACCAGACATCCAAGAAACTTTTGGTTCTCACGTATCAATAGAGTTTGAAGAGACCTTTCTTTTAAGGTCACACTCGATGGGTTTAGAGGAAATTAAAAAAAAATGCATTTTTTTCGACAAGGGGTTTACCTTGGATTTTTCTTCGAAAATCTGAAAAAAATAATTTTGTAATTTTTGAAGCTTAATCCATAGAACTTTTTACTATAAACTCGTATTTTTAAATTAAAACTAGTTTCGAGACTTGGGTCCAAAGATTTTCTGCTTCCGAATATAAAAAAAATTTGTTTGTTTGCAAATTACAGAGCAACCAGACTTCCAACGAGCTTTTGGTTTTCACGTATCAATAGAAATTGAAAATACCTTTCTTTTGATATCTCACTCCATGGATTTGGATGAAATTTTTCAAAATAAATTTTTTTCGACAAGGGGTTAACCTTGGATTTTTTTTCGAAAATTTACTAAAATTATATTTTTAATTTTTCTATGTAAATCCATAGGCCTGTTAACTAAGAACTAGTTTCTTTAAACTAAAACTCGTTTCGAGACTTGGACCCGTAGATATCTGTTTTCGAATGTATGAAAAAAGTGATTGTCTGTAAAGTCGGTTAACGGACGATAATTTTACGTGATAGCGTCATAAAAAAAAGTTTTTTGTATTTTGTTAAAAAAAATTATATGTTTTCTTTTCTCATTATATTAATTTTATTTATATGAAAAGCTTACAAAAAAATTACGCCATTAAAAAGTTTAATATTTTTTTCTAAAAACTAAAGCCATATTTAAATTTTTACATTGCGTAAAAGGTATACAAATAATTTATTGAAAACAATAATTTTTCTTGAAAAAGGTGAAAAAATCAAACTTTTTTTCTTCTAACTACACTAGATCCATTTTTTTTTACATACGTTTTATACCATCTGAAAGCTTATTTTTTCAGCTCAAAATAGTTATATCAACCTTGTCTGCACGACATCTACAGAAAAAGCTAGACCTTTTAGAACCCAGTCAATTTTCATAAAAAAAGCAAGAAAATCAATCTCCTTTTTCTTCATTTTTCCATTTTTACTTGCTCTATAGGGCAAGTATTGGTTTCGTGTCGAAAAAAAAATTTGAGGTTTTAATCAAAACCAACATTACGATGATGGAGAATTCCAAAAAAGTGGGTCTCGCAATTCCGTCCGTGCGTCTGTACGTCTGTGCGTCTGTGCGGTTGTGCGTCCATCTGTACACATTTCCACAGCCTAAACGGGTGGACGGATTTTCTTCAAATTTGATACAGATGATTTTTATGGAATTCTGAAAGTTGGTTTTTTTTTTGTTTTTTTTTTATATCTCGTTTAGAACGTATACCTCCCATACAAAAAAATACGATATTGCGAATTTCTCGAAAACGGCTCCAACGATTTTGATTAAACTTTGTAAACGTAATATTTAAAGCAGTGGAAATAAAACTGCATTTCTATTTTTTCTCAAAAAAGTCAAACAATAAAAAAAAATTTTCATGCCCTAAATGTCGGCTCTTCCCCAATATCAATTTTTTTTTTAAATTAAAAGCCAGCTTTTAAAATCTACAAGTAGAGTAACATAAAAGTGCTTTGAACTGCAAGAGCAAGTACGTGCGACCTCAGTCGTGCATTTTATTTTATATCACAACCTATAAAAAATTTTATATCATCTGAAAGTTTATTATTTTACCTTTCATATGACACTTCAATCATATTTCTACGATGCCTACAGAAATTTTGGATAAATATAGTTCAGCTTATTATCTATCTATACTATTAATTTCATTCATATATCTGTTGAAAAAAAGATAAAATAAAAAATGGTCAAAAAACTTGGGAGAACAAAATTGTTTTTCAAGTTATTCGGTCAAAAATTATTTTAGAATACCAATTTTTTGCACATGCATGCGCACAGCTATAAGCTAATCTTCTATAAATTTGAGATTGCTAAAAATAAAAATCCACCCAAAAATACTCTTAAAAAAGTAGGTATTTTTCAAAAACTCATATTTCGAAACGCAAAGACTTAGAAAAAAAAAATCCGTAGCTAGACCCCTAATTTTTTTTTTCATTATCTTTTGAATAACATTTTTCAAATTGTCAAGAAAAAAATGTCAATATCTGTAATCAATTCTTTGTCAAAGGTCTACCTAATGTTTTAGTTTTAAAAAACCATATATAACTTCTTGGTTTTGAAATTTCTTAGAATATTTTCAATACCATTGTCAATAACTTACAATAACGTCGCGTTTAGAAAATAGCCACTTTTTTGCAATTTTGTTTTACCCTATTTACCCTATTAAAAGACGAATTTTAAAAAAATCCTTCATTAGTATTTATTTGTATCTAGGTTATTATCTTTCAAATAATCTATAGAAAATGTTTGTATCTCCAATAATTTATTTTTAATTTTTAATTAGAAATTTTTTGCCGCACTGCTAAAAATTTCAAGTGGACCTGGAGAAAATAGTGTCACTTTTTCGTGGGTTCATCGATTTGTAAGACGTTATCACATCAAAAATATATTTGTAATTTTTGTAAAAAAAAATGCATATGCTTCTTTACTATATGAACTTGTTTCGTGGCTTGGGCCCGAAAAATTCTGGTTCCGAATGAACTGAGCAACCAAACCTCCAATAAACTCTTGGTTTTCATGTTTCAATGGAGCTCAAAGAGACCTTTTTTTGACATCTCACTCGATAACCATTTTAGTAATTTTCTACCCAACAAACAAAATCAAACTTTCATTTCTCACAAAGCCACATTCTTGTCCCCCACACTGTTTCGAAAGTCTCAACATTTTGATAGGATAAACTCAAATAGAAGGATAATAATTCGCAAATAGTTTCTTCAATTCAATTCAAATTGAATCAAAGGAAAAAACCGATTCACATCTATTTTTCTCTTTGGTTGGCTTTTGGGGCGAGATGGGGTATCAAATTTGTGTTTCCTTATAACCAAAACCTCCCTCTTTTACCCTTTCTACTCTTCGTCTATTTTTTGTCTTGTTTGTTTTTTGATGCCATGGAAATGATTGTATGTTTAAAATATTTATGGAATAACGATTCTTGGAGAAAATAGAAAATTTCACTTATATATACTCTTGATGATGAGAGCGTTTGTGTCGTTTTTTTTCGAACATTATCTACGAATATAACAACTGTGCATATTCTATTGAAGCGTATAGAAAATTGAAAAGATGCAAAACAGCACAGAAAATTTGCAATCATCATAATGATCAAAGGATAATATTGCAATTTCTTTAGATATGATGACGATGAGGAGGAGGAAGAAACTGCCAGGAAAAACAGTTCAGATCTTAGAATTGAAAGTAAGAAAAAAAAAAAAAAAAAAATTGAGGTCGGAAAGAGGAAAAGGCTATGTATGCAAAAGAATATTGTTCTTATGGTCGCGATTTTTTTTTTTTTTGTTTGTTGGTTTGAATTGGAATCATAAATTATTAATTTTATGAGAATGGTGATGAAATATTGAAATGCCAAACAAAAAGTACAGAACAACTGTACCTGGAGTTTTGACTGAAAAAAAAATCAACATTGAATCCTAAAAAGTTCGATTAAATTCTTTCTGGTAGATATATTATGTCTTTTTCATCACATATCACTTTAAAAAGAGGCATAAGAACGAAATAAATTGAATTAAAATCAAATTGATTTCGCAATTTTGACAAGAAAAAAAAAAAGAAAATCCTCCTACTTCGAATTTGCACCAGTTGGTACATGAACATCGATTATTTCCCACTTAAAATGTTAATCGAACTGACATGTGTAAGGATATTTTTTGTCGGTTTCAATAAATTAAGGAAACGAAAAAACACACAGACACGACGAACCAAAAAAATTCACTTCATCATGTGTGCACGATATGTCGATGTGTCAGAGTGTGTTCCATCGTTCGTCGTCGTTGATCCTTGAAAAAGATAAATCGAAGGAAATTGAAATAATTTCAAATTTTTTTAAATTATGTAATCAACGATAAATTCAAACTGATTTTCAATTTTCTTCAGAAATTAAAATCCAAAAAAAGAGATGAAGATTTTTCTTTTCTTCTTCTTATTTTTTTTTTTTTTTTGTTGGATAAAATAAAAAGGATACAAATTGAGAAATTGATTTTTTGAAAAATTCCATGCCGCAGTGGATTTTTTTTTTGTGGTAAAGATGGTGGGAGAATGAGACTTGTCTGATGTCAGAAACAATGTCATGACAAAGGGAAACATAATTAAATGTCAATTTCATTGTCATCATTTGAGTTATGCTGATATGTCGATTTAAATTATTATTATTTCTCAAGAGAGACAATGATGATTTATGTCAGAATTTTAGAGGAAGAGTTTTGATGGAAATTGACAAAATGATATCGAGGTTGGATTGAAAAACTAATGTTGACATTAAGCTTGTTCCTATTTTATGTACATATATATCTTACCAAGTAAGGTATGACTTACCAAAAGTGAGGCACAGGTTTATAGGGTTTTTTCGTGTCAAAAGTCTGAAACCTAAAACCTAGATAAAACCAAAACTTTGTTTAATAAATCAACAAGCATGGCTACCCACCACCTAAATATTTTCCCTTCAATTGTAAAAAAAAAAAAACCTATATTCAGTAGAAAATTAGTAGCTCATGTTCACAAACCTTGTCGAGGAGATAGTCGAAACAGATACGGGGTATTCACAATATCCCGCTATGCTATACTCTTAAGCAGAGTCAGCTTAGATAATTTATTGGAAACTAAATCAAACTTTCGTTTTTAATACTAAGCTTTTGTGTAGTCTCCTTGCACACAATTAAGGAATGAGATAAAGCCAATTTATTTAAGTCATCCTCTTCCAAACTAGAGAAAAGGATCGTTCAAACAATGTTACAACACACAAAATACTTTACGTTAATAAAGGGCCCAACCCATAGAATCCGTTGCGTCCGTTCCGTCGAAGTTTTCAACTGACAGCTCGATAGAATACACAAGTTCTTATGGGAAGCGACCCATAAGCGACGGATCGGACGGAGACGGATGGATTTGACGGAAGAATTAGCCCAACTTTCTACTTTTTCATCCGTCGTATCCTTTGACATTGGTTGTCAACAATAGATCAGTTCGATTTTCTGTTTCTGAGTGCACAACGGGGAATTTCAGAACTAAGAACTGTGTTCTTCCGAATTTATAAATTGTGAACTTTAATTGTATATTTGTGAAGAAAATGTAATAAAAGTAACATTTAATGATATATCTAATAAATTATATCAATTAAATACTAAAATTCTGTTGTAGAATTCAATTTTACTATGCTAAAGTCATATCTACAAATGATAATCTGTTATTAAAAATTGTTTTTAACTGAAGAGCAAGTACCTACATGAAATCTAGTTACGCATTTTATTTCATTAAAAAAAAGAACAACAATAATAGTTAAAAATTTCTTGCATCAGAACTTCCTTAGTGCACATTCAGCGATAAAATATCGAACACACCTCGGAATTTGAAGTGAGCTGTCAAAAAGCAATCCGTCGTACGACGTATTCTATGGGTCACCCCTTTCTGTCCCAAACTTCAACTTCCACGGATGGATTGACGGAACGGACGCAACGGATTCTATGGGTTGGGGCCTTAAGGATCATCATCAACAAAGGGCCGACCGCCTCCGCACCACGACTGCACCATGATCAAAAAGTCTATTCTCGTACTTATACAAATATTAAATTCGTCTTTAAAGTTAATTTGGAATTTAAATTGAAAGTGCTCTGGATACTCGGGTTCGAATCTCCTTCTCATGATGCAGCGAATTTTTCATATAAAACGAAATGGTGCGGACGTGGTGCAGTCGTGATGCGGCGGTGCACAGTGGGGAACCTTGTATGGGAGAGTGGAAAAAACTCCGTAAAATCTAAACTACTGAACCGTTTTTGATGAAATTTTCAGGAATAATAGGAAATAAGAAGATAAATCAACACCAGTAATTTCCGCCCACTGCCCCGCCCACTAAAGTGAAAAATGGCTATTTAAGTTGAAAAAAGTCGAAAACTAGTACTTTTGTATGAAATTTAACGAAGACAACGTGACTTGCAGTAACCAAAATATACTTTTCTGAAGGTTTTCAATGTTTTTAAATCGAATCCGGAGTCATAAAAAATTAATCAGCTCCTGTTTTTGAAATATTACCGTTAGAAAATGCAAAAAAAGTTTTTTCTTGACTATTTCGGACCTTATTCTTTTATATAAGTAAAATTGTCTCAACATATTAACGGTTTATATAATAACTGATTTCCTTCTTTCAAGACCTGTTTAAATCTTGTCGATATCTTTTTTATTGCCTGAGATATCTTGAGTTGTTTGGCATGGTATATCTACCATATAAATTATACCGTCATTATCTCCTTTATAATATATGAAGCCGAACCCACTTACTACATTTTAAGATATCTCGGGAAATAAAAAAGATATCGGAAAGATTTAAACAGGTCTTGAAAGAAGGAAAATAGTTCTAATAGAAACCGTTATTCACGTTGTATGGGGAACTGGAAAAAACTCAATTAAACCTTAACCACTGAACCGATTTTAATGAAATTTTCAGGCAAGATTATTAAAAACAAGGGAACAATTTGTAGGTTTTAATTTTAGTCATATCTTTATTTTAGTTTTTTTGTGCTCTGAGGGCCATTTGCTGAAACGAAACTTAAATAATTTAAGTTGAACATAAGCTCCTATTCTCTACTTTTTCCTCTGCGCAAACTGCTACATAAGAGTTTATTTACAACATAAATGCTTAAGTTTCGATTCAGCAAACGGCTGTGAATCTTATATTCGTAAACCTCAGAAAAGTTTAAATAAATTGCACAAAACGTTGAAAACCGTATATTTATGTATTTTTCGATTTTTTTTTTTAATATGTAGGTATTTTCAAACTAACGTCAGATTTGAATTCATCGGATTAAAAAACATATTAAAACATATGATTTTTAAAAAAATCTTTCCATTTTTTATTATAATCTGCTTTTTTAGAAAATACGTTTTTCACATTTGCTTAGCTTCAAATTGCTCTAAAAAGTTTATTAGGACGAACTAGGATGAGATTTTTGGTGCCAAATGTTGCTGAGATTCAACGCTATCATGTGATATGAGTCCGCCCACAGAGGCAAACAGAGGATCTAGTTAAAACAATTTTTGAACTCAAAGTTCCGGAAAATTATAAGTATTCTTAAAATGAAAAATTGAAAAAAATTTTTTTCTGCTAAACTTGTAACTGATATTGTTAAACTGTTTATTTTTAATATATTTATAAAAAAACTTTTTTTTAAAAGTCAAAATTTAACTGATTTTATACCATTTAAAAAATACTCGTATTTACATCAGTTTTCATAATTTTTCAACTTTGAATACAAATTTCTAAATCTAGAAGTTTTTTTTGAAAGAAAGGCTTTCACATCCTGATTCTACAACATAATTACTGTAAGAAAAACTTCCAACATATAAAAAAATTCAGCTATCACACCAATGAGTTTTTTCCACTTTTTTCCCACTGGTGTGCCGAAATTTTCCGCCAAATGGTGGTGGTGCGGCGGTGAAGATTTTTTATTTTTTTCTTTAAAAATTCAATTTCTATTCTTACTCGGACTTTTGGAAACTTCAATGCATTGCACCATGTATTTTTCATCCCATACCATCTCAACCTTATATACCAGAAGATATTGACAATTTATTTATAGGAACACCGATAAGTCCTCTTGCGTTTATTGTGGCATGGTTGATGATGTTGTACTTGGCGAACCTATTTGAACAAAAAGGTCCTGGAATATATCATTGATTAGATCATCTTGTCCTATTGTACCTAATTTTAATATTGGCCTCTGATCCTTTAAATTACCTTAGATTTCTTATCAACAAGACAATTGAGCAAGTTTATGAATCTTCTTTAAGTCTTCCTTATCCAGTGTACTTCCGAGAAGGTTTTAATACCAAATAGTATATTGGTTATTTTGCTGCAAGTATAATCTTTAAGACCCGGCAATTTCCACTGTTGAACCAAAGTTTTTACTTCAAGATTCACTTAGATACTATTGTCGTCAATAGATTTATTCATATCAAAGCTAAAAGTAAGTTAATTCCTTAGTTAGAATTAATTTACTTCTACATCATATTCAAGGGCTAGGCCCCTTTCCTTCAAGGCCAGTTCTTCTGATGGCTCGAAGGACAAGAACTCAGTTTAACTCTTTTATTAAGGTCTTAAACAATTAGTCTAGCACGGATTTGATCTATAAAATTCCTCTGCGTTACATTTTCATTGGGTATCTTTTGGTATAAAGAAACTCTTTCTAAAACAAATAGTATCTACTATTTGCATAAATTAATTGTACCTTATTCGGCATAATTAATCGAATAGTTCCAACAGAATTGTCATTCTGCTTAACTGAGATATCACAATCAAAAGACCAAACAAATCTTTCAAGCTTATACTTCCCCTTCTTTTACCTGCAAAAGCCCAACTTTTTATACCTACACAACATATAAGCATAATCACCATAGTCAAATATCATGTTACCTATGTTTTCTATAAACCCCATAACAACTCAAACCCTTTTTATATACAACTGGTCTCCGTGCCTGGTCCCAGCTGATGAGGGGGAATTATTGTCGAAAGTTTTAGATCATAAATAACTGCTTTCGAATGAGGAAAACGAATCATAACATTAAGACCTCACTCCCCCTTCACATACAATCGCCTAAAGAACCAACATGTTTTCCATTTGGGAAGGGGGGTCATATATAAAACCCCATTCGTATATAAACTCCTGTCACAACCTTTCCCACCCTTTTGTCTGGGAAATTCGCGCCGCATTTCATGTCCTGTTCATAATTTATGGTATGTACCCTCCACATGACAATTATTATTATTGTGTGTGTAGTTATGTTTGTGTTGGAAGGTTCCACATAACCAAGAAGCATGTATATGTTCTTCCCCTAATAAGAAATAAGCAGGTGATTCGATCCCATGAGGAGGCGAGGCACGAAAGACGACAGAAAAAAAAAAGAAGAAAATCTCCACATTTGTTTCAAGGATATTATTTTGGAGGAAATATGTTAACATCTGACAAATAGCATAACTAATTCATTTCCAATTAGTTTCAAGCTAAAATATTATACATTTTCCACATCCATCTGCACGCATTGTTTCAGGCTGTTTACACGCTTCGTGCTCGTTGACAACTCAAATAAAAGAGAGAAAATTCCCTTTTCAATATATACCTACTGTATAATATGAGTAATTATTAGAATTTTCCTGCCGCAGGATATAATTAAAATAAATCACCTTTCTTCACCCAGCACACACCACATGAAAAAAATAAAGAAACAACCCAAAAATGTCTTCAAGAAAATATATATAATTCAATCGAAGATAACCACACAAAAATCGTGTCACCAAGGAATCTACACGAACAACACATCACCCATATCCTTGACAAATTTAGTATCCTGCGGCTTGTTTTCTATTAAGTAACATGACAATCTTAACCAGAAAAAAATCCAACTACAAACTGGGGACTTGGATCGGATTTCATTCTTCGAAAAAAGAAAAAGAATTAGTCAACGTCAGAGATCATATAATCATAGTGAACAAGTACGAGGATTATCAATATTCTCGCCACCGCGCACACACATATTGCTTGAAGCGGCACTATTTTTCGATAAATCATCATCTCGGACGACGACTACCATCCCGGACAGAATCAATTTCCTTGTGGCTTTTTATAATATTTTTTTTTTTTTTTTGGAAGAAGTCCTGTCTGCATATGGAAAAAAGGACGAAGAACTGCAAAAAAAAAGCAATAAAATTATGTCCTTCTTCGTATTTATGTCAGAAGGATTTTAACAACGATCCATATGTTAACACATCTATCAGCTAATGAGGATTGAGGATATCTTGTTGAAAGGACACACACACACACATTTATTTCCGTCTCTTCCTCCTTCAACAACAACAACTGCTACTATTATTTCGAAATGCTGATGGCAGAAGGATTAGCGTGTTCACTTCCATAAATATTATTTCTCAAAATGAGATTTAGCTGCAGTCCCATGATATAGACCCTACATCACTTAAACAACCATCGTCGTTTGGTCGTAGTTGAAACAGGACATTGTTGCTCTAAAAAGGATATTATTATTGTCATTGATAATATGGATCGATTTCCAGGAAGTCGTTAGTTAGTTTTGTTGCGAACAAAGTCCTTTTGGGAGCGAACACATTATTGTGGCGAAATTGAGATGTTAATCAGCAGAACAGGATTGTATTTCAGCGGCGGCGGCGGGAGTGAATTTGATATATTTTTCCTTTTATGGGTAAATATACTTAAGTTTGATATAAGAAGGTTTTTTTTTAAGGAAAAAAAAACAATATTTATTGATAAAAAAAAACTGTTATTGCGTGTTGTGGGATTTTTTATTACATTGACAACAACAAAATAAAGTCAAGTTATAAAAATCAAATGGTTATTTTTTTTTAATGTTCTCCCTATAAGCCATTTAAGTCTTGAATTAAGGACTTTGAATCTTAGTTATTACATTGATCCGCTACTAAAACGATTTAATTCTGGGAAAAAGGTCCTTTATTATATTGATTTGATTTTGTTGATAAAAGAATTATAGGAACTGGTTTTATGGTCAGGCAAAAAATAACAAAATATATAATAGTCGAGTCAAATTAGGCATAAAATTTGTAAAATCTCGGAATCCAGGGAAAGTCGATGCATCTGAAAAACGAGTATAGGACTGCATTATAAAAGGGTCAAATAAGAAAGTTAAAAAAAAAAATTTCACCGCTCTCGATTACAACAGTTTTTATGGACCGTTAACTGTCATTCCGTATGGAAGCGTTAATCGGAATTGCTGTCTCATTTTAGATTTTGATCAAACTTTGTAGGAATGTTCTCCAGGACTGTAAGGAAGCAAATCCATGATGATTTAATTTTAAGTTGCGTGGTTTCCCCGCTACCCGCATTCGAACTTTTTCAGAAGGTCATTTTTATGTTATTATAACTTTGCGTCTACTAAAGATATCTTTTTGTTTGAAACGCCATTTTAAAGCTTAAGAATAGTAATTTTTGAATATATATTAAAAAATTACGTAATAATTATCCCTGAATTAAAAATAATTTTTGAAAAACTGGTAATTTTACTGATTTCTCATGGTTTTTGACTGGCTCCAGAACCTTGGCTATTATATGTAGGAAGCTCATACTTACCAAATATTAAATATAGATATTTTTCAACAAATTACATCTAAAATGAACTCGATGGCTGTACTCTTTATGCAAAAATTTTAAGTTCAAAGTTTTGAGTTTTTTGAAAAAATATTTTTTTTATACTATGATTTTTTACGATTTGACTAAAGATAGAAACATGAAAATAACAGTGTGTTAATTTGAAACTTTTAACTTTAAGTCCTCTAAATAAAATTGTGTTATTTTCATATCTTCTTAGTGTACCGCTTGTTTGAAAATTCGCAAAAATGCTAAAAAGCCAAAATAACCCCTACTTAAGGCTATGATTGCACTATGTTTGACATAAGATAGAAGCATGAAATCAATAGTATATTTAGTTCGTACTCTTAGCTTAACACACTGTAAGTTTCATATTTCTTCGTTTAGTCAAATCGTAGAAAATGACAGTATAAAAATTAGCTTTTTTAAAATACTCAATACTTTGAACTTAAAATTTTTACATAAGGAGTACAGCCATCGAGTTCATTTAAGATTTATTTTGTTGAAAAATATCTATATTTAATATTTGGTAAGTATAAGCTTCCTACATATAATAGCCAAGGTTCTGGAGCCAGTCAAAAACCATGAAAAATCAGCAAAATTACCAGTTTTTCAAAAATTATTTTTTATTCAGGGATAATTATTACGTAATTTTTTAATATATATTCAAAAATTACTATTCTTTAGCTTTAAAATGGCGTTTCAAACAAAAAGATATCTTTAGTAGACGCAAAGTTATAATAACATAAAAATGACCTTCTGAAAAAGTTCGAATGCGGGTAGCGGGGAAACCACGCAACTTAAAATTAAATCATCATGGATTTGCTTCCTTACAGTCCTAGAGAACATCCCTGCAAAGTTTGATCAAAATCTAAAATGAGACAGCAATTCCGATTAACGCTTCCATACGGAATGACAGTTAACGGTCCATAAAAACTGTTGTAATCGAGAGCGGTGAAATTTTTTTTTTTAACTTTCTTATTTGACCCTTTTATAATGCAGTCCTATACTCGTTTTTCAGATGCATCGACTTTCCCTGGATTCCGAGGTATAAAGCTAATTTGACTCCACTATAAATAAATAAAAATATTTCTTATGAATTGTACCTATGCACCTAAAGGATTTATCGCATTAAATAAATTGTTGTACAGTTTAGGTATAAGGATTGTATAAGCCCTGGGCTGACTCAAATAGTTCCAGTTTTAAAAAACTAAGGAGTTAAATTTTCCGAAAAAAAAAATGGCTACCTTTACTTACATAAAGTGACTCATAGTTGCAATTTCAGAATAATTTTTTCTTTAAGGTCAGTGAAAGAAAAACTTCCTCCAGTTTTTAATTGCGGTTGCGGTATAGGTAATATCAAGTTATGCATTCGTACAAATAAAAGTTGAAATAACAATCAAACATGACATTAGAATGCAAAAAAAAGTATGTCTCGAAAGTCCGTCTTACTGTCTGTCTGTTTGTCATTCTGCCAGGATGTCTCTCGGTATATTAGTCCAGTGCATTTATAATTTGACCCAGCAGTTTGTAGCACCCCCAAATTTTTTTTGCTCATTCGCTAGAACATTGGCTGAATGTCATTACCCTGATTTTTCGCACTCGTGAAATTCAAATTTCGGCCGCCATCTTGGATTTTAGTTTTTGTTAAATATCTTGATTTTTATTTATTCTACTTAAATGTTGTGTATACAAAAAAAGAAGACAATTAAATTTCGCGTCTTTTATGTCAAGAACACTTTTTCGATATTCTGAATATTAAAAAAGTAACAAGCCAAAAAAAGTAAAAAAAAAAAACGAAAAAAAAGTTTTGAGCCCTTATTATCAAAATTTTGAAAAAACCTTCAGAAAAAAAGATTGTTCATCTTAAAATTCTATACAATTTTTTTTTTTTTTGTAGGTATCGCTATAAATAGTTTTTAATAATTTGTTTGTTAAAAAATGCTCTACAAAAGTTTTTAATAATTTGTTTGTTAAAAAATGCTCTTTTTTTTTTTTTTTTTTTGTTTGTTTTTTTTTTACCAAATCTTGAATTTTTTAATGATTAGTGAGTATTTTATAGCTTTATGTAACAAGAGAAAATTCCGGGCCTGAATTTTTTTTATTTTTTGGCCTCTTCATTTCGTAAAAAAGGGGTATGTTTTAACAAAAAAGTATAAGTATAAGGGAGATATAAGAAGCTACAGCCTAAATCGATGGGCCGATCCACTTGAAACTTTGGTATGTCGCGTCGATTAATAGATGGGTTTTTGTAATTAATTTGTTGGACCAAAAATAACACCAATTTTGGAATTTTCTCAAAAACCGCTTCTACGATTTTGATTGAAAAATTCAAGTAATAGTTTTTAGATAAGTTTTATGGTTTGGTGTTTTTTTTTTTTTGTTTAATGGTTGAATTTTAAAGAATTTTCTTATGCAAAAGTACCTATCTATATTGCCATATTAAGATAAAAAAAAATGGAAAAAAATTTATGTTTGGATTATAAATCGATGAACCATGGCAGCCACCACAAAAAAGTGACGCCATTTTCTAGCGTTTCACTCTCGCACTTTCGCAGTGCGGCAAAAAATTTAAATTCAAAATTAATAATAAACTATTAGAGATACAAAAATCTCCTAAAGCTTATTTGAAAGATAATAATCTAAAGCCTAATCCAAATGAAGGATTTTTAAAAATTCCGTCATTTAATAGGGTAAACAGGGGTTAAATGGAAAGATGAAATTTGAGCTAAAATCTAAAAGCGTTATCGTAGAGAGTTGATTCTTTTTGTTATAGATAGAGGAGACTGATTTAAGGATAACTGCATTTAAGAAAAAATTCTAAAAAATTCTGTAACTCCGCAATAACGTTTTGTTTGAACGTTGATCAGGTGTTGTGGGTATGACAAAATGTTGATTATGGGTAGCGAAATTTTTTTTTGACTATTCTAAAGGTGCCAGGTGAAAGATGAAGGAAAAAAAATTAGGAGTCTCATACGGATTTTTTTCCAACACTCTGCTTTTCGAAATATGAATTTTTGAAAAATACCTACTTTTTTAGGGGTAGTTTTTGATTATTAGCTTTTTTTGGAGCGTTCAAAAAATCTCAAGTTATATGGGACATGTAGGGCTGATAAATGCGCATACATGTGCAAAAAATTGGAATCGTTTAAAGAGTTTTGACTGAATACGCAGAAAAATAAGTTTTTAAAAACAGGTTTTTTTGGGCATTTTTAACCGATTTTCATCGTTTTTTGTTTTTACCTTTTTTTCTTTGATAGATAGAGGAATATTATATATGGAGTAATGATAGACCATGACTACGACTATATGTGTGCGAAATTTCAATCATTTTCGTAAACACAATTTTGAGATAACGGTAAAATAAAATTTTAGAATTCAACAGGTTATAACTTTTTACCAAGAGCAGATAGAAATTTGATTAAACATTTATGGGCTTCCTGATACAATTACCTATCATTTGGTATATCACACATAACGGTAGACTAACTACAAGCCACACAATGTTAAATCAAGAAACTTGCGAAAAACAATGTTTTTTTGCTTTTTTTTATGAAATTTCATAGAGTTTAAAAAATTCTAGCTCTTTTTGTAGATGTCTCATAGACTTGATCTATATGTATATTTTTAGCTAATAAGCTTTCAGATGGTGTAAAATTTTTTATAGATTGTTAAAAAAAATGGATTTAATAGCGTGAGAAGATAAATTTACATGTTTTCTTTGCTTTTTTTTTATGGTATAACTTTTTTTGTGAGCTTTAAAAAAAAAAATGAATATAATGAGAAAAGAAAAAAGGTATTTTTTTAGCTTTTACTTGTAAATTATGATTGTTTGAAATAAATAAACCCTTCAAATGGCTCATTTTAAAAGCACACAACCTGTTTTCTTACCACGTTATCACGTAAAATCATTGTCCGTAAACCAGCTTTACAGACAACCTCTTTTTTTTAATCAAATTTTCGAAAACGTCACATTGAATTTTTTGAAATTTTTGGTTTAAGGTGTTAATTAGTAATCCCTAGAAAATGGCACAGATACCAACTTTTAATTTAACGATGGATGCTTCGTCTAGCATAGATAACATTTTCCATTTAGATTTGGTGATGATTTCTTACATTTCCTTAGGATTACAGAATTGAAAGCTCTCCATCCATTTGTGTATTGTTGTTATCAAATTAATATAATATTTTGTCACCTTCAATTATTGAGGGTAATGAACTGTCTTTCAACAATATTATATCTCTTTAAGATTCCAATACCATAAAACCTTCAAAACAAAAAAGAGAAAAATCGACTTTCAGTGGCAGATCAATATTGTTAGCAAAAATGGACGTGTGAGTGTGCAACAAAAAAAAATTCCAAAATGCAAATCTTAACTTCTATGCAAACAAGAGTACCACAAAAAACCATCCGTCCGTCTATACTTTTTGGTCTGTTTCTTTGTTTTTATATGAAAGTCGAAACAAAACAAAAAAAAAAAAAAAAACCAAACCGAACCGGACTCTTCATGGTGGCTGTGTCTTTCCAGATGACACTCTGATAGGATGAAAGATGTTAAATGCTGCAGCTACAAATCTAATGCACCCGCTGCTGCTGCTGCCAAGCTGCTGCCATCGCCGCGTCTCTGATAGTCGTTTGCTATTGCACGTTCCTCGAATGACGAAGGGTAAAGCAGGACGAGAGTTAACGGCCACGGCGGCAGCGGTGTTTGGACCCACCTTGTATTATACCATACAGAAGCTGTTTGGCCTTATAGCCGTCACAAAAGAGCTGGGTGCCACGTATCTACATTAAAATATCTCACCGAACATTGCATTCACAGTAGGGTGGCCAGGGCCAGCAGTCAGCAGGTACCTATATAATTTTTTTTTGCTATGTTTCTGTGAAGCACAAGTGCACAATCTCTATCAGCGGTGGTGAAGGAGGCAGCGGAGGACATATGAGACAAAGGTCCAGAGTGAATGGAAATAGAGAATATAGCGAAGACCGAAGACGACGACGATGGACAAAAAGCTTCAAGCATAAATAAATAAAGTGCCAAGTGAGGGAAAGATTGCTAAAGTCCACCAACCATGAAGCCCGCTATATCTAAAAGAAGCACAAAAAGGCACAGATATCCATAGGTTTGGAACTGATTTTGTCTTGTTTCTTTTTTTTGTATTTATTTCGTTCGTGTTGCGATTGCAGATGGTTGAATGGTGGAGCATTTTTCGTATATATCGGATGCAACTAATGCGATTCCCACCATCGTCACAACGTGGTTCTTTTGCTGCTGCTTCGCCTTCAGTCAGTTTTCCTATAACTTTTCCATCTCGCCATTTCCATTTTTCCATTCCGGCTGAATGCATTGGATTTCTTTGGTGTTAGAATTACTCGTGCATCTCTGTTTTACTGTTTATGTCGTTTTTCCTTTTTTTTTCGTTCATTTCTGTTTTTGTTTTAAGAAGATTAGACACAAAGATGGAAGGAAACTTGAATTGCATTATATTAAAAGTGTCCAAACAGTTGACAAGGGTATATACACTAGAAAAGCAAACTGTTACCAGGTGATAAATATTTAGTTTTTTCTGCAAAACAAACAAAAACGAGAAAAAAAATTATTCAAGAAAGTCATTGTGTTAACTTCAAGTCATTTGAATTTCAAAATAATATGGTTTAGGTGCAGTTATATTTCATGTTTTCATGTTTCATTTTCATCAAAAAAAATTTGTAATATGAAAAAGAAAAATAAAAAGAAAAAATTCAAAATTTTAATCAAAAGCCAATGTATAGTTAAAGCAACCAGTAACAGAATCAGGGTCATTTGAATTCAGGTCCAGATTTGTTTTACCAAAGTAGCCGCACTGTGAACCAAATTAGATATCTGAAATGTATCGACTTCATCAGCTTAATAAGTAAAAATAAATTTTAGTTTAATTATTAGGATTTATTACAGAATTTAGGTACTAACTCTTTGAAAAAAAAAACACCCTTTAACCCAAAATTATTTTATGAAAACTTTTAATTTTTGCTTTCTACCTGTAAATGTAAGGTTATTATCAAATTTCATTACGTTTGGACCATCAATTTAATTTTTCGATACAAAAAAAACACCCTTTTTACCATAGTATTCTCATGACACTTTAGATTATTGCTTTCAATCTTAAAAGTATCATACCTATTCTATATTCATAATTGCTGAATTTCAACATCGTACCA
This sequence comes from Episyrphus balteatus, assembly GCF_945859705.1. Taxonomy (NCBI): domain Eukaryota; kingdom Metazoa; phylum Arthropoda; class Insecta; order Diptera; family Syrphidae; genus Episyrphus; species Episyrphus balteatus. The sequence goes on along the minus strand of NC_079137.1, from coordinate 65,559,985 downwards.
TTGTCATAATTTTGTTTTTGAAATAATCCACACTTTCTCTCTACACCTAAAAAAAAACACCCTTTCACCCGAAAAATTTTGTTTTATTTTATTCTTAAAAAATTTTTATATTTTATTCTTAATTTCCTTGGCAAAACCGACATTCCTAATAAAATTTCGAAAGGGTACCATTAATACCATTAATTTTATCGGATTTATGGCAGATTTTTGCATATTTCACAAAAAAAAAAACTCCCATTCACCTAAACAATTTTTATTTAGGTACAGCTGAGAGTCTTGGTGCCTGTCGTTAGTGAAATATTCTTACCTACCAGTTTTCACTGGGGTACCGTTTTTGTCACAATTTTTTTTTTGTAATTATTCTGAACTTCATCTTTAAAAAACACCCTTTAACTCAAGAAGAAATGGTAACGGAGTTACGAATAACAGAGTTACGCGCGACAGAGTTACGGCCGTCAAAGTTACGCGAAACCGAAGTTACGAAAAACTAGAGTTACGAATTCTAAAGTTATGTTAAGCTATGACATGTGATTTTTGGGTTGGCAACAATTGCTAGGAACGATATGGAATTATGGAAACATAAATAAGAGAATATCGATACTCAGTTAATCTCTTGTTTGTATTTCCATAATTCCATATCGTTCCTCGCAACTGTTGCCAACCCAAAAATCACATGTCATAGCTTAACATAACTTTAGAATTCGTAACTCTAGTTTTTCGTAACTTCTGTTTCGCGTAACTTTGACGGCCGTAACTCTGTCGCCCGTAACTCTGGTATTCGTAACTTCGTCGGTTTCCCTAAATAAATAATTATTGGCATCTGTTATGGAAACAAAAAAAAAACACCCTTTGACCATCAAAAATATTTCTAAATATTTCATCTAAGACCCTTATTCCAAAAATAGAGATGTTAATATTGACATGGGTCGAAGTTTATACCTACCAAAGTAAGCGTTTTCTTAAATCATCGAAAAATTTACTAACTTTAAAAACAGAGGCTTTCTGTGAAATAATTGTTTTTTTTTTTTTTTTTTCAAATATACCAAAGAATTTTCACTTAAATTTTTTTTATAGGTCCGTTTTTCATGAAGCTGTTTGTAAAATAAACGCTAAAACGCTTGTTTGTGGAAAATAATCTTTTTTGAAAACTCTATCGCTTTTATGCTAGGTTTCATGAAAAGCTCTAGACAAGTAATTAATTATGGTCTATAGAGCAAGTTTTCAATTTTTTTTTTTTTTTAATTTAAAAAAAATTATTATGAAAAAAAAAACATTTTTTGAAAAATATTTGCCTAAATTTCATATTAATTTATGAAATTTAATCAATTTAAAAAAATAGAATTGTTTTTTTTTTTTAACAAAAAAATTAGTTTAAGTTAAAAAATTTAATTTGTCATTTTATTATACAAAAAAATTCCGTTGTTATTTAAGGAAAAAAAAATTACATTTTGGTTTTAAAATTCTATGTTTGGGGACCAGGTTTAAAAAAATTTGATTCAATTAACTTGATTTTGATTAAATTAATGGACAGAAATAAAGTTTTGGATTTTTAAAAATGCGTATATTGGCTTGTAGGTGTGGCCGTTGTGTTCATATAATTTTTTCTCTTTGAAGTTTGTGAGAAAATTGCTCCTTAAGCGATAGGAAGATTATCTCACCTGAAAAAACAGGCAATTTATGAGATTTAAAAAATTCCTCTTCTGGGTCACACATTATTCCTTCATATTTAAGTGTTAAAAGTTGCTCATTTATTTATGTAAAAATTCATAAGAGAATTTTTTTAATTTTTGAAAAACACAAAACAAAAATTATGTATTTTTTGCTTTTTAAATTACTTTAAAATCTTTTTAAATGATTTTGATCATCAAATACAAAAATTAATTTTTTGTAAGAACTTTAAAAAAAAAAATTCTTTTTTCTAAGTAAACGTTGAAAAAAATAATCAAAATTGGTATGCCTTTTTAAAGCAAATATTAATTGACACTTAAAAACAGAGTTTCAAAAATATTCTTTGGTACGTTTTATAAATATTAATATTTTTATAAAAATTAATATTATTTTTTTATTCAAAAATTGCATATTTGAATTTTTAAATTAAGTTAGTAACCTTAATTTAAAAATTCTTTTTCTTACAAAAATTTCCTTTGCAATCGTTTCAATAGTTTTCGAGAAAGTAAGAAATCAAGAGAACGGTTTTATGTCAGGTAAGTACCGTAAACAACAGAATCGGTGATTGTTAAAACAACATAAGTGACACATTTTTTGAAACCACTTTTATAACTGTTTTGCATTGCTTATGGGTAGAACTAGCGTTGCGAGCAAAACCAACATGATTTGATATTTGGATCATATAAAATTTCGAGGTTAAAATACGCATTGAGTGCTAAAACAACATATCTCTTCTGTCAATTTTGAAATTGAGTGTTAAAACACCTTAAGTACTTCATATTAATTTGTTTTTTTTTTACATTCAACGCTGGAAAAACGAAGTAAGTAAACTGTTGTTTCTAACAGTTTTTCGATGATTTAGTGTCAGTCAGTTGTTCGCGGTCATTCGAATAAAATTGCATCTTTCAAAATGTTCTTGTTAATAAATTAAATTGGTACCAAATGAAAAAAACTAGATCTTAAGCCTTAAGGGGGGAAATCCCTCTGGACGACAGCTTTTTCAATAATTTTTTTTGGAAAACCGAAAGCATTTATTGCAATTTGGAAAAGTATATGATATTATTAACATTATGAAGCATTGATACAATTTTTTTGAAGTACAAAACAAAAACAAAATGGCGGCTCTACAGCTCTTTTAAGTTGACGCCTCGACTTTGCGCCGTGCAATGCCCAGGCCCAGAAAATTATTTATAATCAAAAAAGAATTTTTTTTGCAATAAAACATATTTATACGCATTGCATGAACCTAAATTTAGTAAAAAAAAGTGTAAAATAAAAATAAGAGACTAAAAAAACGAAAAAACACAATGTTTTTTTATAAACAAATTGTTAAAAAAAATATTTATTGTAAAAATTTTATTAAACTTTTTGGTTCATGCAATGGCCAATAAATTAAAAAGTAATTTGAAATTTATTTCAAGTCGATAGCTTCATTAGTTTTTGAGTTACGTTGCACGGCGCGGAACAAAACGCGTTTCGAGGAAAAAGCGTTTAAGGTTTTCGTTTTCGTACTGTGGTAGGTTCGGAAGGCATGGGTTTCGGGACTATCTAGGGGCTTTTGAGACTTCATTTAAGGCTTAGACCACTGAAAATAGTTTCTTCGGTTGATAAATGAATTTTTAAGGCAACAAAAAATATAATGCAAAAATAAAAATTTCCAGAGGGATTTTATCCCTTAACTACATTGGCTCAAAAAGTGAAAAAGTACAAAAGTGAAAATTTTCAAACGCAATTGTATATCGTTTTTCGGTTTAGAAAATTAAAAAAAATTATGCAGAAAGCTTATTTTTTCGTATAGAAAACAATTTGTTAACTCTTTTTTACAAAAAAATGGCGCTAGCGAGAAAAAAAATATTTTCACTTTTGTACTTTTTCAAAAAGTGGTGAATGTAGTTAAGCCTTTAGAAAAAAGTTTTAGGTACTATGAATTTTTCTCTGCATTTGGATTAAGAATGTAAGATATTGCAATATTAGTATTGGTAATGCATCTTGCAATGTGTGAAGGACATATTGAATTTAATTTTTATTTTAAATATAAAATATGATGCTCTGTTATTTTCGCTGGGCCATTAACTTCGACATTTTGTTCTAGAGTTTTCAAGCTATTAATACCAGCAAAGAATTGAAAATGTCTTTAAGGCTTCTAGTTTGTGTTCTATTGGTTTGATATTCAAGATCAAGGTCTTTAAACTCTGGGAAAATTACAAACACTCATATTTTTCACTTCAAATAAACATTAAAATTACATCAATGAGACAATCAATAAAAAGTGTTAAATGCAAAAATGCATTTTATACTATTTTAAAGTACCTACGTCACAAGGATGAAACTTTTCCACAATATTAATAAGACCTAACTATGTCAAAAAATAACAAATTCATTGCTGGCCGTGGAACGTCCACTTTCGCCTTTTTGTTTAATGTTCTTGTTTTTTAATGTATGTATGTATTAATAAAATTGCTGAATTATAATGGTCTTTTATTCATTTTCATTAAATTTGCTAATACTTTGGATGTAAACGTTGGGTGTTAAAACAACATATACAAAATATTTGTTTTTTGTTAAATCTTCTTTGATAAAGATATTTTTTTAAAACTTTTAGTTAGTTTCCACTCTCAACAAGGCCTCTAAACCGAATTTAAAGCTAAAATTGTCAATGCGCGTCATCAAAAATACAGAGTTTTTTGTCTTTCCTGAAAAAAAAAAAAAAAAAAATGCTACTGATGTTGTTTTAACAATCACCGATTCATACAGTTCAAAGAATATTTTCTTATTTAAAAAATAAATGCTACCCAAAAAAAGCACAAAATTGATGAATTGAGCAAGGAATTCTTGCGGTAAAAATAACTTTTCTTTCCATTTTTTTTTTAAATATAAGTGAAAACGATAAAAAAAACTTGAATATTCCTGAGTCATATACAATTTCCATATCACAACAAAAATTCTATTCTTTTTATGATGGCAACACTATTCCAAAATATCTGATTTGCACCAAACCAAAATCATACTCCTCTCAAGATATCATTCTTCTCTAGTCTTAGTATTTCAACAAAAATAAAAACATTGCACTATTGCACAACGTGGAATATAGGAATACCTCAAAAAATAAAACTTCAGTTGCAGCGCAGTCACCATGCATCGCTGAGATATTCTTTGGGGTCAGCAGGTGGAATTGTTCTGAGGATCTAAACATCGTGGTTAATTTAGTAGCATTCAGCAGGAACAGAGCAACGATAACAGCAGTTAAAACAGCTTTTTGTCCCCAAAGCTATTTGCACCGCAGTCCATTGAACCACCACCACAGCAGCAACTATTACCAAACCATCGAGTTGTTCTTATTGTTTGTGGTGATGTTATACCTCTACCCAAAGAGATACTTAACCATCCTCTCTCCATTGTGCTATAGAATCTGTCTCCATCGCTGCAATCTTTACCATGAACAGCAGAAGCACCAGAAGCAACCAAAGAGCGTCTTGATTTTGCAGATTTTTATGCATGAAAGAGCCCATCTCCATCTCTAGCAAAATGCACAGCACGGAATCGTACAAAATTCTGTTCCCAAACATCATGTCGCTGTACTGCGCTCGCTCCCCCGAAAGACAAAAAATAACCAAATCGTTTAAGATCGACTTTATGGCCATTGGGAGATACCTACCTTCACTTCTATGGGTTCCCGTCTGGATGTGGAATATCTATGACTTTGGAGCTCTGAGCAAAGGGTACCTGATGATGATGCTGGAGCTGGAGGAGCATCACTCCTTTTTTTCCTATCCTCCAACAAGAGAGCGCCCAGCAGATATTTTATTTCCTTGTCGTCGTCGACGTTGTCGCTGTCGGCAGTCGGCATGCAAATTGCATGTGGAATGCATTTTGCCTGGGCAAAACACCAAAGGCAAATGATACTGTGGAATCAGAGATGCCACATTAACATATTCACACTGGGAGGGACAAAGGATTGCTTTGGCAGAGTTTTGTTCCTTTTCTTTCTTAAAAGTTCCGTAGCCGGAGAAAAGAAATGAAATAAAACTAAGAATCTAAATTGCTGACAAATTTTTGTACAATTTTTTTTTGTCCCTCTGGGGGCAACCCACAGAACGAACATCGACCGAACACCAATTGCAGGATATTAAACGTTAATATTATCATTTTGTCGTTTAGTTGAATGCTGTGACAGGAATTCCAACTTGAGAAGGATGTTTACAACCAAAAACCATCATGGTCAAGGATTATTTAAAATTTTTTTTGTTGAATAAAAAAGTTGAATATTATTTCTCTTTACCACAAGATGACTTTTCTTTCTTTTTAGTTAACAGTAAACGAACAGGACATCAAGGACGACATTTTATAATTGGTTGGGGTGCTTTGAGGAAAGAGGAGATTATGAAACTTATGACTGATTCTGGGGAAAGCAATTTAAATGAATGGAAATTTCTCTCTTTTACTCTTGTAAAAAAAAAAAAAACAGTTTCCAAAGTTTAAATGATATTGATTTAAGTTTTAAAATGAATAAGAATTTCTACGAAACTTAAAAAAAAAAAATAAACATCTTCAAAAAGTTTCCATTTAATAATAATTATTCTCATTTTTTATTTTTTTTAGTTTTTTCTTTTGTGGATTTTGTGTATTTGAGTTTTTTTTTCAACGTTTAAGGACATTTTCAATTGATATTTGAAAATGGTTTCTTAGTTTAAAGAAGAGGAACAGATGATATTAAGTAAAGAATGAATGAATTAATTTGTTTTTTTTTAGTCGTTATTTTATTTTGAAATGTATTATATTATAACCGTTCCAGGCCAAGGTTACGATTTCATGTTAAATAAAAATGAAAATAGTAATTTGCAAAAGACATTGATAAACAAGCGGAAGTACTTAAAGAATATAATTAAAACTTAAGGAATATCAAGAATCGTTGTGGGAAGAGTTGAAAAATTAACAGTATTTCAGAATTAAACAATTGAGAAATAATTTTTTATATAATTTTAATATAAGTCAAAAATAAAATTTTGAAAAAAAATAAATTTTGGATTTTTTTTTTTTTTTTGAAAAATCAAATTTTCGAAAACGGAACATTGAATTTTTTTGAAATTTTGTTTCTAGATGTTGATCTTTGATTTCTATAATATGGCATACCAACTTTATTTTAAAACTTTTTTTCCAAAAAAATACTTATAACAAATTAGTTTTTAAAAAAACGGCTCTAACGATTTTGAATTTATTTTTTTTTTTTTTCTAAAAATGCATCTTAATATATCAAAACTGCATACTTGTTTTGAATTGCAATTTGATTTCAGATTTTATTTTCTTATTTTTTTTTAAACGAATTTTATTTTTTTTTTTTTTTTTGTAGGTACCTAAAAAAATGTACCTACCTACATTTAACAAATTCCTATATAAAAAGCCTTAAAAACTTAAGCAACTTGAACTTTAAGCCTTTCGAAATTCGATAGGAAATAATTATTATTAAAATAAATTATATTAAGAATCGACCATGTGACGGTACCTCAAAACGGAGTTACTTTGTTCTTTTTTTTTTTAATTTTTATAAACTAACTTTTCACATACAAAAACAGATCGATACTTAATTTAAAACTCGTTCTGTAAAAAAACCAGTTTTTTTGAGTTATGTTAGTGTTCAAGTAAATGAGCAAAATGTACTTTCTTTTTATAAAATCAATTATTTTGAATCTAAGAAACATAAGAACATTACTGGTCTCGTTTTCAACTACAGATATGACAAGGATTTTATACTGTGGTAAATTTATACAATCTATTGTGTCCATTGCGGTCTTTTGATACAGAAAACGCTTATGATCTGTGTGGCAAAGTTACGCTTTAACGTTTACTAATTTTTCATAAAAAAGCCAAAAAAAAATTATCTAGTTAAGAAATCAAATTTTTTAGCACGCATAGGTAAATAATTTCACTTACCTATAAGTTCTGTAAGATTGAGATTTTTGCAAACTTTAAAAAATTTCTAAAACAAAAAAAATAATCCCCTAAAAATAGGTGTTTTTCAAAAATTCATATTCCGAAATCTAGAGGAAAAAAAAATCCTAACAATCCTCTATTTTTTATTATCTTTCCTTCTGCCATCTTTTGCCATTCTCTTAATAAATTTAGGTATCTATCACTACTCTACGACTTACCATTCAAAAAATAATTTCGCTTTAGTAAGTTATTAATTTAATGACATAGTTTTACAGTTTAAACCGTACCTACTTTGATCATAGTAAAGATGGAATTAACGTCAGGATGAGTCACATGCAGCCTGATTCGTGCATTCAGCTAGCGCATCGAGTTATAAGACCTTATTAAGTCACAAATGTTTTTTTTTTTTGACATGAGTTTTTTTTTTTTTCAAATGTTCATGCGACATCACATATCATTTAACCAGCGAATAAGTTCTACGATTCCAATATGATACAACTCGTTTGTCAAATTGAGATAAGTAGTTTAGGAGCTATGGTGTCACGGAGGAACATGCTGGAGCTCAAAAATTGAAAGCTCAAATATGCAAGTCCTTGTAGGAAATTCTGAAATTAAAGAAATTTTTAGACATAAAAATTCCAAGACGTTATCCCATGGACTTTTAAGAGTTTTCACCGTTTAGCTAAGCGCTAAAATTAACAGACGCCATAGCCGTATTTAGGGGGGGGGGGGGTTTTGGGGGTTTAACCCCCCCCGAAATTTTTTTTTTCAGAAAATCAAAAGATATAGTATAAAAAAATACCTATAAGTCTAATATTTGCAGTACTAAATGGTTTGTTTTTGTATTTTAGTAATTTAATTACCTATCTGAAAATCTCGGGTTGGGGTCAAAATTCTGCCGGAGTCAAAATCCTGCTTTCAAAATTCTGCTTTACAAAATTCTGCTTTCAAAATTCTGCTTTTCAAAATTCTGTTTTTCAAAATTCTGCTTTTCATAATTCTGTTTTTCAAAATTCTGCAAAAAATTAAAAAAGGGTTTGGATAATGTTAAAAAGCGCGCGCTTTTTAACATTTTCCAAACCGTTCTTTAATTTTTTGCAGACTTCTGTAAAATCATCTTCTTGAAAAATTATCTGCTTATTTGATAACTTACCTACATAATTTGTTATTCTTTGAATGTATATTAATTTTCTTTTTATAAATAAATAAATTTGAAAAAATTAAGAACAGGTTTTTAATACTAAACATTTCCGAAAATAATTCAAAATTTTTTAAAAGGAATATTTTGTATCAAACAACCGATGGGTTCCAATAAGTTATAGATTTTATTTAAAAAATATTTGCGACACTCAAATAAAAAAATTTGGGAAAGTACCAATGTTGAATTACATTAATGAGGTGTATTTTTCTTTAGTCAGCGCATATGCTATAAAAAAAACAGAGTTGGCAGAATTTTTTGTTCAAGAATAATGCTGGCAGAATTTTGAAAAGCAGAATTTTGAAAAACAGAATTTTCGTTAAAAAAGCAGAATTTTGAAAAGCAGAATTTTGAAGCCAGAATTTTGACCCGATCCCGAAAATCTCCCTAAAAGTCTCTACCAATTTCGTATCGTTTAAGAAGCTGTCGATGAAGTTTTTATTAGGAAAAACAACAATTTTGTGGTCCATTACAACGTTTGGTAAGGGATTTTCAAAAAACTATTTTTTACCTCTTTGATCATTTCCTAAAGCACTATGTAAACACCTTAAAATGTTTTTTTAAGATACCTTTAAATAACACAAGTATTTATCTACAAGGTTTTTTATGTCGAGGCTAAATTATACTTTTTCAAAGGGTTGCTGAACTCGAATCCGAAGATAAAAATATTCGATCACATCTCGTTTTTGAAATATTACCGTTAAATCTATTTAAGTCTTTCCGACATCTTATCCTTTTATTTCAGAGAGTACCTATGTATGTAAAATTTTTCGTTATATTTTTAGCTTTCTATTTATCAAATTGTTTCAAATTAGAAAATTAGCTCATGCCAAACAACTTGGATTATTTAAAATTTTTAATTTTAAGTATTCCCGATTTAATTTAGAACTAAATTGATATAATAGAATATTTCAATTTTTTGCTACAAAATTTTAGTGGGAGAAAAATTTCATTTTTCAATGTTTTTATATATAAAATTGTGCGAAATAATTTTTTGTATAAAGCCTAATAATGGTTCAAATTTATTTCTTCAAAAAAATTTTCTTGCTCGCTGACGCTCGCAATTTATATCAAACTACTTATCACTCCTTGTACCAATTTAAACTAGAGATGCCGCCGAATATTCGGCCATTTTATATTCGGTACATTCTTAAATTCTTCTACGGTAAGCAGAGCTATTTTAAACTTTTAACTATCAATTTCTCTCCTAAAAAATACTTAAAAAGGATATTGACAAGTTTTTCGCTCTGACACAGTTCTAATGACCATTTGCTTTAGCGGAATTAAGAATCGACTACAGTTACATATAAGGCGTGTTTTTTCTTCAACTCAGTAGCTACTCATTTTTTTATTTTATTCGAAAAACAATAAAAACAAATACTTACTTGTGTAATTTTTATTATTGTTTTGCGAATAAAATCAAAAATGAGTATCAACTGAGTAATAGAAAAAACACGCCTATAGTTGATAAAAAAGTTTTGTGAATCTTAAAAAAAAAATTTTTTCAGTCTGAGGTAACCCCCCCCCGAAATGAAATCCTAGCTACGGCTATGACAGACGCAAGCCATTTAACTTAACCCTAAATCAGATCATGCGTTGGTTAAGCGAGAAACTTTATTAATTTTTTGATTGCTATGGATTTTTTTTTAAATCACTTAAGAGGTTTGGAAGAAAATCTCATATCAAGAACAAAAAAAAAAACTTATATAAAGTTTTAAAAATTTTGTCAAATCTAAGTTCCATCAGTTAAATTCTTGTTGTTTAATCAAATCAAATTGCGCTCAATCATTGCATTGAATAATTATATAATTATTCAATGGTTCAAGTTTCAAAGGAACTAGAATTTTGCATTTTAAATTTCTATTTAAAAAAAATCATCCATGTATTTAATATTCCAGTTTTCCAATCTTATTAGCATGAGTTGACCACAAACCTCTCGCTCATCTAAAAAAAGAAATCTATTTTATATCCAAAAATAGTTTTTGTTCATTTTTTTTTTCAAGGATGCTTAACATTCTATTTTGCACAAGTAACATTTTGTGAAGAAATAAAATCACATCAACACAGACTATATTTAATTTATAAAAATAAAAAAAAAAACTTGAGAGTCCTTTTCCTCCTTGTTCCAAAATTTTAATTTTATAATTATCCCTCCACGGAGTTGAAATGCTTAAATATATGATAGTGCTATCTAGCTCTTTTTTTTTTTTTCATCTCTATTTTTAGAGAAACTAAAACACCGCACCAGATTCATGCAAAATAAAATTTGGTACAGTCTTCACGCAGGAAACTATAGTGCACACCTAACCAACAAATGATAGAACGTTGCTATGCCACGCCACACATTTTCTAAAGGATGGCTAGAAAAATATACAACCCCGTCTCCTAGAAAGGTGGTATATTCGACACCACATTATACGGGTACGGTACACTTTACCGCAGCCAAACAACAGCAAATTAGAAAATTTCATAAAGTTTTGAATATTTTTAGAAAATAAGTTTAATAAAACAACCCCTCAAACCACCAAGGACACGTCTCACACACAAATAAACACACACAATCATGTGAAAAATAGTTTATTCTTTATTATTTCATAAAAACAGAAAGAAAATATCAAACAAAATTGTGCAAAATCTAGCAAAATAGCCCCCGTAGTGAGAAACGTCGTCGTCCCTATCCCAACTTTAATATCCTCTGTGAAAATAATGATGCGATAAGGGGTGAGAATGATCTCCACAATATGAGAACACTGAAACACCGCACTCTGTCGGCCATTTTTTAAGCTTGGGGGGGGGGGGGGACTCATGGTCTGATGCGGTATTTCATGTGTAAGCTGGTTGAATGCTTGTTGAACGCTTCGTTTGCTCTGCGAAAAAGCTTGAGAAAATGATGCGACCAAAGGGCCGATGCGCTTCCAACTTCTGCTTCCGTCTATATAAAGTCGTCCTTGCTTGCTTGATAATGAAAAAACGGAGACTCATCATCATCACCAAAACACCCAGGGTGGTCGTTTTTGTTGTCCATCCGTCCATCTTCCATCACACCAGATAAGGACCGTTCGTCCCATTCCACAAAAATGTGTACTGGGAAATTAGTTATAAAACAGCAAAGAGGCAATAAACGACCACACTCTTCTGCTCTCGTTCGCCACCACATCCAAAGGACATGGAATAGAATTTTTAATAAGCATTGTCCTTAAAACTATGTCCGGCCAAAAGCGTTTCGGGGGCTTAACGGGTGGTAACCGAGTATATACATTATTTAGTTATAGTTTGGGGAAAACAGAGGAAGCATTCAAAATTGAGTAAACTCCATCGAAGCGCAAAGAAGACCAAAAATAAGGTGACAAAGGAGCAGGAGACAGAAGGGAGATGATGCTCACTCCATGCAGAAATGGCAAAATAATTAAGATGAAATGCTTTCAAGCACTTTTCCAGGACGACACGAAAATCGGATCCGGTTTGGATGACACGCATCGTTTGGTTACAGTCCAACTCCCAACAGAACCCACAGCCAGAGTCATCGTCGGAGAGTCTCTCTATGAAAATGTGTGTGTGAGATTGCTTCCAATTGCATCGATGCGTTCGGTCGTCAGTCCTTTCGGTCCATAGTCCATAAATAGCAGACACCAAAAGATTGCCCGAAGGTGTTTTTCCAAACTATAACGAAACAATGGGGTGACTTGATGATGTATAGGAAATCCTAGAGGCAGCGGCTACCCTCTTTTATAGGATCAGCAATTTTTGTTGTGTGGGAGAGATGGTTGATGCTTTTATTTACTCGTTGGTATATACATACCTTTGCCTTTATATTTTAACGGGGGGTAGAGAGGTTTTTGTAGGAAATTGTTTCGGGTCAACTGAGCGTGAGATTTGAATTAGGAGATGATGGTTGAATGGAAGTGCTTGTTAATGAGCGAGAGTTGTGTGTTTATGAAGTGTGTTTGTGCGTTTCGGTTTCTCTCTAGTGTCCGCACTGTCCAGTGTGTAAGGTGTTGACGTTTTGAATAAAATTATGTTGTGGGGGTCTTACTTTTTGGTTTTTGAAAAGTGGTAGACGGATGGATAAAAGGCCTAAGGCTTATGTTTCTAATTTTGTTCGAACCAATCCTAGACTTATAAGAGAAGGCAAAGTGTTTGATCTTTTTCTCAATGGTTTGAGTTTTAAATTGTTCTATACAGTTGGGACAATAATTGCGTAGAAATATGTGAAAGCTTGGTTGCCAAATTTAAAATTTATTAGAATATGAATATTTTAAGGTTTTGAAGGTACATAATCTACTAACCTGATATATGAAACTTTGTTTAAGACCCCATAGTGTTACTCGTAAAATAGTTTCAGTGATGAAGTCATATATAAAACAATTGAAGATAGTTGCGGTTTTTTCCGAAGTTGACATTTCAACTTCCACCATATTCAGCAGTTTATTTATACAGATGTTTTGATCTTTGACCACCTCTGAATTTTCGAAATCATTTTTCATACCACTACAGTGGTTTTCGGTGGACCCGGGTGCAGACTTCTGAACTGCTGACAGTGGCGTACCTTGAGTCGCCGGGGCCCCCGGGGCAAGACTAAATTTTGGGGCCCCTTTGATATTTAAGGGCCCCTAGATACGAAGAAAAGAACGTATACGCCATACATTTTTTTTTGCATGGCTTATTTATTTAGGTTTATTTTAAGGTTTTAATATGTCCGTAATTGCTATACTTACTTAAAATTTCTATCATAAAAGTAGTAAATGATTGTACTAGAGACCCCCAAAATTAAATATTTAGAGACCCCTAAAATAAAATTTTTTGAAGCTTAGAATTGATAGTTTTTGGGACTTCTGTTCTGAAGTAATATGTACACATTTGATTTTCCATCATCAAACATAGTTTATTTTTTTGGGCCCCTGAAAAATTATTTTTGGGGGCTCAAAATTAAGTGCTTAGAGGCCCCTAAAATATAATATAATTTTTTTGGAGCCAAGAATTAATAGGTATTGGGGCCTCTGTTCTGAGGTAATATTCGGAATGCCACCAATAACGTAATGTTTTTATTTTGGGCCCTGATGTATTTATGTTGGGGCCCCTGAATTGATATTTAATTTTCCATTTGATTGTTTTGAACCACTGAAGTAATAGCTTTAGAGGATCTTCAAATAATATTATTTGTCATGCCATCAGAAAATTTGATGAATATTTTTGGGCTCCTTAGTAATAGATTTTGGGGCCCCCAAATTAATATTTGATTGCCTCTTAACTAACAGGGTTAACTAACAGGGTTCCCAAATTTAGAGAAATTTTGAATTCCACCCTTAATAATTTTTTAGAGGATGTTCTTAATCTAAAGTCCTTCGTTGTTATGGATAACCTCAATATTTAAGTTCAATGTTACCAAAATAAAAATAAAAAACTGTTCAAAATCTCTTTATATTTATTTGTACTGAGATGTGCTGGGGCGTGACAATGTAGGTTGGTGACGTGATGTACTCTGGTCTAAGATCAGGGTTTGCAATCCGTTCACCTTGTGGCTCCCATGAAAAAGGCTAATTATATAGAAGATTTAGTTAGCAGCAGTCCAGCTACCAGCATCCTGAAGATTTCTAAAGTATCTTTCTGGAATAGAATTACAGTGTTTCGAATTGTAATTTAAACTTGTCCCATTTAAAACCATCATCGTATTAAAATCTGGTGTTGTGAAGCCCTTATTTCTCAGTATCGAGAATCATGTTCATTTGCCAGAAACAAATTATTATGATTTCGATTTGGTATATAAAATAGTTACGGCTTTGCACAAATTAAGTGAATCCCATACCTCTCACGAAAAAAAAATCCGATGCCAGCTTTCGGTCTAATAAAAACATTTGAAGGGTTCAGAGGAAATAATGTCAGAAATAATGATGAACTTTGTAGTATTTTCTGAGCACTATTGGATGGCATCCATATTTTTAGAAAAAAAAATTCCAGCGTTGAAAAAAAATAACTTGTCCTAAGTTCTAAAATGTATAAAGAACAAAATTTTAAATTGTTTTTTTTTTTTTCTCGAAATGAGTTGTAATGGACTTGTGCTTTTTTCCCCCTATACCATTCAATTTAGCATAGGAAAAGGTAATTCCTGTGAAATTACTTGAATTTAACAAATTACTATGATGTTTTTTGAAGGATCCCTATCATACCAATTTGTCAAAAAATTTCCATTCGAGTTTGGTTGATTTAATAAGTAAATTCTAATGTTTCATATATGAATTTAATTTCTAAAAATAGTATGGGTATATGAACTTAAATATAATAGGTTAAATGCAATAAAAGTCTGTCTGAATAAATTTTATTCAAAAATTATAAATGATTCTTAGAATTATCCAGCTCGTTTGGTTTGTATTATTCCTACCTTATATTTCTTGACTTTGATATACCTCATTTTCGTCCATTTAAATTTGAGCCTATTATTTCAAGGATATACCATATTATTATCTCTTCCTTATAATATTCCAAAATAATTTCCAATTTCTCTCGCATAAATGTTGGTCATGTAAGTACTTTTCTAAACGATGTAAAAGTCGAGAACCTGCTGAGTGAATAAAGACAATTCAGAAAGCTAATGCCTGCAGGGTGCAATAGGAAAACCAATTCACTTCCATCCAACATAATTCTTCCCTTCTTCTTCTTCTTTTCTTCTCGATTTCAATCAACAAAGATAATCATTTTCGATTTACATTGGCTAATTTATATGCTGCATTTGCATAATGTAAATACACCTTATGTATCTACTCGACTCGTATCTGCTACCCGCCCTTTTATCCCTTTCCACCAGAAGACCTTTCAAGTTATATCTCTCTCTCTATGCTGAACTACTCAAAATGATAATGATCAATTTGTAATTATAATTCCATGCTTATAGTTGGTCTTGAATACAAGACG
Source organism: Episyrphus balteatus (assembly GCF_945859705.1). NCBI lineage: Eukaryota > Metazoa > Arthropoda > Insecta > Diptera > Syrphidae > Episyrphus > Episyrphus balteatus. The sequence goes on along the minus strand of NC_079137.1, from coordinate 65,544,285 downwards.
CGCAGCATGCAAGCTACATAAGGCTATCACTGTTGGTTCATCTCGCACACTCTTAATTGTGCGTGTAGATAATTTCCCCAATGCAACATTAATCCCAAACAATAACAAAAGATTCATATAAATTTCCTTCTCATTTTGCTATCTGTTAGATACTTTTGTATCTGAGAGTCGTTGTAGGCATAAAGAAAAACAATAGCCGGATGAATATACAAACATCCATCACCTCTCTCTTACCCTTATCATATCTCAAGCTTACCAAGATAGACAAATAGAAACAGAGAAATACAAGGCGTGTTATAATTTCGTGTCATATCCCGGTTTTCAGGAAGCATACGGAAGAAGGAAAGGAAACTTTCCAGGACAATGACGATGATGCCGCTACCGACGACGACGAAGAACATTCGCGATAGGCCATTATCTGCCAAAAGCCCAAGCTATGAGTTGAGTGTAGAGTATCTTTCAGCCTCGTCGAAACGAAAGTCGAAACATTGAGAAAGAGGGAGTAAACGTACGTGTTCATAAATTACAGTGCCAATGTCAGGAAGCAGTTTGTGGCGCTGAAAATACTCTCGTACTACAGAAAAGATACACTTTGGCTGGGTTAAAGTTAAGTGACTTTTGGAGGAGACGACTCCGACGATGGTTTAACCGCTTGATTCACGTTCTCGGGAATCCTTGTTGTTTGCTTTATTGCTCGCGAGGGGAATGTCTTTGCAGTGTTCTATCATGCAATTGAAGAAGTAGAAGTATAGAAGACTATCTGTTTCGTATAAATTGCTAGGAACTTGTTTTATTCATATGAATTTGAATTTGAATACCTATTCGGTTGAAAGGGAGGGAATAGGAGACGTTGCTTATAAATGCACGTTAGCATATTCGATTGTAATCTTTTTTGCAACACAACAACACAAACGACTACGACGATGGTTGCGTGTTATACGTCATGACACGTAACAAGAATTTGTCTTTCACATTCAAATTTATATAAAACGGAGATTAGGTACTTTTGATATTATTTCATTTTTGCCTGGATAGGGTGACATTGCATTCCTTATTTTTATTCCGTATAAGAAGAAACATTATAAAATAATAATTAAAAGTGTAAGGATATATGGTTTAACTTGGAATCTAATCGGCTCACGTTTTTTAGATCCATCATCTCTAAGAACACAGATTTAAGGCTTGTATTTTAATTTTGTATTCATATTTATGAATTTTGTAGATATCGTTATCGCATTTACAGTCTTGAAGGTACAAATTGTAATTCTTCTAAATTAATGGCTGTAAGAACACGAAAAACAAAAAAGAAATTTGTTTTAATATCTGAATGTGGGTGCCAATTATTTTGTTCCGATTAGTCATTCATTACTCAAGATAATTTGGGCCGAGTACTTTATATGCTTGAAAAAGCAAGGCAAAAAAAAAAATCGAAAAAAACTCATATCTTGAAAACGTTTGCATACGAATATCAGGAAGTATAACTCTTTTTATTGAATAAGTTTGAACTTGATAGGTGTTATTTTTGCATTTTAATTTATTTATAAACCTAGTTATATAGGTTCAACATGATAACAATATGATAACAAATAAAGTCGTGTTGAACGTGCAGGTAAGCAATTTCAATATAACATGGTATCATGTTAATTTATTCGAGAAATTTACATGAACTCTAGAATAAATTTGGCTAAAGAAGATTTCACGAAGAGCGTTATTAATTTAACAATGCATCATGTTGATATAATAAATGTTTGATGCTAGTTTGAAATGGGTGGCAGTTTTAATTTAGCATGTCAACTAAACACTTAGTAATATTATAAGCATTAAAATAAATAAACTTATGTATAAATCATGTACTTACTTATCTGGTTAAATTAACCATAATTATTAGTTAATATCTGAGACTTTATCTGTGAAAGCATTTGTTAAAACAAATATTCGCATAATTGCATACAAAATGTTATAACTTTTTGTGAGTTGATGAATCGGAATATTTTGATGGTTTTATTAGATCTAGCATTACAAAAATAACGATAGCCTGAAGTAATGTATATTTTGACAAGGACTTGATTTGGCAATTAAAAGTATCCACATATTAGTTAAACGTTGTAAATTTTGGTTTTTGGTTAAGTTGTACACTGAGGGAAAAAACGCAACGTAAAATGTAATATGTTCAACGTTGATTTAATGTTGAAAAAAAAAATAACATGAAACATCGTTAAATTAAAATTGAAACAACGTAAGAAATTTTTTTACTTTTTTCGGACTTCAGCTTTTGTTGCATTTTATCACCCTTATTTCCAACAGTGAGGTAGCACGTTGGTAAAGCATTCACTTAGAGAAGAGTAGAGACCCAAGAGTTGTAGGTTCGATCCCCAGTGGCTGCCAATTTTTTCTTTTTTTTTTTTTAATAAATTGATGCTTTTTTCAAAGTTGAAACAACTTTGATATAAAGATGTTTAGAACGGCAAACCACTTTAAACTAACGATGTTTTATTTTGATTTTAAAATTTTCGTCTTCAATGCAAAATCATTCCGAAAAATAATTGAATCAACGTGGTTTTCGTTGATTTTAAGTTGTTTTTTCCCTCAGTGTAAGAATAAAAAATGAAATATATTAATATAAAAAAATGTAGACCGTTATTAAAGGTAACAGTCATGGAACCGTTTTTTTTTTTTTTTCTGACTATCTCCTAAATGACTTACCTTACCGATTTAGACGAAAAATTTTATACAAAGAAGTCTGAGTAGCCTAAAAAATATTCAATAATTAAGAATGCTCTGTTGTTGGATTTTTTTTATAAATATGTAGGTAGGTACCTACTTCATTTTTTTTTTTTTTTTTGAAAAATTATTTTTTTTGGGATTTGTTTTTGAAATTTTTGTTTTCCATGTAAAATAACAAACTTTTTTAAATAGCATACCATACCTACTTTTTTTGTCAGACGGCAAAGAAAATGATTAATGTAACAAAAATTTAGTATTTTAAACAAGAAAATAAACAAAATCAATCTAAAATCTAATGTAATCTACTTTTTTTTGAAACAAAAGTGAAATTTTTAATTAAAAAAAAAAAAAACAATTTTCAAAAAAAAGGTTCATAAAATTTTCAAAAACAACAAAAAAAAAACTATATTTTACTGCTTATCTATACAAAAAATTAAATGGTTTACTTTGTTTGGAAATTAAAACCGTGTGAAAAGGTGATTTCAATATTTTAAAAGTAATTTTTTTTTTTTAATTTCTTATTAAATTAATGATAAGTACAATTAAATTAAAATTTTTGTTTTCCAAAATGGTATACAAAAATTTAACATTCGAAGTAATTTTTAACATAAGTGCAAGTAGGTCGTGCATTTTATTTTTTTTTTTTAAGCTATCAAAAGAAAAGTGTGTAAAAATTCAAGAGAAAGATGTTAATTCTTTTCTGACTCATTTTCTGTGAAAAATTGAGTTCCACTAAATAGTTTAAGGTTGATGAAAAATTATCCGCCTATACGTTTTTGCTATGTTTTACCCACCAGAATATATCAAAGCTTCAGTTCTATACGGTAACTGAAAGGAGGGAAGAAAATAAATTGTTTGGATTTTGCTACTTCTCCACTTAGTCGACTTTAAACAAAAGAGCTGAGAATCGAACTTAATTTTAATTGTTTTTCTTAATTAATTTTACCTAGTCAGTTTTTAGATACAATTTTTGAAACTTGTATTTTCTAGCCCATTTTTAAAGTTCTTTTGATTTCACAAAAGAACCAATGTCCATCCATTGCACTATCAACCTACTTGTTAGAAAGAAAAACAAAAAAAAGTTACCAACAAACAGCTTCTTTCCATCTTGTCTCAAAGAAGAAAACTAGAATCTCAAAGAATCTTCTTCACAGTAAACAAGAAAGAAGATAACTTGTCTTTGCAATAATTTCTTTTTTTCTAAGAATGTTTCTAATTTACCTACAAATACGAATGCAATCTAATTATATCAACCCAAACAACCCTGAACTGTCCTTGAACATTTACGCTTCTTTTCCCAAAGGTATACAAGTTCTTCATATACAGGGTGTCCCAAAAGTAATGGATCAAACGAAGTATGCTAATAGGGGATCTTAAGGGCTCTCAGAATTTGGTAACTTGTTCATCCCAAATCCTTACGGTTTTCGATTTAATGCAATTCTTGTGAAATTTCGAAAAATCTCGACTTTGCAACAGTATTTTGCTTCCTGCTGCCATTATTGATTTTTGTTTTTTACAATTCTTTTACTAAAACATTGACAAATAATTAGGAACAATTAATTGATCAAAATATTTTTTATTCCATAAGCCATTTCGATGCAAATTAAATAACAGTTTCAAGTTTTATAAAAAATCAATTTTTAACTTTTATTTGAAAGCAACACCGCAAAAAAAATTTCTATGGTGTGAGAATGGTTTATTATTTTAAAAAGTTGCCCAGTTATTGTAGTTTTCAAAAATGTATAAAAGTTTCCAAAGTTGCAGTTAGATCGCAAAATATTACAATTTGAATTCAACAAAACAGGGTTTTTCAAAGCAAAAATACAAACAAAAATAGAGGCTTTTGTTCAAAGAAAATTAAACAAATAACAGTTCGAGAAAATGTGTTTGTTTTGGTTGTTTTTTGCTCTGAAAAACCCTGTTTTGTTGAATTCAAATTGTAATATTTTGCGATCTAACTGCAACTTTGGAAACTTTTATACATTTTTGAAAACTACAATAACAGGGCAACTTTTTAAAATATTAAACCATTCTCACACCATAGAAATTTTTTTTGCGGTGTTGCTCTCAAATAAAAGTTAAAAATTGATTTTTTATAATACTTGAAACTGTTAGTTAATTTGCATTGAAATGGCTTATGGAATAAAAAATATTTTGATCAATTAATTGCTCCTAATTATTTGTCAATGTTTTAGTAAAAGAATTGTAAAAAACAAAAATCAATAATGGCAGCAGGAAGCAAAATACTGTTGCAAAGTCGAGATTTTTCGAAATTTCACAAGAATTGCATTAAATCGAAAACCGTAAGGATTTGGGATGAACAAGTTACCAAATTCTGAGAGCCCTTAAGATCCCCTATTAGCATACTTCGTTTGATCCATTATTTTTGGGACACCCTGTAGTTCTTCAAGCTCTAAAATGTGTTGGGCCCAAAGTCACGTTCATTACTGAAATATTACTAATTATAATGCAAAACAAAAACTTGAACATGAAAACACACACACAGAGTGAGAAGCGAACGAAGAAGAATATAAAAAGAATCCACTCTCTTTAAGGACCTACAATTAGTTTTGTTCTAAAAAAATATACATATATAAAAAAAAAACAGTAGAAAGGATTTTTATATCCCCAAGGATACCTATATTGCATTTTGTATCGCTCGTTGCACTATTCATAAAGTTCATTACCATCCTCCAGAGGAATAGAGAAAGGGAAAGGGGAAGAGGGGGATAGAATGAGTGAATTCCATTCTATACAAAGTACTCGGCATGATGTGTGTTTTTCAAATTTCTAAAGCTAAATAGATAAAAGGCAACTTAACAATTCACACTTCAACACCCAAACCCACACGCCTCCTCCCACCATTTTGCACTTCATATCCATCCTCCTTCTCACTCTTCTCGGTTTCTACACATTTAAAAGTGTCATTCACATGAAACACATTTTGTGAGTATTTTTTTTTGAATTTTATTTTTGTTTGAGTAAACTACAACTAAGGATCTTCTATGTTTCACGCCTTTCTCTCTAAGCAACAACTTTTGCTGTTGCAAGGATATAATGTGAATGAATGATAAAACGCTAGGACTCTACACTAAACAACAGAGAGTAGTCTTGTTAAAAATCCAACATAAACGAAATGGGTATAAAAGAAGAGAATTTCTCTATGAACGGCACCGAATTAAAGTCCTGCAGACCGTGAAACCCTTATTATTCATACCTGACTGCGAATAATAAAGGATAATAAAGACAAACTCTCACATACAAACACGCTTTATATCATTCAACGTGTTTTTATAGAGAAGAGCTGAAAAATAAAAAACAAGTTGAGTCGCATACAGGAAACAAACAAAACGTCAGAATTTTTCACCAGTGAATTGATGATTATGATGGATTCAACTCCTTAAGGATTCCACGTCGTCGTCCTCGCATGTTTGTTAAGGTTCGTCACGCTTTAAGTTCTTTTATTTTTTTCGTTTGTATTTGTTTTCGCGAATATTGTGCCTCTATTTTTTATAGAAGAAGATTCTTGCGTAAATATGTGATGGTAATGAAATTTCACTTCATATTTTCAAAAAAAAAAAAAAAATTCACAAAAGGACCTCACTCTTTGGAGGTAAAGTTTTGTCTTTTTAAAAGCCTTTGCCGGTGTTTTTTTTTTCTTTCTTATTTTACTTGTTCAATGGAAAATGTTTCGCGTTATTAAGTTGATGGATTGTATCTCGTGTGAGCTAGCGAGGGCACACGCTAGGAATATTTTTTTTTTTTTTTTTTTGTGAAATAAACAATTGCTAAGTGGTAAGGAACGGATATCGTTCTGTGTCAATGAGTTCATTGGATGGGGTTAAATACAGTGTTCTGTCATATTCAAATTGTATAGATACAGAGTAGTTGTTGGATGTTTTTTTTATTCTTTTTCTTTCGTCGCATGATATAATAATGAACTGACATGATGTCTATACAAAATGAGCCTCTGGAGTCCTTTTTTTTCTTTTTTATATAATTTCAGCAATTTTTATTTGAGCTATGGGAAATAAGAATATAAATACACTTTTGTGACTTGACGCATTGTCTATGTTTATTTGTTTATGCTTTCTTTTAGTTTATTAAAAGGACTAAAAATAACAAAGCACATAGGAAAAAGAATGACTTTTTTTATTGAACGATAGGAACAGAATTGTGGTTAGTGTTTGTCATCATATATATTTGAAGATTGGTGAGTGAGGTAATGAAAAGGAAAAAAAATAGTAGTATAATGTCAAAAGTCGGTTTTGGTTCATATTTTGTATATTTTTTGTTTATTAATAAACAAATATTAATTTAAAGTATTGACTAAAGTTTGTTTGAAGTTTTTTTTTTTTAATGTACTATAAAAAGGTTGCGCATACGCCTCATATAACCTTAAATTTGAATTAGTTGCTATTTTTTTTTTTTTGGTGTGATAACGTCTTATAAATTGATGAACCATGGTAGCCACCACAAAAAAGTGAAGCCATTTTCTCCCGTTCCAAAAATTTCAATTAAAAATTAAAAATAAACTATTAGAGATACAAAAATCTTCTATAACTTATTTGAAATATATTAACCCAAAGTTGAATACAAATGAAGGATTTTTAAAATTTCCATCATTTAATAAGGTAAATAGGGGTAAAACAAAATTGAAAAAATTGGCTATTTTCTAAAATCGATAGATACATTTATTTTTAGGCTGAAAATAGTATTGAAAAAATTCTACAAAACTTCAAAAAGAAGTTATGAATGGTTTTTTAAAACTAAAACATGTGGTAGACCTTTGACAAAGTAGTGTTAATAGGTAGAGGAAATTTTTTTTGACAATTTAAAAAACGTCATTGGAAATATAATTTAAAAAAATGTTAGGGGTCTATTACGAATTTTTTTTCAAGTCTCTGCGTTTTGAAATATGAATTTTTGAAAAACACATAACGACGGTTAAACTTCATAACCTCGTAAGTCGTTTTTGCAAGTTTTTCAGAAATCAAAAAACAATATGTTGTGTTTCTTGTTTTTGTATGGGATATATCAATACGAGCTTTTGAATTTCGTCATTCCTGAAAAATGTTCAAAACAACATTGTTGAACTGAATATACCAAAAGATAGCTCTGAATTTTCTGAATTGTTTGCATTAATAATATTTTTTTCGAATTTTTCGACTTACGAGGTTATGAAGTTTAACCGTCGATAAGTGTTTTGGGGTATTTTTGGGTGAGTTTTTATATTTTTTTCATTTTTCATAGCGTTTAAAAAAATTTTAAACTTATAGTCTATAACCGTGCGCTTGCATGCGCAAAAAATTGGTATTTTAAAACAATTTTTGACCGAATAGCGGGAAAAACAAGTTTTTTTGTCCCAATTTTTTTGACCGTTTTTAACCGTTTTTTATTTTAATCTTTTTTGTTTATTGAGCATACTGATAATATTACCTTTCATTTGGTATATCACACATAACGGTACATTTACTACAAGCTACACAATGTTAAATTAAAAAACTTCAGAAATACCTCAAAACACCTGTGAAGATCTGTTTCCCATGACCAGCCACCAGTGTGGGAAGTACCGTATTATCAGTTTGAAATTTCGACACGGTTGGCTTTAAAAAACTCTTTATCTTTTTTTGTAGGTATTGCAAAAATATGATTGAAGCGTCATATTAAAGGTTAAATAATAAGCTTTCTTATGATATAAAATTTAATATAGGTTGTCAGAAAAAAAATTGATTTAATGGCATGAGAAGATAAAAAAGATTGATATTTTTGCTTTTTTTGATGAAAACTGATTGGGTTCAAAATATTCTAGCTCTTTTTGTAGACGTCGATATAAATATTTTGAGCTGAGATAATAGGTTTTTATGTGGTAAAAAATGTATTATAGGTTGTCAAAAAAAAAATTTATTTTAGGGTGATGGAAGTGATTTTTTCATTTTTTTTTCATAACAAATGATTGTTTCTTAATAAATTATTTTAATACTTTTTGCGTATGTAAAAATTTAAAAATGGTTTTATTTATTTTGTAAAAATTTAAAAATGATTTTATTCTTTAAAAGAAATATTTGGCTTTTTAATGGTATGATTTTTTTGTAAGCTTTTTTAAATAAAAAAATTATAATAATGAGAAAAAAAAGGTAATTTTATTTATCTTTTTCTTGTAAATTATGATTGTTTGAAATAAATAAACGCTTCAATTGACTCATTTTTTTTTTTTTTGCCTTTTGGTGACATATTTTTCATTAGTTTAGGACTTTCTTCTAATACGATCACAATTGGGGTTATGATGAATAAATTTAAGCATTTCGAAGAGATGGATTTAACCTTGCAGGATAGAGGAAAAAATTCAGTAAATATGATGCTATGATTTTTAGGTATAATGTAAAAATTTGTTAGTTAGAAGTTAAATTTGTTTTTTTTTTTTTTTATTTAAAATGGATTTAAAAAATACAAGCTTATTCGAATCTTATCAATCCTCATAGCTAGTATATACTTTTTGAAAATGTATTAACCAGAATTCATATGCCTTTTCCAGGATTTGAATAATTACTTCAGACAACATTCCCTAAAGCCCAAAAGTGAAAAAAATGTTAGAATTGTATGTAAGTTACTAGAAAACTCTGCAATTAGGATTCCCTATAGCCTCTCCTGCTTTATTTTTCTATTCTCTATAACATAACAAATTTTCATTAAAAGGTCAAAAAACATTTTCAATATAATAAAAACCTACAAAAACTTTATGCTTTATGAAACATGCACATTCCATAATCTTTAATTAACTTTTTGCCTAGCTATACCCAAGTTCACCTAGAACAATAATACTCTCTCTTCATTAGTAATAAAAACTTAACTACAAAAAAAAAAAAAAAATATATAGGTATCTTACCACTAGAGGAACAAACTCTCATGTTAGGGTATACAAATGAATCTCCCTATTATACTAGGAAAAATGTTATTAAATAAAACCCCTCGTGTGTACTGTCCATATTAAATTCACAACAAAATACCCCCTCCACAAAAAAAGCTTCTGAAAACTAAATTAGCATTTTAATAGACTCCTAATTCATTAGGGGATCTGCATCAATTTCCACCATGATTCTAACAGAGTTTAATATTATGTATGTTTTTTGAAGGGAGGAGAGGGGGAGGTTTTTGGGGTGATCATTATACTCCACCAAAAATTACCTCCATTGAGCTGGTTCACCCCCAAAATTATATTCATAGTAAGTAAGGGAGGGGGTTTGGGGTAGGTACTTTGTATATTATTCCCGGATACCGACCATAAAATATGTTAGATGGAATACTTCTTCTGGTTGGGGGAAGAAAAACGAAAATTCCATTTATTCATCATTGCCAGTTGCCAGGACCAAAACATCCCCCCCATCTTATTGCTTGGTCATAAGTTTTTTGTTTTATTTTATTTTTTGGTTTTGGTAAGAAGTGCTTTGTTTATGGAAAAATTACGGACCATTAAATTAACTGCGGAGGCCCACTTTCTCCTGATGAATGAACTTGCTCCTTTCTTTTCGTCGGTGCGAGGAAAGTCGAGGATCATAGAAAAGTCTATGATGGAAAGTAAGTAATGAATAAATTTGCTGATGGTGATACCTATTCTCATCCCCCAAAACCTCTCCATCTCATAGTCACTTCACCACACTGCTGAATGCTAATAAATTCCATTCTAAGAGAGGCAAATCACATTGAGTGGAACTAATCTTTTGCAGACCAATGACGCGAGCTGTTGTTGTGTTAGATAAATGTCCTTTAGCCCAGGACAACGAGACTTTACGAAATAATTTTACAACCGCAGAAGAGCAGTTGCAATTTGCAATGCAACGTGTTTGCTCGTCTCATTGGTTACTCCTTCTGCTCCTGTTGGTTGTTTGGAAAAACTGAACCCCCTTTACCAAAAGAGTAGGTAGTCACGTACACTCTTGGAGTCATTTTCATAAATCTGTTTACAGCAACCTGGAAACTCTGTTGAGAGTGGAAAACGATCTGAACGCCCTCTCTAGGGGGAGCTTGCAATTGGGGAGTTGACACTCATATATCACCAGGATAACACTCATTGCATTCGAAATCACTATGGGGAGTCAGTCAGGGCGAGTGTGAATGTGACACTAGAGGAGAAAATTACAAAATCGCTGCAATTGCCAACAACACAATCCAAGGACACCTATAATACAACTTCTGGCAAAGTGGTTTGTGAAGAGAGAAGAAGAGAGAGGTGTGTGCAATTCTCTCTACGTGAATCGTTGATGTGATTATATTTTTTTTTTTTTAAACACACAAAATCAAAAATACACACACAGACACACTTCCACATACTCACACATAAAAATCCTTAAAGTAGATTCACACAAAAAATAGTCGTTTTCTATATTTCAGAAGTGGGATTAGTTTTTCAAGTGAAACAACCACATGGTGTCTCTCAAAGCGAATGTGGAACTTAAAAAAGTTTAGAGAAGGGGTGTTTGTGCCACCCCCATAATTGTACGAATTTGCAATAAACAATAAAAAACAGGAGCACACCCTAGTCGAGTCGTGTCGTCTTGATTGCTTAAAAGTGTGAGTATTCTTTTCTAAGAAAATTGTCTAAAGATTTTTTTTTCGAAGGATTTTTATTGCTAGCCAAGGAATACGACGAAGGAAGAGATAAGAAATCGTGGCGGTATGGCGGTGCTTTGGTTCGCGACAAATTCGTTGAAAATTTCAATCACGATTTTTTGTAAAAGCGAATAATATAAAACGGTGCTCGCTTGTGGAGAGAGAGAGTGAGTTCGATGGGACGTGAGGCGCGTGAACGTGTGTCATCAAATTGTTGTGTTTTTTTTTTGTAATTTTTGTTGGGGGGTTAAATTTTCTTTAAACGTTTGGCGTTGATTCAGCTGTCAAAAAAAAAGCGAATATACGATGCAATTTTTTTTTTCTTGTTTTGAAGTCGGAGATAACATTCATTTTTTGAGAGTTCCTTATCGTAAAGAATAATGAAAAAGAGGTTTTTGGAATAAAATGGGAGTTCTAAAAAACTTAAAAGGGGTGCATATTTTATTAACTTTATTTTTTGGGTTTGCTTCCTCCAAGCTTTAGATGGATTAAGGAATGTCGTTTTTTGTTTTTCATTTTATTACCTTCGCTGGGTACTTGTCGATTTTAATTTTATTAGAACTTTTGGTGCAGATGTGCAATGGTAAAATAGAAAAACAAAATAAGCTCTTCAAATGGTAGAATAAATAACAGTTTTTTATGTTTCCTACGAGGAAATGAATGTAATTTTAAAAAGAAATTTAAAAGGGGTTTTGGTTTTGATAATGATTAACTAACCTTATAATTTAATATTTACATGGAGGAAGGGGCTAATATTTAAAACCTTATAAAAAGAAAATGTAAAAATTTATCGTAAAAATAAAAATAAGAGACATTTTTGAAAAAAAAAAATGCATGAATTTCTTAAAAAAAAGTAGGTACCTACTTCAATTTCATTAGATTTATTTTTTGAGTTTTTAATTCATATAAAAATAGTTATGACCAAAAATTTTTTAAAACTAAATCCATATTTTATTAGATACGAAAATTTTGTTTGAAAAAAGACGTTAACATTTTTTCAAGTAATTTTTTTTTTTTTCAAAATTCTGAGTTTGAAACCCACATTTCAAAACACTTCATTCATAACTTAATCTAAATTTAACAAAAAGGAATAAGCTTCTTACTTTTTGTTGGAAAATTGTCCCTTACTTCTATATATTTTTACTTGCGATATAGGTACTATAGGGCAAGTTTAGGATTCGTAAAAAAAATCGAACTCGAGATAACAATTTTACCAGACATTACGATGGTGGAGAATGCCAAAAAAGTGGGTCCGGCAATTCTGTCTGTCTGTCTGTCCGTCTGTCTGTCCGTCTGTCTGTCTGTCTGTCTGTGTGTACCTCGAGCTACCGCCTAAACTAATAGGGCGATTTTCTTCAAACTTGGTAGTTAACAGTTTTGGGTGATTCCCTAGAAGACAAATTGAAATTTTTTTTTAGGACCAAAACTAACGGTACCTGTCATATAACGGAAATAGAAAAGTTAATTTTTTTCAAAAACGGCTCTAACGATTTTGATTAAAATTTTTGTGTGTAGTGTAACACATAAAAGCTTTCTTTAAAAATAAAAAAAATATTTTTTGTACCGCTATTAACGGTACCTGCCATAGAACGGTTTTTTTGATTTACGAATTCCTAGTAAACGACATAACAGATTTCGACCAAAATTTTTATACAGAAACGTTTTAATAATCAATATTTGAAAAAATTTAGAAATTTTCAAAAACCACGTTTTTGGATTTTTAAAAAATATTTCAAAATTTTTTTTTGAAAAATCAATTTTTTGAAAACGGGTTGGTGAAAAATTTTGAAATTCCGTTTTTATGTGTAAATTAATTTCTTCTTCAAAATGGCATACCAACATTTTTTTTGAAAAATGTTAGAAAATTTTTATATATAAAAAATTATTTTTAAAAAAAACGGCTCTAACGATTTTCGAAAATTTTTTTCTAAAAATTCCTTTTTATACAAGAAATAAAATGGCATACTTAGTTTTTTGTAAAAGTTCATTTAAAACGGTATTTAATTATTTATAAAAACTGATATTATTTTTTTTTTGCACCACTTATGAAATTCCGTAAAAATATCAAGTTTTAAATTTTCCCTTATTTTGCCCAATGAAAATCTTTAAAATAAGAGAAACTTTTACCATAAGAGCAAGTACGTGCGACCCCAGTCGTGCAATTTATTTCACTTAAATTACTAAGGCCCAATTTATTGACACTCCATTAAATTTAAAGTCTATATTAAAAATCGGAACTTTTATAATTTGTATGTGATTTGACAGATTTTTTATTTTTAATGGAAACTTTAAATATAATGGAGAGTGAATAAATTGGGCCTAAGACAATATTTTGATATCATTTAATTTATAAAATAATGGCAAAAATTTCGAAAAAAAAATTTTGTGCACGAAAAAATATGATCCTGAACTTTGCAGACAATTTGTCTGCTTAGGTTTGGACAGCCACCAAAGTCGCAAAAAAAATAAAAAAAAAAAATAAAAAATATTGCCCCTAGATTTTTATTTAACGAAGCGAAGGTGGTGACGAAATTCCAAAATTTTAAAAAATAATTTTTTTTAAGTTTTGATAATTTATAATTGGGCTTGATGATCGATATGAAAAAATGCAATCAATTAAAAAACTAATTCATTCTTTTTCCCAACGTTTCTCCGGTTTTTTCCGGCTTCATCAGGGGGTTTGGATTTATTAGTTCTTAAAGAAACAATTAACAATGAAATGTTTGATGAATGAAAAACTAATAGTAATTTGTACATTTAAATAATTTAAACAATTTGATTACTATTGCACTTACTTTTGTTGTTAATAAATTACATTGAAGAACAATTTATATAAAATAAAATTAAAAATAAACTTTTAAAACTTTACAGAAAATAAAACACTTCTAATTGGCAAATGCAAACTTAAAGAATATAAATTAAGATTTGGTTACGATATGGCAACACTGTAGACAGTGCTTATGTCATCAATGTCCTCTTTGTGGTGACATAAGCGCTGTCTACAGTGTTGCCATATCATAACCAAATCTTAATTTATATTCTTTAAGTTTGCATTTGCCAATAAGAAGTGTTTTATTTTCTGTAAAGTTTTAAAAGTTTATTTTTAATTTTATTTTATATAAATTGTTCTTCAATGTAATTTATTAACAACAAAAGTAAGTGCAATAGTAATCAAATTGTTTAAATTATTTAAATGTACAAATTTAGTTTTTCATTCATCAAACATTTCATTGTTAATTGTTTCTTTAAGAACTAATAAATCCAAACCCCCTGATGAAGCCGGAAAAAACCGGAGAAACGTTGGGAAAAAGAATGAATTAGTTTTTTAATTGATTGCATTTTTTCATATCGATCATCAAGCCCAATTATAAATTATCAAAACTTAAATATATATGATCAAAAACCAATATACATAATTTTTTTTAAGTTTCTTGCGTTTATGTGCCATAACTTTTTTGTTAAGACAAATAAAAAAAAAACTAAAAAATATCGCCCCTAGATTTTTATTTAACGAAACGAATGCCGTTTAATTTTTCAAAATCAAACGAGTTTTGCGACTTTGGTGGCTGTCCAAACCTCAGCAGACAAATTGTCTGCAAAGTTCAGGATTTTAATATTTTCTTAAAAATATGTATTGTGAAATTCTTATGTAACCATGTTTTGTATGTATTGCTCGAATTACATACAGATGGACTTGACTAAACTTTCCCATAACACTTTCATATATCACAAGTAAAAATTTGCATTAAAAAATATATTAAGGTATTGCAACTGAAGAATATTTGCATTGCAAAAAAAATATTTATTAGAACTTGAAATTTTTCATTAAAAAAATGCTATTTTAAATGAAAACAAAAAACAAATAGATTGAATTTAAATATTTACTGCAATTAAAATATATTGCATTAAAAAAAAAATTTATCGCAAATTCGATAAACATAATTTATTTAATTAAGTATAATACAGAAGATAATAATATACTCGTAAGAAAATATTTAATGCTCACATTTTGCATTAATTTTTTTTTTTCAATACGATATGATTTCGTTAAGGATATTCTCTCCGAAATATTGAATGTATATCTTAGCACTTTTCGCACTTTTATAAATTTGATCAATAATGTCTTTAGTTTCTGATTTTCTACATTATGCAATGAAGTGAAGGAAAGGGACCTACAACTTACCACCAAGTCCAAATGACTAAGTAGAGTCGTATTTTTTCATGTCAATGGTACTCTTGGAGTCCTTGTTAATTCGTCGCAAGAGGCAGTACAGTACCCTCGAAAAAAAAAGTTGTTTTCCTTTTTGTGGTGGTGAGGCTGGGATTCGAACAGAGAACTCTTGCATAATAGTCCATCGCACTAATCATTGTGTCATGGAGTTCAACACAAAGGATTACAATAAAAAACTTTAACAATCTGAATTCCCTGAAAAATTTTTTGTTCGATAAAAAAAAACTTTACACTACTCAAAATTACTATAAACTAAAAATCGATATCCTTATACAATTATTTATGTTAGTATCGGCCTTTGGTTAACAATTACTTCATTAATCCTTAAATCGCTTTATAAACTGAAAATCAGACAAAATAATACTTAATTAAATTTCATCTTTAACCAATCGTAGAAGTGGTAAGCCGAATAATTAATAAATTTTCAAAATCATTAAATGACTTTAAGTTAATAATAATCTCTATACTTCTATTGTGAATTAATATTCAAAATAATCTTAATTCACCGTTGGTATCTCGGGAAATGCAATGTTGTAAGCCATTTCCTCCTATTTGCCTGAATATCCTTTAAAGAAAAAAAAGAGATAGAAATATATAAACAATTTAACTGATTTTCAACACTGGTCGGTTTATATACCTATATAAAGTTCTTATCTCCTCCCCCTTCAGTTTAACAATATACAGAGCTGGAAAATATTTGAGGCGTTCAAACGGAAACATTGCCCACAAAATGCAAATCCCTTTCAATTAAATCACTTAAATTTAATTACGGGATAATTTCATTTTATAACTAAGGTCTCTACGACCCCCCAATGGAATATACAAATATCTACTATTTCAATAATCCGTTATTTTAATACAATTATCATGAGGCTCTTGTATGTATCACCAAACATCATTATCATCATCATCATCATCATTATATTGCTAGAGCACCAGCCAGCAGAGGAGTATAAAGGAGCATCATCAGCGGCAATCCTATCATCATCATCATCCAGCAACAGAAAACAGAATTCCCATTTCAGATGAGTATGTGCGAATCCTGTTTGTTGTCATCTGCATATTTGCCAGGTGAAACAATTGATACCTTCTCCCTCCCCTTTCAACCCCCCCGACATGCTGAACCTAGTAACATCCTCCCTATGTCAACTTCCAGGATAACAATCTCCAGAATCCCTTGCGTAAATGTAATCACAGCATCATCAGTTGAATGCATTAAAGCCAAATCGCAAACACAAACACATACTCACATAAAACACACACACATACATATAAACAGAAAAACAAACAAGGATGCGAGCGAGTAAATCGAATTTAATAAAATATTCGAATTCGAATCCGTTTGCTAACGAAATGCAAACGTGCGTTACAAATGTGTCGTTTCGTTCGAATATCCTTGTCATCATATAGGTGCGGTATATACAGTTGCTTCCCCCTGCTCCTGTTTTTGTGGATGCTGCAATCACATCAGCTGCTGGCATCCTGTCTGAATTTTTAATTAAAGTTTCACAAGGATTTCTCTCATTTAGTTTTAAAGGGAGACGACGACAAGAACGACGACACAAATTTGGCAATCAATCTCGAAACTTGAATCTCGTAGTCAGAGTCATTTCGTCAGCCATCCTTCGTCGTCCTTATTGGTAGGTAGATTTATTCTCATTCGTTCTGATGCTTGTCAGGATTGAAGGAAATAACATTGACGATGACGACAAGGACGACTCTTCTGTCGATGGGTCATTATTTAATTTTATTTTAATTCGATTTACCATCCTGGATGTTGTTCCTTTTCCGAATATCCTTTCAATTAAGATTGTCCTTTTTCGAGAGACAGAGAGAGGATAATCCCCCAAAGTCCCAAACCACTCCATTTTGTTTATCCACTTCCACAGTCGGGGATCATAAACTTATTCTCTCAACATCAAACCAACCAAACCTCTTCCATGTCCTTCGTCGTCCTTCCTTTCGTTTCCTTTTCCAAGTCTTTTTGATCGAGACATGCATTTGAAAGATAACAAAATAGCTTTTATGAGTTCTGGAATCATATTCTCTGGGGAAGCATCTGAAGTAGTAGAATGAGCGCATGGAGTTTGTGTATATCGCGAGAGGTCCTTTTGCCAAAAACGTCCTTTTTTTTGTGTGTTGTTAGATACTTACTTTTGAGTGTTTGTATATGTATGTTCCGTAGATTCGTTCCATGGGTGGGTGGAGGATTTTTGGCATCAAAAACGATGAAAATTGATCCAGAAATGCATGTCACGTATTCTATATCTTGAGGGAGTGACAGGACATAATATTGAACAGAACAAGAAGCGAATGAAACTACAGGATAGTACCAAACAGGAAAATGGAGAAAGGGATATAAAAACCGAAGAAAAACAACCTTTAAAAGAGAAGAGCACTTGAAGTAAACTTCGGGAACGGTGAATGTCAGGATATTTTTTATGATGGGTGTATTGGTGTTTGCATTTAAAAGTCCTCTCTCTACATCTTTAGAATATATATTTATCTTTTTTGATGGAGATTTTGTATAGAGAGGGGGGTAGTTACTACTTTATCGTTATCTATATCTCTCTCCAGATCCACCTTTTTTTGTGCTTTTGTGAACACATCCATTTAGTGTCGCATGGATAAAGTTTATGTTTTGGTTCATCTAACCCCTGATTCATGAAGTTTGTAGTATGTTTTTTTTGTGTAGCTCCTTTTTCGTCAAATTTATCTGTGGAAAATGGAGAGGGATAAAGAAGACCCCCAAACACTTGGTAATAGTGTGAAGGCTATAAAGTCATTTTCATGACTTTTTTTTTCTTGTTCTTCGGCTTTCGAATAAAGTTTGGAGTCCCTTTTTTTGATTTGTACCTTTTCTGAACTTAATAGGCAGCTAAATTTTTTATGAGGAGAAAATAAACATTTTGAGATATTGGAGGGGGGAAAGGATGTAGGGAAAACCCTAAACTTTTTTGGTTCTCAACCATTTTTCTTTTTTAACTTTTAAGAAACCGATCGTGATGGTTGTTTGTTTTTTTAAAAGCATTGGGTTGAGAACCAAAGGATCTTGATGTTTTTTTTTTTTTTAAGTTGAAGATATAAGGCCAACTTCATGTGAACTTTTGTAATTTACTGATTTGATACATAGATTAAGATATATTTTCTCACTAATATGCACACAAAACAGATGGAAATTTTAAAAAGGAAATTGTGTATATTCTTAGGACCTTATAACGTTTAATTTGTCATCAAAACCAAAAATAAAATTAATGGGTTACAGGGTGTTTTCTTATGGGTGAAGAGAACATAAGTATTTATAACCAAAGTCAGTCTTAAAAACGGTACTAGATTGAAACCTAGTAATAACGATGCATTATGATAGGAGTCAAATATGTATTTTGGCCATACATAATTATTTTGCATAAAAGGGTGTTTTTTTTTCGAGCTAGAAAAATATAGAGATCTTGAACGGAAATTTTATTCGGAGATGTTTTTGTTTCCATCACTCAAAAAAAAAACAAACCAAGCTAGCTTCTAAGTTTTAAAAGTTTTGATAAAAGTTTATTCCATTGAATAGGAAGTATAACTTCTATCGTGTGTAGGTACATGAGTATACACACTAGTAGGCCGAAAAACACTTTTTTTCGAATTTCAAATCGTAATAACGGGGAAAAGTTGCGAATGGTGAACACTCATAAGGGTTTAAAAATAATTAAAATCATTTCATATTTTCCGGTCGCGTATCGGCTCTGAAGTATGAAAAAATTTTAAAATAAAATGCACGACTGGGTCGCACAAACTTGCTATTAGAGTTCAAGTTGCTTAAATTTTTAAGACTTTTTATATAATCCAGTCAAATAAGGGTTTAACCTCGGAATTAATGTTAGTAGAAATTTTTTTTGCTCAATATCTTCCTTTTGCCATTCTATAACATATCTCAAAAGTCTAGAAAAATCCCATGTCCGCTTGTCGCGATTTCATGGTCAAATCGTGAAATGGAGATTTTCAAAATTAGCAAAAATAGGCTACGGTATTATATACACATATGATACATGATTTTAAGGTATTTTTTAATGCTGATTCCAAAAAATCTAAAATCAAGACAATTTGACGTCTCTGGAAAAAGTAAAACCTGTTTTTCATCTGTCAACTCATATTATTATAACAGTTGCAAACTTACTGCCGAAAAACCCTTAAAAGTTATGGTAGATGAACCAAATTTTGCATGAAGATTTTAGAATCCATCATTATTAAAAATCAAAACAATCCATTACAAAAAATATATATACCTACGAAATAATGGTATCTCAAGTAGCACACTTGTGTATAAATTGGTGTAAATTCATTAATTTTGGTGTAAAATTGAGAAAATTGAAAAAATATGGTGTATTTCTCAAAATTAGTGGTATAAAAATTATACCACTGTCTTTTCTGTACAAAATTTCAACATTTTTTTAAGATTCCGTGCAAAAAATACACCGATATTCAGTTGTTTTTATAATATACCATTAATGGTGCATAAAATTATTTGATTCTGAAATCAACCAAACGGTTTATTTTGTACACTCTGTTTGGTGTAGGAAGCACACCCTGTGGTAATAAAATTCACCAAAATGCATATGTGGGAGACGCCATATTTTTCAATGGACGCCATTTAAAAATAGAAGACAGCGATTAATTATTTTATTAAAATAGTATATATATCGACCTAATAGTCCCGCATTTTTAGTTTTTTCGATTCATTATAAAAAAACTTTTCTTAAAAAAATGTAAAACAACACAAAAATTATAATTTTTGAAAAATGGATTCTTAAAATCGAAAAAAAAAATCATTAATTCACTGACATTTTTGAGGCGCTCGATTTTTATAGGGGGTAGCATCTAAAATTAGTAGATAGAATGTGTTTCGTTTTAAAATTTGGCAAACAAAATCATATTTAACCATTGGTTTCTTATGGCAATATTATGAAAGTGAATAAAAATTCATTTTCATTTATTTCATAAGAAATGGTGTGAATTAGAATTCATCAAACTGTTTGAGATAAAAAATAAACTTTGGTTCAAATTTTAAATCAGAATAATTTAAATGGTGTATTTTATCCATAGATTTATTGTGTATTTTTCAATTTCAAAGGGATAATTTTCACCAAAAACAGATCATTTAATATACCACTAGTGCCATTTATACACCAAAATCGGTATATTTTTTTAACCACCGGAGTTTATTTTATACGAGAAAGTGGTGTATTTTTTATATTCAAAATGCATATCACGAAAGTGCAAAAAATACACCAAATATTTTGGTGTATCTTAGACTTTTGTGCTACTTGAGATTTTTTGATCGAGGGGCAAATTTTAGGATATGCACTGAAGAAGATTCTTGTTCATCTTAGGAATAAGTGCTAATAGGCTAATTTTTTCATTTTAATCTTTGTTTGGATATTCTTTAACTACCCTCAAAAATTTAAAAAAATCTCATGTCCGCAAGTCCTAATTTTCTTGGTTTGAAAATAAGGTGCAGATTTAAAAAAATTGAAAAACTACACTTCAGATATTTGTGTCAGATCAACATGAATTAGGTGCATTACTTTTCAGGGATGGTCAGGTTGACTTGTTTGTGAGTTTTGTTGGAATAAGTGTTAAAAAATACCTTTAAATCATGTCGCTTATGTTGGTATACATATAAAAATTTAAACTTTTCTTATTAATTTTTTAAAATCTGCACCTTATAATCAGCGTTACCACTTGCAGAAAAAAAGTCGAAGTAGATTTGAGGAAAAAATGGAAGTAGATTGAGAAAAATCGAAGTAAATTTCAAAATATTCTTTTCTTTATAAAAAATCGATATAAAAAAATAATTCTATTAAATTTACTTAAGTTAAATAATTTAATTAGTAAAAACAACTAAAAACAAAAAATTGAATTCTTTCAAACTACATATTTTCGGTGTAAATGTATTTTTATACATTGTTTTATAAAAATTTTTAATCAAATTTTTGGTTTTCTGAAAAAAGAAATAGATTTGGCTTAAATTTTGATAACTTAAAATAGATTGGAACAGAAATTTTAAAATGAAGTAGATTTCGATATTTTTGTGATGGTGCGAAGTAGGAAGTAGATTTAATTTTTGTTGGAAAAAAAGAAGTAGATCTACTTCAATTGAAGTAAAGTGGCACCACTGCTTATAATCCATCATTATTAAAAATCAAAACAATCCATTACAAAAAATATATATACCTACGAAATAATGGTATTTTTTGATCGAGGGGCAAATTTTAGGATATGCACTGAAGAAGATTCTTGTTCATCTTAGGAATACGTGCTAATAGGCTAATTTTTTCATTTTAATCTTTGTTTGGATATTCTTTAACTACCCTCAAAAATTTAAAAAAAAAAAATTTAAAAAAAAAAAATTTAAAAATTTTTTAAAATCTGCACCTTATTTTCAAACCAAGAAAATTAGGACTTGCGGACATGAGATTTTTTTAAATTTTTGAGGGTAGTTAAAGAATATCCAAACAAAGATTAAAATGAAAAAATTAGCCTATTAGCACTTATTCCTAAGATGAACAAGAATCTTCTTTAACGCATATCCTAAAATTTGCCCCTCGATCAAAAAATACCATTATTTCGTAGGTATATATATTTTTTGTAATGGATTGTTTTGATTTTTAATAATGATGGATTCTAAAATCTTCATGCAAAATTTGGTTCATCTACCATAACTTTTAAGGGTTTTTCGGCAGTAAGTTTGCAACTGTTATAATAATATGAGTTGACAGATGAAAAACAGGTATAACTTTTTCCAGAGACGTCAGATTGTCTTGATTTTAGATTTTTTGGAATCAGCATTAAAAAATACCTTGAAATCATGTATCATATGTGTATATAATACCATAGCCTATTTTTGCTAATATTGAAAATCTCCATTTCGCGATTTGACCTTGAAATCGCGACAAGCGGACATGAGATTTTTCTAGACTTTTGAGATATGTTATAGAATGGCAAAAGGAAGATATTGAGCAAAAAAAATTTCTACTAACATTCATTCCGAGATTTACCCCTTTTTTCTCCTTATTTTACTGTATTAATATAGAAATTTGGAAAATGTAGTTACCTACTATATGGGTACAAAAAAAAAATATAAAAAAAGTTCGTTTTTTAAAAAAATAAAATAAAATCTGAAATTAAATTGCCTTCCAAAACAAGTATGCAGTTTTGATATATACATTAAGAAGCGTTTTAAAAAAAAAATTTTCAAAATCGTTAGAGCCGTTTTTTAAACAACTAATTTTTTATAAATAATTTTTTGGAAAAAAAGTTTTAAAATAAAATTGGTATGCCATTTTGTAGAAATCACTAATCAACATTTAAAAACAAAATTTCAAAAAAATTCAATGTCCCGTTTTTGAGAATTTGATTTTTCAAAAAAAAATTATTTTTTTCGAAATTTTAAATTTGGCTTATATTTAAATTATATAAATGCTTCTTCACAAAAAATTTCGTTGAAATCGAATAAGCAGTTTCGGAGATAACCGGATTTGAAAAAAAAACGGTTCTGTGGCAGGTACCGTTAATAATGATTTTCAAAAAAAAGTTTTTTCATTAGAATATAAACCTTGTCTTTTTGAACTTGATTTTTTTTAACAAAACCGTTATAGCCGTTTTCGAAAAATTACACTTTTCCGAAATTTTTATATGACAAGTACCGTTATTTTTTGTCCAAAAAAATTAATTCCAAAAACCCCTCTGGAGAGTCACCAAATAACGGTACATACCAAGTTTGACATTAATCGGTCCATCCGTTTAGGCTATAGCCTCTTATACAGACATACAGACAGACAGACGGACTTCCGGGACCCACTTTTTTGGCAATATCTACCATCGTAATGTCATGGAAAAATGTTAAACAAATTGGTTCAAATTGGTTAAGGATTTCCGGTGGAGCATGTGTTTCAAAATTTGTCAAAAAATGCAAAAAATCATTTTTTACGATTTTTTTTTCTTTTTTATAAACTATTAGTAAAATTATTATTTTTTTCATTTTGGCTTCAAAAATCATTTTCACAGTCATTTCTTGATGAAAAGTCATGATATTTAGTACACTGAAGTATATAAGTATAAGATATACGAAAAAGCTACCAACTTTTTTTTTTACTCAAAATGGTGGTCCAAAAATGGCGGTCAGAATAAGCATTTATAGAATTTTCTTTTGCGAAACTGTTTATAAGCTTAAATTTTAGCTAAATTCATGTAAAACAGATGTTCGACATTTGAATTAGGTACAACTGTTCATATTCAAACATTTTTAAAACAAAGTTCAAAAAGTGCCAAAATATTAAACCACACAGTCTTTTTTGTATGAAGTTTATTTATTTCGAATTTTCATCTCAAATGTGTGGGTGAATCATGTTTTTCACATGTGTTTCGTTTAAATATATTAGCCATTGTTGTTAAAGAACAAGCATCCATACATTAAGTAAGCAAAAACTTTTTTAAGAGTAATCGTAGTGATCTGAATTTGATGTCTTTCAATTCTCCATAAAACCAATTTTTAAACATTTTCTAATATGATCATGTATATTCTCCAAACAATTTTTTCACTGTTTTGTTGAACTTTACCTCCTCCCTCTTTTTCGCAAAAAGGAATCACTTTTTTAGAAAAATTGTGGTATGATTGTTAGATGTTGTTGTACCACTTTTAGAAAACATTGTTAAAAAGATTTGAAAATGATGAAATGGTTGAAAAACTTAGACAACATTAGAATCAATATTAGCTAAACATATTTAAGTTTTTCTATTAAACAAAAAAATATCACTCATACACCTCAGTGAACCTATCGATTGTTCGATATGACATACCTGGATAAATTTTTCAATACATCGCTAAATGCAATATAGAATGCACGGTTTAAGGGTCAGTTTGGTAGCAAAAAAAACACCCTTTAGTCCATGTTTTCAATATTTATGCAGATTTTTTCCATAATTGTGGCCAAATCTCGACAGTTAATATAAGAATTCTTTTGATAATTTGGTCTCGTTATTATTGAACTTGAAATTGAAATTGTTTCAAATGGCCTTTCAAATTTAAGTACTTTAATATTGATCAATATTTAGTAAGACATTTTTTATGATTACGAGAAGTGTTAAATTCATTTGCTTATTAAAAATTAGAACTTTCTTTCAACTTTCTCTGGCTTAAGGACTTAAATATCTCTTTGCAAGAATTAACCTACAATTCTCGACTGAAAAGGTAAAGTATCTTATGTCAATTTTGATGATTTTTCAGGAGAGCAAAAACAAACTTCAAAGCTGCCTCCCAAAAATTCTTTCAAGTGTAGACTTAATTGTATAAAACATTTAGATGTCAAATTTTATGATCTTTTTTTTTAAATTTATTTCAAAAAGATATTTTTAATATTTTTCCCCTTATAAGGAAAAATGTGACTTAAGATAATTTGGCTTTTCTTTAAATTTTATTTTATATTAATTTCCAAAATCTTAAGTTGAGATAAGATATTTTGCCTCGTGTTTTCAAAGGACGTTTTCAATTCTTATGTCCATTTAAGATGATTCGCGTGTGCGAAAGTGGAAAAAAAGAGACTTAAGATGATATTTTCTGTTTTTTATTTGAAAAACTTAAAGCCCTTAAAATTAAATAATCACATTTCTTGTTGAGATAAACTTTAAATTATGAAAACAAAAAAAAAACTAAATAAAATTAATAGAAATTTAATACTTAAACCGAATTATAAATTCATTAGAAAAAAAAAAGAATATAAAAAAAAACTGAAACAAAAAACTTAATTTGATTTCATATAGCATTGTTAATGTGGTCTTAAAATTAAGAAAAAATAATAATTAATGCAAAAATTAGGTCCCGTATTCTGATTCATCCGGTTCTTCTGATTCATCTGATATGTCTGGGTGAACATCTGGTTGATCATCGGAACGCAGGTTAAGATAAAAGTCGTGAAAATTAGAATTAATTAAGTCGAGCATATCAAGAAGATCTTTTTTTTTGCAGAGCTTATTTGAATGGGTTCATCGTATGCAATTTTAACCATACTTGTAGTTTCTTTGTTAATTCCTCTTTTTTTAATGTTCAAGATTTTAAAATCTTCGGATTCATCTAAACTAGTCTTATACTCTATTTGGCCAAACGTTTTTGTGTATCTAAGCCATCTTATGGAGCTCCATTTAAAAGCTTCTCAGAGATTGTTTTTTTTGCGGCACATAAATTTTTCTTTGAAGACCGCTGAAAAATTTAAGAACATCGATTGTTTCAGTTCTAGGACTTTGAAAGTGTTTTTTAAAGTGTTTTGTTTTTTTTAATCTAAAGAAAAGTATTTTAAAGAATTAATAATTTATGAACTATAAATTTGAAACAAGAAAGTTTTCTTTTAATTTTAAATTAATTTAACAATAAGTATGTATGTACATACCTTTTTTTGTTATATGTCTTTAATTTGTTATAGTTAATTAGTCAATCCTGGTATAAAAAACACTATTTCAAACACTAAATGAAAAAAAAAACTGAATTATTAACTCGCTTCACTTAAATAAAAACGTGCGCACAAATGAAAATTCAGAGTCAAACTACGCAGAAAAACATCTTATGTTCTTGGTCTTAAGACAATTTTTGTTGGTTTGCAAACGGTAAAATATCCTATGAGTACTTAGGGAGAGAAAAATTTCAGTTTAAAATTCAAAAAATCATCTTATGCTGACATAAGATGATTTGCCTTTCCACACTTTTTTCGATTTTTTTTAAGTATTTTATCTTATGTCAACTTAAGGATGAATTTTGTTTCTGCTTGCACGCGTGAAAATATCTTAAGTCAACATAAGATAATTTAAAATTTCACAAGAATGAAAAAGTCTTAGCCCAATATAATCTTAAGTCTACACAACACAAAATCTTATGTGGACTTAAGATATTTTACCGCGTGTAAAGATGTGTCTTTTGAACATAAGATGAAATTGTTTTTGTGCATAAAAAAGCAAAGGAGTGAGATAGAAAGATGCTGATAAGACAGAACTGTAGGCCTTTAGAATGGCAATGAGGTTCAACAAAAAAAAGCGAAACATCTTAAGTCGACTTAAGATACTTTACCTTTTCAGTCGAGAATTGTCTGACGTGCCCAAACAACTACTATTGTCTGATTCTCATAAAATTCAGTTTCGTTTGACAAAATTCATGCTGGTTTCGACTATGGACAGTCCACTTTGGACAGTTTTACGCTATAGGTTATTGGGATATAAGAAGCTTTTTTTAAAGCTCGGTTGCCTTAATTTTTTCATTTCAACAGTAACCTTTCACATTCCTAATGCACATATACTGCATGTTTCTCTTTAAAGAAGCCAGGATTTAACCTCAATTTTTTTCAGACAAATAAAAATCCTTCCATCGAAAAAAAAAAATTCTAATTGAAATTTAATAAAAATTTTCCTGAGATTATTTTTCTATAGGCAGGTGATGGTTATATACCTATGAATTGTATAGAGGTGAAAGATTATCCCTGTTCACACCTCAATCCAGATCTGTGCCATATAATTCTTTTTTTTTTTTTTGCTTTCACCTATCCCCATAACCCAAAGACCTCTCTCAGATATATGAAATAATACAAAAAAAAAAAAAAAAAACTGTTCCACCAATTCGTTTTGCTGATTTGCATTTATAGAACGAAAGACAACGAAGCAAAAATAAAAAAAAAAAAATTGAAAGCAAAAAAAAAACCTGAATGCCCCAAATACCGTTATCGGTGACATATATATTTCTTTATGCGGGGAATTCATCCTTGTTTCCATTTGGATACAAAAATCATTTTTTTCCTCTCTCTCTCTCTCTTTGCGATTTCTATTTAAATTGTCACCACATTGCGCGTTGGATTCAATTGGATTATGAAAACGCTTTTTTTTTTAGAAATTTTTCTTTGGGGGGTGCCACACGACGACACACCAGGAAGCAAGAATTAATCACCAAGGGGGTAAAAGTGTGAAAGTGGAAGCACGCTAAAAGATTTATCTCAGCAAGATAGAGAAAAAACTCTATAAATTTCACCTCGTTTGGCGACACATTGACATCTTTAGGAGGATGCACACATAAATTTTAGCAGGATGCAATTATGAAATAGGTTTCTCAAAAAAATGCAAGGACATACAAAGATTCGATGATATAAATTTAGTGACTTGAAGAATTTTTTGTGATATTGAAATTGATTAAATTTTAAATCAATCTAAACTTAAAAAAAATTTGCTACTGAGTAAAAAGGATAAGTAAAAAGGACCTTTCCCTTTAACGAACAAAAAAAACAAATACTTTTCAAGGTAAAAAATATTAAAAATATCATAAAAGTCCACATAAATCTTTTTTAAAAATCAAAATTGAAAGTAAAATCCTCAAAAATTTTTATTATCCTTCTCATAAGCTACATTCTGTTCTTTTAAGCTACCCATGGAATCCCCAACCACACAGCCATTCACATGCGATTAATGAAAATTATTTTGAAAAGAATTTCAATTTGGCAAAATCCCTTTTCGCTTCATTCACACTCTTGAAAAAACCAGAAAAATATAAAAATACAAAACTACAAATGTATTTCGTAGTGAAAAAGGATAATACCAAAACCACCCATTCCACCCCCTCAAACCAACAAAAAAAGAAACCATTGCATTAGTCCGTATAATAGTGCTACCATCCATAGTCACTGGCCATAACAGTTTCTATACAACCATTACACAACAAAATCGCAATTTTATATAAAAAGAAAGCCAGGTATGCATCTCGAAATAAGAGAGAATGAGAAGGATAACATTTCAAAAATAATAAATATCCTTTTATCCCTGTATTTTCTAGTTTTTTGTTTTCATTTTTTTTTTTATTTTTTTGTTACCATGTCGCTTTGGCAAAAGTTCAAGTGCAGTAAATCCTTATTCGCTTTTGTTTCGAGAATATAGAGTGAGCATTTTTATAAATTCAGACTTAGTTGTTGCATTCAAGGATATTTTTTTTCCTACGAAATAGAGGACTTTGGAGGGAAAAGCGATTCAGACGAGCGTATAAAACTATAGAAGACTATGCGAAACGGGCACAAAATCGTAGATTTATTCTTATTTGGTGTTTGCTATCATTTCACGGGTTTTTTGGTAGAAAGGACCTTCCAAAATCAAAGAGTATATGATCGGAGAGGACAGAGAGACACACAGCCGAATTAGTTGCAACCGTTGCCAAAATTTTCAGGCTCGGTTATTTTTTGCCCTTTTTTTGTTTTTTATTTTATTTTGTCGGCTTTACGAGCACTTACAGTGACTTTACATTATAGATGCATTCCTATGACTGGGCTATTCGATGCACACAGAAACAGGATATATAGGCTGTTTTTATAAAAAAAAAAACATTTTATGACCATGTCCTTGGATCCTTGAAGCATTAGAGTTGGCTAGATCAGTGTCGGATTTGTTAGTAAAATAGAAAGAATTTATGAAGAGGCTTCAAAGATTGATTAGACTTTGCGAAATAAAATGCCCTCATGAAGTTAACAGGCTTCAAGGATTGATGAGACTTCGTGAAACAAAATGACTTCATGAAGTTAACAGGATTCAAAGAATGATGAGACTTCGTGAAACAAAATGACTTCATGAAGTTAACAGGCTTCAAAGAATGATGAGACTTCGTGAAATAAAATGACTTCATGTAGTCAACAGGCTTCAAATAATGATGAGACTTCGTGAAACAAAACGACTTCATGAAGCTAACAGGCTTCAAAGAATGATGAGACTTCGTGAAATAAAATGACTTCACGAAGTGAAGTTGTCAGGCTTCAAAATGTGATTAGACTTCGTGAAATAAAATGACTTCATGAAGTTAACAGGGTTCAAAGAATGATGAGACTTCGTGAAACAAAATGACTTCATGAAGTTAACAGGCTTCAAAGAATGATGAGACTTCGTGAAACAAAATGACTTCATGAAGTTAACAGGCTTCAAAGAATGATGAGACTTCGTGAAATAAAATGACTTCATGTAGTTAACAGGCTTCAAATAATGATGAGACTTCGTGAAACAAAATGACTTCATGAAGTTAACAGGGTTCAAAGAATGATGAGACTTCGTGAAACAAAATGACTTCATGAAGTTAACAGGCTTCAAAGAATGATGAGACTTCGTGAAATAAAATGACTTCACGAAGTGAAGTTGTCAGGCTTCAAAATGTGATTAGACTTCTGGAAACAAAATGACTTCATGAAGTTAACAGGCTTCAAAGAATGATAAAACTTCGTGAAACAAAATGACTTTATAAGGTTAACAAGCTTCAAAGAATGATGAGACTTTATTAAATAAAATGACTTCATGAAGTTGTCAGGCTTCAAAGTGTGATTAGACTTCGTGAAATAAAATAACTTCATGAAGTTAACAGGCTTCAAAGAATGATAAGACTTCATGAAATAAAAAAAACTTCATGAAGTTAACATGGTTCAAAGAATGATGAGACTTCGTGAAACAAAATGACTTCATGAAGTTAAGAGGCTCCAAAGAATGATGAGACTTCGTGAAATAAAATGACTTCATGTAGTTAACAGGCTTCAAATAATGATGAGACTTCGTGAAACAAAATGACTTCATGAAGTTAACAGGCTTCAAAGAATGATGAGACTTCGTGAAATAAAATGACTTCACGAAGTGAAATTGTCAGGCTTCAAAAAGTGATTAGACTTCTGGAAATAAAATGACTTCATGAAGTTAACAGGTTTCAAAAAGTGATTAGACTTCGGGAAATAAAATGACTTCATGAAATTGTCAGACTTCGAAGAATGATTAAACTACATGAAATAAAATGACTTCATGTAGCTAACAGGCTTCAAAGAATGGCTTCGTGAAATAAAAAGTTTTCATTAAGTTCAGAGGCTTCAAAAAGTGTTAAGTGTCATGAAATAAAGAGATTTCAAAAGTGATGCACAGAGAAAAATATGACCCGCTAAAAACTAACAGATTGCCATATTGTTTTACCGTCCATACATTTCATAAGGAAATCTTATTAAAATCAACGATTAATAAGGTTTTTTTAAGGAGATTTCTAATTATTTTTATAGAGAAAATCTTATTAAAATTTGACTGAAAAGTTGATTTTTTTTTGCAACTAAGCACTAGAACAAAAATCGCGATCAATATTTTCATGGCAGGTTGGTTCAGGTGGTAAGGTGGGCGACTAATGATTTGAAGTCTCCAGTTCGATTCCCAGCCTGGTCATCGTTTTTTTTTATTTTTTTGCAGATTTTAAAACAATAAGGAAAACCCGATTGTTTTAATAAGGTTTCCTTCTTGGATGAAAACCATAGAGAAATCTTATTGTTTTTGTTCTATTTTATGTGGTTCATTTTTCTCTGTGTGATCCTCAAACAAGTTAATAAGCCAACTACATCCCTGAAAACATCCAAATAGTGAATGTATAAAACTTGAACAGAACTTCCGTATACATATATATTTCGAAATGCTCTTGATGGAGCTGATTTTTGCCTTAGACCATTGTGGAGTGTGTAAAATGCCTCCACACATAACAATCAAGGTCTGTGTTATAGTTTTTTTTTGTGTTCATGCAACTAAACTGAAGAATGCAGATCAAATCGTGTTCAGCAACCGCTATATTCCAACCATTGCGCTTAAAAACCCGTCTCTATATAAACCTACACTACCGCGATATGGTGGCACGGTTGCAACAATTCGCAATGCAATTTTCCGTTGTGTTGGGCTATGTTAACAAAACCCCTAAAAACAAGGACACCATCAGACTCGACTCTGCGTCTATACAAAATAGCTGTATCAGAAGCAAACGCAGTACACAAAAAAGGGACACTTTAACCAATACCATAGAAAAGCCCATTGGTCTCTCGACATTGGCGGTTGTTGTTGGTGGTGGTGTGGTAAGCACGCGGTGTGTCATTTTCATGCCAGCATTTTCCAAGAGAGACTTTTCAGATTTGGATTTAGAGGAATATATTTATTTTTTTGTTTTTATTCTAAGGTTTTCAGTTGTGTTGATAAGATTCCTGGCGGGCATATTAAATGTACATTTTGGAAACAAGCAAAAAAAAAAGATATATAAAGTTTGATTGTTGTTTTGGCAGAATGCCCAAAAGGTCTTTGTGGGGTTTTTCTAATTTTTTCTTCAAGGAGTTTTAGACGTTTTTTTGTGATAATTCGCGAGGATTATACGACTACGGACTATAAAAATGAGTGTTAGGCTATTCAGTAGGTCATGAACAGCAGAAAACATTTCTATTGTAATCAGTGACAGAGACAAATTGCAGTTTCAATATTCTCGTAAAACATTATACACATGTGCTCTGGAGCCATATTTGACCGTGAAAATGGTTTGTTTTGATTGTTTTGGTCATTTCGGTTATGGTTGTAAATTATCTTTAGGCTTATCTGATTTTTTTTTTTGAATTTGTTTGTTTTTTGAGTTATGACAGAAAAGGTTACTTAAAGGTTGGAAGTTTAAGTTGTGGGAAGTTAAAGAAGTTTTGTTTTTTGGCTATGTACGGTTCGATTTAGGAAAAGTTTTGGCTTTTCAAGGCTGATGGTTTTCTTGATGGCTATTGATTTTGCCTTATAAACGTCTTTATAACTTTAGTCCTAAGTACCCTTAGACTAAGTACACCAATTCAAAGTATGAAAATATTTTTTGGATTTTTTAGGTATTTCTTCCATTGAGGAATCAAGTCTTCGGATTAAAAGATATTGCTGCACCAGACAAACCTTGACATTTTTCCATCTTAGATAATTTAATTTAAGATAATTATAAAAGAAATTAAATACGTAGACAAATAATCCACAAATTCAATTTTTCAAACAAAAGAGCTGACGTTCGAACTTTAAGAAGTATATTATCAGTATCAAACAAGATTCTTCCATTGCAGGCGGATAAGTTTTTGCAGATATTCTTCGATTTTACGTAGTTCTATATATTTCGTCTTTGTTTACGCTATACCCAATGGTGACTTTGAAGCATGTAAAAAGATTATTTGATTTTTTTTTTTTAATTTTCAAAATTTTTGCAGTATTTTTTTTTTTTTTTTATAAAGATGAGAAAATGATGAATGCTTGTCACAAAATCATTTTCAATTGCATTAAAAAATTTAACCAGTAGTCTCTTTTTTGAATATCGTTAAATTTGCCTACTGCCTACGATACTGATTGAAAGCCCCATTGAAAATAAATGAATCTTATATTTATTCTAAGTTTACCTTTTGGTTTATCAATCAAAGGTCCTGCAAAAAATTATAGAACCAAATCCAAATACCATTATTTACTTTCCGATTTTGTTACGGTTAATTTATTTATTAAAAAAGCTAAAATCAAAACAAACATTAATTAACTTCGTATTTTGACATAAAATTTCTATTGTTACATTATTTCATGTCATTTTTCTCAACCCATTTTAGTATTCTTTACCCTATAAAAATCTATCCCTTAAAATCATCATTAATAATATTCTTCAAAAGTGACGTTACTCTCAAAATGGCAAGCCTTAATAATAATTAGAGACTTTTGTCAAGTAGAATGTCATCAATTTACATTAAATCTATCTAATCTGACTTTTTTTTCTACTCAATAGACGCCTATTTTCCATAAATCCAGCTAAACAATATCTGAAATCTTTTTTCCTCGTAGGTATTTAAGTCTAATGCTGAAGCTTGAAAAAGTAGATTATATTTTTCGTAGGTCCCATTAATCTACACCGTGTATATAAATTAATTATGAGTTTTTTTTTTTCTTTTTTGTTTCCATTAGCACATTCCTTCTGAAATTTTTTCACTCTTGGCCAATAACTCTCCTCCCAACTCATTAAGACATAAAAAAATATAAATTTTTACAGTCAAATTGATGTCACTATAAATCATCTTGACTAGACTAGAGCGACATATACACAATTGAACATATATACACAATCTAGAAATAAGCTTCAAGAATCCCCAAAAATTCTTGGAAATGGAGGTAGACGTAATGTACTAATTATCTTCAACGACAAAGATTACAATCTGCCAATTTATCACCTCGTTTCACGCAATCCTCATTGAAATGGAGCAAGCCTGTCGTCCTGCCCATCCTTCATATCGTTTTTGTCATCCTGGAAAAAGCTCCCTATATAACCCACAAAAAAACATCAGGTCCCCCATGTCAGTATTAAATCCCGGCAGGATTCGCTTATATGCGTGTTGGTATATCTTTGTATATTATAAACAGAAAAAACAACAACAACTTTTGGCAGGAAAATGGAAATCCAAAATAGAAGAAGAAACAAAACTAAGATTAGCGTAATATTTTGGGCGGTTTTTCGTATATTTCTATTGCGTCCTTACTATTACGTGTGTTTTAATCAACGTATGTCGTCTATACTACAGACTAATATCCTCACATAGTAAACAAAACCCTTCGTATGTACCTTCTTGGAGCTCTGAATGCCAGGCAAAAGCAAAAAAAGAGGACCTGTCGTACGACGCTTATCGAGTTAACATGCCCTCAATGTTAAACCGAGTCTTAACCTATCCTCTTCTCTATCTTCACACCTTCAATTCTGATTCTATGCAATGCCTTATGTTTCTATACAACAACGATTCAAAAAAGTAAGAGGGGTGGCTGACAAAAACTGATAAATATTTAATTATCCCTGTGACGTTATTCTCTATGGGGAAAGCCGTGTGAGTCTTGTAAGCTGAGATGGGGTTATCCCTAGAGGTGGGACCATATCAGATAGGCTTTATACAATTATTCAAGCTATATCAGGGGAAAGCCATTAAACATATATTTGCATGTGGACGACCGACATTTTTGTTGACAATTTTTGTTTAAGGATCATAGTCAAATGCGTCAGTTAACGTTTTGTGTGCGGTGTGAATCTTTTTGTGGTCTTAAAGTCAACTGTCACAGTTAAACCTTTTCAAATGAAATAGGTTTTTGTTTATACATGCTAGAAAGTACTTTTTGATAGAAATTATAGGAGGGTTGGGTAATTTTTATGGGGAATTTTTTCTATTTAAATACTGTGAAGGATATTATGGTAACTGGTTATAAATAATGAAGTAATATCTACAAATATTAAAGATAAGCAAACATTTTCACGAAAGAATGTTTAATAATATTAAAAGCATTTTTCGAAGATGAAATTTTCTTTTAAACCCTTTCGGTCCCAAGCTATGAAAATCAATATTAAAAAATGTTTTTTCAGTATTATCGTATCAAATACATCACAACTAAGAAATATGAATAGCAAAAAGATATGTTCCAAAATAATAAATAGCAAAACTAATGTGTTATTCTTATGTTACATGTAAGTAACATACACTGCCTATGACCACCAAAAAAAGTCGGACAACAGAGAAAATAATTTTTTATAGAACAATAATGTATGCTACTTCTTTTAGGCCAAAACACAAAACACTTTCTGGATTAACATTTTTTATATCTTTTTTCAAAATTATGAAAATATATAACAAAAAAAAATTTTTTTGCAAAAAAAAAAATTTGGATTTCAGTCCTATGATATTTTTGACTAAATTTTTGTACTAATCCAGTAACTAGGCATTATTATCTTTCAATTAAACCACCGAAACCTAAAAAATTATTTAATGGAATATTTTTTACGAATTTTTAAAGATATGTTACATGAGAGTAACGCTTGTACCTAAAGGGTTAGTGACAAATTCATGAAACAGAATATTTTTCAAATTTTTTTTTTCTCTTGAAATCAATAACAAGTTTAAACCTCTTGTTTTTTTTACTTGCGATATAGAAACAATTAAGTTTTGCATTCGTAAAAACAAAAGTTGAGATAACAATCAAACATGATTATAATGATGATAGAGAATTCGAAAAATGTGGGTCTCGAAAGGCTGATGCACTTCAAATTTGGTATGTAGCAGTTTTTAGATTCTGTACAGAGGGGTTTTTGGAATCAATTTTTTTTTACCAAAAATAACGCTACTTTTCATGTACCAATTTTGAAAAAGTTTAAATTACTCAACAACAGCTCCTACGATTTTGATTAAAAAATTCAGGTAGGTATTAATTTATAAAAAGGTCTATCCCTTAATGAAAAAAGTTTTTGAAAAACTGATAGATATTAACGGTACCTATCATGAAACCCAAACGATTTGATTAATTTTAAGGATTTTTCAAAAAAAAAAACTCTTATACTGTTTCTATATAAATCAAGAATAAAATTTAAAATAAAAATAATAAGTTTTTTATTTAAAAAATAAGAATTACATTTTTTTTTTGAAAAATCGCATTTTCGAAAGTGGGAAATTGAATTTTTTCACAATTTTGGTCTAAGGTTTTGATTAATATTTGCTACAAAATGGCAAACCAACTTTATTTTAATAGTTTTTTTTTTTAATTTATTTGTAGAAAATAAGTTTTTTAAAAAACGGCTCTAACAATTCTTTTCTAAAAATTCATCTTTATAAAAGGAATTAAAATGCCTTCTTTGGAACTCAATTTTATTTAAAGAGTCGTTTTTTTCATTTTTTGAAGAACGTTTTATGTTTATTTTTTTATTTTTTTAAATATCAAATTTGTATAAAAAAGTCTTAAAAATTTTAGTACTTTGAAAGAGCAAGTACGTGCGACCCTGTTGTGCATTCTATTTCTTTTATATTAAGTTAAATTATATACTAATTAATAATAATATATTAATGAAAAAACAAGAAATAATAACTGCTGAAAAAAAGAAAATACAATGTTTGAATAGAATTATTTTGTAAACTATAGGGGCACACAATCAGATCAAATTGTAGCAAATTTTAGTATGTAAGCTTTATGTTATGAATAGAAGACATTTCCTCAACATTTCGAAAGCATCAAGCCTTTATTTTGCACGTGCTCCAAATAGAAAAACTTCAAACAAACAAACTGTTTATCAAAATCAAAATCTGTAAAATCTTTTGAATTATTATTTTTTAAATCAAAATACTTTTTCAAAACAAAATACTTTCATTCACCTGAAAGAAAGTACCTACATAAAAAAGGGACATTAAATTCCCTCGAATATATTTTAGACTTAGACTCAAATTCAAAAGATTTACACAAAGATCCGACGATTTATTTTTTCCAATATCAAATTGCTGCTGATTTGTCGTTTTCGAAAAAAAAAACAAAACAGAAGTATAGAACTATTTGCAGCTTAAACTTTTTCGACAAGATGGCAACAGAAAAGAGGATCACAATTTTACTCTAAAAATATTCTTCCATTTTCAAAGGTTATTCGATATCTTTCTCCAGTTTTTTTTTTTTTTTGGATTTCAATTTTTGCACATTTTGTTTTTTTCATCGTCTCCATTTGTTTGCCTCCAACAACGACCAACGACACCGACTGTCTTTTCTCTATTCCCATAAGGATGATGTGGTGCCCTATTGGATTTCACATAAGGTGTGTTTCTAGGATCATATTTTTCTCCCTAAAACCTGTTGTGTGAATGTGGATATTTTTGTGTGTGTTTTAGTTTCTCACTAAATATCCTCAATATAATATAGTTCCTTTTATATCGGAAGTAGGTGGATATGTTGTGGCTGAACGGTGGTTACTTTCGCGACGACATAAAGTCCTCTTTTGTTCCGATAGAAAAGTGTAAAGGTAGTTAAATTGCAGGTATGAATGGAGACTATATCCTTACTTATAGAAAAGGAGCAAAAAGGATGTCGCCACATCAATGAAAAAAAAAAAAACCTTTCAGGTGAAAATTGATATCCACCATCACAGACCGTTTTGGTAAAAATTAATGATTTCGTGGTTTTTTTTTTTTGTGGAGAGATTTTCGACTGACAACTGACGGAAGGAAACCCGAGAACTATTTTGTTAGGAAATAGAAAAAAAAAATACAAAATAAACTCAAACACGTGCAAGTGGCTGGGAAGTTGTGACACAGGTTTCCTTCCTCTGATTTCAACAAATTCTATTCACGTGCGTTTCGTATTTCTAAGCGAAATTTATGGGATGGTACTGTTTTGATTAAATCGGGGAGCCGATTCTATTGTTCGTAGAAATGGGTTTGTTGATTTTGAGATTTTTTTTTATAAAAATAAGTAAACCAAGTCTATGATTGTTTAGAAGCAGAATTTTCGTAAACAAGCGCAGAAATTGTTTTTTTATATAATTTTTTCCTATAACTTTAAATTTAGACTAAAAGAAGTTTGTATTAAGTGGCAATATTAGAGAGTAATAGTTTTCTGTTAAAAGTAAAATGTTTGTCAAAAATGCTGCACACGAATTGAGCTTTTAATTCTTCGTGCATTTTTCTAACTCTATTAAAGCAAACAAAACGATGCTCTTGGTTCAGAGAAGAGCATTCATCATTTATCAACTTAAAACCAAAAATTTAATAAGAGTGAAAAGTAGTTTAAAACTTGAAAAATCTATCAAGTAGACCAAAAATTCCGATTTTTTAAATTTAAAAAAATATTCAAATCATCTTTATATAAATGTCAAGTTGCCATCAAAAGTGTCAATACAGACGAAGTATATTAGATCCATTATATAAATCTGAGCAAATCTTCCAAAACAGGAAATTCGTTCAAAAAAAAAAAATGCTTAATATTGGTAAACATACTTCGTAAAGTTTGTACCTCAGCTCTTTTGTTTTAATAGAATTGGTTCTATGAATTGTTTCTACAGGTTTTAATACTTTCAAGATCATTTCAAATTAAAAGTAGAAGATAGAAAAACTGTCAAGACATCTTCCTAAGAAGTTTTTAACCTAGTCTGATGTTGCTACCAGTGGTATATTCAAGGAGAGGCTCAGGGGGCTACAAAGTCTAAATATTAAATCAACTATGAACTTTATTCATAGTCAATAAAAAATTTGTTCAACATATTAAATGTCAAAAGTTTTTGAACTCTTAAACATACAATAAACAACGAAATACTGATTTTAGTGTTTTCAAAGGGATTTCACTAAGCTTAAAAGACAACTTATGCTTAAAAATGTAATTTTAATTGTTTTAATCTTTGAACATGGTTGAATCGCCACGAGATGAAAAACGAATCAACTTTCTTTAAGCCTTTTTCCATAAATAACTTCGAAATACCCATTTAGTTTAGAGTTGAACCACCAAAAACTGCCCAAGAGAAAAGATTCCATTAAAACTTATAAATTTTACAACAACTTGAAATAAAAGCCCCTCAAGCTTATAACCAATCCTATAACCAAATCTTTGTTAAGGGTGAGCTATACCTATGCGTCCGAAATACCAATTTCTATTCTGATGAATTATCATAAAAAACTTCTATATACTCCAAATAATAAAAACTCCCACCAATAGAGGGCAAAAATAAACTTCCAAACTCCAATCAACCTTTAAGCTTCAATATAAAACCTTCCAGTAGCACAAATCAACATTTTCATGATGTTTCGAAAAAAAAAAAAAAATTTCGCCCTAAAGCAACATGTGGAGGAATGCGAATGCGAAATATGCGTGCAAGAGCTCTACAAGTTCTTATACAATTTAGACAAATAATCTGAATTATTAAAAAGATCTCTTCTATACAACACAACAAAAGTGCGCGCCACCCTCAATTTGTCAAGTCAACAACACAAACGTCCTATTATGTTATGTTGTTTTCCACATATACACGAAGTTGGTATAGTCTTTATTTCAGATCATTCCTTACGGCGAATCATACATTTTTTATCACCTCTTTCTCTTTTTATTCTTCTCTATGAAAAGGCGAGTGTTGTTAGGAGGAAGGTATACAATATCCAATCCACTCAATCCATTTTCATAGAGAATAAGAAAACAGTTACGAGAGCTTCTAACTGAAACACTCTCTCAGGGCATTGACGATATGAACGACAACGGTATAATATTGCACGTCGGTCAGTAGTCTTTCCTAGACTTCATACACACCCACCCACAGTTATTATATCGAAGTCTGCACAGAGTTGGGTAAACAAAATTCCATATTTGCATAAATATTAGGATTCGGAATACTTGACTCATATTCTTAGTACCACACACACACATACAAATATAGAAAACCTTAAAACCCATCCCCTGACAATATAATATACGATCACAATAAATTACCTCCGGTAAAATTACCAAAGAGCGAGTTATTCTACGAGTTTATACTTTGTCTAACGGTCTTAAAGTAGTAGTATATGACCTGGCTAGCACCATTCAAGGATATACCGATACACTTCTACTTCTACCATCAACATCCCAGCAGCAGCCATAGCAAAATAACAACCCTCGCTCTTGGCTCTTGCAACCATCCAGTCAAATTCCTATAATTGAAATCGAGAGGAAATCTTGAATAATTCACCACACAACCACTCTACCATCACCATCGTTTTCCGTATCCTCGCCGCCATCGAGAATGAGAACGGCTACGACGATGATGACGCCCAGAATTCTGATAGAATATAGTGGTAGTGGGTGCCTGGTTAGAGGCATGCACAGAATGCTGATGGAATTCCTTGGAGCAATTGATGGGGTTGGAGAAATTAGAGTAAGTATTCGGGGCAAAGTATGAAAAAAAAAGGGTTGCAAAACGCCCGAATTTTACTTTCCTCTATATCTTTCATGGACATGCGATATGGTTTTTTTTTTCTGTTGTTGGTTGATGAAACCCTCTTTGGACCTATAGTGTCCTATGGAAAGGATTTCAATTTATTTCTATTATTTTTTTTTTCGTGCACGTGGGTGGTATAGAATTATAAACATACAAAAATTGCAAATTGAATGATGGAACAAGCAATAAACATGATTTTGGCTATAATATTTACGCCTTCACGTACTTTACCCTTCCCCTTCGCTCTTTACTAAGAAACAAGTTCTTTAACATACCCTTCGAAAGAACGATTGTAAATTGTTTGAAGTATACTAAAAACTGTGTCTAGGTATGACACCAAAAACTCATGTGTTCGAATTTCGAAGTTCAACATATTTACTCTCATATATTCAGTTTTAATTCTGATTTATTGCATAATTCACAAATAGAATTAAGAGAGTTTGGAAATTCGAATTTCGAATAATTTTTTGAAATTCCAACTTCGAATTTGATTCGAATTTAATATTCAAATGTAAATAACCAGAATACAAACATATTTTTTGCTTTTAAATTGAGTCCCAAATTCGGATGTAGAAAAAATTTTTTTTTTTTCGAAGTCGAACTTGAATCCCTAATTTAAAAATATAAGTTTCAATTTAATCACTACATTCTTATTTTTTTTTTAATGTTAATAGTAAAAATAACTCGTACACAAATAGAAGAAATAATGTTTTTAGTTCGAGCATAATGAATTACTTACACACTGATTTTCGAAATTTCGAACATCTCATATTATTTGGAAATACTTGTTGAATTTAAGTTTGAAAATTAAACATTCTAAACTAAATATAAATTAGAGTTAAGTATTTAAACTTCAAGCTTTACTGTATAATTCGAATTTTTAGTCATTAAAATTTCGAATTTCGATTTTGGATATTTTTTGGCTACAATATCTGAAATTTAAACGACGAATTTAATTGCTTTAGTATACAATTTGTAAGTCAACTGACATTCTGATATAGATCAAACTTCAATTTTGAACTTCGAAACTACAAAATTTTAATTTCAAAATAGGAAGTTTGGGGTTCGAATATAATAGATATTCTTTCTTCTATGCGTGGTATGTGGATATCGGGATATAGACTAAAAACTATTCTAATTGAGTACTTGCCAACTCAGAATCTTCAACGTCAACTTCGAAAGTTAATTTTTTTTTCGTACAAATGCTATGTGACTAAGTGTTATATGACCATGATCTCAAATAATATTTAACGTTCGAAGAATGATTACAGAAATATTTTCCATTAAAAAAAAAAAAAACAATCAAAATCTAAACTTCGAAAATTGAATTTTATGTTCGATTGCAGCATCACTTTGTCTCATTGTTTAATTGCTATTGAAATGAATTTTGTGACATTCGTAAATACAGCACAGTAATATTAAAAAAAAAAAAGAAATTAAAAATTAGAATATTGAAACCCTTATTTCGAAATTTAAACTTCGAACTTTAAATTATTGTGTTCGAAAATATACACATATTATATTTAAGCCACGATTGAGATGTGCATACAAAATTAGAAGTTTACCTGAATTTTACGGTTTTCAAAATTCTCAGCTTCAAATTGAACACATATTTAAAATTTTAAAACTTTGACTTCAAAATTGTAACATCCAAGTTAAAATTTAATGATTAATCTCAGATAGGTATGTAAATGACGCTTTTTACATTAATTAACTATGAGATGCTAAAAAATGTAAAATTCGAACTTAAATAATGTAAATATCGAATTTTTACTCACACAAAATTTTAAAAATTACAGAAATTCAAATTAATTTGATGTAGAAATTTGTTAGTAAAAGACATGCAGAAATGCAATCTTCGAAATTTTGACCTTATGCTTGGCAATTTAAACATATAAATGTGAATTTTTTTGAATAGGTACTGCTAGTTGTCAAACATTGAACATTGAAGCTTTAAAGCCTATTTTAGTAAGAGTTGGTTAAATTCGAACATAAGTTCCCAGATTTTGAAATCTTAAAATCAATTAGATAACAATAGAACCTGATTTAAAATTCAAGATGAAAGTTTTCGAATACTTTTTTTTGAATTTCGAAAATAAGTTTTCAAATTTCGTACATCCCAAAAATATTGTTTTCACATTTCGAAGATAGTCCATACAGTGTTTATTAATCAAAAACATGTTTTCGATTTTCGAATATCCTAAACATCGAACCTATAGAGTTACTAAACCTCAGCTTGAATGCCTATGATGGTGAAAAAACACAAAATATCAAAATTACCATTAAACTTAATTGAATTGACAACGTTGTTTTTTTTTATGATAATTACAGTAAATAGCTCTTAATCACTGAGATTTCTTTTACAAGTCGGTATAACTTTTTCTTATATACTCCGCCGATACCGCATGATCGGGTACACCTTGTCGAACAGTTAAACAATTACGAAGTTGTAAGTTTATAATTGCTGTATTCTCTATACGAAAAGTCAATTTATGTAGCAAAAAAAAAAAAGTTGAGAAAAAAAAAATACACTGAAGAAACAATTTTGCGATGCTAGCCGGTCTTTGTGTGTGGCACGATGGAGCACGTTCAACAACATCCACCCATGAGATAAATAGTCAGCGGAGCATGGCTTCAGATTGTTTATACTTTTTTTTTATTATTGTTTCCTTGGTCCTGGTGTCACATTGAACGCATTGACTCCAGTCAACTGGGGATAATGATGTACCTGCTGCTGCCTGTTCCTAACCACCTGCTCCATTAAGCACACAACACGATTTGTGATTCTCTCTCTTTTTATAAACTGAGACTTTTTTGTGTTCATCAGAAATAAAAAATAAAATTCCACATTGGGCTTCATCGTACCAGTACCATGTTGTCTTTAGACGTATTTTTTTTTTTCTGTCCAAGTGGTATCCACTGGACCTTGGATTAATGCCACAATGAGAGAAGCAAAGCACGAAAAAAAATCTTTTACATCGTTCGACCGACCACGATTTTGTGTTGCGCTGTGAGTGCCACCTGTTTCTGGTAAAACCATCCCAATCACGCGCACTAATCCGTCGCCATCGATATTGACCACACGAAATTCATTCGAGAGGATAAAGCGGTACCGGCCGGCGACCAATGTGATGGCGGGTATATCTTCTTCATTTCCAATTGCAATATCTTTTGTCTCTCGGATATCGGAAAAGGACCGAATGAATTTGCATGATGCGTTTTCAGTTTTTGAGGAGGATGCATGTGTGATGGGTACTTTTTACCTCCTTCCTTTTATGTTTTTTTTTCTTCGTCAAGGCTTCATTTCGGTTGATCACCTTTTTACTGTAGGTACCTCCTCTTTACCTGAATTACCTTAAAAAATATTTACTTTTTTTGTTAAATCCCTGACCCTCATCATTTGGGAAAATCCTTTTGTCCTCGCAAATCCTTTCAATTTTGTTTTATGGATTCTTTGTTGAATTTTTTTTTTTTTATTTTTGTGCCAGGCTAATCCATATATGACCAGGTGATATTTTTTGACCAAAAGGATCATCATTTTTATTTGGGAATAAATAAATATGTATCTTCTTTTTTTGTTGTTTTATAGATACATTCGTTCAATACATTCAACCAGTGGCGATTTGTTTTTTTTTTTTTCTTCGTTTACCCTTTTTTCGACATTCGATGGAATTAAAATATTGTTTTTGTACCGATTTGGCAGGTGGACTTTTATCTTTTTTTTCGATTTGAAGTTAAATCCTGGATTCGATTTTTTTTTTTTGGTTTTTGTTGTTACTTGGGTGGATATGCAGAAGAAGATTTTAGATATTATATGGATTCGGATGTTTTTGAGGTCAACATCTGTTTTTAGAGGCTTGTTTTAGGTGGAAGTATTTTTTTGTTTTGATATTGATAGTATTTCTTTCCTGTTTTGTTTATATGGAAGTGGAAGCTGGATATAATGCAGATGGACATACTTCCTGTTATTGTCTTAAGGTTTTTCATTTTGTTATCAAATTTATTTGAAGGATTTTCAAAAAAAGAACTTATTCTCATATCTTTATTCGATTTGAGATTAATAAAAATAGCGACACAAAGAAAAATGTTTCTCCTGGTCTTCTATAGAATTGAAAATAATTAATAAGACGGAAACAATGATTTTAAGAAATTATAACAGAAATGAGTGAGCTGTAATAAGTTAAATGCAACAGGAATAAAAATTGCAAAGAAATGATCTAGAGGTTATTGGACTTAAATTCAATAAAATAATGTTCTTTCAAATTATATGTAGGTTTTTGTGAAGACTAAAATAGTTAACAACAATCAAGCTATGCTTTTAAAGTAAAAAAAAAAAATTGCAACCGCAAAGAAAATAATTTAATTTGACCTAGTTGATAGGATCTTAAATTTAAACCGTAAAAAAACTAGCTTATTGGAACTTTCAAAAAATAATTATTTCAAATTTTCCATATAGACCAGTGCCAATAATTTTTGAAAATAAAAAAATTATTAGCAGCATAT
This sequence comes from Episyrphus balteatus, assembly GCF_945859705.1. Taxonomy (NCBI): domain Eukaryota; kingdom Metazoa; phylum Arthropoda; class Insecta; order Diptera; family Syrphidae; genus Episyrphus; species Episyrphus balteatus. Next base: position 65,499,664 of record NC_079137.1, on the reverse strand, counting down.
GGGTGGTGGGAAAATTTAGGATAAATGGTATATGAAAGGGAAAAAATAAATTGCCCACAAAAAAATTGGGGGAAAGGGGGTGGGTGGGCGAAAAAGTGGGGTGGGTGTCAAAAATCATGGTTTTTTACGATTTTTAAGATTGATTTTTTCGTAAATTACCTACAGTAATATTGGCGAGAAATAATTTTTTATAGAAACCAAATTATACTTTTCTAATGACCTTTGACCTTCTTAATTTGAATCAAGCACTAGAACAGCTCTAACGTGCAAAGTTTTTGAGATATTAAATTTTGAACGTCCAAAACACTATTTTTGTGATGTTTTGGCATGGTAATATCTCAAAAAAATGATGTGATAGAATTTTTCTGACTTCGGATTCGAGCTCAGCGCAGTGGCGTAGATAGGTTTTTGCTAAGGGGGGGGATAGATCTAGTTCGCAATTTTTTTTTTTTAAATTTTAATAATGCTTCTTTGTATTGTTTTTATTCTCTTTAAATTGGAGAAAGTTCTTTCGGTAGTTGACGTAGAAACCAGCAGTGTAGCTAATATCTTTAATAAAATATAAATACCAGGACAACTTTTTTCGGTGCAGCTTTCGAGCGCTTTCAATGAGTTCATAGGGAAAGTATTTTTCCTTCTGATCAAATATCTTTTCTGAGTTTTTAAATCTTCACACAGAGAAAAATATGACCAGGACCACCTCAATACCAACAGATTTCCTTATTAAACTATTTTATGAAGAAACCTTATTAATATCAATAATTAATAAGGTTTTTCCATAGAGATTTCTTATTATTTTCATGTACAAAATCTTTCAAAATTTTTTGTAAAATTTTCATATTTTTTCCAACTTGGCACTAGAACAAAAATTGTGACCAATATTTCTATAGTAAATTGAAATAGGTGATCCCGTACATGATCGTATTTTTTTTTATTAAAAAAACAAAACCGACTTCCATGGATCAAAACTGGGTTTTATGGTTTTTCTAATAGTACTGAACAGGCACCAGCTTTTCAATACCTACAAAAATAATTATCAAAATTGGTTCACTCGGTCCAAAGTTATGAGGTGACAAACACAAAAAAAAAAGTACAGACGAATTGAATAACTCCTCCTTTTTGGAAGTCGGTAAAACAATTAGGAAATCCCGATTGTTTAAATAATATTTCCTTCTTGGATTAAAACTATAAGGAAATCTTATTGTTTTTGTTCTATTTTATGTGGTCTAGTTTTTGGTAAAACTCAACAGTTTCATTAAATTTTTTAGCTGCTTTGTCTATTTCAGACGAAGAATCCTTAGAAAGAACCGGAAACCCTTCTAGTGTGTTTTCATGGTTTGTACATTTTTCTCCAAGGCCCATTACATAGAAATCGAGAAAAAGATTGAAAACAGTAACACGAAAATATTATTTACTGTACTTTGAACCGAAGGGTTCGAACGATTCTTTTGTCGCTTCACTATTCTCTTATGTTTAACGCCTATGTCAAGGATTTCAGCTAATTTTTCCCATATACAAAAAACTTTCGAACATGAGTCGTCTTCTGCCCGTTTAATTTTTAGTTGATCCCTTAAATCTTTAGCGAGTTCCATTGCTTGGACCAAGTCTAAATTCACTCTTTGAAACACCGACTTAATGGCAACGAAAGTTGGTAAACCATATTTATAACCTTTAAGCTAATCAAGAACTCGAAATCCATAGCGTTTTTTTCAAAGTGCGCTTCTTCAACTTATTTATTCATGACTGTTTATACTGCACAATTATCGATCCCAATGGGGGGGATATATCCCCCTGATCCCCCCCCCCCTATCTACGCCACTGGCTCAGCGCACAAAAACCATTAGAAAAATATACTTTGATTTCTATAAAAAAAAAGAGTGTGTGTACACATGTACACTCGACTGAAGTTATACTTCTCATTCAGTATACATAATATAAATGAATTTCATTTGATTTTTTTAATTTCTATTATTAAATTAATTAATCCACACTTCGTTTTTTACATTTTTATCAAGTGAACAATAAATTAATTCTTTCATCCTCCTTGCGTCCATGTAGTTTTCAATTTAATCTGTGAACTTTACTCATGTTGTGCGGTTCAGAACGTCCTATATATGGCTAACGAAAGTAAATGATTGCGCATAAAATGTGCGATATGGTAATTTTATGAGAACTAGCCGACCCCGCACTCAAAATTCGAGTGCTAATTGTAACTTTTATTTATGCTCAAATAAGCACACTATATAAATCACTTTATTAACTACTAAGAATATGCAACACTTAATTTTATTCGAAATTCGAGAATGTCTTCGAAGGTACTCGTCTTTACTTTTAGAAGTTTCTACTTCCAGAAGGGAGAGGGCGTGGTTCAGAACATTTGTTTTTGTTTTTTTCCTCAATTTTAATTTATTGTTTTTATCTATTTCGGTAAAAAAAAAATAAATAATGTTTACATTCTGCACATCTAGATAAAATTTTCTATCTTTCGGTATATAATTTATGCCCCTTCGGTTTTTGTGGGCCGCGTATTTTGTACCACAAAATAAGTGTTTGCCGTTTTATTATATGATGATGATTGTGTGTGCTTCAGCACTAGTAGTAGCAATATGGAACTTGCAGGGTTGCTACAAAGCTCAAAAGTGAGCTGAGCTCAGCTCGCAGCTCAGCTCAAATTTTGAGCTAGCTCACTTTTGAGATATGTACCATAGCTCAGCTCATTTGAGCTGAGCTGAAAGTGAGCTGAGCTGATGGTTGAGCTGAGCTGTTGGGTGAGCTAAGGTAAAGTGAGCTGAGCTGAGCTGTGATGGGTGAGAGGATACATTGATTTTTATTTGGAAAGTATAATGAAATATGAAGATATTTTAAACTTTTATATAACACCATAGCTTAAGATGTTTGGTTCTAGTTATTAATGGAATTATTTTAACACATAGATATTTTTATAAATAAGACAGATAATTTTTCGTGATCTTTTCTCTTGGTGTTTTTGATAGTAAATATATTTCTATTTTTTTTAGTAAAATATTTCTTTTTTTTATCATAAAAAAAAATTCCGGTACAATCCGGTTTTTCGACTTTTTTCAAAATTCCGAGAAAATCGCGTTTGAAAGTTGGGGTAAATTTTTTTTTCGAAAAATCCCCGAATCTTTAAACGCTCCTGGAAGCTAAACCACTTTAGAGCAATTTTTGGGAGTGATGCCAAATGATAGCTTGTGTCATGGGCCTACGCTTTGCACATTATCAGATTTTTAAAAAATCATCTTCCATGTTAAACCACCACATCATGCCTTTTTTTTCAGAATCGCTCCTATTTTTTTTTTACTTTTAAGTTCTCCCGGTTTGAGAACGCGTGGACCTACAGGAATGGGAGTTGTAACCAAATGTAGGTTAGAGTCCCCGCTATCTTTTGGCATCAAACATTTTATTTTCATTTTCTTCAAAATTCCGCGATATAGGCGTTGGAACGCTTTGATCTAGAGACAGGGGAGTGGTGCCATATGAAAGCTTATATTCTCAGCTAGCCGATAGTGGTATAATCCGGTTTTTCGATTTTTTTCAAAATTCCGAGAAAATCGCGTTTGAAAGTTGGGGTAAATTTTTTTTTCGAAAAATCCCCGAATCTTTGAATGCTCCTGGAAGCTAAACCGCTTGAGAGCAATTTTTGGGAGTGATACCCAATGATAGCTTGTGTCATGGGCCTACGCTTTGCACATTCTCAGATTTTTAAAAAATCATCTTCCATGTTAAACCGCCACATCATACCTATTTTTTCAGAATCGGGCTTAACTTTTTTTTTACCTTTAAGTTCACCCGGTTTGAGAACGCGTGCACCTACAGGGATGGGATTTGTACCCAAATGTAGGTTAGAGTCCTCGCTACCTTTTGGCATCAAAAATTTTTTTTTCATTTTTTTCAAAATTCCGAGATATAGGCGTTGGAAGTTGGGGCGCTCACTTTCAGCTCAGCTCAAATGAGCTAAGCTATGGTACCTAGCTCAAATTTGAGCTGAGCTGAAATGTGAGCTTTTTGCAACCCTGGCAACTTGCCACATGGAAATTACCACATGCAACTTGCCACACGCAACTTGCCACATGCAACTTGCCACACGCAACTTGCCACATACAACTTGCCACATGCAACTTGCCACATACGACTTGCCACATGAAACTTGCCACATGAAACATGTAACTTGCAACGTGTTGTGTGTTTTATGTTTGCCGTACTGCGGCGTACTGCATTTTTAAATACTAAAGTACTGCCTACTGTAAAGGTGAAACGACAGCCCTGCTACCCAGGGTGATCGCGTCATAATCCCTTTGACATTCTTGTCAAAAAGTAAATTTTCATACCCACCCTCCCATAAGAAGTATATAACTTCAAAAAACTTTTTGACTAGTAAAATCGCAGGGCAGAAAAAATCGAATGCCTTGTTCGATTTCACTAGCCAAAAAGTTTTTTTTATAGAAATCAAAGTATATTTTTCTAATAGTTTTTGTGCGCTGAGCTCAAATCTGAAGTCAGAAAAATTCTATCACATCACGTTTTTGACATATTACCATGCCAAAAATCAAAAAAAAAGTGTTTGGGACGTTCAAAATTCAATATCTCAAAAACTTTGCACGTTAGAGCTATTCTAATGTTTGATTCAAATTAAGAAGGTCAACGGTCATTAGAAAAGTATAATTTGGTTTCTATGGAAAATTATTTCTCGCCAATATTACTGTAATTTACGGAAAAATCAATCTTAAAAATCGTTTTTTTGTTTTTTTTTTCAATTTTTCTCAATATTTTCTGAAACAAAAGCATAGTTTTTCCACACAATCTTAACAAAACGGTTTTAAGCTAAATAATTGCATTCCAAACTTTTCAAAAATCAAAAATTTTTTTGGTAACTTTTTTGATTGAAAAATAGGCTATTTTTTCAAATTAAATTCATCAAAAATCCAAAAATTAACTTTTTGCACAAAAAAACATTTTTAATAGATAGAAAACATAACAAAGTAATTTTTAACCAATTTTTGTTAAAATCCAACTATTTTTGTAAAAGATAAAAATAAAAAATCAAAAAATCGTATTTTTGCATTTTTTTCAATGTTTTTGAGGTTATAGAAAAAAATTGTTTGAGTAAATGTTGTAGACATTTATACTACCTACAACTTTTGCATCTGATTTTTTTCGATAGGACGTCTAATTTTGACAGGAATCGTAAAAAACCGTGTGTGAATTGCATAGTTAACACCGTGTACAATTTTTGACACTATTGAGATGGTTTTGCAGATGTTTTTTTTTTTTTTTTTTTTATTAAAAAGGAGTATCATGGCAGAAAAAAGGCAGACAAAATTTTTAACAATAATCCATACAGCTGAAATTTTTTTTATTAACCTGAATAGTGTCAAAAATTTTACACTGTCTTAACTATTTAACGCGACTCACACACGGGACACGGCCTTAGTGTATAAAAAAGTATAAAATCATATTTCTTTAAATGATTTTTGTGCACTGATTCCAAAGGAGAATGGGCAAGTTTGTATGGAATGTGGACGTTGCGCGGCCTGGAATGAATTTGTTATTTTTTGATGTAATTAAGGTTTACATATATTGTGGAGAAGTTTTATCCTTGTGACGTACTCCAAAAACGGATAAAATGCATTTTTGCATATAACACTTTATGCAGATTGTCTCAAAGTTGTATCTTATGTGTGTATTTAAAGTGCAAAATACGATACTCTCTCATTTTCCCTAAATCTGAAGACCTTTATCTTGAATATCCAACCACTAGAACCCAAACTATAAGCATTTTAAAGCAACAGTTTCAAGACTATTTTGGGAGTTTCATTATTCAATTTTTTGTTAGTTTGAATTTTGTGAAAACTTTCGAACAAAATCTTGAAGTGGTTGTCTTAAAAATCTTATGTTATGAGTTCTATTGGTCGGATTTTCAAAAGTAATGACTTCAGAATCAGGGAAAATGACAGAGCATCATATTTTATGTTCCAAATAAAAATATAAACCAATTTGTCGTTCATACATTAAATAATGCATTAACGATGCTAATACTGTATTTTCTTACATTCTTAACGCAATACTGCGAAACGTCCATAGTAAAAGTTTTTCCTAAGTTATAGTCCTTTCATTTGATACTAATTTTATTATTGGCCGCTCAAAGTCCAAAATGCCCATTCTCCTTTGAAGTCCAAATTTTGCTGGCACGTCACGTTTTTTAAATACTTGAATATTAACGCTTTGTTTTAGTACTTTTGACGTCGAATTAAATAGCCGTTTATTTTTTTTTTTTTTTTCAAAAGTACTTAAGGAATCTTTAAACTTCATATTATACCGTCTTAAATATCTTTATTTTATTTTCAAATTAATTATTTTCTCAAAAAATATTGGAAATAGATTTTTATGATATTTCAAAATCTTTGTGGATATTTTGGACATCTGAGTTGGGTTAAGCAAAGCAACAAATAACTAACATATAAAGGAAAATATATCGTCGGCACAAAGCCAAAACCGCGAATCTGCATTTTTGGACATTTTCACTTTAATTTAGTTTTTAAGCATTTTTAAAAGTTTTAACAATACAGCTTCAAGGTAAAAATTTTCGTCGAAATCAGTTTAATCAGTTAAGATAAAGTAAAAAAAACTTCTTCTCTAAGTTCGAAAATTTTTCAAGGAAAACCCAACCAACTAATGAAAATTCAATAAAAGTTATTAAAATCAATTCTGTAAATTAGGGTTAGCAGGTCTTCTTACTACGTGCCATCAAGTTATTAAAATTAATTGTTTTTTTTATGTCAAAACAATTTTTTAAATTATTCCTAACGGGTTTCAAAACTGCAAACAAAATTTATATTCTCAGTAAAATTCTGCTGACCACTCTTGAATTTCACTGAATTTTATTTCGACACAAAGGTCCCTATTTTTCCCTTCATAATAAATTCATATCGTTCCCCTTTTACGGGTCAGCTGTGCAAGGCTATATGTAACCTCAAACTCAAATTAAGTTTATTTTATACTCGTTAGGTTTTTGGTGCGTGTCCAGGTCCAATTATATTTTGTTTTATCTAAAATTCATCTCGTGGTTTTGGAAATTTCGTCAATCAACTTTATGTTTTTCCTCAAAATTTGATTAAGGGCAATAGAGAACCGATTCGAACCGATAGGACCCTTTTTTAGGACACCCTCCGAATTTCTATCAAATCATCATGACAATCAGGGAGTAGATATAGAGTTAAGGAACCCTTCAATTATATCTAGTCTCTATACAATTGTTATTATGATCTTTTTTTTTTTCTGTAAAATATTTACATTAATGCGCATTATAATGATGTCACCCACCCACGACAACGTAACAAGAAAAAACATTCAAAACCCCTTCTGGCTATCTAAGGTTTACAGTTTTGTTGTTACGTATTCATATCACCGCCGCCGATTGCTGCTTTTCATGGTCCTTGTCATTGTAGTTATCGTCCTCAGCAACGGCTACACTGCGTTACTGTAATATAACGGATTTGCCACGGGAGAATTGTGCCCGCTCCTCCTCCACCCTCTGAGAAAATTTCACTATTATGTCACATGTCGCTCTGTTGGATCTAGATGAGTGTGAATGTGGACTCAGTGTAACAACTGTTGTTTGCTCATTATACGGGCGCAACAGTTAACAACAAAAAAATACATAAAACTGAAATTTTTTTGGTGTGGTTCTGCTGTGTTCCGATTTTGAAACGTAAACGTAACGAAAACATTACAGCTGTTGAGTTTTTGAGTATAATGTATGTGTGCTTGTGTGCAGTCGGCAGTGTATTGTCTTCCGGCTACATCATGGAGGCGGATTAAATTTTTAACGTTTTACATGCTTCTGGGCCTGAAGGCCAACATCATAATATCATATAGAGATAGCTTGTATGTGCCTGTGCCCCCATTTGTGTGGTGTTCTCAAAATCATATAGAATCTGTAAATTCTCTGCCATCACACGAAACGTGGTGGAGCAAAGATGCAATCACATAAATCTCAAGGGATAAGTGGTGTAAATTTAATGTTGTAGCGCAGAAGAGGTAGGCAAATGTGATGTTATTGTTGTATTTGATGCAATGAATTCGGGGTGGAAACGGTGATATGCTTTGACAGATCCATTTGTTTAAATGGAACGCGAGCGACACATCTTTCTCTCTCTTTCGCGTTACGAGATGATGATAATAATGATGCTTCAATGACTATGTTAAATGGAGTGAATGTAATGCATCTATCAAAACCAACATCAATTCATCGATGATTATGATGATGGTGGGAAGGAGGAGGGGGAGGTGGTAACGACGACGATGATGGTGCACTAACATTTAAGGTTGCCCTTAAGTCGGTTGCTTTGTAGAAAATGTACCTTGTGTATGCCATTACCACAAGAGTAACGCTCGTCGTATGTCATCCTTTCCCTTCATGGTTCAATGTGAGAGATGGATTTCTACAGGAAAATTGTTCTTTCTCAAGAAATTTTGAAGATTTTTCCGAATTTAAAGATGTAACAAAAAAAATATTAACATTAGACTAAGAAGAAATTTTTTTAACTGATTTTTTGTTGGCTAAAAAATTATTCAGTACTAAAGATGGTTGGCAAGCAGAACCTTATAAACTATAGTTTTATTTTACAGTAAAAAAAAATACATGTGTTCCTTAAAACATTTTGATTTCCAGAAAAATCAATCTTTTTTTCTTCCATCATCTTAAAGTCGATTAATTTATATGACAACCTATAATAAATTTTATATATTCTAAAAGCTTATTATTTCAGCTTTAATATAATGTTTCAATTATATTTGTACGACATCTAGAAAAAAATTAACAACTATTTAAAGCCAACCATGTCGAAATTTCAAACTGAGATAACAGTACTCCTGCAATGGTGGTTGGTCATCGGCGACAGATATCCACAGGTATTTGCAGTTTTTAAATTTAAGATTGTGTATCTTGTTGTACATGTAGGTACCGTAATGTGTGATATGTCAAATTAAATATTCTATTATTTGTATGCAAAATAAAGTTAAATCAATTGTTTATGTGCTCTAGATCAAAAGTTATAACGTGTTAAAAAAGAAAGCATCTTTTTACCGTTATCTCAAGATTGTGAATATAAAATAATTGAAATTTTGTACAAATATAGTCCTGTTTATTATCTATCTACGGTATAAATTTTATTTATCTACATACCTATTAAAACAAAAAAGTTATAATCAATTAATTTATTGTCGCTTTCGTGTTTCAAATCACTACGATACTAATATAAATATACAGGGTGTCCGGTAAAAAAAGGATAAGCCTGAAATGGCTGATAGCTTAACTTATGACTGTACTAAAACCATCAGTTTTTTTTTTATCAGTCATATTTTACAATAATTTTTCTAATACATTACCATTAAAAAAAATGTTATAACCGTTGCATAGTGGCTATAAAAAAGTAATTTAGCTTTTTGCAAAATAGAAATTAATATTGAAATGATGAAGATTCAAACAAATTACATACGACTTACTGGTATAAAGTCTGGAATAATCAATAAAATGAATACATTACATAAGTACATTAAATATAAGTGCTATACCTAATACGTGAAAGAAAGATATTTTCCAAACTATAAGAATTTTTTTTGTTTTAATTATTAGTATAAACAAATGGTCTAATTCAAATATCAAACTGAAAACTTTCTTATTTAAGCAATATACATATGTCTGAAAGTACTAGATTTTTAGTAGGTTGTTAATTTTATTCTTAACATTATTCTATTGCCACTTTTGTATTGGTATAAACTGATTTAAAAACGACTTCAATCTGAAATAAAAATTATTATTAGAGAAGAGTTTGATAAAAAGTTATATCAATTTTATCATTTTTAATAGGATTGGACACTAAAACCAATTCTGACAAGTTTTTCCCTTTAAATGGTATAAAATGAAGAAATGTTTGTCTATAAGTTGTTGATTGGTATAAAATAGTTCAGTAAATTAAATAATGGTGAGGATTTCATTACCACAATTCATTTCAACTCATGTTAAATTCTGCTTTTTGAAAATGTTCCTATTCATTAGTGTATTGTCAATGCTGTTTTACTGATTGGTATAAATATTTTTGGTAATTGGTATAAAATAAGAAAATGAAAACAAAACAAAAATTATTTCGATGTTCATTCCTGAAAAATAAAATAAATTTCCAAAGTAGTCCCTAAATCCATGTCTTATTTTGGTAATTGGTATAAACTAGTCTAAAACTTATCCGGAAAACCAAAAATTATCTAGATATTTCAAAAGCATCTTGACATAAGGTATTGAAAATGTCATTTTTATCGGTTGACATTTTCAAGGAATTTAACTTATAAATACAAAACTAAAATTAAATTAGACCAATCATTTTTGACCATCTATCTCAAACTGGAAAGTAATAAAAAACAATTTTTGACGAAATTCCCCTTAAAATTATGCAAAGTGTATAGAATCTCCTTCTGCTTTTGCTCTGCTATGTCATACCGATTGCCGCTATTCCCATTACATGATGTGCGTATTAAATTTTCATATAGTTCACACCTTCCTTTTCTATTTTCATATTCCAATGTAAAACGTTCGAGTATACAGCGTGGAAAATCTAGGACGATGTTTATTATGTTGCCGATGTAATGCAGACAACACAGCGCGCATCAACAACAATGCCATCATAATCGTCGCCTTATGGTTTACTTCGAACACCCCCGAGGCAAAAGAGAGACTTGAATGTAAAAACGACGATTCTAAAACGTTACACAAGTTCTATATATTCTTATAGTGTAAAGGTCCTTTTCTCTTGTTTTTCTTCCTATATTTACAGAATTGCAGGACCAAAAATGGGTGTTGTATGAAGGACTCCAGAGGTCTCACTGACAAATCCCATGCATTTATCGTGTTTTTTGTTTCTTCTACTTTTGTTGTCGTCTCTTAACTTGAATATAATAGTGTGAGTGGAGTGCACCTTATATGCACATAGCCATGCAGCATAAACTTTATAAAAGCTGTCAACATTTTCGCGGGCAAATAATTCAACGTAAATTCTCTCTGTGTAGTAGCACATCATCTATTCAAGTAAATTCTTTATTTTTTTTTTTTTGTTGACAGTGTGAGATGAAATTATATGTATAATGGATTTTTTCTTGAAATCCAAGGAAAAAAGGATTCAATTGTCAGATGACATTGTGATGGTTATTAAAAAGAATGTTAGTTTTTTTTTTTGTTTTGAGAAAAGAAGGAAAAGAAGGATCATCAAGGGATCAAATGAAAAGCAATCAAGATGAAGTGGTTTTCTGAAATAAAAAACAAAACTTTTGACATCTTCTTAAAGAAAGAATTTTATTTTTGTTGTTTTTAGATGGATGTCATTAACAAGAGAAGAAAGGGATTGAAAAACATTAAACTTTAAGTAAACTTTGAGAATTTTAAAGTCATTTTTTAAGCATTACGAGAGAAACTAACGTTAAAAATCAATGGAAGAATAACCAGAAAGCCTAAAAATTGAAGTTTTAAGGAAATATCTGCAAGTCTAGACATATGCACTTCTCGACTACTTGTCACTCAAAAAATTGGGTTCATAGCAATAATTTGCATTCAGTATGAAAAAATCAAGTTTCAATGTCAGCTCTTTTGTTTTTCATTTATGCAGATAAAAAAAGGTGTCCCAGAGCTTCTTGATATGTTTTTTTTTTTCATCAAAATTTGTAAGTTCTACGAAAATATACTAAGGTATTCTTGATAAATATGTTATCAATGATCTGAATGTATGGTTGTCTTGAGTTTTTGAAGACTTGGAGGGAAATTTACGTTTTCCATAAAAATTTATGTGAATAATATTTTTAATATTTTTTTTTTATATTTCATGGCCCATTAAAAATATTATCTCTTATCAATTTAATTAAACCTTGACCATTTAGTAAAGGATAAGGAACGAAAATGTCTAAAAAAAAATGTAGAGTTTATACCTATCCTTTTCATGTCATAATGATCGATGCGTTAATATTTTTCTATATTTTTTTTTTTTTTGGAAAAAGCAGGTGAATTAAATTTTTTTCTCATGATCAACAAAAAAAAAATAAAATTATATCTTCCCATTAAAATTCTCTTGAATGAAGCATGGATTATTTAAAAACTATGCACGCTTAGTAATAAAATTATAAAAATTGTATCAGACAAAAAGGTCATTTATGATGCTCTCAGACATAATCAGGTAGTGTGTGTCCTTTTTAACAAAACTCGAAGGACCTTTATCAAATCATATCCTCCGTTGTCGGTTATTTTGATGCATACAGGTGTAAATTTAGGATTCACTTCTTGTTTATTCAGGAACGTAACACTTAAAAAGAATCATAAAAAAGATACAAACATACTCACCTGGCAGGTGAAACTAAATAAACAGAAAAAAATTTCCTGACCAAATTGGTCAAGATCTAGAAAATTATATAGTCTCGTCTTGAAAGGTTTTGGCAGGTGAATCAGGGTTTATGTGTGTATCCTAGATGAAGACTATCTCTTCAAAGCATTTATGTTTACACCTTGAATCGTGAAATAAAAACAAACAGAAAATTAAATTTGAGTTGTCTTAAGAAATATATAAAAAAAAAGGATTCAAAGATGCCACAACTTCAAACAAACTGAAACAAGAAAAACAATGAATTTTCCCACCTGAGCAAGCAAACCACACGAACACAATTCAGAAGTTATCGAACACAAGCGAATTAGATTGCTTGGATTTTATAAATTCTGTACCACCTTTTGCGTGTTCCCGAAAAACACAATCGACGACTACACCGGTGTTTGCTGTCAGAATAAAGGAGCCATATCATTTGTTACATACAAAATGTCCATCGATCCAAAAGTACCTATCGTACAACGAGAAAAAGAACAAAAAAAAATTTAGTACCGTTTGCCAAATAATGTCAGGATTCTATGGTAGCCATTTGTATCACTTCAAAGGATACATCACACATTTAGGGCCAATAAAAATTGCATCTTTAGACTGAAGTCGATAGTAAGCCGACGAAGAAGCGCTAGGCAAAAAGATACCGCAAGATAAATGAGCAGCAATAAGGAGCTCACATACACCGACCAAAGGCATGGCACACAAAGTACCTCGATAGGTAGCCAGGAAGAATTCCTGGTTGGATGATGATAAAAAATCACCGCAGGACATTAATCAAACGCAATGTGTACAATGTCATGGCGGCCGACGGACGGTGGACTCTCTCAACGACTCAAGATGAAGTGCATTTTCTCTACAAGCTGCCTGCCAAAGAGGATGATTCCATCAAATAATGAAAAATGCATTTATTTGTAACTCGATTTAAATTTGATTTTTATTTTCTTTTAAAGAAAGAAGTGAAAAAGAATGGAAAACAAAGACAAAAAAAAACATTTTCTTTTCTTGAGGTGTTTTTATAACCTTTTGTTAGGGTTTTGGATTCTTTTCTGCAAACACAAAAAAAAACAGGACAAAAGGACATACACAACGAATAAAGAGCAGCAAAATAATGAACGACAATATAAAGCCAAAAAGAGAAGAAAAGAATCTCAAAAGAAAAGTGATCTGAAGTCGTTTTCGTCTGGATAACAAAAGATTCTTACCGAAGACCTAACCGACATTCAGCATTGTTCATGATGATGTCCAGTGTGAAAAAGGAATATAATATAAAAGAAAAGGGACATTTTTCATGGTCAATAGAATTACAATGGAATTACAAGACTTTTGTGGAGCAATTACCAGGTGTTAAAGAAACCGAAAGGCGTGCACTAATTGTGACTCTTTTCTTGTGAAAATGGGCGGCAATTTTTGCAAACCAGGCTGCCTGCCAAAGGCGGTAACACTGTGTAAAACGGACCCAAAATCATAAAACTGAATTTGAAAAAACCTTTTGGTAGTTCAAATTAATTTGTTTCTCGTATAATAATTTCAAGGTGTATGAAGGTGCCTTGTCTTGGTTAGGTGATATTAATCAAATCAAATGACTTTGTACATTTTTATATGGAATTGTAATTTTTTTTGATGATGTTTTGTTTTTCTTCTTTGCCAGATTTCGGTCATCTTTGAAAAATGATTGTTAGAAATGAATATTGATGGCGCCTTTGAATCTGGCCGGGAAAGACACACCTTTTCATGGTCGGTTTATGGTTTGTCATTGTTTTCCTCAATTTGAGAAATGATTGTGTTACTTTTTTTGATTTTGATTCTAGAGAAGAAAATAATAAGATACTAATTGCAAAAGTTGGTTTGTGATTGAGGAAAATGACAGTAGTTCTAATAAAAACTTTATTGCAAGACTAAGCTACCTTTTCAATATTAATGAATAGATTTAAAAAAAAAAAAATGTAGTTGTCTGTAAAGTCGGTTTATGGATGATAACTTTACGTGATAACGTCATAAGAAAACAGGTTGTTCATCTGAAAGCCTATTGTTTCAGCTTAAAATATTCATATCAACCATGTCTGTAAAACATCCACAAAAACAGCTAGAATTTTTTTAACTGAATCAGTTTTCATCAAAAAAGCAAGAAAATCAATTTTTTTGTCTTCCATTACCTTAAAGCCGATTTTTTATATGACAGCCTATAGTACATTTTATATCATCTAAAAGCTTATTATTTCAGCTTGAATATGATGCTTCAATCATATCTATATGATGCCTACACAAAAAGTAAGAATTTTTCAAAGCCAAACATGTCGAAATTTCAAACTGAGATTACGGTACTTACTACACTGCTGGCTGGTTATCGGCAAGGGCAACAGATCTCAGATTGTGTAGCTTGTAGTGATTGTACCGTTATGTGTGATATATCAAGTGTATTATCAGCACGCTCAATAAAGTGAAACAAAATTTTTATCTGCTCTATATCAAAAGTTATAACGTGTAAAAAGAAACTTTATTTTAACGTTATCTCAAAAATGCGAAAAAAATTGATTGAAATTTTGTACAAATATAGTTTTGTCTATTGTCTATCTACAGTATAAATTTCACTTATTTATCAGTTAAAGAAAAAAAGATAAAATAAAAACCGTTAAAAACGGCCAAAAAACATTAGGCAGACAAACTTGTTTTTCCCGTCATTCAGTCAAAAATCATTTAAAAATCCGTTATATCATGTCCTATAAGTTTGAGATTTTTTGAAAGCTTCAAAAATTTAATAAAAATAAACAAAAAAAAAAAACAACTAAAAATAACCCTAAAAATTTAGGTGTTTTTCAAAAATTCGTATTTCAAAACGCTGAGACTTAGAAAAAAACCCGTATTAGGCCTCTAATTCTATTTTGTATTATCTTTTGAATGGCATTTTTTAAATTGGTGTTCACCTTTAGGTTATTAACTGCCAAATAAGCTAAAAATTTCAGGTGGAACGGAAGAAAATAGCGTCATTTTTTCGTGGATGCTCCCATGGTTCATTGATTTATAAGACGTTAATACGACAAAAAAATAATTGTTTAAACCATAAAATACGTTTGTCAGTCTTAGAAACAGATACCAAATTTTATTTTCAAAATTGTGAGGTAAGTTGACAATAAATAACTTTTCCTCTCCAAAAACTTCCAATCCTTAAACAGAAAAAAATCTTTAACAAGCACCCAATTCATTAAGAACATGAAATTGAAGTAATGAAGGCAAAAACCAACTTTAAAGTGGGTACAACCATCCAAAAAACCCACTAACACAACCACCACCAAACCCAATCACATAAAATATTTGCATATGCATCAAGCCAACTTATAGTTAGTTACCTTAAGGACACAAAAGATAACTTTTTCATTTCATAAAATATACGAGCTAGGTACAGTATACAACACTCTCCGACTTCTACCATCCAGAGGAGATAGATTTTCTTAAGGTAAGTAAAGTATTCGTAATTCTTCAACTTGCACAGGATAAAACAACTTCTTGATAAAGAGACTAGGACGAAGACGACAACGTTGATATGGTCGTGAGGACTTCCTTATAGCTAAGAAAGTGCATATATTTCTTGTAGAGAGTGCCAAAAATTACCTGACATTATTATGCATGCAAAACATGGAAAAGTTTAATTACCTTCGGGGCCATAATAAAACGTTCGAAATCACATAACGAAACAATAGTTAAAGATACTATAAAACGGATTGTAAATCTGCTTGTAACTTAAAATAAAAAAAGAAACGAGAAGAAGGAGAGTTGTGAGATATCACAGAATCTCGTGGTGTGGGTGTGTGTGTGGTAACTAGAAATATTTCCAAGCTATAAGTAAGATGTATCATAACTTTGCACAAAACTATTTGTACCTCTACTCTTACCTATGTTTTCCTTTTTCTTCAAATTTATTTTTTTTTTTTTTTTGCTTACTATTGCCTGAAAGGATAAGAGAGAAATTCCTTCAGAATGAAGAGGAATTTATAGTTTGTTCTTTAGTATTAAGTTAGATAAAAGAAAAAGTTTCATGCTGAAGAGTAAGTGTGTATAGTATATGGAAGTCCGCTCTGGGGGGTTTCGTTCGGATAACATTATAAAACGGACAAGAGATTTAACTAGAAAATAGAAAATTTTAGTATGTAGAGAGGGATGGAATTTTTTGCAAAACTAAACATTTACAAGAATGTTATAACGATGAAGAATGAAAACTTGTGGTTTTTCGAAATACCTACTTTGTACTGTTTGTCATAATAACTTACATCTACATCATGTAAGTTGTAAGTACACTGGCAAAAAATAAAACATGAGGCAAAAATTTTCAGAGAGGCAAAAAATTTAAATATTTTTTTTTTTCTGTCAAACTGCTATACCTACACAGGGAGAAAATAAAGCCAGGGATAACTTTACTTCCGGTATATTTAATCATACTTTAGTTAAATATACCAATAGTTAGGTTATCCCTTCATTAATTTAACTCTGTAATCGCTTTTTAAAAATAGTTTACAATTATAAAAAAAAAATATGTACATATGTAGAAAATTTTAGATCATTATGATTACATTCTAAATTTTCATTTGAAGAGGATAATTTGAGTCTTCAAAAAGTCCTAAGACAATTTTTTTTTGCTAGCTTACTTCTTCTTATTATTGAAATTAATCAAGAAAACTCAAAATAAAATTGTATAAATTCAATTTTTATAAAAGATTTAAATTGACTTTAAGTAATAAAATTAACGGCCGATTTCATAAACATATAACAGGGCTTCAAAATTTTAAATGACGTTTTTTTTTGTATGGGACAAACATCATTTTAGGATATAAAAACCTGATAAATATTTAAAAGGACTTTATGAAACTGGCCATTACACTCATAAAAGGTCCCAAATTTAAATAAAACATGGTCTTCATTTTTTTTTTAAATGTTGAAAAGTATCTTTAATTTCACTAAAACAAGTAAAACTAAACCAAAAAACGCTGATGAAAATTGGTACATAGTTTCGTTTTGCAGTTTTATTTTTATAAATTTAAAATAAGATTTTTGTGAACAACAATTTTTTTTTTTCAAAATATTTGTCTTAAATTAAAATGTCAAATAACCTTTTGTTATTTTATTTCAAACACAAAAAAATTAACAGAACGGTTAAATTTTTAAAACTAAGATGTAGGATGTAGGTACTTGTATATTTTTAAAAAGCCAGAAGTCTTACATACATATTACAGTTTATAAAAACAAAAACACATTTTTATTGAATTTACTAAATAAAAATTAAAAAACATATACCTAATAGTTTTTTTTTAATTTCAAAATTTTGAAGTTTGAAGGTCTAGTGTGCCAAAATTCTAAAGACATATTTTAATACAAAAATTCTGTTTTTGTTAAGAGAAGTAGTTTAGAAGTAGAACTTTTATTAAAATTTTTTTTAAGAGTTTGTAGTTTGAGGACCACATTTTTAAAAACACTTCATTCATTTAATTTATTTTAAACGTAAAGATTAGAATAAACTTCTGGCTTAATTTTTGTTTATATTAATACCTACCTGTAGGTGTCTTCGTTCTGTCAAATATTTTTTTATGTCAAAAAATCAATTTGAGAGAAAATTTCTTTTAACATGGAAAATTTTCCCACAGTATGACTTTTTTCTTAAATAGCTGCATAGGAAATCATTTGATATAGTTTAGTTATAAATAAATACTTAAAAAAAAAATTCTTTCTATCAAATAAAATCAGAATCTTTTTGTTCTTGAAAAAATAAAAAAAAATATTATATATAAAAATTTTCTTCATAATATTACCAAGCAAAAAAAGTTTTTAATACTTCTGTAACACTTTACAAATAAAGTACATTAACATAAGGAAGTTAACGTTTGGGATTATTTTGATTTAATTAACCTACGGAATTTCTTAAACAAGCGTTTAATATAGAATTTTGAAATCAGCCCATAAATAATGAAGCAAAATATTTTATTTTCTTAATCTTAGACTTAAATTACATATAAAATTATTAAACATAAAACTTGGTATTATATTTTTTTTAATAAAATACAAGAAATAATTTAATCAAATCTTAGCGAAAAATATTCACAAAAACAACTTAATCTTACATCAGTTTAAATTTTTAAATCAATTGTTTTTTTTTTTTCCTAAAAACCTCATCTATTAATTTTTGTACAAAAAAAATGTACATACCTAGGAATAGTAAAAATCATAAAAATTTCTTAAAATTATTGTTGAATTTGTTTTTTCTTTTCTGAAACTCTCAGTTGGAAATGGTTTCCTTTTGTATTTTACTAATAGGTACACAGACTTTTTATTTGCACATTTTGCTTATTATTTATTATTTTTAATTTATTGCTCACTTTTTTTTTCGGCAAACAAATATTTTATAGGGGAAGGTGGCCTAAAATGGCCCTTAAGGAAAATGTCCCATATCTCGAAAAAAAGTACCATTGAAACTTAAATGCTATATACTTTTCAAAGTTTAATATATTACTCTCACATTTTTTTGCTTTGCGAGTTAAAAAATTCCAAAAAGTATTTAATTTTTTTAATTTTCAAGACGTCTACAAATTTCACTGATCAAATTTCCCCGGGTAAAAAATGCGTGATTTTAAATGAAAAATCGAGTCAAGGGGCTCCATTTCCATTTTCTTGGAACAAGTGGTGCTAAATCCCCCCAGATCTTTCTACGAGTTATTTAAAACCCTGTTCATATTGGTTGCTCGTCTCCTTACTGTAGTTTTTGCAACTTCGAATGTTTTGGATGCTTTTTTCCAGATTTTCTGCGGAATCAAGGACTTTCCTTAGTCCAGGACTTTCTCTCTGTAGATCGTTTATATTAAGCAACCATTTTCAGTATATAAAAATTAAAATGCGAAAGTAAGTATAAAATGGCATATGAAAGTAAGTATGCCATTTTACCCGAGTACTAAGTAGGCCATTTTGCCCATTTTGGTTTTTTTTTTTTAAATTTAAACTTTAGACCAAAAAATCTAAAATCGTTTTAAGCCAACTTATTTTAATAAATTAATAAGAAATACTTCATGCATACATACATTAACATATACACAATAGCGGGTGGCCCGAAGAAAAATCGAAAAAAATATTTTTTGGACCACACTACGTGTCGAGGCTAGGAGGAACACGGTGCTCGATAGTTATTGATTCTCTACCTTGGTTTGGTGTATATAATTGAGTCTTGCAGCTTTAATTAGACAAGGTGTTAAATCCCCATTTGAATATAATATACCCATTCCCATAGTTTCCAAATTCTATTCGCACGTTAATGAGAGTGTGATAAGACTAGGTCCTAATTTGCAAATCTTAATACCTCCTAGGAGGCCCTTATAATAACTTACACCAACCACCTCATTATTACTATCACTTCTGTATCCTTATTAACAGATATAATAATATTCCCTTAATATTCCCTAAACTTAGTTCAATGTCTCCATAACTACTATTGATATTTGAGACCAGGTAAACTGTTTCAATACTATTATACCCCAACTCTAATTTATATTAATTAAGCCCCACCAAGAACAATAATTATACGTCTAAGCTTGCCTTCTTAGTGCAACGGTGTATAGAGAATATCCTATCGCCTTTTATCTAAAATACATCCATATATAACAACCTTCTCATAAACAAACAATAATCCCCAATTTGAAGTGTCCAAATATTCTCTCAGGTTAATGCTTCGATTTTGCACTTGAAATGCATTTGTGCATAGTGGAATTCCATGCTATTAATTCGATAGCCGCATATTCCAACAATTCACACGAAACACGTTCAAGAATGTGTCTCTTCTCAAAATCATCAACGACGACTGAATGATGATGATGGTCCTCGGGAAACGGACCGATTGACAAACATTTCCCATCAATCTGTCCATTTTGCATCAAGAGAAAAGGACCTTCCTCGAATATGCTTATAGACGATAGATATACCTTTATAATTATCCATTATCCGTACAAGGACCTCGAATCCTGTGTCATATATTGGTATTTTAGTGAATGTCCTTTCTCTCATGGGATTTTGAGTGTGTTGGTGGCTGGCTGGACTGTTTTGACGAAAAACAATGCCACTCTCAGAGGAATAATATTGTGATGTGTACACATTTACCCCTACCTCCCCTATATTCCCTCTTGATGATCAAACAAATTGAAAAAAAAAAAAATTATTCCCATATGATGAATCTTTGGTTTTATGTATACAAGTGCAAACAACATAGGATCGGCATTTCAACAGAGGAATGTGCATAATATCACAAACAAGGACGACACTTTTGATGATTCATCATCGTCATCCTGATTTCATATTGAACGGCCGCCGCACTCAACCGGAATTTGCGATTGGATTTTAAGCAATTTACAAATCCTTTTTGCAGAGAGCAGCAAAGTATTCCCGCCCGCTATCCCTCATACATCAGATGTTGCCACATCATCCTGTTGTAGGATACCAAATATATGGAGGACCATCTCCACTAAGCCGTTTTGATTTGGTGCTGCATCATTGCCAGAATCCGAATTTATACTCGTTATATATGTATAACAAATATACAGAATACATAGGTGTAAAAAGGATATCCGTTTCCGCATGAGTAAACAAGTAGCTTGGGATTTGTGTTTGTTCGGTTCAATGTGTGTGAGTATGTGTGAATTTTCCAAATCACAGAATAGAAATCAGAAAAGGATTCAAATGTGACGCATTGTGAATATTTGGTAAATCCTTTATTATCCTTTTCCCATCCCCACACTCGAATTCTGATATATCCCATAGAGGCGGCCGGCCAAAAAGGATCTAGTCGAGTTCGAGTCGAATCGAGCGAGCTAGCGAAGAGACAATTCTAATAAGCGTTTGTGTTTTTCGGTGAGTTGGTTTTTGGTTTGGTGTCCTTCTCTCTTCTTTATCCTTTCCTGTCACTGGTGCTGTGATGTGTCCTCTCTGAATTCCTAAATCCTGTGAGAATAATCCCAAACTTTTGCTGACCACCTGCATATTTCATATTGTGACAATTGAATGTGTTTGATTTTTTTGTAGATATTTTTGTTATAGAGTTGATGTTTTGTTTGGAAAATCCTTTCATCATTGTTCACAGGATATAACAATGCGAATTGGTATTTGTGATGGGTTAACCGTGTTATGATGATTTTGCAGGTGGCCCCCAATTCACATTGATGTGATGCTGATGCTGATGATGCGCTAGAACAAGGGATTGAATAGTTTTTTGGATTTAAATTCTTTGACATCTGCATATGCAGATCTCTCGGTATAATGGGCTTAGGTATTATTGTTTTTTTGGTATGTGAAAGTGTGTGTTTTATGATTGATTAAAATGGAATTTTTGGCAATTCATGGAAATCGGGACAGATTAAAAGAAGATTAAATATGTCGCGTAGGTACATATATAATATGTTTGCGCGTTTCGAGAATTGGTTGAAAAAGAGCTCTGCAAAATTGATCTGCTTGTAAGCCGCTATGCAAACATCTGTGGATTAAGTGAATCGATTAATCGAGGGAATTGTGATCAACGAGTAGGTACTATATATTGTCTAGTTGAGTAGAAATAAGTGGTATGCAATAGACCCAAAATTAAAAAAAAAATGTTTAAATTAAATTTAAGTTTTACAAGAAAAAGAAAGAAAAAAACAAAAAATTTCATGATAATATCTGCAGATATCTCACTGTTTAAAATAAAAGTGATAAAATGGAACAAAAGCTGAAGTCCGACAAAAATTGAAAAATTTCTTACGTTGTTTTAATTTTAATTCAATCAACGTTGACCATATTTCATTTTACGTTGCGTGTTTCTCTCAGTGTATAACAGTAAATTTTAAAACAAATTTTGTTTTTGGCAAAAAGGTATTCTAGTTAATTTTTTGCGAATTTGGCTTATACTTTTTCATGTCGCTAGAACTTTTTTCGGTCTCACTATTTTATAAAGAATCATGTAGGTATGAAATTGATGTAGAATTTGAATATTGTATTCACAATTCCAAAAAATTGTATTTTCACAATTATAAAGACACTTTTTTGTGACCACATTTTATTTTTAATGTTAACGTGCTAACTATTTATCAACTTTTTTTTTCAATCCAAGTAAATAGGTACATAATTATTTCACATAATAATAAAAAATATTTTCACTGTGTCACCAGCTTAAATTAAAATCTTAACTACCTGGCGTTACTATGTGAAAAATAACTTAAAGTTTTTGTAGTTAAATTTAATGTTACTCTTTTACGAAATTATACCAAATGGTCAGGGAGGAATTAAATAAATCAGTTTCAAGTCCAATGATCAAAAGTTGAAAAGTTCATAAAATGATTTTAAAAATATTCACTTTTAAACTTTTAGCAAAAGTAGCCTATGCCAAATACTCATTCAAGCGCATGATTAAAACCTATATTTATATAAGTTTGAGATTTTTTGCAGACTTTTAAAAATTCCAAAAAAAAATAAAAGACTTCTCAAAAATGTCTCTAAACATTAGTTGTTTTTCAAAATTTTGTATTCCAAAATACAGGGCCTATGAAGAAAATCCGTATTAGACCCCTAATTTTTTTTAATATCTTTCTAATGGTGTAACTCAAATTTCTGTGCAAAATTTTGCGCACCTGTAATTAGTCTTTAGTCGAAGGTCTATAACTGCAAAAAAAACCTTCATAACTTAGTTTTGAATTTTTTCAATACTTTTTTTAATTATACAATAAATTTTTCTATCATTTAAAAAAAAATTCAACTCTTTACGACTAACCCTTTAGAAAATAGCCTCTTTTTCAATGTCGTGTTACCCCTATTTACCCAATAAAATCTTAAATTTTTTTTGCCTTAAACATTCTCCTCTTATGCCTCTTTGATTTAAAAAAAAATTAAGAAAATAAGTCAGCCGGTGTGGCCGGTTAGCGAACGTACACAAAACCAAACTTTAATATATATAAAAGATTATAAGATATTAACAACTGCGTTACTTCTCCACTGCATTACCATAAGGAACATATTTATAACGCAGTTCTTTTAGAAGATTTTAAAGTGATAAACTTCGAAAAAAAATTTAAAAATTAATTGAATTCAACAAAAAAAAAAAAAAACAAAGTATACGACTTGATTTTCACTAAGATGCATTTTCTTCAAAAAAAAAAAAAAAAAAACAAAAAACAAAATTGTTAGAGCCGTGAAGAAACGTTTTCGTTTTTTTTTTTAATTTAAACAAAAATTAAAAACTCAAAAAATGTTAGTTCACACAATTTATTTTTTTTTAAATGTTTTATAATATCACTAGCTGACCCGGCGGACTTCGTTCCGCAATTTCTTGTATTTATTTCTATTTTCGACTTTGTAATTTGTCATAATTCCCAATACAAAAAGGAAATCAAAACTTGAAAAGTTCGTCCAATTAATTTAAAAATATTCACTTTTAAAATTTAAAAAAAATTTGCCTATGTTAAAAACGTTTTTTAAGTTTTTTAATTTACCATTGCAAAGCTTGTAGTTAATGTAGCGTTATGTGTGATATATCAAATGAAAGGTAATATTATCAGGATGCTCAATAAAGATAAATCAAATTTTTGTAAGCTCCAGATCAAAAGATGTAACGTGTTGAAAAATAGAGTTTTATTTTACCGATATTTCAAATTTGTCATTACAAAATTAATTGAAACTTTGTACAAATATAGTCTTGCCTATTATCTATCTACAATGTAAATTTCATTCATTTATCTATTGAAAAAAAAAAAGATAAAAATAAAAAACTGTTAAAAACGGCCAAAAAACTTGCTACAAAAAAAAATTGTTTTTCCCGTTATTCTATCAAAAATCGATTTAAAAATTCAAAAGTTTGTACATGTATGCGCATGATTAAAACCTATATTTCCTATAAATTTGAGATTTTTTGCAGACTTTTAAAAATTCCAAAAAAATAAAAGACTACTCAAAAATGTCCCTAAAAATTAGGTTGTTTTTCAAAAATTTTTATTTCAAAATACAGGGCCTATGAAAAAAATACGTTTTAGACCCCTAATTTTTTTTGAAATATCTTTCTTATGGTGTAACTCAAATTTCTGTGCAAAATTTTGCGTACCTCTAATTAGTCTTTTGTCGAAGGTCTATGACTGCAAAAAAAACCCTCACAACTTGGTTTTGAAATTTTTTTGAATTTTTTCAATACCTTTTTTAACTATTGAATAAATTTGTCTATCATTTAAAAAAAAAGTCAACTCTTTACGACTTACCGTTTAGAAAATAGCATCTTTTTTCAATGTCGTGTTACCCCTATTTACCTATAATTTCATCCAGAAACCCATTTTTTCATGTGTTGCAGTTACTGTGAATCGTTCTTCAAATTGAGCAAGAACAAAATCATTTTTCAATTCGCTTCAAAATCAGTGCGGTTATTTGTAATTCAAAATTCAAATGATTGCATCAATAAATCCAAATGAAAGACCACTCATCCCATATAACTGCAATGTTCTAAGTATCTCATGATTTAGCACTCTTATAAAGTCTCTAACATTCATCTGCAAAGCAATAAATTCCATCCACACAAAATTTCACCGAGTTTTTTTTTTATGTAGTCCTACTCGTATAAGTATCATCCTATCTTCACATACTTAACGGACAAAGTAGTAAACTTCTCTATATATTCCACCTAAGTTTAACACCTTTCTAAAAGAGAGTTCTTAGCCTAATGAGGGAGAAAATTGATATCGTACAACTTTTTTAAGTACGATATTAACACTCCACTTGGTTTTTCGTGTGTAATATAAAACTATTCTCGCTCAATGACTCTTGACAGCAGCGCCAGAACTCCAAATACAAGTAGTTTATACGTGTGTAGGTTATAGGTACGAGGTACCTGCAAGGACGAGGACGGCCTAGAAGTGCACAATTAACGACTATGTAACATAATCACCAACAGCAACAACAACGAATGACGACAACGACAAGTGGAATCCTTGTCACTGCTATATATACCGCGGTTTAATTTGTATTTCTCTGTTGATGTGTTTGTATGTGTTTTATTTGAGTATTTTGTCGTATTTCTTTTTTTTTTGTAAAATAATTTCTCTAAATGGTCCTCCAAATGTTAATTGGCAAGTGCGCTTCGAAATATACCGAAGGACTCTCCAAGTCAAACGATGTGTAACGTTGATATATTCAAAGATTAATGTGTTTGTGTTCTTTTTTAATTACTAACAAGCAAGCAAAAGTGGCTTAAGAGAGAGAGGTGCAGGTACACAGGTACCACCCTAAATCGGGATCAGATTTCAAAACACCATAAGAGCGCTAAAAAGAACTACACAGCAAAAAGAAAATCTGCATTATAACAATTTCACACATGAGAAGTCCTGTTTTACATCATCACAGGACTCTTCAAATAGAGAAAGAGAGAGAGTGGAAGAAGGGGGACTCTTCAAAAAGGTGTATAGAGTAGGACGTAATTCAAAACTTTAACACAAACTCGATATAATACGCTTCTGGTCTTCAGAGTTCTTCATCAGAGTGTGCTTTATGTTGGAGGTAGAGAGAGGAAAGGTGTGTATTTATGTGTGCGACTGTAAAACGCTTCCAATTCTCTGGCCAATTGGCCTTTGTCAAAAGCAAGCACACAGTGTTCGTTGACCAAACTAACTGGAATCCATCCATGCGGAAGGAATTAGTTGACAGAGAGGGGGCCTTCATTTAACTTGGCCTGAGTATTGATGAACTCTCTGTTTACCAACGACGACAACATACCGATACCCCATTGCATGACTAAGGATTTTTCTTATTTTTTTTTTTTTTTAATTACCGTAAAATTACTTTGATGGAGTTCTTCGAGTCTCTTTTGGGTTTTTGTGTGACTTATACTCAGGGTTTTGGATGACAGCTTGGGATATCTAACGGACCAGCATGGATAGACTTTTGCCATCTGTGCGACATTGGTTTGGATGAGAATGAGACTATGAGAGAGAGTGTTATTGTGATGAAAATCCTTGAGTGAGAGTGAATTCTTTAAACGACAGATGTTGCTTTTGATACACCTAACCGAACGTATATAAGTCAATCTGAGATACTTGAGGATTTTAACTGGTATAAATCAATGATGTGTAATGTCAAAAGAGGGTGGCCATGGCCATTTTATGTTTACGGGTATAAGAATGTACTTGATTCAAGTGGATAATAATCTTAAATAGGTATTTTATTTGATGTTGTTGAAATTATTTTTTTATAGAGTGATGGGGGAAGGTTTTAATAGGAATTCAAATGTTTTTAATGGGTTGGGGTCAAAATTCTGCCGGGGTCAAAATTCTTTTGTCAAAATTCTGCTTTCAAAATTCTGTTTTTCAAAATTCTGTTTTTCAAAATTCTGCTTTTCATAATCCTGCTTTTCAAAATTCTGCAAAAAATTAAAAAAGGGTTTGGAAAATGTTAAAAAGCGCGCGCTTTTTAACATTTTCCAAACCCTTTTTTAATTTTTTGCAGAATTCTGTAAAATCATCTTTTTGAAAAATTATCTGCTTATTTGATTACTTACCTCCATAATTTGTCATTTTTTAAATGCGAATTAATTTTTGTTTTATAAATGAATAAATTTGAAAATATTAAGAAAAGGTTTTTAATATTAAACATTTCCGAATATAACTAAAAATTTATTAATTTATCAAATAAAGATGAATTTTCAAAAATTTGAATAAGAAAAGGAATATACATATTTTATTTGAAACAAAGTCAGTATATGCATTTCAAAAAATATTTGCGACACTTAAATAAAAAAATTTAGGAAAGTACCAATGTTGAATTACATTAATGAGGTGTATTTTTCTTTAGCCAGCGCATATGCTATATAAAAAAAAAACAGAATTAGCAGAATTTTTTTGTTCAAATATAATGCTGGCAGAATTTTGAAAAGCAGAATTTTAAAAAGCAGAATTTTGAAAAACAGAATAGAAGAAAAGCAGAATTTTGAAAAACAGAATTTTCGCTGAAAAAGCAGAATTTTGAAGCCAGAATTTTGACCCGATCCCGTTTTTAATAACCCTTGTTTTGTCACTTTAATCTTGAAAAATTGAGATGGTTTTAACTCCAAAATCCCTCAAAAATGTCACGAAGAAGTATGCTCTCGCAAAATTCTTTTGAACTGTTCCAGCATTCAAAAATGAAGCAGAAAATAATTTTTGTCGTAAAGTTTCGAAGATTTTAAATTTTAAAATAGTGACGTCATAGTTCTTGTTTGGCTTAGAGTTCAAATTTAGACTGTTAAAATCTATTTAAAAAGTATAATTTTAGTTCAAAGATAAACTAAATATTCAGTCTTTTAAGCTTTCCAGGCTTCAATTTGTAGTCTTGGTAGCCAAATTACAGATGTAATATTTTTAAAATAAACTAGGTAGAAGTTGGTTATTTTGTAACTGGGAGTAATTTTTAGGTTTAAACAAAGCTAAAATCAACCCATTTAAGTTTGTTTCTTGTAATTTTGTACCCATTTTGCTCGGTATCTAAAAAATCTGCGTTTAAAATTGGCTTTAATATAATTCTTTTGTGTTTTGAATGAGGCATATTTTTTACCTAAAATTAACTTCTTTCAATTTTCAGGTTAATATATTACCAATATGAGCCATCAGATTCAAAATGACTTATTTCATAGGTTAAAAAGAAACTACCAATTTTATTAAAAATGTAAAACTGGTTAAATAAAGCTTAGGTATGTAGGGTAGGATGGTATAAGAGTGCGCGGTTGATAAGAGTGCGCAAAGCGATTTTCTACGGTTTGAAAGGGAATATAAGACTGAATGCACTTATTTTGGAAAGATCTAAGTGAGTTTGATCTGCTGTCAAAATTTCATGCAAATGTGTTTGTAAACAGAGGTGCTAGTTAAGTTTATGTTTTTTAGCACTTTTTTTTCCAATTTTTCTTGCCAAACAAACTAAATTTTCCGCTTAACAACAAAAAATAACAATAAACAAAGTATGGGACATTGAAAAGTCAACAAAAAGAAACATTTGAGGAACACGTAAGATTGGTCATAAAGTGCATTGTGAAATACATATATATTCTTCGATTACATGTCTGGACGTGTAAGAGTGCGCACCATGATGATGTATAAGAGTGCGCGGGTTAAAAGAGCAGTAAATGCTATCCAAGGCTTCAAAATAACTGGCATTTGTCCATATACCAGCAAACAGCAGCTAGAAAAAGCAATTCCAACCAAAAAGAAACCAAATACAAGTTTTACAAAAAACAAGCGAATGAAAGTAACTAGGAAATATTGAAATTTTCTCGGAACCATTAATCGAAGACTAAATTGATTGTTCCTCATGCAAGGAGTGATGGATTGAAAAATACTCTGTTTATTTAAAGATAGGCAGTTTTATTTGCAACTTTTGTGCGAACTTACACCTGTACGCAGCTGCGCACTCTTACAAACTAAGCCGCGCACTCTTACACAATAGGATGTATAAGAGTGCGCAAATGACCTAACGTGGAATTTTGTTTATAACTTTTGAATTAATACATTTTTGTTACCAGTTTTAAGTTTTTTTGGTTGCTTTGATTATAAACAAAAAACTATATATAAAAAAAGTAGTTAAAATCTTTTTGTTATTGTTTTATTTGGTGTTTTGTCTAAAATGCGCACTCTTATACCACCTTACCCTATATTATATTATTTAATTTTGGTTTTGAATTAAATATTGAAAAAAACTAGTTTCACTGGTTCCAAAGTAACCAATTTAATTTCGGAAGTGAAACCGGTTTTGAAATAACTTGTTTTACGGGTTCCAATGTAGCAAATTTGTATGACAATTTCTATTTATTTTTTAATAACATTTTTTTTTGTATGTAGAAAATTAAATTTCTTATGTTGGGTATTATCAGGAAGTATTTTTTTTTCATCTGTGTAGATGACGCCATCAAAATTTCCATATTGTACTAGTACTCAGTCTTATTTTTTGGTTGAGTTTGTGCTTTTTATTATTTCAATTTTTTTTTTTTTAATTCTTACTTTAATACAGTTGACAACAATATAACGCTAAAATATTAATTTTTGTTAAGTAAATAAATTGAAAGAATTAAAAAATTGTTTCTAGCTATTTGAAAATTATCCAAAAGAAATCATCACAGAAAGTTTAAAAGTAGGTATATTTTATTAATTTAGCACTTTTTGGACTTTGTTTTTAATATTTTAAAAATCTTTTAATTGATTATGAATACATGTACCTACCTTACCTAAATTCAAGATCAAACACCTTTTCGATATATATTTAGCTAAATTTCAAACTAATACACTGTTTTCAAGACAAAAAATTCTATTTAAAAGCTTATTCTCCCCGCCATTTTGGATCCACCATTCTGACAAAAAAATAAAATTTGCCAGATTTTCCATATTCTTTATACTAATATCCTTCTGTGTACTAAGTTTTGTGAATTTTTGCTATTAAATGGCCGTAAATATGTGTTTTGTATGAATAATCAAGTTCGTGCATCAGCTCTTTTGTTTCGTGTACACATTGTTTATTTTCGTTCATTACAAAAAAATATAATCATTTTTAGCAAAAAAACAGAACCGACTTCCATGGCTCAAAACTGGGTTTTATGATTTTTAAAATAGTTCCTATGGCTAAATGTAGATGAAATCTACAGCAGCCACCAGCTTTCCAATACAAAAAGATTTATCAAAATTGGTTCACTCAGTCCAAAGTTATGCGGTAACAAACAAAAAAAAAAAAAAAAAAAAAAAAAAAAATACAGACGAATTGAATACCTCCTCCTTTTTGGAAGTCGGTAAAAATTGAAAATAGTCGTAATTTGATTTCCTTCTTTTACATTAGATCTAAATCTCCAAGAATGTCCTGAAAAAATAGGCACTAAATTTGTAAGTGACGCTCCTGGGTATCAACCTCTCACACTGATACCAAATCTACCCATAATAATTAATTCTAGTTATTTTGTCCAGATGTGCGAGCAATTATTACTTCATTAAAAATATAGAATCAACCACCATGGGCCAAGCTGTCACAGAGCCCCCTCTTGTATCATGGAAAATTTTATTACATTTCTATTTAACTGGGAAATGCAGTCAATAAATATACAAGAATGTACAAGTATAGCAATGTCAACCCCTTTTTCTTTTTGTGGGGTAATTTCTTATGTTTCTCACCCCCTTTTTGATTCCATTTGAAAGATTGCCATCGGCCTTCGACCTTACTACCCATTGTCTCATTATTAAGTAATGAATACCATTACAAGCTATAGCCTCCTTTTTTGAAATTGGAATACCACGAAAGGGAATACCACCCACAAAAACCCTATACCTTGCAGTAAAAGTCTATCTAAATGGAATCATTCCGAGCAAACTGCAGCTCATACTTCTTCTTGATCATTGAAAAAGAGGTTGGTTATAAATTGAGATAAACCATTGGTGGTAAAAAAAGTTTTCTAACCTGGCAATTGCTTCAAGTCTTGGCTAATGGACAAGGATATTCATTCAAGGTGACAACAAAAAAGTATAAAACTGGTGTTTTAGATCCCTTCCTGGCTGGATGTTGTGGTATATTCTTCCTCTTCAAAGAAACAAAAAAGTGAGTAAAGAGCACGTGTCGCAAATGGCCACCCTTATATGCCACCCTCTGATGATGCTTTGGGGTTTTTCCATATATATTCTAGCAAACAGCTTTGGGCGGTGGTGGATGGTGGTGATGGAGCAACACCCTTAGGTAGACCGTATAGACCTCTCTCTTACCCCAAGGGTCCATGGTTTGTTATCTGCAAATGGATTTTTAACGGATATCCCCAATCCCTGTGGAACTTAAAAACTCTGACAAGCCATATGCATCTGCAAAGGCAAAAAGAATAGAATGGAAAGAGGAATGAGTGTGGAAGTGAAATTTCGGAAAATGTGTTTGCAGATGATGATCCAAAGTATGGGGCGTTAACTTTCTACGGTCTATTGCAAATTACTTTTCGGACAATAACCAAAAGATTCTCCTCCATAGAGCACAAGTTTATGTGATTTTTCTTCTTCTTCCACATCATAAGAATAGAGGAAGTAATAAACATACGTTCTATGGGTTTTTTTTGGGGGGGGGGTTTTCACAGTATCTTTTGACATAGAAAATCGAGTGATGGAGAAGTTTCAAAACACACACAAGA
The DNA here is from genome assembly GCF_945859705.1 of Episyrphus balteatus. Lineage (NCBI taxonomy): Eukaryota > Metazoa > Arthropoda > Insecta > Diptera > Syrphidae > Episyrphus > Episyrphus balteatus. The sequence continues at coordinate 65,468,107 of NC_079137.1, read as the reverse complement.
CACCCAAAACTATAGTATACAAAAGGCGATTGTTCTCAATGACGATGATGATGGGGATGGGGGGATAAAGATGGGCGGGCTTGTGGAAGCGATTTATGAAGGTAAATCAATTGGTAATTTTAGGAAAATATAGTGCGGTTAAGTGTTTGGGGTGGATTGAATTTATATTTATGTACAGTGTTCACATACTGCTAGAAGGTCTAAATAGAAATACATTTTTTTCTTGAAAGTCATAGGCGAGACACAGAGAACTTGTATAATGTTTATTGAAAAAGATTTAATGCAAACTCAAGCTGTAGTCCTTTAGTGTTAATAAAGATTATTTTAGGGATAAGATAATAATAATGGAACCTTTGGCACTAAAAAAAAAACTGAAGATTTATGTCAACTGGAGACCTCCATCATAGTAACTAATAATACTATACATAATAGAATTCAGTATTTCAAAAACAAATACATATCAACAGAAACAATTTTTGGTTTAGAAATGGTTCTTAAACTGAATTATTATTCAAGTTTTTTATTTCCCCTGAAAATTTAAGAAACTGGAACACAGTTCCAGTTACATAAATGGTCAGTTAACCCAAAGTCTTACTTTCACTTTGTCGTGGTAACAAAAACCTGAATTTTTAAAAGTCAATTGAAAAGTGATTATGTTAGTTAAAATTCGACAGTAAAAAACGGTTTGTGTTAAACGCTTCGAAAACGTTTTTTCAAATCGTTATTGTGACGCTTTTAATAAGAGGTTTTTTTTCTATCTGGTTCGAATGTTGTTGCCTGGTTACTAAAAACCAATCCAGTATAATGCAAAATAAGTTATTTTATAACTTTTCCATGTGAAAATGAGAAATTCCGTTTACATAAGGAAATATTTTGAAAATTACTTTTTTTAACTGGTTCAATGAAGACCGGGAATACATGCAGCTTTATTCTATTTACTTTTTTGAAATCAAGATTTCATTAAAGATGGTATTGTTGTTTGTTACACAGTATAGAGCACATCCCGAAGCAGGCCTACTTCAAATAGTGCCTTTATACACTGCTGATCCTTCCAAATCGCTGCTAAAATTAATCATACAAAATTTTAAAATCAAACTCTGGGATGATTATTTACTCATAGTTACAAATTACATATTTTTAACCATTATATTATAGTTATTACCGAGTTACATTATAACGCGAGTTAATTTTGTATTAAGTTATTTTATTACAGAGTTGTTTGATAACAAAGTTATATTATTACCGTAATATATTATTACCAAGTTATATTACTACCGAGGAATTTTATTACCGAATTTTATATCAAGTTATATTATTACCTGGTTATATTACTACTAATGTATGTTATTACTAAGTTATGTTTACCGAGTTACATTTATACCCAAATATACTATTATCGAGTTATATTAAAACTGAGTTATATTATTACTGAGTTAAATAATTATCAAGTTATATTATTACCAATTTATATTATAGAGTTACATATATGATTACCAATTTATATTAGGTTTAACGTTATATTATTACCGATTTATATTGTTACTGAGTTATAATACTACCGGGTTATATTATAATATAATAATTATTATATCAAAGATGCACAGAGAGCATTTAGTTGAATAACTCGACACGCATATACTTATTTTTCGAAACAAAAAAGCTATGGCAAAAGTATTAAACTAAAATCAACCAAACAATGCCTCAAGGAAGTTTGATGATAAATTTTAAAACAAAGGATCCTCAGTATACCTACTTGATATTACTCTTTCTGAAGGTTGAATAATAACTTTTGTTTATAAATCAACTTCTGACATTTTAAGATTCCACTAAAGAATGCAATTATGCTCAATAATTATAGCTTTCAGATTAAACCATGCTATGAGCTACCCTTCACCGTCAATTTCAAGCCATCTTCCTTGAAAAAAAACCTTAATTTTATGATTCCAAAGTAATTTAAATGAAAATAGTCTAACAAACAATTTAATTAAGATTACGGTCTCTTTGTTGTCCTTCTCATATAAATGCCAAAAACGGAATCAGATAAGCTGAAAACCTATTACACCGAAGCAATAATAACACTTCATTACAAGTCGTTAAAACGAATCACAAAAAAAAAAAAAAAAAACATAGGGAACAATTGGCTCCCCTATCTCCCATGATCCGTCGGTCTTTCAGTCTTTTCAGTCAGCCAAAGCGTTCCCATCGTAAAAATGCAAAAGAACAAATTAAAATGTTTCCGTATCATCTTCTTACTGAAGAAATTCCCATCTTCTCAACACAAACGAATGGGATCTTTTTAGTTCAGGTCATATAGAGGGCACAATTGACCCGAAGGGAATTTGTTGCAATAAAATTCTTCATACGCACATTCACACGTCACCGTTTATACTTGGATGACAGACGACAGTATAATGTTGCCACTATCGTCGGTAGTTTGGTTACTTCGTGATCTAATTAGTTTGAAAGCAAACCTCGGAAATAGGTCTGGAAGAGAGAGACAAATTTTTTAATTACCCCAAAGGCCAAAACTCCAAATGGCCCATAAACACGTCCTTAATTGAAGCGTGGTGGCATTTTTAGTTTTCTCAACAAAAAAAAAAGTAAAAAAATACCCAAAAACCGTTTTACGATGGATTTTCTGGGCAATGTCGTTTGTCGTCATCGTCACCAGTCTTTGTCGTAAATAATAAGACTTCATTGCCCAGTACTGCGTTTAAGAAAACTCTGCAGATTAAGTGCATGCCAGAGTTGAGGAAGGTAGTTTACTTGATTTTTTTTTATGTCTGCGACCTCTCAATTACGTGATACATGGAATTTTAAATCTTCTTTTTATGACTTTTTTACCATAGCCAAAGCAGGTGGATTGTATGATGGATATGAACCTGTTGCTTTAGAACCTTTGAGAAGACTTGCAAGAGGTGGTATCTTAGGTTGGAAATCTGTTATTCTCTCGCTTTGTGCCATGGTTCTTCTCCATGCGGCGATGATGGAAGAGAGGGAAGATCATCATCAGTAATTTTTATGGTTTTCCTTTTAAGCCATGAGTTTCTGGAGCACATATACAATACATCTAGGTAGCAAAGGAAGGTATCTCTATATCATCCATATCCAAGAGGAAACATTTAATTATGTAATCTCGGGATGAAGTCAACCCAATAAATTGTGTTTTCTGCTTCAGCAAGTGAATATGCGCCTAGTGAGTATGATGGTGCTGGTGGTGATGGTATCGTTCCATCAGGTACCTACCTCTTCTCATTCTTTCATGAAAAAAAAAGATAAAATCCCTGAGTAAATTCCACCTGGACGATATAATTGGTGGGTTTTGGTTTTTATGTCTACATGCACCTCAATCGGATTTGGCTTAAATATGCATGCAGAAGAAGAGAATTCATTCGATTATTATCGGACCAAAGGAATCAATTTTATTTTGCCAGTTTTGCAATCCACAAGCAAATTGGATTGCAATCATTGAAGAAAGAGAAGAAGAGAGTAAGAGAGAGAGAGAGAGAGAGAGAGAGAGAGAGAGAGAGAGAGAGAGAGGAAGATGTAAAAATTGGAAGCAGATCACAGAAGTTAGAATTTTTGTTAATACAGTTATCTGGATGATGATCGTGCAAGTATATTTTTTTCTTAAGGTTGATATCCCTTGTTAATGCAACATTGTTGATGTCTTGTAAGATGTTTTACGTCGTCAGATTTGCTCATGTAAAAAATGTAATCTATGTTAATCATTGGCGTTTTTTTATTAGAATCTTTTGTTTTTCTTCTTCGGTACTAGACTCAAAGGCATCCTGGCAACAATTAACAATTTTCGAATTTTCGTACTTTATATTTTTAATGAATAGAAAGAATATAATAAATATTAAAGAATAGATAAATATTTAAAAAAATTAATAAACAATTTGGTATAACGCATTTTGTATGACAAATCAAGTTTGTGCATCAGCTCTTTTGTTTTCATCGACAAGGCGCTTATTTTCTCGCAATTACTTTACAATTTCTTTCATTCGCATCAATTATTATTGGACGATAACCAAAAAATTATTGGAGCAACTAAAAAAATAAATGGACAAAGAAATGCACGCGTATGTAGGTAAAGTCAGTCACAAAAGTAAGTATACCTTACCTATACACAGCCCTTATTTTGCCTTACCAAGAACTTTTAAAAAATTCGAACAGATTTTCTAAAGAAAAATAAAAAGTTTTTTATTTCATTAATCACCACCTGCATATTTCAGAAAAATAGTCCAACGAATGAAACTAGATGTAAAACCTACCCAATAAATAACAAAAGTTTTTAAGGTACAAATATTGACATCTTTATATTTTATAAAAAGCTTTTTCATTGAATTTCCTTTTTAAATCAATATAAAAACTTAAAAATGTATCTAAATTTAAAGTAAAAAGTATAAAGATTTGTGTGTGGATGCAACTCTTTATATCTAATGAAAAAAAATATATATATGTATATGTATATAAAAAATATAAAAAATTTGCATAACATATTTATGCCAAAACGGTTAATAGTGCTTTTTTATTTATTACTTTCTTTTTTATTGGGAAAATAAAAACTTTTAAATACTGATCATTTTTTGGCCAAACAAAACAATTAAAAAACACTACTTAAAAAAAATTCAAGGTTACCTGAAAGATGGCATACGTATCTATAACGATTTAAGCCTTTTAGTCCAGTGCATTTGTAATTTAACAAAAAATTATTAATAACTTTTGTGTTTATAACAATAAAAAAACAGTAATATAGCAGAGATGTAGAAAATTTTAAGATGAACTATCTTTTTTCGAACGTTTTTTTTTAAATTTTGATAAAAAGTGCTCAAAACTTAAAAAAATTCTTTTTTTACTTTTTTGACTTGTAACTTTTTTATATTCAGAATATTGAAAAATGTTCTGAACATGAAAGATGAAAAATTCAATTTTCTACGTTTTTTCACGAGTGCGACAAATTTGGGTTATGATATTCAGCCAAATCCTCTATCGAATGAGCAAAAAAAAAAAAAAAAAAATTGGTTGTGGTACAAACAGCTGGCTCACGATATATGAACATCATAAATGCACTGTACTATTTAGTATTTTCTTCATCAATAAAAGTGAACCACGAAATTAATACAGCGTTTAACGATAATTAATTTAGTGTATAAGGTAAATCGATTAAAACAAAAGAGTTGAGTAGCAAACTTGATTATGTTTTTTTTAAGTGTCAAAAAAACTTCAACCTGAAGGCATGTATATTTTTGGATATTGTGAATAAATAATGGCTTGAAGCGACCATTTCTACTATTTTATTCAGGGTTCACAATTGAATAACATATTATTTTGCTATGGTTTAGATTTTTTGTCAACACGAAAAAAGAAATATAATTTTTGGTATTTTGAAATTTTTTTGTCCAGGCCATAGCATTTTCTTAGAGCATTTTCTTTTAAAGTACAAAAAACATCTATTCCTATCGGCTGCTTTCTATTGACTTACCTAAATACAAGTTATTTAAAAAAAAAAAATGGATTTAAAGTTAAATATTTGATTTCTAAATGCTTCCATGTCAAAATCCCAGTTTCCAAGCTAAATCAGTAAAGCTTCTGGGCTACATACAACTCCTCTATTATTGAATAGTAATAATTCAAGCTCCTAATGGTCTTCCTTCCCCATAAGCCAAAACACACAATAAGATCAAATTATTCTCTTGGTGTTAATCAAACTTAGAGTATTACCATTCAAATTAAGTACCCCCACGGTGTGGTGGTCTGGTAGCTGTTTTGGTTATATATTCTGCTTCATCTCTATCTCTTCAAATTCTATCCTTGATGTGCCACTAGGAATATCCATCAATTCCAATCTATTTTCACCATCATCATCATCATCGTCATGGAACCAAAACTTAGTCACACACACACAAAACTTTATCCAGTGGTAAGTAATCAACAAACTAATGACATTTTGTCGAGGACTCTCTCTGTATAGCTAAGGTGGTAGCTAAAGTGTGACCTCAGTATACAGACACAAACACACACAATATTATGGGAGCCAAAACACACAATCAATTTGTGGCCATCTCATTAATCCCACCTGAGCAATCAAATTAGGTCAAAGCAATTGTTTCTGTTTTAAGGGGTGTTGTTCAGTTCAGTTCAGTTAAAGTTTGGAGAGAGGTTAAACAAAATTGCTTCTTGAGAAGCTTGGTTTCTACTCCTATCTGTGTTGCTTTGAGGAGTTTATAGTTTCTTTTCAAGCTTAAAAAATTAATTTTTGTGAAATTCTAGAGAAAACTTTCTGATTGAAACATTTTCTGATCTCATAAAACTTTTGTTTCGAAAAGATGCCTGGAAGGTTCTTTTAATCTCTCTTTCTATATAAAATCAAGTTGTATGAAGTTGTTTTATAAATCGATTTGCTTCTTAATTAGCCCCAAGGCCAAAAGCTATGTCAAAAAATAAGATGAAAAAACAGTGACAGAAATTCAAAATATCCTTCGTCATCATCATCGTTTGTCCTGAGATACAATATAGACCTTTTCTTCGAGAAATTCTTGTGACAGTTAAAACATCAGAATTCATACCCACACCCACTCAAAAAACTTGTGGATTTTAACTCAAGTGTACAAAAGTTCTTTATCCCAAAAATGATGGTAGTGTGAGTGGTCAGACATTTAAGGTATATAGTTTAACCCTAAAAAGAACAAAAAAAGACTACCACAAAAGCACAAGGACTCGACTCTACCAACTCTCAAAAATTTCTGACTTATCCAAATACCCAATTTAAACCACAAGATTGATGATTTCTTCTCCGGTGTCACTCGAGGCAAAATATCTACCAACAAGAAAGGAATTCCTATCTTTTTATAGAGGTACGAGCGAGAGTGGTGGTCCTCTATGCTCTCCTTGGCAGCAGGAATTTCCTCTTATCAAACTCAAGTTTTCTGTCAAGTCAGTCAGCTTGGTAGAACAGCTTTCCACACACACACTGAGACTGGCTCTATCGGTTCTTTGGTAGATAGTTGGGCCATATGGGTTTCTGTTGCTATAACTGGTGTAGATCCAAGAAGGAATAAAATTAAGGTAAAGGATATATAAATCCGGTGTGTCCCAAAAATGGAATTACTACTCCTCTTACGGTTGAGTAACGTCCTTTATGGTAATCATTTGAGGTGGAGAGAGAGAGGGAAAGTCTGAGACTGAGAGAGATTGCTTGCCTACGATATGACATTTTTATTTTATTTTGTTTTTCTCGTTTTTTTTTTTTCTACTGTTTTGTGAGTTCTTCTGAAAGAAAAGAAACTAGAGGATCCCAAAGGATAAACATATCCATGTTGAATATGAAATCAAAATATTAAATCTATTTCTACGACTATACAGATGAATATGTGACTGGTTGAAAGGGAAAGGGGGACATAAAAACAAAAATCTGAAAGGATTATTATGATAACTGGTTGATCGTTGGTCGTCCTCAGAGAGACAGAGCGGTTTGTTAGTCCCTTTTTGTTGTCTCTTTTGTTGCAGATAAATGGTATGGTGCATGTGTCCTGTCGTCCTTTGTGATTTTTTTGTTTTTCATTTTTTTTGTTTTGTTTTCTTTTGTCGGAGTTCTTTTTTGATGGGTTAACTTTGGTTTGTCATGGATTAGACGAATAAGATAAATGTGTGACAGCGGCACACCTGTGATTTCTTTTTTTTTTCTTCTGATTTTAAATTCCTTTATATTGTTTTGATTTTGAATAAAAAAAAAAGGAAACTTATAAGCAATTTAAATCTAAAGGACATCTGAAAGGGATATAAACGAAGGATTATGAGAATTATTTTTTTTTTTTGTAAGATAACGTTGTCTGATTTACATTTTGACATTTTATTTATTTTGTATATTTTTTTGGAATTATTATAAAATTATTTTAGATCTATTATTTATCATATACGATTATTAGCAGACAATTTAAATTTTAAAATGTGAAGGAAGGTTATAACTTTGTTACAATCAATCGAACATTTCTGAGAATTTTTATTTTTCAGTTCAAAAAGCCTCAAAGAGCTGGTAGGAAAAATAGTAAAATAAGTTTTTTTTTTCTTTAACAATATTTATTTAACTAAAGTTAAATCAAGATTAAATACCATTTTCTTGGAAAAGATTTAAGTTTTCTCTGTTCTCAACACCCACTAGCTTTTGCTTTGATTTTTTTTTTTTTATTTTTAGAAGGAAACCAACATATTTGAAATTCTTTCATGTAAATATTTCTAAGAAATATCCTTTTGATAGAAACATTTAGGGTTGTATCACAATCAAGTCCCAAACATTTTGTTATATTGATGAGTGAGTATGATACGATACTCCTACACATGTATTATTATCCTTACATTGATATATTATAAAATAAGGTACCTACTACCTGTTGACGAAATTAACTTGGAAGTGGCCCACGAAATTATTATTTCGATTTTTCTCAGAATAAGTATAACCACAACTTTTTACTTTTTTTTTCCAAAAAAATACAATTTTTCAATATCGATCAGCGCTGCCTTCTATATAAGAAAGGAGGCTGAAAATTCAACAGTATGATACTAATAGTATGTGGAACAAAACTAGGGGGTGGCCCAACGTTTATTTGAAAATTTTATTTTTCATATACAAGCGTGGACCACTCTACTCGACAGTGATAAGTGAGATTCCATTTGAACCGAGTTAATTTTCTTGTCTTATCATTAAATCTAACATTAAGTAATGATTTAAAGCCGTTTTGCAGCAATTGGCTTAGAATCGTTGTTGGGGGACATCATCTTGTCTGTTCTATTTTTTAATCTTTGTAATATTAGCTCATACCTCATACTCTAAGAAACTGATATTTTTCTTTAAAATCATCAATTTCATCAAAATCAAGTAGGTATGTAAGTTTTCATTACTTTTTTTTAGCACAAATAGTCCAGTTAAATAATTTTGCTGTTCAAAAAGAAAATTTGTTCTGTTATTGTACATTTTGCTTGCATAATATTGAATCTTATGAAAACTGCAATTTGAAAAATTTGGATAATTTTTTACATTGTTCGTAGGTATTTTTAACAATTTTGCATTCAAACTCCCAGAAATACAAGAAGCGCTGGTATTCTCAGCTAACACAACAGCTTCTGTAAATTGAAATCTCGCATGAAATAGTTCGTAAAGAGATTTTTTCCTAAACATATGGCTTATAGAAGTTTAAACTTGTTTTACAACTAGGTACTAAAAAGTTGTTTAAATACCTACTGATAAAGAAACTAAACCCAATAAGAATTTGAGAGAAATTTAATCTTCGAAAAATCTTGGTTAACAAGGTTCTTCAACTACACTCAGAGAAAAAAAACATTTAATTTCGGGATAACTATTTTAAATAAGTTAAAAAATTCTTATTTTTGACTATTAACAAATTGACTGTCAATAAATGACTATTTAAAATTGTTATCCCGGTTTTAATTTTTTTTGAAAATGTATTTTTTTTGGCAAGGGGTAGGGGGAAGTGGTCACCCTTCGTACACGGTCACCCTTCGTACAGTGAGCATAAAACAAAAACTAAACGGTATTCAAACACGTGCTTACTAGTGTGCATAGACATAGTAGGCGCCGAGTTGCTAGATAAATTTTGAATCCTAAGTGCAACGGATTCGGTCGCCACAAGACTTTTAGTGTTTTTTAGTGCTCTGAGTAATTTTTGTATGTACATTTGATGTCATGTTGTGTTTAAGTTAAGTATGTTTTTGGCTAAACAGTAATGAAGAATTGTTGATTAAAGTGTTAAATTTGTGTTTTAATTATAAATATTACAAAATCTCAGTACATTTTTTCAAAAATCGATTTTTCTGCATTATGTACAGCTTGGGGAGCATTCGTACAGTCAAACATGGGGCACATTCGTACGCATACGTATGCCCGCCAGTAAATTTTCTTGAGCAGATAACAATCAAAACACGGAGTTACAGTTTTATTGAAATGAAATTTAAACCTCTATAATAAGTTTTTCGCATTCTATAGTAAATTAAGGTTGGTATTTTTATATATGTAAATAATAATTTGTTTCAGAATCATCGAATCGCGAAAAATTAAGTTTTTTATTTGTTTTTGTTTTTTTCTGAGTCAAGTTCAATTAATTAATAAATTAATAAGTAATTAAATATTTTAAAACTCATATTTGGCATTTGACAAATCAAAAGTTAGTCAAATTAACGTTTTAAATATCCTGTACGAATGTACCCCACGGGTGGGGAGGATTCGTACAAAAATCTAATCCCAGTAAAATGGCTATGACTATTTAAGCCTTTGACTTAGAAGTGTCAAATTTTTTTTTAAAGTGTAATAATATACAAATTACAAATAAAGTCCATTTTCTCGAAGCTGGAGTGAGTAAATAAATAACTAAAAAAAAATAAGTAAAAACTGTACGAAGGGTGACCACTTCCCCCTACCCCTTGCATTTTTTTCGAAAACCTGAAAAAAAAAAAAATTTTAGTTTCACTGTGAACTAATATCTGTAAATCAAAACTTATTTCGAGACTGTGTGGTCAAAATCAGCTCGGAATATAAGAAAAATAAATGTTGTGTAGGTAATATGTCAGTAAGCAGACCTTCAATAAAATTTTGGGTTTCAATTTTAAGTAAGGCATAAAAATTCCTTTCTTTTAATATCTCACCCGACGGATGGCAGGGAATTTTTAAAAAATGTATTTTTTTGGCAACGGAACCTTGAAAATCCAAAAAAAATTGTTTTGTAATGTTTTTACCTGAATACATAGGCCTGTTGATGTAAACTAAAACTCCAGAGAACTTAGGTAACAAAAAATTTAGTTTTTTTTACTTTTTTTTCGAAAAATATTTTCTATAATATTAAGATAGGCGTATAAAAAATTAACAGTAGATATACGATACTAATAGGGAAATGGTAACGGAGTTATGAATGCCAGAGCTACGCAAAACCGAAGTTACGAAAAACCGAATCTATGAAAGACAGAAGTTATGAAATACCGAAATTACGAAAAACCAGAGTTATGAACACCAAATCTATGAAAAGTGGTTTTTTGGTTGGCAACCATTGAGATGAAGGATATACGAGAGGAACGTACTAAAAAGCTAGAGCGTATAGGTTGAGTCAAGGCAAAATAAAAATTGTATTTTTTTCATAGCTTTGGTGTTCATAACTCTGGTTTTTCGTAGCTTCGGTTTTTCGTAACTTCGGTATTTCATAACTTCGGTCTATCATAACTTCGGTTTTTCGTAACTTCGGTTTTGTGTAACTTTGAAACGCGTAATTCTGTCGCGCATAACTCTGGTATTTATAACTTTGTCGGTTTCCCACTAATAGGATCTGGGACTATAGGGTTGTCTAACGAATTTTTTTGAAAACATTTCTTACCACATAATTCTGGGCCACCCTTATGTAGGTACACCTAGTTTGTATAAATAGCCTCTGAATTATTCCTAAAATAGCAACGTTCACCTTTCCTGATTACTTTTAGAATGTTCTATGTTCCTATAATTTCAATGGCCATAATACAATTATGAATCCATGTGATTCACTTGCATGCAATAGCAATTTATCCCATACCATTGCCATATGGTCAAATATGTTCATACAGCCCACATCGAGTATACTCGTAGGTAGTAACTATTTATAGCAATTTTCTCGAAATCGAACCATTAAACCCTCCGTGAATAAAACATGAAAGCAGCAAATCAAACAATTTTAATCGAAATACTGACTAAACTGTTAATACAAAGACACAAAACCTATCAAAACTTAACTTTCACAGGGGTTGAAAAAGAATAAACAAAAACAAATGAAAAAAGGAAAAAAAAAAGAAAGAAATAAAATAAATATTCTCATTCTTGTAATCCATGGGTATTACATGACTTGGAAAAAAAAGCAGTTCAATGTTGTCAACTGTTTTTACTCTTCAGCTTTGACACTTTTTTTTTTGTTCGTTTTGATCCCTTCGATGGAAATGTGGTGTGGGAATTATAAAAGGTCTATAAGGTCTATAGTAGACATAGTCAACACGAACTATTGACAAACGTTTGATGGATTTTTTTTTCTTGCTACTGGCGTCAATTAAGGCATAACAACGTCATAATCAAAATGACAAATAGAATTATGTTTGATGGCCGACTTGACAGTACAATATTTTGTGTTAGTTCAATGTTGTCGTCAATGGACTTTAGCATACGGACGGATTTTGGGGTGATATTGCACGGAAACAATAGATGGGTATTGGGATTTTTTTCCTCGGGGAGGGCGTTTTTTCAACAATAAGGGTGGATAAATTAGTCCGAATAACATGCAAACTGAACAGTTTTTGCGTATGGATTACAACCGTTAGCAATTATTGGCCGTTATGTGACATTATTTAGATGAATCCGAAAAAAGGAGGGTTGGATTTTAATCGAGTTTTTGAAGTGAAAACTTCTTTAGTATCGTAGTGATTTGAAACACGATGAAACGAAAAAGTGACATGAAAAATCAATTGATTATAATTTTTTTGTTTTAATAGATAGATAAATGAAATTTATACTGTAGATACGTAATTCAATTAATTTCATATTTAAAATCTGAGATAATGGTGAAAAAATTTTCTTTTTAAACACGTTATATCTTTTGATCTAGAGCACGTAAACATTTGATTTAACTTTAATACACATGCTGATAATATTACCTTTTATTTTATATATCATACATAACGGTACCAGCTCTACAAGTTACACAATCTTAAATTGAGAAACTTGAAAAATACCTCAAAACACCTGTGGAGATCTGTTGCCGATGACCAGCCACCAGTGTAGAAAGTACCATAATCTTAGTTTGAAATTTCAACATGGTTGGCTTTAAAAAATTCTTACTTTTTTTGTAGGCATGGTAGAAATATTTTTGAAGCGTCATACAAAAGGTGAAATAATAAGCTTTCAGATAATATAAAATTTATAGTAGGTTGCATTTAAAAAAATTGATTTAATTGTGTTGGAAGAGAACAAATATTTTTATTTTTGCTTTTTTGATGAAAACTGATTGGGTTAAAAGATTCTAGCTATTTTTATAGATGTTGTATAGACATGGTTGATATAAATATTTTGAGCTAAAACAATAAGCTTTCAGATGACATAAATTTTATTATTGGTTGTCATATAAAAAATTTGATTTTAAGATGATGGAATAAAAAATAGGTAGATTTTTTCAATTTTTTAAGTTTTCACTTCTACCACTTGTAATTGCAAACATGATTTTTTTTCTCTTTTTGGGAATTGGGTATTTTTTTTTGTTGTTTCTTTTTCTTTGAAATTTGATCATAGGGAGATTTGGAATACAAATTTTCTTCAAAATAGGTAAATTTTCGGACATTTTTTATCATAGGCAAATTAAATTTCCTTAAATTTCCTTCAATCCAAAAGATTTCGAGTATTTATATGTCAACTTTTCAAAAATTTTACCCAAAAAACATTTCCTTCTTATCAACAACTTTTCAACACCTCTTCAAATATAGGTCCTAAATTTTGACAAAAGTTTTTGTCGTATCAAAAGAATTTCTTCAACTCGGCAAAAACTTCCACAAGACTAACCAACAACCACACTAAAAGTTTATCATTATGTCAATACGCCCGTACCCATGTCCAATTTGTCCTTTAATTGAATGAAATGACCCTTTCACTTGAGTTAGCTATATCTTAGAGATGAGGAGAGAAAGAGTATATTACATAAAACTAAACCGCATCAATTCAAACTACAAGATATTTGTTCGAAAGAATGTGTCCTACTATACACTCCATAAGCAAGGCAAGTCCATTAAATCCTTACGATAACTTTCAAATTTAACCGAGAGGAAGTTTTTGAGTTCTTCACCCCCATCAACGAACTTCCCATACCCATAATAATCATCATCATCATCAAGGATCTGCAAGACAAAAATGTTGTACCGGAATAACAATAATCCTAGAGTGCCAAAAATAAGCTAATAAATAAATAATCAGTTGTAGGATAGAGCGCACATCCCCATGTGCTTCTACTTCTGTTTCTGTACCGCTCCCACTCCGCTATAGCTCTATCTTTTGAGCTTGTTTTGTGTTTGGGATAAAATGCAATTAATGCTAATGTTGTCAGAAATGGAGTGGAAAAACTTTCCTAATTACCACCATTTTGGACATGAACAACATTGAACAAGCCCGTCTTCTTTATATATATTCAGTGCGGTGTGTTATTTGGATGCTTGATGGTATATACAAATATTACTATATTATAAGTAAGGAAAAGTGAGGCAAAGTATATGGAAGGCCGTTTCTTTTAATTCCCTCGACTCTTAAGTTTTCGAAAAATACTTACAAGTTTTGAATGTACATAGTAATGGACTGGGGCATTAAGTATTTAACAGAAAATTTTCTAAGACGGCACATCCGGTCGGTGTCAGTTGGTTGGTAGTAATCTGGAAGAATATACCCAAACTGAGAATCAGCCATCAGAGTCCAGGGTATTGCCCAAGCTGTATAGGAGATAAGTTTTTCTTTTGAGTTTTTTTTTTGTTTTTTAAAAAATTAAGAAGAATTTCACAAAGAAAAATGATACTGCGATAAAACGAGTATACTTTTGCAATTAGAAAACTACATTTGGGAAAACCCGCACCAGCACAATACCTACATATAGACCAGTAGGTACCAAGAAGGTGAGAAAATTTAGGATAAATGGTATGTGAAAGGTGAAAAATAATTTGCCCCCAAACAAATAGAGAAAAAGATACCCGGTGGTGGTGGCGAAAAGTGAGAAGGGTGTCAAAAACCGTGTTTTTTTTTACCATTTCTGTCAAAAGAAGACCTCCTATCGAAAAAGTTGATTACAAAAGATGGTAAAATTATTTTTGCATATAAAAATGGGATTTTTTGGTTTTTTACAAAAATAGTTGGATTTTAACAAAACTTGGTTAAATCCTACTTTTGTATGTTTTTAACCAGTTTTCAAATTTTTTTGTCAAAATAGGTATCATTTTTTGTATTTTTGGTCAACTTAATTTAAGAAAATATCATATTTTCCAATCAAAAAGGTTAACTCTTGCACAAAATACAAGCCTTTCTAAAATTGTTTGTTGGTTTCAACTAAACTTAATTCAATTTAACAAAGAGACATCAAAATTGCTTTTATAGGTAAGCAAATATTTTTTTTTTAATTGTGTTTTAGAGCCCAAAAAAGAGTGTGTCACTTGATTTTTCTTGCATTTTTAGGAAATCAAGATTATTTTTCAAATTGGTTAGATTATGTTCTCAGAGGGATTTTAAAATTTTAAAAGATGCTAGGTTAAACACTTCAATCCGGAACAATAAATTTTTGAAAAGTGGGTATTTTCATTGTATCGGGTGTGACACAGTTACTAATTTGTTGTTCCTGAGTAGTAGGTACCTCACTTTAATATGTTTTCAAAATTTATTTTTTGTTAACTTGTCATTCAACGTTACAAATCCTTAAGAATCCTATGAAACAATTGTGACTATAGAAAATTGATTCCGTCTGTTTCGGTGACATTTAGAAGCCATATTGTAGCTTTTTGAATGAAAAGTCGTGGTTATCGTGGATACTCTAGGGTTTTTTTTTAAGAAATGCTTGCTTTGAAAAGTTTTAGAGTGTTAATTTTCCTCAATTTTTATTAATAAAAAACTCTTATTTTTTTTTTTAATTTGTATATCTCGACATCTTAAAAATACTAAACTAATACGAAATTATTAAAGTACAAGATTTAAGTATTAAAATACCATCATTTATATTCTTTTACGTTCATTTTCATTATTTTCCTAACTTGCGTGGAATTAAATAACTTTTTTTGTCTTAAATGACTTGTTCAATTTAAAGAATTTATTTTAAACAAAACTTAAAAGTTTTTATAAAAACCCAAAAAAAAAAAAAAAAATTCTGAAAATGAAAATTTTGACTAAAAAATTTTTTTTTCAAAATCATATTTTTGAAAACGATACATTCTGATTTTAAGTGGTAATTCGATTCTATAAAAAAGTGGAAATCAAAAGTGGAAATCCAAGTAATATTGAAAGTTTTGAAACACATTACCTACGTATAATTTTATTCAAACTTAAAATTTTGGCTGATAGGTCTGGTACCTATTTTGTTTTTCCAAATTCGGTTTTTCATAATTCTGTTATACAAATTTTGGCAAAAAATTGAAAATGGATTTGGAAAATGTTAAAATGTATTAACTTTTTCCAAACCCTTTTATATTTTTTTGCAAAATTTTGGAAAAGAATTTTCTCTAAAATTTAATTACCCACTTATTTACTTTGTCAATTTTTAATATTCGTTTTTTTTTTTTTGTGATAAATCAATAAATTTAAAAATGTTAGGAAAAGAATTTTAAACATTTTCGAGGGAAGGTGGCCTAAATGGCCACCCTAAGGGAAATGTCACATATCTCGAAAAAAAAGTAACATTGAAACTTAAATGCTATATACTTTTCAAAGTTTAATATATTACTCTCACATTTTTGTGCTTTGCGAGTTAAAAAAATTCCAAAAAGTATTTAAATTTTTTAATTTTCAATACGTCTACAAATTTCACTGATCAAATTTACCCGCCTAAAATTCCACAGTGTCCAAATATACGTGATTTTAAATGAAAAATCAAGTCAAAGGGCTCCTTTTCCATTTTCTTGGAACAAGTGGTGCTTAATCCCCCCTCAAAATTTCTGTGAGTCATTCAAAACCCTGTTTCTGTTGGTTTCTCATCTCCTTACTGTAGTTTTTGGAACTTCGAATAATTTGGATGCTTTTTTCCAGATTTTGGACGGAATCAAGGACTTTCCTCAGTCCAGGGCTTCCCCTCTGTAGATCGTTTATGTTTAGCAACCATTTTCGCTATAAAAAAATGAAAATGTGAAAGTCGGTATAAAATGCCATGTGAAAGTAAGTATTCCATTTTACCCGAGTACTAAGTAGGCCATTTTGGGTTTTTTGAATTTAAGTTTTATACCGAAAAATCTAAAATCGTTCTAAGCCAACTTATTTTAATAAATTATTAAGAAATACTTCATACATACGTATATTAACTTCTTTTTTACAAAATACAATGTTTTTTATACTTTTTTTGCAAAAAAAAATTTCATAAAACTATGACGAGTGTACTTTTTGATGTGGTTAGAGACAGTTTGACCTGTCGAATTTTAAATAATGGCTTGAAGTTGCTAAAACTTCGTATATGTCGGTTTTGCGAGATTAACATAAGAAACGCGTTCATAAAACTTTTTAGTTATGATCGATTCTACGATTTCTAGGAAGGGGGCCATTTTACCTTGGGTTCCATTTAAGGCCACTTTCCCCTACCTATTTAAAAATAAAAAAAAAAAATAATATTCAAAAATTGAATACGAAAAGGAATATTTTGTATCACACAACATCGTTTCTAATTAGTTTTTTACGAATCTACGGTATGTGAATGTTAGTTGTAGGTAAGTAAGTCAGTCTATGCATTTTGAAGAATATTTGGTACAATTAAACGACAAAAAGTTAGGAAAGTACTAAAGTATAAAATCTAATCACATTAATGAGGTGTGTTTTGTTTAGTAAGCGCATATTCTATGAAAAAAAAAAAAACACAATTAGCAGAATTTTTTCTTCAAATTTATGCTGGTAGAATTTTGAAAAGCAAAACAGAGCTTTGAAAGAAAAAAATTTTGTTAAAAAAGCATGATTTTAAAAACCGGAATTTTGAAGTCCGAATTTTGACTCGCTCCCGGTTTTTGTATTTAAAAGTTTTCACAATTTCTTATTAAAAAAATATAGGTATAGGTATCCTTAAAAAATTATTTATTGTTCTGTTTTCATAAAATTGATTTTTCAAACAAAATTTTTATTATTTTTTTTTTTTATGTAAAAATGATTTTTTTTGGAAAATTATTTTTTTAATTTTAACATTGAAATTACACCTTTTGTAATCGGTTAAAACACGTCGTAAACAAAATCTTAGAAGAAAAATTCATTATCCTTAAAAATCAGTTTTCCTTTCGAAGAAATTCACATTATGCATGTTTTTAACACTTTTCCAACTCGATTGTATAAGTAATTTTTTTGTTTGTTTTTTGCTTTTCTTTTTGTTGCATCTTTTTTTTCTTCACATCTTAAGATGCTTCTTCTTCTTCTTGTTCTTCGTCATATTTTTTTTTATATTTTAATTTGGCAAACATCCAATAGAATATTCCGGATGTCGAGACTTAAACGAAACTTATATATACTTACACAGTCAGTGGCCATGTTCATTAGCACCCTATCATCATAGATATCATCATCATCATCATAGTCGTTCAGGCATTTTATTTGTGTGATTGTACAAATATATACAAAATTGTTATCCCTTTGATCTTGGCCATGAATTGAAGTAGAATCCTTCCTTATGAGTACTATGCAACGATGACGAAAGAGCACTCTCTTGCCAGTTTTGAAATAAATATACAAAACGGTCGAGTGCATGCATTGGATTTTACAGAGTTTCGAGGTTTGTTTTATATAATAAGGACGACGACGATGATGATGGGGTTAAAGGAATATCCTTCAATAAACATTTCTTAGCCTTGTTGTTGACTGATTTATTTGATGGCCAAACGGTTTTGTATTATGTAGTTTGTTGTATATATACAAACAACAAATTACAGCATCTGTCAGTTACACTGTACACAATGACAGATAGAGAGGGAAAAGGAGAGAGAGACAGAAGATGCGGGTAATTATAATGCAGGCTATAAGGATACTGGGGACAACATATCAAGGATACAACCAAGAAAAGGACCCTGGATTTATTGATGCAATGTAAAGTACAGTGACTGACTGGGTTGAGAACACATATGTGTCACAAAATCCATATGGGTGCTTCATGGTGGTGGATTTGTGTAAATATATGCATCAATCAATCTTTGAAAAGTCTTCTTATGATGATGGTAAAACTTTAATCTAGAATGCAAAATAAATGACAGGATGTGGCAAAAGCATGTTATGACATTTTTTTAAATTTTTATTGATGACGCTTTGAAGATTTTAAGGAAGATGAATCTTTTTTTAATCTCTCTCCAGGACCCAACTGTTAAATCAAGATGTTATTTCCGAAAGGATTCCTTAAAAATTTAATAATAATTTTTTAGACTTTCCTCCAAGTTTTTTTGCAGTCCAACTTTTTTTGCATGCATGTTGCGTGTGCCACTGAATAAAAAGTGAAACCATAAAAGCACTTTTCCATCATTAGCAGAGCTCTAAATTTTTTAAAGCACAGTTGAGTAGGTACCTACCTAATTTTTTTTTTTTTTTTTTTTGCAAAACCAAATGATGTAGGACGTGCCAACATCATAAAAGGATACACTTTTTTTTTCCTTTTTTTCTTTTTTTTTCATTCACATACAAAAATGCTGCAAAAAAAACTATTTTTAGGTATATCACAGCTATAAACCAAACTAACCAGTTGGAGTCTTTTTGATTGTGTATAAAGAGAGAGGGAGAAAAAGAGAGAGTAATGTACGCAAAAAAGCTATAAAAAATGACAAAAGTTTGCACAGAAGTGGACTATATTTTTTTTTGTGAAGAATTTTATTTTTTTTTTTTTGTTGGACAATCCACCATGTGGTGATTTTAGGATAAAAGTGAAAAAAAAAGAAGAATACTAGAAAATTTATGTGTCCATCTGCAGGATTCCATTAGAAGCAGGCAGAGGTTTTTTTATGCCATTTTTGTGCTCGATTATAATATAGCTGGGGAGTTCTATAGGAGAAAGTATATTATTATGTGCGGTCCTATTCTATTTTCTATTTTGCCCACATTGTGAAATGAACCGTAAATTGACCGATATGGAAGCACAAAAAAAGGATACAGTTTTTTTTTTTTTTTTTTTTTTTTTGAATATTATGCCTAATTGTGTTGGGATGGATTATTTTTTAAAGGAAGCTTGTCAGAATGGGTTTGGTTAAGTTAGCATTTTGGCATTTTTGGAGTGAAAACTTCTTTAGTATCGTAGTGATTTGAAACAAGAAAAATCAATTGATTATAACTTTTTTGTTTTAATAGATAGCTCAATAAAATTTTTACTGTAGTTAATTAATAAAATAAACTATAATTGTACATAATTTCAATTAATTTCATATTTAAAATCCTGAGATAACAGTTGAAAGATGTTATTTTTCTAAACACGTTATATTTTCTTACCTAGAGCACATACAAATTTGATTTAACTTTAATACGCATGCTGATAATATTACCTTTTGTTTTATTTATCACACATAACGGTACGTGCTCTACAAGTTACACAATCTTAAATTGAAAAACTTGAAAAATAACTCAAAACACCTGTGGAGATCTGTTGCCGATGACCAGCCACCACTGCAGTGTAGGAAGTACTGTAATCTCAGTTTGAAATTTCGACATGGTTGGATTTGAAAAATTTTTACTTTTTTTGTGGGCATCGTAGAAAAATGATTTTAGCGTCATTTAAAAGGTGAAAAAATAAGCTTTCAGATGGTATAAAATTTATTATAGGTTGTCATTAAAAAAATGGATTTAATGGTGTTAGAAGTAAACAAAAAAAGATTGATTTTTTTTGCTTTTTTTACCGACTTCCAAAAAGGAGGAGGTATTCAATTCGTCTGTATTTTGTTTTTTTTTTTTGTTTTTGTGTTTGTTACCTCATAATTTTGTACTGAGTGAACCAATATTGAAAAGCTGGTGCCTGCAGTGTGGTCCCATTTCAATTTCGTTCAATTCTCGCCATAGAAACTATTAGAAAAACCATAAAACCCAGTTTTGATCCATGGAAGTCGGTTTTGTATTTTTATAAAAATGTTAATTTATTGATAAAAACTGATATGGGTTCAAAAAATTCCAGCTATTTTTCTAGATGTTGTACAGACATGGTCGATATAAATATTTTTAGCTGAAACATTAAACTTTCAGATTATATAAAATGTATTATAAATTGTCATACAAAAAATGGATTTAATGGTGTTAGAAGAAATTGTGTTTCATGAAAAATGATTGTGAAGAATAAATTAATTTTATACTTTTTGCGCATTGTAAAAACTTATGTATGGCTTTATTCTTTAGGAAAATTTGTAAGCTTTTTAATGATGTTTTTTTTTCAGGAAAAACGATTTTTTAAGGTTTGTGTGAATTGCACACATGATTTTTTTTTCCTATCATTCCTAAACCATTAAGAACAAAAATATTCAATCTTTCGAGGTTTATGAGAAGTTAAACCCTTTCTCGGCTTTAACTTGACTTCATACAAATCTTACCTAAATTTGTATGATTTGTAAATTTCACTATGTCCTTTTAAGTACCTAAAGACTTGAACTAAAAAAATAAACACCCTCAGGGAACTCTTTCCTACTCACCAGCTGTTAGTAGCTTGAAGCCTTTTGGGTGTTAGTTGCATTCACTTACAAAATATATATTTACCTTCGTTTCTGTATGTATTCTGCGTGCATTTGTGAGTAATTTGAAAATTAGATGCGTGACATCGTTAAACCATGTTCGCCTGGATTAGATCCACTAATCCCAAGCGGGATGTCACTAGGGAAAACGTATTTTGTCGTCGTCGTCGTAGTTTGTCAGTATAGTTAACGTCGTTCGTTCATTCGACTGTTATAACACTCATCACATGCAGGAACAGCAGCAGCAGCAAGCCGACAATTACGTGAAGTCTTGGGTGGATTAAAGGGAGAGACTTTAGCATGTGTAGATATTGGATTGCCTTGATGAGGAAACTACTAACATCACACTCACTCGAATTTTCCCTATGGTTTAAACACAATTGTACGTGTGTGTGTGTATGTGTGACGCAATGCTAATTAGCACGAAAAATTATTAGAGTGGAAATAACTATCTTGAGATTAAGAAATGTACGTTTCATTATATGGGGGATGATGATGATGATGATGATGATGATGATGGTGGTACATGACGTCATTTATGTCGTAGGAGATATAATAACGAAGAATTAAAATGTCATCATTTTAAATATTTTATTATAAAGGTAGATTCTCAGACTCAAGATGTCTTTAAATAAGATATAGTATTCTTTGAATTAATAAATATATGTAATTAGAATTTTAAATTTTTTTTAGAAATGTATATTAAATTACAAGATTGAATCAAAAGCAACAAAGAACCTACTTTTCTCTGGAAAACGTTTTACAACTTTTGTTGTATAAGACAATTATTTTCCATATTTTCAAGAAATACCTAGAAGACATACGTGCAGCGTGGGTGTCTGTGCCTTTGTTACGGATAATAAAATAAATACCGACTCTGTCAATCCATAAAAAATATAAGCTAATTCTTGTCATAACATTTTTTGATTCGTAGTTTTCATTTTGTATATATTTTTTTTAATTGTTATTCGGTGTGAACAATCACGGTGGGCAGGAAGCATCGATAGGTTGCACAAAAATGTCAATAAAAACTGCAAGTGCAAACTCCGTTGGAATTGAAATCCTTGCTGCTCCTTTTCAAAAGTTATTCATATTTTTGTATTTCTAATCGGGACAATTTGGAATAAAAATCAAAAGTTCATAGGCGACAAGAATTGATAACGGTATTTTGTAGAGGAGTTTAATACAATAATTTTTTACTATTGGAGGGGGGGTCCATCTGTCCCCGTTTAGTTGGGAGGGGCAATTTTCTAAAATATCACGTTAAATACAAAAAAAATTATTAAAAAACAACGGCAACACTTACAGTTATGAATGATATCTTTTTCAAAAGCTAGAATTGTACACTTGATTTTAATTTTTAAATCAAATTATTGCAATTAATTGTTCTCGAAATAATCAACTTCAAATTCAAAATTTGGGGAAAAAAGTAAAAAAAAAATACATTAAATACTATTTTAACCAAGACTGTAAATTTAAATATGAAATAAATCAATGAAATAAGCTGCCTCAATTAATTTATAATCAAATTCTGAAAATTATATATTATATTATATAATTATCGATGCTTCCTGCCCACCGTGAATAGTTTTCATGTTACACCACCTAGTTATGAGGTTATGACACTTTTTCATTTCCTATGTTTTTCAGATTTAATCCATATATCTTTACGTAAATATATCAAGAAGTGACAATAAACGACATTAAGTCTGTGATAGCATAATGTGATAGCAAAATGAATAGTATTTTAAGCACTACATTTTCGTTGTCGCGTTTTGTTCTTTTCTGTAAATTTATTTAATTTAATTTTTTTTGGTTAATTTATTAAATAATTATTCCAAATTTGTATGTTCAACATTATTAAAAAAAAAATTAGAGTAACATAAAAATGAATTAGACTTCTATTTATTGCATCAAGGAAAAAAGATTATTAAAAAACTATTAGAGATACTAAATTTAATTTTTTTTAAATTCTTACATCTTGGTTATTTTTTCATCAATTTTTTTGTATACTTCCTTGAACGCAAATTGTGAAAGACTTTCAAATTATTGTCTTATTTATGTTAGAGTTTTCAAAAATTGCAATATTTTGTATTTTTTTTACAATTTTTTGAAAATGTGTTAGTGGATTTTTTTTAATTTTTTAACGATCCAGAGTTGAATTTTTGTTTACCAAAACTTACGACAATATATGTGCCCTTGATTATGAAAGTGGACTAAGTCACTTTTTGCATTGTTTAAAGAAAAACTGACATAATAATTTTCTTATAACGATTTAATTTTATTTTTTTTATGAAATCACTAGAGGATCAATAAAAAAGTTTATTTACTGCAATTTCGTTTTCAAATAAACTTTACCCCTTAAATAATAATTATAGGCTTGATTTGATGCCATTTTTAGGAGTGACTTAGTCCACTTTCATAATTAAGGGCACATATATCATTTATCAAAAATAAAAAAAAAATAATTTTTTTTCAAAACTGCTCTTACGATTCTGTTGAAAATTTTGTTTGTATTTTCGAAAATAAACTCGAACTATTATAAAACTAAAAAAAAATCTTGGTTTAATAATTTTTTTTTTTAAATTTTTATTCTAAGGCTCAATTTATTCATAATCCTTAAGTTTTAAAATTGCCATTTAAAAGAGTAAATTTTTAAATTCTTATGCGATTTGAGAGTTTTATAATTGAGGCTTTCAGAATAATAATAATGGGTCAGATAACACTTCTCTAAAAGTTGAATGTTTTAAGGTCTTAAAAATTAAGCGCATAGTGTCCAAAATATCAAACATTTCAGTAATTAGAATCAATTTTGGTAAGAAATCTTATGCCTCAAAGAAAAAAATATTTACAAATGAGAAGGTACGGTAAGAATAATTCTATTTTCTTCGAATGATTTTATTGAAAAATTTTAAATCTCTTTCATAACAGGAAAAACTGCAATGTACCTTAATATAAAATTGTTAAAAAATATTGCAAAATTTAAAAGTTTAACCTTTAAAAACTAGAAAAGAAAACATGTAAAAACCTTGCCTTTCTTAAAAAAAAAAACGTAAATAAGTTCACCAACAATTAGTCACCATCGTATAACATAAAGCTTACTTACACACCTCAAACTATAAACAATTTAATTGCCTTTGAAAATATAATATACTTAAGTACCTAACCTAGGCCAACAATACACCACAAACACGTCAAGCCCTCTCAGAAAAACACTATTTATTCTATTCATCACTGTACTTCAACATCATAAAACTATCGGGCAATAAAACAAAAAAAAGGCCTTGAAGCAAGTTAACATAAAACTATACGCGAGCATATATTTTATGTAAGTTAACATGAAAGAGGCGTATTATTTTCGCATGCAAATGATTATATCCAGTATACCTCACTTATCCTTGCACACAAAACAAAAAAATATTTTAACTTAACTCCATCATAACGAGATAGCTTGACTGCTTTAGCAAAAATATATATTTTTCAAACGATAGTATTTCTCATCAAATATTCATAACTCAGTAACAAAGTAGTAATAACAACACCCACGTTAAAAAAATGTAGATCCCTGGATATTGTGTGAGTCTTTGCGTTTTGGTGATAAAATTCACGCAATAGCATTAACAAAGAAGGCGTTTTTTGCATTTTTTAAAAATGTTGAACCTTTATTAGAAAAGCTGCCATAGGCTCCCCAAAAGGCGCCATACACGTAATGAAGCTCAAATGAAATTACCAAATCGATATCAATTGATGATGATGGTTGGTAATAAATTTGATGTGATCCATCAAAGAGAAGCTTCTACCCAAGACACAAACCACATACAACGCCAATAACTCAACGAAATCACTTTAGTCATTTCCTTTATTGCACCAAAAACACAGCGCAACACTTCCTTCTTTCAATTTGCCCAAAGAAAGGAATTTCTGTGTAATCCTTCGAAGAAACCACACAAACAATGGCGAAAGGATACTCTTCGTCTACTGGTTTGATGATGATGATGATGACGATGAACATATCCTTTTTTCTCTTTTCTGTATGTTTTGTTTGTACGAGTGAAAAAAAGGACTTTTGGAATTATCTTCACTTTCATCCAGTCGTATGTGTGGCTAAGAGGGGGCGGTTGAGCAGGTTCTTCGTTAATACCTTTAATCGCTTCCCACGCGGACTTGATGTGTGTTTTGGTGCAGCGCACTTCAGATTGAATCCTTTTTTCGTATACACAATAATAATATTTTTTCCCGACACGACGAAGAGTGTCATTATCCTTTGATTTCCTTTGTTTTTATATGTGTTGTGTTCGTGACAAGAGGATGGTGTGTGTAATGCATGGTATTATCCTTGAAGCGATAAATTGCATTGCATACACACTTCGCCATGGCAAATAGAACAGAGAGGATCTCCACCATCCAGCTAGAGAGACAAAATGTATACTTTCTAAAGTTGAGCTTTTGGAATGCGATGTGTTTGATGATGATGAGGATGGATGAGAGGATATGGCTGGGGCTTCGTTTTTATTTTTCAAACATTCACACTCACTTTGCCAAACGGAAGGACTCTCTCTCCCTGACAGGATATAAATATATGCACTAAGTTTTGTGACTACTTTATTGTTGTTGTTTTTTTGATACAAAAATTAAAAGCAAGCATACAACAGAAAACGTCCTCTGTTGGTGAAATATAATAAAGCTAACATCATGTTTCAAGTAGTATTGCTAGAAGGCACATGCAAGGATGTGTCAATAGTGTGAGAATGACATATATATGCAACTCAGAGAGAGAACAAAAACATATATCCTTTTATAGTGCTTAGAATATATGCAATGACAGAAGTATATTGCTAAGTGCATTCAAAGAAAATAAAAAATAATATATATAAAAAGGAGTAAGAGACTCTTTCGGCGAACCGCCTAACAATGCAATGGAAAATACTTGTGAATATGGCTTGAGGTTGAGGATGGCTCTATATGAGAGAGATGACATGATGATGGGAGGAAGGCTTATACACTGGCAATTGCACTGTGTTTCTTTAGAAGAATGAATGTGATCTGTGTGCATATTGCACAGTAGGTATATACACTATATTCCACTCCTGCAGATCCTGGACTGAAGAAATGGCGATGCAGAAAGTGATTTTTTGGAAGTATTTCCCAGCGAACTGCAGTTCTTTCACTCGTTTCTGACAATGACGATGTTGAGTTTGATATTCTTTTTTATCTTTTTAGGGAAAGAATGATTGACTGAGTACTACAACTCTCCTCAGTGTGCTACAAAAAGGACGAGAAAATATAGAGTTGAACATGAAGTGGGATGGTGAACTGTTTTTTTTTTCAACAACTACTACTCTCGTGTCCGTTTGAAATATTTTAATTATGTTATCTTAGCCGAGAAAGAGACAGAGAGATTTAAGAGATAAATGACATAATATTATCATTTTGAGTTAAATTTGAAGAATCTCTTGTATGTTTGTTGTATATGTATCATAAATCAAGGATTGCAATTGTTAATTTTGTAAAGGTAAATTTTATTTAACTTTGTCACTTTATGATTTAACATAAAAATGAGATTATATTTAATCATAAAATAAAATAATATATTTTTCATAGTTAAACAAAGAAAAAATATTACGTATACACCCTGTTGTCCATCAAATAATAGGAGCAAATATGTACAAATCAAATTTTTGTCAAATTCAAATCGGACTGCAAGAACATATTTATCATTTCCTTGAATAAGGTATTATCCAAGCAAAATTGATTTTTTTTAGAAAAACTATTTAAAATGTTTGTATTGAATCATTATCTTTGGAAAAAAATTGAAGAGCAGAAAAGTTAAACCTACCAATTTCACAGAAATAGAACAAATTTGATCTGCAATCGAATGGTATTATCAACTCTAAAATCAGTTTCTTTTTGCAATAATACGCTATGTTCAAGTAAATGACTCATCTTTAAAAATTTGGTACATAAATTATTTAGAAAACAATGTAGAATTTCTAATTTTTTAGTTTTTGACGATCTTTTTTATTTCTTCTTTTTCTTTACCTAACTAAAGCTTCAACAATTTTTTTCATTATGAGCCATACCTAAGGAAATAAGCTTTAAAAATCGTAATCGTATTGGAATATTAGATGAGAATCGTAACAAGTCAAAAACGCGCTTTAAATTTTTTTGAAAAACTTCTTGCTGAATCACGGAAAACGATATTTTACCGTCTAAAATTATTTTTTTTTTTTTTGCTAAAAACCTTAAGATGAGAAGAATTCTCAAAAACGTTTCTTAAATTAATATACAAAATTTGTATGAGTATAAGAAAATATTCTTTATATATTATTATTATTATTTCTGAAGGTTTTCGGTCTACTGAACTTGAATCCGAAGTCAAAAATATCCTATCAGCTGTTTTTGAAATATAATCGTTAGAAATGCAAAAAATACGTTTTTTTACCATTTTATATGTTATGCCTAAATTTGAAGAAATTTTTTTAAATAAAAATCATAACGGGTTCTACAAGAACTATTTTTCTTCTTTCAACACCTGTTTAAATCTTTGCAATATCTTTTTTATTTCCCCAGGTATCTTATAATGAAGTAAGTGTGCTTGACTTAATTTCTCAAAAAACTGACGATATCTCCAACAATAAAAAAGATATCGAAAAGATTCAAAAAGATCTTGAAAGAAGGAAAATATTTTTTAAAGACGCCGTTATAATTTATATTTAAAAAAAAGTGTCTTCACATAAAACCATAACCTCAAAAGTAGTTTTTTGCATTTTTTTTTTGTTTTGCATCTTCTAACGGTAATATTTCAAAAAACGGGAGCTGATAGGATATTTCTGACTTCAGATTCGAGTTCAGCACATCGAAAACCTATAGAAAGTATATCTTAGTCTTGGCACCAAAAGCCGTGTAGACTTGTGTTATTTATTTAACCCTGGATGGTTATGCATATTTAACGCACACTAAAGTTATCCTTCGTCGAATCGACGAAGCCCATCTTAACACCTACGCTCTACTCAAACTATAGTGAATTTGATTCTGAAATTTCGCATTAAAACCTTTCAACATATTTTCTAATCAAAAAATCAGATTTTGTGCAGATATCATAATGTTTTATTCACTAAAAGTTAATATTATTTTGGGATGTTTTTAGGGAAATTTCAAAATTTGAAAAATGTGTTCGTCGATTCGACGAAGCATAACCATCCAGGGTTAAAGAACTCAGTCTCTAAGAAAGTAATTTATTACTTATTCAAATTTATTTTTTTTTTATAAATTTTTTTCTTAAAGATATTGGAAACAGAAAAATTATGATGTTTCAAGCTCATAGTGGTTAACATAACTTTTATGTTTTTTTTTAAGCTAATTCTTATTTATAATTTGATTTGAAATTTAAAAAAAAAGTATACATATTTGTTTTCTTCAAGCACAGATAGAATTTTTCTGAATTCAGATTCGAGCTCAGCGCACAAAAAACCATTAGAAAATAAAACTTTTTGACTAGTGAAATCGAACAAGGCATTCGATTTTTTCTGCCCTGTTCGATTTCACTAGTCAAAAAGTTTTTTTTTTATAGAAATCAAAGTATATTAATTCTATCACATCACGTTTTTGATATATTACCATGCCAAAAATCAGAAAAATAGTATTTGGGACGTTCAAAATTCAATATCTCAAAAACTTTGCACGTTAGAGCTATTCTAGTACTTAATTCAATAATTAAAAAGGTCAATGACCATTAGAGAAGTAGGTATAATTTGGTTTCTATGGAAAATTATTTCTCGCCAATATTACTGTCATTTACGGAAAAATCAATCTTAAAAATCGTTTTTTTGTTTTTTTTTTTTCAATTTTTCTCAATAGTTTCTAAAGCAAAAGTATAGTTTTTCCACACAATCTTTTAAAAACGGTTTTAAGCTAAATAATAACATTCCAAAATTTTCGAAAATCAAAAATTTTTTCGGTAACATTTTTGATTGTAAAATAGGCTATTTTTTCAAATTAAATTCGTCAAAAATCCAAAAATTAACTTTTTGCTCAAAAAAGCATTTTTAATAGATAGAAACCACTACAAAGTAATTTTTTACCAAGTTTTGTTAAAATCCAACAATTTTTGTAAAAGATAAAAATAAAAAATCAAAAAATCGTATTTTTGCATTTTTTTCAATATTTTTGAGGTTATAGAAAAAAATTGTTTGAGTAAAAGTTGTAGACATTTATACTACCTACAACTTTTGCATTTGACTTTTTTCGATAGGACGTCTAATTTTGACAGAAATCGTAAAAAAAACATGATTTTTGACACCCACCCCACTTTTTCGACCACCCACCCCCTTTCCCCCAATTTTTTTGTGGGAAATTTATTTTTCCCCTTTCATATACCATTTATCCTAAATTTTCTTACCACCCATATGCTGCTAATATTTTTTTTATTTTCAAAAATTATTGGCACTGGTCTATACCGACAGGAAAATTTTTAACCTGGTGTGAATAATTATTTTCAGCTTTTCTTCATTTTGTGGATATTTTGACTGAACTTTTCTTGTTTGATACTCTTGATCATAATTTAAAATTAACTTTATAAAAACTTCCCGAGGCTTAGTTTGAATTTATGAATCAGTTTACATTTTGAAGACTCCTTTTCTGAAAATATCCAGGTAAACGAAAAAAAAAAAACGGTTTTAGATTCTATTATTAAATTTCATAGAATTTTTTGTCAACAAGTTAGATTAGAGAAACCAGCAGAAATTCATTGTACGCATAGTGGGCGGTTTAAGCATTTCCTCATAATGTTTTTTTTTTTTATTAAAGTTAACTTCTTTTCAAAGGAAAAAATTGAAAACTTTTTTCCTTTATGAAGAATTTTCGTTCTTATTCACTACAATGAAGGCTTAATAAAAATTCCACTCTTTTATTTCTTAAAGAATTTTAAGAAAACTTCTTTTAGCAATAAAGAATTAATATTCTTAAAAATACTGAGAATATCTTCTAATTCAGTTCTTAAAATTTTCATATTGGTTAAATTTCTTCATTCTTTAATAAGAAAGCAAACTTAAGTTTTAAAGTGAAAAATTTAATTTCCCAACAATACTTTAAAAAACTCCTTCAAGCTATAAGTTTGAATTTTCGACGAAAAAAAAAAAATCCTTCATAAGCTCAACAACAAAGCAGAGAAAGAATAAAATAAAATACTAAGAAAAGTTGTTAACGTACCCTTAAACAAAATCCCCGACGAAACAATATTTGGCATCACCAAATATTGTTTCGTCGTGTTTTTTGTGGCGGGCAGTTGGCTGCCCTTCCTCCCTTTTTTGTCCGCCATTTTATTCAGTCATTACTGACATTCATTTTTTCTCATTCTTTCTCAAACTCTCTCAGGCACAAGTTCGCCCACCATTGAAAAAAAAAAAAAAGTATTACAAATTATAAATTAAAAGAAAAAATAAAATTTGTTTAATATAACACAAATACAAAAACAAAGTTATTTTTATTAACAAAAAGAAAAGAAAAAAAAAAACAAAGAACTCGACATAAAATAACAAAAAGGACAATCAATTCCTAAGTTGGACTCATTGGCAGGACAAGCGGCAACAGGTGAGCCATCACATTTGTCTCCCAGACGAACATTTGGTCCTAGCGAGCCAGGGATACGCTTGAATTGGTGAAACTAAAACCACGTTCGCCGCCACCGTCGCCATCACCACAGAGTCACCACCAGAAATTTCTTCACCAACCACGTGTGTGTGCTTGTGAATTAGTTTATTTGTCAAGACACAGCAGTAACCACACCGTGCATCAATCAACATTTGTGAACATCTTTTCAATTTTGCCACGCTGCAATCTACACGTGCGTGCACATCCAAGTTTTTTTTGGGCGCATATTCACAACGCCGCAGCAGCCATCATACGTATTCTGCAATTGTGCGTAGCTGAAAATTTGTGCACCGTGTAACAACCATCGGTTCTTTTGAGAACCCAAAATATTAAAAAAGGTACACCATTGCATCGATTGGTGTCGGATAAAACACCATTGCTTCGATTGGTGTCGGATTGGAAGACGAAGAAAACGAAGCGAGCCAAGGAAACATAAAAATCAAAAGGAACGAGGAAAAAGAGAAGAATCATCAGTAGCAGCTTTCACCCTAAAAACTAAATCAAAAACTATGTACAGAGTAAGTAAGGCTTTTCTTATTTTTTAAACATATTTGAATGGCATACATAGGTATATATATATATACATAGATAATACGTTTTTTTTTCTCAACGGGAAAAGTGGCGTCACATTCTTTCTCTTTCTTTTTTTGCATCGCGTTCTCGTTTGTTGAGATTTTCTCCAGTCACACTAGGTTATTTAACTAGACAAAAAAAAAACGTAAAACGTTTTCAAAAAGTCATTTCATTTTTTTTTTTTCAAGGTTCTTTTGAGAACCAAACTCAAAGTTTCTTTGTGCTGCTCGTGCTCCCAACAACGGTAAAAAAAAATTTTGGTGTT
Organism: Episyrphus balteatus; assembly: GCF_945859705.1. Taxonomy (NCBI): domain Eukaryota; kingdom Metazoa; phylum Arthropoda; class Insecta; order Diptera; family Syrphidae; genus Episyrphus; species Episyrphus balteatus. Next base: position 65,436,219 of record NC_079137.1, on the reverse strand, counting down.
GGCATTTATAGCGTGAATTTTAATATACAGTTTTTCTTTTATTTGAACTGTTATTCATTTTAATTTACAGTTTTTTATATGAACTGTTATTCATTTTCGGTACAGTTTTTTTTTCTTTCACCTTAGATTCTTGTGCTGGTCCCTAAGTCTTTTGGGATTTTTTTTTTTTTTTTTTTCTCTCAACGCTTTTTTTTATAAAAAATCAACCACAGTTTCCATAATCACAGGAATTATTCAAGGTTCATAAATTATTTCACATTGTTTTAAAATAATTCTACGAATTTACGATTATTTTCGAAAATAAATAAAGAAACTTTAAAACAACAAATTTGCGATAAACTATCTTGGGGAATTTAAACATATTTCATCTCTTTTTGAAAAGTTTTTTTTTAATCTTGAACTTGTGCATTTCTTTTAACTTTTCAAATATTTTTTTTTTTCTCGAACAACGCCGATAATTATCAACGTTTTCACCCAGTCGCTCTCGCTTTTCAAGGTTCTTTTGAGAACCCTTGCTTTTCTCAATTAGACTTTGAAAAATTCTTTTGTTTGAATTGATTTTTGAAAGTTTTTTCAAATTAATTCTGAAAACGCAAAAAACTTATTAACGTTTTCACCCAGTCGCTCTCGCTTTTCAAGGTTCTTTTGAGAACCCTTGCTTTTCTCAATTAGACTTTGAAAAATTCTTTTGTTTGAATTATTTTTTGAAAGTTTTTTCAAATTAATTCTGAAAACGCAAAAACTTATTCACGTTTTCACCCAGTCGCTCTCCCTTTTCAAGGTTCTTTTAAGAACCCTTGCTTTTCTCAATTAGACTTTGAAAAATTCTTTTATTTGAATTATTTTTTGAAAGTTTTTTCAAATTAATTCTGAAAACGCAAAAACTTATTCACGTTTTCACCCAGTCACTCTTAATTTTCAAGGTTCTTTTGAGAACCCTTGTGTTTTCTCAATAAGATTTTGAAAAATTCTTTTGTTTGAATTGATTTTTGAAAGTTTTTTCAAATTAATTCTGAAAACGCAAAAACTTATTAACGTTTTCACCCAGTCGCTCTCGCTTTTCAAGGTTCTTTTGAGAACCCTCGCTTTTCTCAATTAGACTTTGAAAAATTCTTTTGTTTGAATTATTTTTTGAAAGTTTTTTCAAATTAATTCTGAAAACGCAAAAACTTATTCACGTTTTCACCCAGTCGCTCTCAATTTTCAAGGTTCTTTTGAGAACCCTCGCTTTTCTCAATAAGACTTTGAAAAATTCTTTTGTTTGAATTATTTTTTGAAAGTTTTTTTCAAATTAATTCTGAAAACGCAAAAACTTATTCACGTTTTCACCCAGTCGCTCTCCCTTTTCAAGGTTCTTTTAAGAACCCTTGCTTTTCTCAATTAGACTTTGAAAAATTCTTTTATTTGAATTATTTTTTGAAAGTTTTTTCAAATTAATTCTGAAAACGCAAAAACTTATTCACGTTTTCACCCAGTCACTCTTAATTTTCAAGGTTCTTTTGAGAACCCTTGTGTTTTCTCAATAAGATTTTGAAAAATTCTTTTGTTTGAATTTTTTTTGAAAGTTTTTTCAAATTAATTCTGAAAACGCAAAATTTATTCACGTTTTCACCCAGTCGCTCTCGCTTTTCAAGGTTCTTTTGAGAACCCTTGCTTTTCTCAATTAGACTTTGAAAAATTCTTTTGTTTGAATTGATTTTTGAAAGTTTTTTCAAATTAATTCTGAAAACGCAAAAACTTATTAACGTTTTCACCCAGTCGCTCTCGCTTTTCAAGGTTCTTTTGAGAACCCTTGCCTTTTTCAGTTTTAATTTTTTTTTTTTGAAAGTTTTTTTTCAAATTAATTCTGAAAACGCAAAAACTTATTCACGTTTTCACCCAGTCACTCTTAATTTTCAAGGTTCTTTTGAGAACCCTTGTGTTTTCTCAATAAGATTTTGAAAAATTCTTTTGTTTGAATTTTTTTTTTTTGAAAGTTTTTTCAAATTAATTCTGAAAACGCAAAATTTATTCACGTTTTCACCCAGTCGCTCTCGCTTTTCAAGGTCCTTTTGAGAACCCTTGCTTTTCTCAATTAGACTTTGAAAAATTCTTTTGTTTGAATTGATTTTTGAAAGTTTTTTCAAATTAATTCTGAAAACGCAAAAACTTATTAACGTTTTCACCCAGTCGCTCTCGCTTTTCAAGGTTCTTTTGAGAACCCTTGCTTTTTTTCAGTTATACTTTGAAAAATTCTTTTGTTTGAATTTTTTTTTGAAAGTTTTTTCAAATTAATTCTGAAAACGCAAAATTTATTCACGTTTTCACCCGATCATGTCAAATTTAGACGATTTTATTTTTGCGGCAGATTTGCTTGTCAAATTTCATGCTTCGGCAAAAGAAGTGCCTGAAACCAGCCATTCAATTACGACATTAGAAGCTCGAAAATCAGAACTCAAAGATTTATGGAATAGTGTCAAAGAGAAATATGCTCAATGTGCTCGTTATATCCCTACTCTAGAGGAAGAACCCCTCGATATGGATGCAATAGAATCAAAGTACAGAAACAGCAATGAAACTTATGTGAATTGCTTAGGATTGTTTCTTGAGTTCCAAAACAAACTAAAACCTGACCCTGTTGTTGTTAAGGAGTTTACCACTGTCAATATGCCACAGAAATCCGGGTCCTCTCATTGTATCAAATTACCACCATGTGATACCGATGTGTTTCGTGGTGATTATATCTCCTGGCCTGCATTTCGCGACATGTTTGATGCGGTTTATATTCAACACCCTAAGTTAGGTGAAGTGGAAAAACTATTCCATCTTCGTTGTAAGACAAGAGACGATGCATTTAGGACTGTCAGTCAGTTTCCTTTAACAAATGCTAGTTTTGCACTTGCCTGGGCAGCTTTGCGTGCCACATATGAGAACACTCGTATTCTTGTGAACAACCAGGTCAAAAACATTTTTAACTTGCCTACAGTTCATGAAGAGAGCGCAAAATCTATCCGCAACCTCCAAAGTAAAATCAATGACTCTCTAGCAGCACTTAAAGCTCACCTTGTCGATACCAAAAATTGGGACCCAATCCTTGTGTTCGCCTGTTGCAATAGGCTACCTAAAACAACACTTTCTCTTTGGGAACAATCTTTAGAAGATCCAACAAAGGTACCAACTTGGGAAAAGTTAGACAAGTTCTTAAATTCACGATTCCAGACGTTAGAATCTATTTCAGACACCACTTCTTCAAAACCATTATCACAAAATTTCCAAGTCACCAAGAAAAACAATTTTCAAAAGCCTAGCAAAGTCAATACTTTTCTTGCGAAGGCGGGAGGAACTAAGTGTAAAATTTGCTCGGCAGAACATACTATTTATGAGTGTCCTAAATTTTCGGCATTACCAATCCAATCCCGAATCGAAATAGTTCGAGAAAAGAAGATGTGCAATAATTGCTTAGGCACTAGTCATCAAAAGGCTACTTGTTCAAGCAAATATTCTTGCAGTTTTTGCAAGAAAAGACACCATACACTTCTGCATCTTGCCAATCCCACTCCAGTTAAAAATCAAAATTTAAATCTACAGTCCACTTCTCAATCACAAGCTATTCAAAATCCTCAAATCTCTGCCTCTTCGCAACCATTTATTCCTCAAGCTGCATATCAAAATTTCATGGTGACCTCTAGAAAAAGAATTCTTTTGGCTACTGCCTTAGTGAATATAGTAGGACTGGATACAGTGTATACCGTAAGGGCACTAATTGATCCAGGTTCCGAAGTATCTTTCATTTCGGCAGCTGTGCAAAAACGTCTGAATTTGCCATATATCGACAAAAATTCTACAATTTCTGGAATCAGTGGAAATCTCTCTATCACTTCTAAGAAACTGTGTTCCTTTTTAATCACTTCTGCTAACCCCCCTCCAGTCACTGTTTCAGCAAACGCCATTGTGCTTAAAACACTAACTAACAACCTCCCAAGTTCATCTTTCTCGGTAGTAGATCCTACAATTTTTGAAGGCCTTCAATTGGCCGATCCAACGTTTAATAAGTCCTCTCAGGTGGATCTTCTGATTGGTGCCGATCTTTACCCATCCATCATCCGTAATGGCATTAAACACATTTCTAACTCACTACTTGCCCAAAATACTATGTTCGGTTGGATATTGTCAGGGCCAATTCCAGAGTCGTTTCAATCATTCAACATAACAGTAAACAAGTCATGCCAATGTAACAATGAAGTACGCAGATTCTGGGAATTAGAAGAACTACCTTTTACAATTATTCGTTCTAAAGAAGACTGTTTCTGTGAAGAACTGTATAAAAGCACTACCTTCAGACGCGCTGATGGTAGGTTTGTTGTCCGACTTCCTTTTAAGCCACAAACGTCAAAGACCGGTTTAGGCCATTCTAGGTTTATCGCCCTAAAACAATTTTCTAGAACCGAAAAATCTCTAGCCTCAAAAGAAAATTTGAAATCCCAATATTCAAAAGTCATTTCTGAGTACCTTTCTCTAAATCACATGAGAAAGGTTACTCCATTGGAGCGTATTGAAGAAGGTCAAGTAAAGTCATTTTATTTACCGCATCACGCGGTAATAAAACCAGAAAGTACCTCGACAAAAGTACGTGTCGTCTTCAATGCGTCCAATGCCTCGTCAAACGGTGTCAGTTTAAATGATTTATTGTACCCTGGCCCGATTTTACAACAAGACTTATCATCGTTAATCATTCGCTGGCGATTTTATAAATATGTGTTTAATGCGGACATAGAAAAAATGTACCGGCAAATTTTGGTCAACCCACGGGACACTCCATTTCAACGAATTCTTTTCCGCACTTCTCCTCATTTAGAAATTGAAGATTTCGAACTCCTCACTGTTACTTTTGGCGTAAATTGCGCCCCCTACTTGGCTATCCGTACCCTACTTGAATTGGCAAGAATTGGAAAAACCGATTTCCCTCTCGCGTCAAAAATACTTCAGTCAGAATTTTATGTTGATGACGTTTTGTCCGGCGCTCATAATATTCATTCCGCTATGAAAGCTCAATCTGAACTTATCAGTCTTCTCGATTCAGCAGGATTTCCACTCCGGAAGTGGACTTCTAACACTCCCTGTTTACTCGAACATTTGCCTCGAGAACATATTTTGAATGAAAATTTTTTGAAGCTAGACACTGACAGTAATACAAAAACCTTAGGGATACGCTGGAATGCCAAGGGGGATAATTTCTACTTTTCCATACAACCAATAGTTTTACCCGAAACTCCCACCAAACGAGAAGTTTTTTCTCAAATATGCCGTATTTTTGACCCTGCAGGTTGGTTAGCTCCCGTTGTGATAGTTGCAAAAATGCTCATGCAAAAAATCTGGGCAGAGCATACTGATTGGGATGATCCTCTTCAATCTGACTCGTTTAAAATTTGGAAAAATTTTGCGGAATCGTTAAATGACATAAAACAAATTGAAATACCCCGTTGGGTAGAATATTCACCCTCGTCAGAAGTCCAATTTCATGGTTTCTGTGACTCCTCAGAAAAGGCATATGCCGCCACTTTGTACATAAGCGTTCGTCAGTCTAACGGAACTTTCTCTTCTCACTTGCTCTGTGCAAAATCAAGGGTTTCACCTATCAAATCTGTGTCATTACCACGCCTTGAGTTGTGTGGGGCACTTCTACTTTCCAAAATGGTAAAAATTTACGTTTCAAGTTTCCCTGTCCACGCATACCAGACCTTTTTATGGACCGATTCGTCCATCGTATTAGCTTGGCTTAAGAAACCACCTTGTGTTTGGAAGACTTTTATTGCAAATCGCACTAGCGAAATTTTAGAAAATGTTGGAAACATCCCTTGGAGACACGTGAAATCAGCTGAAAATCCAGCTGATTTAGCCACTCGAGGTTTAATGGCTTCAGATTTGAAGTGTAACACTTTTTGGTGGAATGGCCCCTCTTGGCTTTGCCAACCCATCTCTCTTTGGCCAGTAATCTCTCCTGTCGCCCCCCTCGTCGAAGACCTCGAACAAAAACCAGTTGTTTCCTTGGTAGTTCAAGAAGTGTCAGAAGACATTCTTGATCGTTTTTCATCGTTACCCCGTGCTATGCGTGTTATTGGCTATATATTCCGTTTTTTCTATAAATTTTCAAAAAGGTCAGACACTCGATACACTTCACTCGATATAACTTCTGAAGAAATGCAATTTGTAAGAACACGTTTAATATTAATCTCTCAAAAAAGATATTTTTTAAAGGAACACTCATTGTTGCTAGAAGGTAAACCCGTACATCCCAAAAGCTCATTAATATCATTTAATCCATACTTAGACTCCGATAATCTTCTTAGGGTCAATGGTCGACTATCTCAGTCAGACCTTTCCTACAATGAAAAACACCCACTCATTCTGCCTCATAGTGCTAGATTTTCGTATCTTCTTACTCAATTTATTCATGAAATCTCTTTGCACGGTGGCAATTCTTTAATGTTACGACTCTTACGTCAAAGTTTTTGGATCCCTAGACTACAAAATCTCATCAAGCTCTGTATTCGCCAATGTAAAACGTGTGTTATCAATAAAAAAGCACTATGCAAGCAATTTATGGCTGCTTTGCCCCCTGAAAGATGCACTTATTCTCCTCCTTTCACCGTTACAGGGGTTGATTTCGCGGGCCCTTTCGTGATCAAAAGTTTCAATGCAAGAAATTGCCGTATGACCAAAGGTTATGCCTGTGTGTTTGTCTGCTTCTCCACGAAGGCTATACATTTAGAGGCTGTAAGCGACCTCTCGTCTGAAGCTTTCTTGGCTTCATTTGCTCGATTTTCTGCAAGACGGGGCTTGCCCTCACAAGTTTATTCGGACAACGGTACCAATTTTACTGGTGCCGATGCAATTCTACGTAAAGAGTTCAAGAAATTCCTCGACACTATTCCCCAAGAAACTCGTGCCGCTTATGGTGTTCAAGGTCTTAAATGGAATTTTATTCCGCCTGGGGCCCCACATATGGGAGGCCTTTGGGAGGCCGGTGTCAAAAGCTGTAAGAAACACCTCAGAAGATTAGGGACCAGTGCACGATTTACATTTGAAGAATTTTCCACAATTTTAGCTCGTATTGAAGCTTGTTTAAACTCGCGTCCACTTTCATCCATGTCAAATAACTCCTCTGATATCTTGGCTTTGACTCCAGGTCATTTTCTTTGTGGACGTCCGCTCATAATGTTTCCTGAAAGAAATTTGGAATTTGTCGATTTGTCTTATATTAACCGATGGGAAAAACTTAAATGCCTTCAACAACAATTTTGTCGTAGATGGAAAGACGAATATCTCAAAGAACTTCATCAACGACATAAATGGCAATCGCCACAAGAGAACGTCCAGATAAACGATCTAGTAGTAGTTCAAAACGAAATTCTTCCTCCCACTGAATGGCGCCTTGGTCGTGTAATACAAGTACACCCCGGTGTTGATGGAAGAGTAAGGGTGGCGACGCTCAAAACCCAATACGGGGACATTAGACGCCCAGTGATAAAACTTTCTGTTTTGCCCTTTAAATAATAACATCATATTTTGTATCACTAAAATTTTTTTATATTATAATATGCCAATCAGTATGTTTGAAAAATTACAAAAGCTTTATTAATACTCTTTTTTTTCAAATTTGTTTTTTGGGCGCCTCACGCCGTTAACAAATTTCATTTTTTTAATTTCAAACCATAATCATAATTTTTTAAAATTGAATGCTTTAAAATTTCTTTGGCGACTTACGCCAAGGGGGGGCAGTAATGTTAACGTACCCTTAAACAAAATCCCCGACGAAACAATATTTGGCATCACCAAATATTGTTTCGTCGTGTTTTTTGTGGCGGGCAGTTGGCTGCCCTTCCTCCCTTTTTTGTCCGCCATTTTATTCAGTCATTACTGACATTCATTTTTTCTCATTCTTTCTCAAACTCTCTCAGGCACAAGTTCGCCCACCATTGAAAAAAAAAAAAGTATTACAAATTATAAATTAAAAGAAAAAATAAAATTTGTTTAATATAACACAAATACAAAATCAAAGTTATTTTTTATTAACAAAAAGAAAAGAAAAAAAAAAACAAAGAACTCGACATAAAATAACAAAAAGGACAATCAATTCCTAAGTTGGACTCATTGGCAGGACAAGCGGCAACAGGTGAGCCATCACATTTGTCTCCCAGACGAACAAAAGTAAAGAACAAAAAAAAAAGTGGAAAAAAAAACTAAGTAATATACCTGCATAATGTAGATACCAGTATAAACTACACACACACACATATAAAAAGAATAAGCAGAATAATAACAAGATACACTAATTAACGCCTTGTTTACCTGTCTAGATTGAAGCACGTCGTCGTTGTCGTCATCATCATCATCATCGTATCCTGGCATATCCTTAATGAATACATAAAGCATGACAATGAGGCTAGGCATCAGCGAGGAACGGCACCCTGACAGAGAGAGCGAGAGTACAGTAACCTAACCCTCAGCGATCATTAAAAATGAAGTACAAATCTTCCTCTGAACGTGTAGTTAGAGCTAAAATATATGGGACATTGTTGAGGGTTTGGGTGGTGGCGGGTGACAGGGATGGATATTACCTTCCTATTTTCTTTTTCTTATGCGATGCCTTTAGTTCACTTACTTTGTTATATGCGGTGACTAGAGATAGGTGAAAATGGATAGATGTTTGAAGACAACGAAAAAATAAAAAGGAGGAAAAATCTCCGCCAAAGTTATAGACAAGGTAAATATGGGGCCAATATACATATTGACATGAGTCGTGAGAGTCTCAACATGCGATGAATTTTTCCTTTTTCTGTTTTCATTTCCTGGAAACATGTTTAACATCATGCAAGTAATTTTATAATTTTACCTCCTATTCCGCCTTAAGACATCCGTGATTTTTTTTTTCTATTCTCCCTAGAAAATAGACAGATACACCACAAAGCTTTTTTTTCTTCTTTTATAAAAAAATAGAAAAGGAGGAGGTTTTAAAATGTTTCATTAGACATTTTGTCGAGAACAATTAAATTAATGTTCTTTCTCTTTTATATACAAAGAAATACACTGGTTTGATATGAGTATTAGCAGTACAAAAGCTCTAGAATATTGCACTTTCAAAAAAGGCTTTTTTCTCTAGTAGGTCTATCTTTAATAGAGTAGGTAAAATATCCTTGACACAAAGGACATGGTTCACTTAAAATTTATATTGGCAAAAAGGTAAAATGGCCTTTGCGTCAGAGGGAAACGCAGTCCAAATTCAATTTGTTTCACTTCAATGGAATTTCTAATTCATAAAATGGTAAAGTGTATAGTAGGTTCCTCTAGTATACCAACCATCCATACGACCGACACGGTGAGAGACGAGAGTGTCCTCGCGCGTACTAGAATCGAGTTTTAAGTCAAAAACATGTATAAACTAACCTAACCTAATGTTGAAAATGGTTGAGTTGAGAGAGTGGGTCTCCTGTTGCGTGAAACTTTAATAAATGGACACATTACTATCTCTCTATCTTTCTATACCTGAACTACCAGCTACCACCTACTGTGACAGAAAAGTTTTTGTACAAACATTTTTGGAAATAAGCTGAAACAACTGTAAAACTAGAGTTAACGCTGATTGGAGTAGGAAATTGAATTTTAATGTTATAAGGTGGAAAATGCAAAAAGAAAATCTACACTGAAAGAAATTTTTTTTAATGAAAAAAGGATACATGCTAGAATTTTCCAGAATTACATTTGTGATCTTAGAAACATCACAACTTAGCCTTCCTTCTAAATTCAGAAATCGAGACAAAACTCCATTCAGTAATTTTGGAAGCTTAAAAAATTAAAAACTTGTGATACTTAGTGGAATAGCCAAAGATACCTTCCAGGAAAACCCATGATACTATTCGTTGCAACCTGTGATACCGAAATTAACACCTGTAGCCATGATACCTACTGGAGTAACTCTTGATATTAACTGATAGTTACAAGAATCACCATGTGATACTGATCGAAAATACTTACCAGAGTAACCTGGCATACTTTCCAGGGTGATCTGTGATACCTACCAAGACAACCGATGATATCAGTGGGTAAAAGGCATGACACTTACAAAAGAAAACTTGTGATATATAAATACCTACCAGGGCGACTCATGATACATTTTGCAAGGGCGATCTGTGATACCTACCAATATAACCCTGATATCAGCTTTGAAACGCAAGACACTTCCCAAGCAACTTGTGATACTTAGTGGAATAGCTAAAAATATCAACCAGAGTAATAATTTATTTATCAACTGCAGTGTAACCCATGATTCTTTGCGTTGCACCTTGTGATACTTTTCTAGACATGTGCCTGCAGTACTAACAGAGCCAGCCTCTGATACCTCTTAAGGTAACCCGTGAAACTTATATGAACTAGTATGTAATTCTCATCGGAAAAATTCTAAATATATGCCGAAGAGACCCGCAATGCGAATCCGTGATACCGTGCAAGACAAACCTATTGTATCACAAGGGAAAAGCATGACATTAACAGGAAACTTGTGATACCTAGTTAGGATACTGAAGATACCTACCAGGCTGTGATACTTTAAGGGATAACTTGTGATACTTACCAGGATAACCCATAATATACCTACTTTGTTAATCTGTGATACCTACCAGAACACATGAGATTCTGACCGGGTAAACTAAAATTATTTATATTTATCGAAGTTACCTGGGATATTTACAAAGGAAATGTGGCCTACTTTCCAAGGCAACGCAATAATATTTACCGGGGAAACCTGTAATATTTATAGGTTAACTTATATTACTTACTGGAAAATCTGTTGACAAGACTAAACAGTGAAATTTACCAGAGCAGCCTGTGATACTTACCAGAATAATTCGTGATACTCATGGGAAAAATCTGTGATATTTACCAAAAATTTCGTAGAAATATGTGGAAATCTATGATAATTGAAAATAGCAAACTGTTATATTAGCAAATGAATCCTGTGATACCTATCAACCATTGGGCTCTGGTTATGCTAACTGTGGCTATTGTGATAATTTCTAGTGAAACTTGAGATACTAGGCTGAGTAACCTGTTTTCCTTTTTAAAACATCCCGTGATACTTACCAGATAAAAATGTGATACTCATAGGAAAAATCTGTGATATTTACCAGAAAAATTAATGATTCTTTCCAAAATCTCGTGATATTTACCTGTGATAACTTCCAGAAGCATCCCGTGATACGTACCGGATAAAAAAATATTGTAGGCTGCGAACAACTCAAAAACGCAAGAACCTAGACGATTGAAAGAAAAGACAACATTAGACTGAATCACTTCCCTGTCTCTTTACTTCAATAGAGCCTTGTGCTCTTAAAATACAAAAGTCAATGTTTCTTCCTCCAAAACCATCATTAAAAAAATATTTTTTTCAGTGTAGTAAAACTCTAATCCAGCATTTTGGTATGGCTGCCCAAAACAGAGATCCTTTTAACCGAATTACAATGTTAATATGTACTTGCTGGCCGTAACCCATTTTAGTAAGCAAGCATCAACTGCAATGTACAACCAGCGACCACATCGAAAACTTTCATTGATATCCGAGAGAGAGAGACCGAATACCTACTACTTCGTCTGTCTAAGTCATTTGTAAAGTACGACCTAGACCGCATATTGTGGTAGGACTATAGTTAACTTCCCTCCACACTCACACTCACTCAAAAAGAAGAAGAACCATCTGTACAACATTTTGGGTCTGAAATAACTACTTTGGCCCACATTTTGTGCACGTAAAACGGATTAAATGTGTACCCACTTCATAACTAATATCAAGAGAGATAGATAGATACAAATGCATTTACAGAAACTTTTCATTTCAATTCCAGCCGCACTCTTCCCTTCTATAGTCCGGAATTCTTCAAGCCCCCTTTCCCTTTATTTCATATAACCAAATTCAAAGTGTGTCTGCAGTGAGGAAGATAGGATCCACATCTAAAAGGACTCTTCATTGAACCACAAACACACAGACAGACAGAAGACACCCAAGGAATTCATATCATATAATTATACTTATATTCTGTGTGCATATAGACAAGAGATAAGTTTAAACACGCATAGTTTTCAGCAGGCATACAGAAACAGAGTAGAGAGCAGAGTAGACAGAGAGAGAGTTTCGCCAATGATAACAAGTGGTACATGAGTGCGGTACATGTCCTGGAAATGCGGTGGACGTGTTATGCTCCATGCACCAAAGTCCCCAGCACGACATCATCATATCTCTGAAACTTTAGCACAAATTCGTGCTTCCGATAATAGTATAGAAGAGAGACGAATGGACGACGACGACCAAATAATGGTTGTTTCTGTTACCATTTCTATAAAAGTTGTATGTAAGGTATATATGCACCGCACAATTCAGACACAGATCCAGGATGAAGTTTTCTTTAACAAAAAAATGGAGAACAAAAATTAAAACAAAACAGGATTCATCCCTATCACTTTAAAATGAACTAAAATTTGTTTTATTTAATCTATAACACTGGTAACAATGAGTACTTTACACGAAAATTGAGAAGAACTTTTATGTGAAATCGCATCGAAACTTATATACATGGTATTAAAAATGAGGTGCAAGAAAGATTAAAAGCTCTGGATGGTTACAAGATATACGGGGAATTTTTTCTTCAATATTATATTTTTGAACCTCTTAATTTGAGATATCAAAAGTTAGAGACTGAAAACCAAGAAATTGACTCTTTTGAGATACCTATTGAAGAGATTTTTTACAATGTGTAAAAGTAATCAAAATGCACACAAAGAATTACGTTATTTTACCGATCTTTTTGAATCTTTTCAAATTTTTTAATTTTTTTCTTTGTATAGAAACAAAATTTTACTCTTCAATTTTTCACGTATGAAAAGAAAGAACTTTTATTTTTAGATAACGAAATAAGTGTTCATAAACAAATCTTCTTTATCATTGATCCTTATGTAATAATTCTAACAAGATCACTAAAGTCTTTTACTGTCAATGGACAATTACTGAGTCGCTCTTTGATTTCAAATCTTTATCGACTCTCTTTGAACATTATCAGTCACTCTCGTTAATACATAAAGATATAAGTAGCTGAATTTTTTATTATTCAAAAATTTACATATGTATTTTCCAACAAACATAATTGACCTCATTTAAACGAAAGAGTTGAGGAACGAACTTAATTTTTTTTATTCGTTTTAATAGTCTATTGAATAGACCCTTTTGAATGGAACAAATTAGTTCAATAGTTTTTTTTTCTGATTATGATTCCTTGGCATAAAAAAATACTCCAGCCAAAAGTGCTACTAAATACATTGGTGCATTTCTGAGAAAACGGCAACACTGGTCGGTTTTACGTTTTTTTGATTTAACTCGAAAACCAAGCCTAACTTTGAAATGGTTCAAAGACACTTTTCATAGCAAATTAAATTTTCTGTTCAGTTAAGATGGTTAAAAAATTAAAAAAATTATTTTTGACTAAAATTCTAACCTAAAAACAAAGAAAAAAAAAGTTAAAAAATTTAGGATTTTATTTTTTTTTACTAAATCAAGGGGCATTTTGTGTATGAAGCCGGTACCTACGTCCAAACTTTGTACTAATGAAATAAAGTAGAGGTCAAATCCTTTGATAATATGCAATTTTTTTTTTGTCAAGAAACGACTTAAATGTAGCTTTTCAAAAATTAGCACTTTTTCTATAGATAGTTTTAAAAACTCGATAAAATCGTATTAATTGGTAACTTTTAGACTTTTAAGGTAAACAGACTTCGATGAATTGATTTTATATAAAATAAGTATGACAAATAAGAAAAATTATTTGCATTCTTATGGCCTTTTGTTCAATTTTGTGTATGTGTATTTTTACACACGAATGGATGGACGGACAGCCATTAGCTTTGGTCTATTGCATAGAAAAACATGTAATACCAACTCTTTTACTGTTTTCAATGGCCTGAAAAACAAAAATTGTAAAATCAACGACCAACGAAAAGTTTCTCTTGAATAACAAAAAAATTACTCAAATGAATTTTAAACAAAATAGCCCCAGGCCATCATATTTTTTGCGGGACTAATTTTTTCATGGTCCTTATCGTAAAAGTGAATTTTTTGGGATGATAGGACATCAGGAACAGTCGCAATCTTGGAAAAGAGGTCGGTGACGTTTTTATTTCATAGCTCCATTTTTACTCATTTAAACCAAAAATGTCCAAGGGCAGACTTATTCACAATCAAATTATCTAAGAACTGATATAGAAATTAATTCCGTGAGTTAATTGAATTCAATTTTAGTCTGTCAAAATCCGGGTTCTTCTCGCAAGGTTATTACAAAATGACATTTATTGAAATATCTATGAAGAACTTTTGATTTGTTTGGGATTTTCTTCAAGAATGAATAATCTAGCTCCACTGGTTTTTTTTTGTTTTGAAGACAGCGCCTGTAGGTACTTGGCATTTTTTGTTCATCAGTTACGTTATTTAAATTTTTATTCATCTAACATTTTCATTACTGTATCAGAAGTTTAAAAAATCACATATCGAAAATCCTTTACAAAAAAAAAACTAAGAAATAAATCAAAACCAACTCACAGCAGGTTGTTTTAAACTATTTTATTTTTTAAACTATACAAACCACAATTTGGCCTTGTATATTTAAAAGCTTCTCTCTTGATATTAAAAAAAAAACGATTAATCAAAAAACAAACACACCACATCAATAAGCTCTCATACAACTATACCTATCCTTACAGTTAAATCAATATGGTTTTCGTTTGAACAAAAAACGATCGTCCTTCAAAAGCAAAATAAAAAAATAATAATAAAAAAATAAAATAATAAAATATCAAAGAGTTAAACACACATAATAAACGTTTTTCCAACAAACTTAAATAACACACAACCTTAACCCACTTCTATTCTGACTGATACCATACCTATACTCGATTTAATATTAAATTCTAAAAGACACACAGGTATATCGTTCTATCAATTAACAATATGTGTATTTTGTATACATATTGAAACAACAACCATCATCATCATCACCATAGTAAAAAAAATATATATTCACATTATAAAAAAAGGATTCGCTCAAGGACATGATTATGTGCTCGTTCAGTGGCTGGCTGGCTGGTTTATAAATGAAATATCGATTAACATTTCAAATTTCTTCCCCATCCTCCACTCACACACACAATTTGTCCTTCTTTTCTGTTTATGGTTGCCATTAAATAGAGAGAGAAAAATAAAAGTAAAAAAAAAAAACTAAAAAATAATTATCCTATAAAGGAATGTTAAATTACCGGAAAAAGGACACTCAGAACAGCAGTATTCGATATCTCAGTCTGGCCCCCTTTCCCCCCACAGCACAGAGTTTCACTTATTTTATCCTCAATCTACTATTTTCTTCAATCACTATGAGCAATCTGCTGCTGCTGCTACTGCTGCTGCAGAGGAGCATTCAATGAATATAATGAGGATTCTCATGCCTATACAAAATCCCCCCCTATATTTTCCTGCTATGGTATACCTACCAACTTATAACAAGGATATGCAGTATCTCAAAATCACTGCGGTGTATATGCACCGATTTTATCGACATCGTTGACAGAGGTAGTCATAGGCATATAGAATCTGAGGTGTACCGTATTTATAGTACAAGCCAAGCTATAGAGATACCAAAAAGAGGTAAGAAGGACGACAACGAGAGGCAAAGGGAATATGATCCTTATTATGTCACTGAACTTGTTCACCCAGTTTTTCTCAGAAACTCTGAATTCCAATATTCATTGTATATATACACTGAATTTTCCTATTTTACTTTTTCCATACTTTTCTGTATAGGATATAAGTTTTTTTCTTTTTGTTTTGTTGAAGAGGAGAGAATCCTTGCTCTATACTCTGATGAGAAAGTAGAAGGAAAAGAGGCTTTTTGGTTATAATGGGGAGAACATTTCCATGCCACCACATTGACATGCAAATGGTCGGTCGACTCGACAAAGCAAGGCAAAAGCAAAGCAAAATAGAGATCATCGAGTGATTGATGACTTTGCTTAGTCGTAAATAATACACGAGAATTATCCTTTCACATCACACACAAAAAAGGATATCCTCTTTTTAGCTTTAATATTTTTGCTTGTAATATTGTGTGTGAAAAAGTAGGGCAGAGTTGGTAGGTTTTTTTTTTCTGGGATGTATTTGTTTCTTTAAATTGAATGATATAAAACAGATATTTATGGATTTTTAATTAGAATACATAAATTTAAAAGAAAGCAACATGTTGATGGAAGCAATAAAATTGGTAATAATTGAATTTTATAAGGTCTTTTTTTATAGTTTTCTTACCTAAGGACGTTTCTTATGTTTTCAATTTAGTCTTATCATCTTTTTGTTGAAAATAAATTATGCTTTACTTGAAGCAACATGTTGCGAGACACAATTGTAGTACTCACATTCTGAATATGTGTTTAACAATATTAATTGCACTTAAAAATTTGAAGTTCACAAAATCCAGTTGTTCTGCACTCTGTGGCCAAAATTTCCGAGATACTCGAAGCAACAAGTTGCCAACAATTGGGAAAGATACTTAACAATTTTGTCGCTGCTATTTACTGACTTCCCATTGAAAAGAAACATCAATGAACTATCCATCATATTCTCAAAATCTTTTAGTTGCTCTTACCAATAGTTAAGTAAAGGCAACATGTTGCAGAAACATTCGTACATTTTTTGGATTTATTGGTGTAATTGGCACCTTCAACTTGTTGTGCACTCGTTCTAAAAATGTAAAAACCAGGTTAAAAATTTTGCAAAGAATGCAAGATACAAAAAGCAACAAGTTGTGAAAAGAACCATAGTTACTTCTATAACTGTGTTTCTTCTATTTTGTTGCATCCCAGAAATGTTGCTAATCAATTTTTAACATATTTGTTTTGCTTTTTATAATCAATAAGTAACAGCAACATGTCGCAATAAGAATTGGTGAATTGGTTTTTAGATTGAAATCAGCTAGTAAAGTAGCAACATGTTGCAAATTTTTTTGAAAACATTATGTTGTTAAAAACTAGAAAATAAAGATTAAAATTTTGTTGCTTATGTTTGCAACATGTTCAAATTTATATCAAACACAAAGCACCTCATTGCTAAGAGTTGTGAGTATGTCAAAGAAACAAGTTGTTGTACATAGTTGAGTTATTGGTATCTTTTGTTTCTATGTTACAAAGTTTGTGAAGATAAACATTCTTACCAAAATTTTTCAAAATCTATCAACATACTTTTATACATAATGTATGTTGTGGTTACAAAGAATTTTGAACAACAAGTGTTGGTGTTTTTATTTTTTTGTCACATAATTTTGTTTAAAAAAGTTTCCTTACAACAAACTAGTCTCTAGCAACATATTGTAGATATTACGCTCATCTTAAACAAGAAAAAAAATAGCTTATTCTATGCCAGTAACATTCTGTGACCGACTACCCTGAATAAAGTATAGCAACATGTTGCTGAAAAAATAAATAAGAATTAAAAAAAAAAAAAACTACTTAAACTGCTGCTGAATACAAGGAATGGTACAAGCTCTTAAAATGATGATGGCTACTTAAAATGTTGCTAAATTAAAAATGTTGCTTAATAATTTATTTATCTGACTTAATTCAAGCGAAACAATATGTATATATGAATAACAAATAAAAATAAAAATAATTACAAATTAAAATATAAAAAATATAAAATATAAATATAAAAAAAATATAAATACAAATAAAATAAATTATATATATACATTATGTACAGGTCAAAAAACAAAAATTTTAATGACAAACAAAAAAAATAATCAAATTAATTAGAGGATTAAGGTAAGGAGACATATAGTTCTTTTCGAAGGGATGATAGGCTCTTATTAAAGTCAAGGATATTATGTGCACTATTGGCAAGGCGTAGCATTCTAGTGATAGGGTTAAAATGACCATAGTTGGTGCGATGAGTGGGGAGACGAAAAAAGGGGACTGATCTAAGGTTGCGTGGGTTTGTATTAATGGAAAACAACTCAAGGAGTTTTGGGGAATCGATGGTACCGGTAATAATTTGATGGACGAAAAGAATGTCTGCTATCTCACGGCGCCTGGCAAGGGTAGGTAGATCAATTAAAAGAAGACGATTTTCGTAAGGGGGCAAGATAAGAGGGTCTGACCATGGAAAACTGCGTAAAGCAAAACGGAGGAACCTACGCTGCACTGCTTCAATTCTGAGGGATTGGGTTATTTGATAGGGGGACCAGACCTGACTGCCATACTCAAGAATAGGTCGCACGAAAGTGATGTACAAGGTCTTGGTTACATAGGGATTGGAAAATTCTTTTGACCAGCGCTTGATAAAACCAAGGGATGAGTTTGCTTTCGCAATAATTTGATCAATGTGAGCCCGAAAATTGAGCTCTTTGTCACATACAATCCCGAGATCACGAATTGAGGTAACAACGGGAATGATATCATTTCGAAAATGATAAATTCTAGGAGGGGATGGTAGACGTTTGCGAGAAAAAGTCATTGATTGGCATTTGTTCACATTTAGTTCTAAGAAATTATGTTCACACCATATAAGGAAAGAATTTAAGTCTTCTTGAAGAAAAGGAGAATCTAATGAGGAAGAGATTACCTTAATGATCTTTATATCATCTGCATAGATAGTAAGTTCGGAGTTGGTTATAATACTGGTTACATCATTTATGGCTAAAATAAATAAAAGAGGTCCAAGGTGACTGCCCTGAGGAACACCTGACGTGGCAAAGATGGGATTGGACACAGCACATCTGAAAATAACGTTATAAACACGATTCTCCAAGTAGGACTTCACCCAAGTAATAAAAGATGGTGGGAAACCTAAGGCTTTTAATTTTAAATAAATGATTTGATGGCTAATCTTATCAAACGCCTTGCTAAAGTCGGTTGTTATGACATCGACTTCATGACCTTTTTCTAGAGCGCACAGCGTTGTTGAGACGAATTGAGAAAGATTCGTCGTTGTAGATCTTCCTTTTAGGAAACCATGCTGAAGTGGTGAGACGACGGACTTACAATGGAAGTACAGGGCGTCATAAACGAGACTTTCAAAAAGTTTGGGTATAGAGGAGAGCTTGGCTATAGGGCGATAGTTGGAAATTTGATTTTTACTGCCTTTTTTATGGATAGGAAAGATAAAGGAGTTTTTCCAAAGGGTGGGGAAGACTGCTTGTGAAAGCGAAAGACGGAAGAGGGTGGTAAGGGGTAGGCAGAGTGAATCAACACATTTTTTTAGGAAGATTGCGGGGATACCATCAGGGCCAGGAGAAAAATCATCTTTTAATGAAATTATCTTTTCATTAACAGTCTGAGGACTTATATCAATGGACTGGAGGGAAGTGTTAGAGCAAAGGGACAGAAATCTATGGTAGTCCAAATTAGGATTCATTTGATCGATGCTGTAGGATTCACTAAAAAAATTAGCAAACAAATTGGAGATCACAAGAGGGTCAGAAGATGTTGTGTTGTTACAATTGAATGTGGAGGGAAGGCCATCAGATTTCCGCTTAACATTTATAAATTGGTAAAAACGCTTTGGTTGACAGATGAGGTTGGACTGCATTTCTTCAAGATATTTATGGTATAGTGATTCGCAGAGAATGGAAAAATCAGTAGATGCTTGTTGGTAGTAAGCGTAGTTTACGGGAGACTGGAACTTCATATAATTTTTCCACAGTTTATTTCTAATATTACGAAGAGTTCTTAAGTTTTTTGTATACCAAGGTGGTGATGATACAAAACTTTTTTGAACTGTATATGGAACACATTGGATAATACAATCGAAAATAGAAGTGAGAAAGAGGGAAAGGGCTACATCAATGGGGGTTTGTGAGTTGAGAAAGAGGTTGAAGTTAATTTTGTTTAGGAGCACGTTCAGTTGGTTGAAATCGGCTTTTCGGAAGTTGAAACGAGAGGGATTTTCTGATTCAATGGTCGGGATTATTTGGTCCAGAGAGATGAAGAGAGATAGAGGAGGGTGATAGAGGTCAAGGGTGGACAAGAGGTGAGAGCTTTCGGAGACGATGGAGTTGCAAGGGTCAGAGGAAAAGATAAGATCAAGTTGTCTACCTAAATTATTGGTGACCTTACTTAGTTGGAAAAGGCCGGATTCAAGTAGACGGTCTGAGAATAGAGATTCTTTTTCAGAAGATGCATTGGAAGGAACAAAACAAGATTCGTCCTCAGAAGGGATCCATTGCAAATCAGGCAGATTGAAATCACCGATAATAATAAAGTCGTCACTTGATGTTGCACTTTCAATTATGGAATCAACCGAGTTTACAAATTCTTGATAGACATGAGTGGGTTGTGAAGGGCGAATATAGCAACAAAAAAAATACAGACACCGATTAAAAACAGATACTTTTATGCAGACGAATTCAAAAAAGGGCGATTTAGAGATATCGACTAAGGAGGCGTTTAAGCGGATATGCACTGCGAATAAGACACCACGACCTGAGGGAGCGAAATCTGTAGATTGACCATCAGCACGAAAGACAACAAAATCAGAAGTGAATAACTCATTATCAAGAAAACTGGAAGAAAGATTTGTTTCCGTAAGAGCGAAAATATCATGAGGAAGGTTTTGGGAGTTAAGAAATATACTTGATGTTTTTGTGCGTAGACCTCTTACATTTTGGTAGTATACAGACAAAGTAGAAAATTCAAAAGACACAGACTGTGAAGGTGGATTGCAGTTAAAGACGAGGCTTTTTCTTGTGGGTAACGAAAGGCAAACTTTTTGAACTCAAGTGTGAAGCATATGTTGCGAGGTCCTTAGAAACAGTTGAAGATGAGATATTGAAAGTTTCATGATAGCTAGTATAGATTCTGTTGAGAGTAACAGGATCAGTTGGAAGACCTTCTTTTTTTATTAATACACTTACATTGGTTTTAGTTTTACCATTTATGCAAACAGAGTCAGATTTGTTATGTAAGTATGAAAGATAGAGACGTACATTTTCATACAGTCTGGTATCACGCAATCTGGACATTAAGTACCGACCATCGATCGCATCAATTGTTTTTTTGGGGTTAACAAAATTGGAAGCCAATTTGACTTCAGGCGGGAACATTGGATCAAAAATAGGGGTAGATAAAATAGAGTTGGTAGGTGTTGAAACAGGTATAGTAGGTGATGGGATAGAGGACTGAGAGGCAGGATTTAAGGTGTGGGAGTGTATGAAGTTGTTATAATGCCCGCCAGATGAAGTGCTTTTATGTAGGTTTGAACGAAGTGGTTTAGTGGTGCTTTGTGGGACTGATGGATTTTTTCGGAACAGAGCAGTTGATTTTTGGGGAGAGTTATTGGGGTTGGAATAAGGAGGTTCGGCTCTAGAATTGGATACAGTTTTTCTTTCTGATACATTTTTTGGGTGTTTATGATTTTGTTTATTAATCCATTTTGAGATTTTAAATTTGCCTAAGTAAATATATTGAAAAGATGAGCAAAATAACCATTGATAACGGGTAGGAATAAAAATCTTAAAACTAAATTTTTTTAATTTATAACATTCACCAATATTAAGCTTAAAACTACGAAGAAAAAATTTACGGATCCAGGAGACATCAGCATTGATGGGTGTATTCGTTAAGAAAAAAGGCACATAATCATTTTGGGTTTTTAATTTGTTCAGCCTCTTTTCCCATTCGTCGAGAGTCCAAGTTGTGCCAAAACGTTTGATGGTAGGCACATTCGTAGCAGGAACATTAGTGGAGTCTTCAATAGATTGCAGAGCTGGGAGTGAAGAAGAAGGTGGAGGGCTCTCATTGGATTCAATAATTGGACTCTGATTGGATTCGATAATTTCCGCGAGAATAGATATATTGAAATTAGACTCGATAGGTTGCACGTTAGCCGGAAATTGATCGATTTTGCAAGCGGTTTGTTTAATTTCTTCAATAATGTCATTAAAAGAAAATCGCATAGTAAACAGCTCGTTGTTAATTTCGTTTATTTTTGAACCCATATCAAGGAGTATGGAGTTAAGATGACTAGATGCGGTTGTCATGGAAGTCGAGGAACTTTGCGAATTGATGTCGAGATCGGAGCGAATAGTTTTAACGGTGTCGTAGATGTTTTCTAATGGAGGTGTAAGGATGGATTTAAGAACGGATTCGAGCGTAGAACGAATAACCTCCTTAATATTTTTGAAACTACAGTGGGTGTGTTCAACTCGCGATTTTAATAATTCCGACAAAGACGAAAGTCGATCTTCAAATATGGATTGCTTATTTAAAAATTTTCTCCCAAGAGTTTCTATAGAAGTGTTTAGATCTTCAATACTTTTAGAGAAATCGTCAAAGTGTTGGAATTTTGACAGTATATTTTTATGAAAACGATTGTTATCATCAACTATTGAGTTTGTTTTTTCACTTAAGCAATGTACCGCGAGAAGGACGTGAGACAGTGAAATGATTTTACATTCGTCGCAGAGAAAAACAAAGTAGTTCTTATATTCTTTGAGATATGCGCACGATTTTTTACTTAGTCCAACACATAGAGGATGATATGATTTACCACATATGCCACGACAAATCAAACGTTCGGTGTATTTGCTATCTAGGATGCAGACACTAGAGTCACAGTTTTCCATTTTTGCAGGCAAACGAGTATTATTTTCGAATTAAATTTAATTATTTGAACTTTTTGTAAAAATTCTCTTTGTTATTAATTTTTATTTTTTATGCGATAAAAAAATAATAAAAATTGCAAAAAAAAATGTTGTATGATTGTCTGTATTGACTGTACAGTGGAAATTAGTTTAGTTCTTGTGATAAAGTGGTTTAGTTATTTGCTAATTAAATTTAATTACCGACACGAGAAAGTGATTTAGGTATTTGATAAATTATTCGAATCCACGAACCGTGATAATGTCGGTAATTAGAAAATGTTGATGAGGTGAAAATCTCGATAGTGTGTTGGATGATATATGTAAATAAATAAAAAAAAAACACCAGAGAGGATTTAAGGTGTAATACCAATAGATGATTGCTTGGCAGAACTATACTAAAATGACTCACCCAGAAGGTAAGACTGAGAGCAAAAATTAATTATAATCTGTTAGATTAGAAATTGCTATTCAGTCAGTAGTGTAAGTTATAGCTGGTGATTAAAGATGAATTTCTCAGGAATTTCTCAGGCACTCAGAGTCGGCAACATGTATGCAAAATGAGACACAAAAAATGGGGATTCAATGTAGCTTCAAATTATGCTTCATGGGCAGAACATATACGTAAAATGTTTCACTCACCGGGAAAGAAGGAAACAAAAAGTCTTAACGGGAGCAGATATTTTTAAGAGAGAGTCAGATTAACTTTCTATTATTATTATTTTTTTTTTTTTTTTTTTTCAATTTAATTGTGTTAAAGTTGTCACAATTATTTATATTGACTTATAGTTTTTTCACTTTATTACACTATAAAAATTCTTTGAGCGTAATTGGAAAATTAAACAAGTTTGCCAAATAATTAGGGCTTTCGATTTATGACAAAACTGATATAATGGACACAGTGAATGTTCTTAAATGAAAGAAAAATGCGGGAGCGAAATAGGACACACGTCTGAATAGTTTAGGAATTACTCGAAGAGTGGAAATTTAAAATGTTTTCTAGAAATTTAAAATGCTCGTAGAAACCCAAAACAATATTAGTCATTTAAAAATTCCCAGAAACCAATTGATGTGAGTGAACCCAATTTCAACATTCTTCTATTCAACTGGTTGCACATAAATATTTATGTTTGAAGTTCACTGCTCAAAATTTTCAAATTTAACCTAAATAGCTATTCGTTAATGACCTTCTTTTAAAAACCATTTAAAACTCCTTTGGATTTGTATGTTTTTTTTTATCATCTGTACACAAAATAGACGAAAAAGGAGAAAAGACTCTCATCTCAATTGCTTGTATATTTTGTCCACTTTCCATCATCATCGATTTAGCTTTGACCTAATTATAAGATATCATCTTCTGCATTATAAAAGCGAATTCTCTGCTCTATATAGGTATTGGGTTAAACTTGTGTCCATGTCACAAGTGTGGTATCCAATGAAACCAAGAAGACACGATATTGAATGGATAGAGGAGGCTTCGCCTCTTTTATTTTTATTTCTGAAGGACAACGTCAACGATGACGATGATGACATTTTTTTTTTTAATGCTTGATTTGATGTATTTGATTGGTTTTTCATTTTATTATTATAAAACTGATGTGGACAAATTGTCAACTAGGCCATAAAAGAAGAGAGGAAACTTATATATATGAAATCTATGTAGTTCAAATCAACAATTGTTGACATGGGGGGATTTTGGTACAAGTATGTCATGCTTCAAGGATATTAATTTGACTTTCGGATGAACTTCAATGTTAGCAACTGATTTGACCTTATTAGTATCAAAGGTTTTCTTCAGCATGTGACAGGATTTATGAGAGATGTCAATAACTTTGACCAAAATGCACATTGCTTTCATTTTCACTAAAAGTCTTTTTAATTTGTTTGAATGCGGTAAATAATTACTCAATCATTTAAAACATAAAAGCAAATAATAATGCATCATAGTCAAATCTAAAAATTAATCACAATTATTTTTTAATCAAATTAGACAGTTTTTGATGGAAAATTTCAGAAATTGGACTTCTTGCTGAAGGAGTCTAAGACAAAGTATTAAAATATTATTTAAAAATGTGACATTTCATTGCCAATTTGAATGAAGATCGACATTACTGTGATGAATTTCAATCGAATACTTATTCTTAATGTTCTAGGAATTTTCTAAAAGTCAAATTATATCCGACATAGTTGAAAGAAGAGCAGAGAATAATCAACGCAGCCTAAATAAATTCATTTTTTGATTTACCAAGTTTTTAAATCAAAGTTGAAACTTGAACGGTCACTGTGGTGTATGTGTACTATTTTTTTCAAACAACTACTTTTTTTAAAGTTTTTTCTTTATCTTATTTAAATAATTAATTTGTTCTGTGTAACATTATTCCACAAAACAAACATTTTTTTCCTTAGAAAAACTTTCAGAAACAAGAGCAATTTCTTAAAATGAATTTTAATTAAAACAAACATATAAATAGACAAAACAACCCCAAGTCATTGACAACTTGTGGTTTTGTTTGTACTATTTTTTTCTATTTTCCAATACCTTATCTCAAGCCTTGAGGATAGAAAAGAAACGCGAAATCATAATGACAACCAAAGTGAAGTTTATTAATTATAAAAATAAAAAAATTAGTACAGAACACCTTTTCTTCTATGGATGAATGTGTATTTCTGTTACTGATTTAAAAAGAAAAAAAAATTATCTCATCATTCCACCAGAGTGTCCTTTTTGTTATTTCAGTTAAGAAAAAAAAAATGTGTAGATACCATCTACAAAGGACCAAAACACAACAAGATATACAAAAAAGAAAAAAAAAAACAATTAAAACCACGCTGATGTTGGTGTGGTTAGTTGGAAAATATAATATAGGCCAACGTTGAAGGTGTAAGTAGATGGTAGATACCTATATATCAAGACCAACAACTATATCCTAGAAACTTTATAAAAATCCCCGAGGTAGGTAAGAAAAAATTATAGTATCTCTCTGAGATAAGATGCACTTTATGTTGAAGCGAGAGTTTTTGTAAGACAAAAAGCTAAAAAAAAAAAAAAGAATTATTAAAATTTTACTTTGAGTTGCAATGTTTTTTTTTTTTAACTTTTTCTCCTTTATAATTTACTTTTTTTTTACCTACCACCTCTAGTTGTGTTGAATCCTTTTTTATATTTGATTGTAATAAACTCATAATGAGGTCGTAAAAAAGTTTTTTTTTTTTTTTGTAAGAAAAAAAATGAAAGAAGGAAAATTTTTACATTTATTGTAAAGGAAGAGCTCAGCAAATAGGATGGAATTTTTTTTTTTTTTGAAATTTATTCTCTTCCGTTTTTATTTTAATTTTTATTTTGTATTATTTTGTTGCACTTTAAGTCTGATAAACAGGGACAGATGTTTAGGGATTTGGCTGAATACTAATTGACGTCAAGGCCGAGTTAGAAAAAAAAAATCAATTAGCTTAAAAGAGTTTAAATTTAATATCAACGGGATTGATATTGAAGAACTTATATATTTTTTGAACCTTGATATTTTTTAAAGAAGAGGGAAATTGTTTTCTTAAGAGAAGAATAAAAACAAGTCAAAATAAAAAAAAAATAAAGTTCGCTGCTCAGCTCTTTTGTTTCAATAAGGTGAGTAATTTGTATACTCATCCACCTAAATTCTAAACAAATCAACCTTCTCAATCAAGATATTTTTCACTCAATCAGCCTATAGAAATAATACATAAAGGTGAGCTACGAACTATATGATTATTGGCTGAGTCAATGTTCCAAATTTCGTTAGTTTTTTAATTCCGAAAACTTTGGATTTGAGTATTTATTCTTCCACATTTTCAAGTTTATATATTTCACTTTATCTTTACCAATAAAGCATTCTTTGTTATCGGAAAAGATAAAATAAAATAGCCTCACAAACTATTAAACTAAAATAAGCACAGAAATTCCGACTAAACACTTACTTTTACAATTTTGAATAGTTAACCATTTAAAGCAGTTTTTGACCAAAAATATTAAAATTGAAAAAAACTTCCACTTTCACATTAAATACAACACTACAAAGTTGAAGGACAGCATGGAAATATTTCTAAGAAAAATTGTTTTTTTTTTTTCATCATCAAATGCGGCCATGAAAATTTACTTCCATCAAAACATAACACCATCGCATATAACAAGAAACAAAAATCAAAATAAAAAATAATAAACAAAAACAAATTTTTGCAGAATAAAATTCTCGTTATTATAAAAGCAACACAAACAATATACCTAACAAAAAAAAAGTAGAATTTTGAAAAAAAAAAACAAATACAGGACTTTCTCTTAGATACTACTTCTGACCCATAACTATACACAGCGACTGCTGCAAAAAGTCAAGGATGGTTATGAAGTTTAATGATGAACATAAAGTTTTTAATTTTTTGTTTTTTTTTATTATTTTTTTTTTTTCAATGCAAATTTTTTTTAATGAGTTATACCAACCATTCGACGCGTTGAGAGCAGAAAGAGAAAAAGGATTTTTGTTTTTGTTGCGTTTCAAAGAAAGGAAAGAAGCAAAAAAAAAAAGTTTATGTTTTGATATTTGTTTCCATTTTATTTGCATCAAACACACATTCAACGTTTTATACTTTATAGCTTCGTTAATATGGATTAGTTAAATAAAAGTTGAATATTTAATAATGGTACCTGCAAATTATGTCTTAATTGTGATTTATTGCGGTCAGAAAGGGAATTTTAAATTTTAATTTATGAAAACATAATAATTTTTATTTAAACTATTTTTTCTACGTGGGTTAAATTTGTTTATCTTTTAATTTTATACAGAGCTCTAATCCACTCAAAATTGTGGTTTTTAACATTTTTAATAGCATTAATATTCTTGGTAATGAGCAGCCGTAAAATTAAGTATACACGACTCAGATGTGCACTTTATTTTTGTTATACATAAATATTGCCTCAATTTAATGACTTTCAAAGATACAAATTTATCTATAGCCTTATAAAGGATATAAGCAGGAAAGGTGAAAAAATTGGTAATGACTTGTAACAGAATATATATGTATAAAAATAACTCACAAATGGATTTACCTAAATGAAGCTGCCCTGCAATGGCTTCTTCTTCTGAAGTTAGTACAAGAAGTTAGTACAAGATATTTCGTTTTAAAAACTCATGCTATGGAAGGTGAAGATAATAATGACTATGGGAAAAATCACTTTGCTTAACGAGTCAACTAATTTATTTATTAGTCTGTGAATTACATAACTTTTTTTTGGTTTATTTTGGTCTGGACAAGATTCTTCGTGCAAAATTTGTAAACTTTAAAGCAACATAAAAATGTTAAAAACATACAAATGCATACGATAGTATCATCACTATCTGTCAATAAATTGAACTTAATTTTTTTTTAAATGTTAAATTTTCCAGAAACTCCCCTTTTCAATGTCAGTCTTTTTTTTTTTCTTAAATAATTTATTTATGTTGATTGGATCTTTATAAAGTGAACATGTTTTCAAGTTCCCAGCATTGATTTAAAGCTTTTGTTTCAAGCTTTTTAATGGTGCAATTAACATTCATGTACATCAATTACATCCTGACCAATTATCGTTTTTGAAGAGCGCAAAGTTTGATTCCATTTTTTTGCTTCTAAGTGTATTATGTATTTGTTTTGATCATTTCTGCACGGAGAAAACAGACCACGTAGAATTAAACGGATCGCACCTTAATTTAAACGGATTTCTGCACGGTTTTTTGCTAAGATGACTTTCACCTTAAATTAAGGTGACAAGTCACATTAATTTCTTGAATGCTCAAATTAAAACAAAAAAAAAATGTGACTATAATTTTAAAATATTTATTTTTGGTGGGTTTTTGAAGATGAAATTCACATTAAAATAAGATGAAGTTCGAATTAAATTTAATTGAGTAAGTGGAATCACTTTATTTTAAGTGGATATCACCTCATTTTAAGGTGGTGAAGTTTAATGTACGCAATATCTTGTATTAAGGTGATAATTTTTTCTCCGTGTAAGAAAGATGAACTTAAAATAGCTTCAAATTTCACAATGCAATTGATAAGTGCCAATATGCCATGTATCAAGACAGACTAAGAGGGTCATCAAAAATTTTCATTATGACTCCAAAGCCTGGATTTAGAAGCAAGAAAACGTTTTTTTTTTTCAAGCTTCAATTATTGGAAAAATATTCTTAATTTTTTTTTATAATATAGAAAAGAGACATTTAGATCTTTTAAACAGTTTATAAAACACCCTAGAATTCATAAGCTTAAGAATTTCAAAAATACTCTTTTTTTTTTGTTGTCTTCATTTTGTCCAATTTGATATCAATTTTATAGTCAAAAGCTGTACCAAACATATGTATTACACTACTGGAAAAAATTAAGGGATCAAAAAAAAATTCCAAATTTTTGGGCAAATTTCAACAGGCCGTAACTTCGAAAGAAATGGTCGTACAAGAAATCGATAAAGAAGGAAATTGTAGCTCCAAGTGTGCCTTTTACAGTTCAATATGTCCACAAAAACCCTACAAAAAATCAAATTAATCCAGCCAGCCGTTTTTTTCGTTTTTTGCTCTGAAAAGCTCAATTTTCTTTTCTCATTTTGTAATGAGAAAAAAAATTGTTTTTCCTAGCTTTTTCCACATTTTTGCTCCAGAAAAAGCTTAAATTTAAAACAAAACAAAATTCAAAAAAAAAAAAAAAAAAAATTTAAAATAAAATTTTTTTGAATTTTTTTTTCTTGAAAAGTTTAAGAGAAAAAAAATTTTATTTTTTCAAATTTTTTTTTTCTGCAATTTTGTTTTGTTTTAAATTTAAGCTTTTTCTGGAGCAAAAATGTGGAAAAAGCTAGGAAAAACAATTTTTTTTTCTCATTACAAAATGAGAAAAGAAAATTGAGCTTTTCAGAGCAAAAAACGTGATCCTTTAATTTTTTCAAAAATTCGATCGAGTGAAACAAAAAAACGGCTGGCTGGATTAATTTGATTTTTTGTAGGGTTTTTGTGAACATATTGAACTGTAAAAGGCACACTTAACATTAGTGGTTTCCTCAATATTTTCGATCTAGCGCTCGATTTTCCAAAAAACCACCAAAAGCCCTTTTTTTGTTGCATTTTCAATTTCATGTGAAAATAAGAAAAAAATTTTTTTTGGAAAAGCAATGGCTAGCCGTTAAGGAGAATTCATTCAAGTTCTTGAAACCCACCTTTAACTTTCTGTGCAATCATTGGTTGCTGAGATATAGATAATCAAACACAAAAGGATCCTTTTCCATTTGAAGACCGATATCTCGGCGAGAAGTGGACGTATCGAGGTGTTCAAAAAACCAAATTAAAGCTAAATGAACAAAGTATCAGATCCTTATAGTGGTTAAGCCCGTAGACCAAAAAAAAACTAAAAAAATTTTGAAAATTTGTTTGTTGCTGGTTTTTCTACGATTACTCAAAAACCGCAGAGTGGTTAAAAAATTTTAAAGTTCTAATCCAAAAACTAGACACTTGGAGCTACAATTTCCTTCTTTATCAATTTCTTGTACGACCATTTCTTTCGAAGTTACGGCCTGTTGAAATTTGCCAAAAAATTTTTAATTTTTTTTTGATCCCTTAATTTTTTCCAGTAGTGTATTTTTAACGTTTTTCGAAATTCAACAAGGTGTTTGTATGAAAATCGGATGAGAATTGACTAATATAAAAATTAAAAAAATGCAGAAATTTCCTTAATGAATATAATCTCATTGTTTTTTTTATAAATTTTGAATGTATCAACCGATTTTCATAAAAAGTAGGTAGGTACTACCTCTTTGAATTAGTTTAATTTTATTTTTTTCATAATATCTTCTTTCTCAAATAATAACAAATAATAAAATCAGTACAAAACTGAAGACGCTAGACGCAAAAAGTTTATTTTGACTCCAACTTGTTGTATACAATGGTGTAGCTGTGTCTGTAGCTTGTAGAGCAAGTTGAAGAATTTTCAACTTTTTCCTGAGCTGCCGCCAACTTTTGTAGGGTTTTTCTTCAGTAAAATTTTGACAGTACTACAAGCTACAGCCACAGCTACACGATTGTATTCAGCCAGTTAAACTTGATATTGGGGGTATGTTGCAGGTGCCGATTATTCTATTCAGATTGGTCATTTATTTCTCAAAATATAGCAATAACATTTAGCATGCTTCTAGAAACAGCGAAAAATATACTAATATTTTAAATTTCTTTAAAAATAAAAATACTAACCCTTTGTAACTGCCTTTAAATTATTTCAATCTTATCTTTTGTTACCTACCTGGATATTAGTTATTCAAGTCTGTTCTATTAATTCGCCTGATATAAATTTTCTTCGAAAAATTAGTGTAATAAACCAGACATATCAGATTTTTGCTATACCTACCTATTTCCACTCCCAAAATTTGCTGTGAACTATTAAACTATAAAGTTTTATGGTTTTTTTTTACAAAAAAATGTATTTATTGCTAACTATTTGGCTAAAAATCTGCTATGTCTTCAAACTTACTTAATCGCTCTTTTACTGTTATATTTTCTTATTTTCTTCTTCGACAATTTAATACCAAATGATCACCTCTTGAAAACTAGTATTTTAAGCCTAACATCTGATTTATTAGAAAATATTTACTTTCTACGGAACATTTTAAACTCTTAACACCTACAACATATCGACAACCTTCAAATTCTTTTCTCAAAATCAAAAAAAATATCTTCGAAAACTGCAATAACCTTTTCCAAGAACATCTACCAAAATCCTATTAAATTCTTCATTGTTCTTGAATGTGCAGGAACACACCTACACAATTCTTTTCGAAAAAAAGATTTAAACAGGAAACTATAATTAGAACTAGGACAACCTTCTCTTCACAAATGTGTTTTCATTGTTTAAGGATTCCGCCTACCTATCTTATCTAAATCAATTTTTCAATATTAATCCTTAACTGAAACAATATGCGCTTCTTACATGCATTTTGTAATATCCTTAACCTCAACCTACTCAAGAATCAAAACAAATTAAAAAGAAATATCTATCTTTTGGAAAAGAAAAGACAACGCCCATTCTACCGCCTTTTTCCATCAATGTCAGAAATTACAACAAAAAAAAATGTTCCAAAAACAAATTACTTAAAAATAAGATCCTAGAAAAAACTCATTTCAATTTTACCACATTGTTTTTAGTTAGATGAAGAAAAATTACATCCTTTTTTTTCAAGAGCATACATTGACGTAGAGTGATGTTTAAAAATAATAAAATCAGGACCTCGCTAGAGCAGGCTAACAAAAAAAAAAAACCGTCCAGCTTCTTTTTCATCGCATAAAAATAGAAAAAAAAATTCTAAGTGCACCAACTAAGTAACAAAAAATCAGCTAGGTATATCAGATTTGAAAACAAAGTTTGAGTGGCAACATTGAGAGCAAAAAAGGCATGGAAACTCCTTGCGCTGCTGCTGCTGTTGCTATTCATTACTATATTTTCCCTGGAGTGTCCCGATTCCCGGAAAAAAGGATGCTGGGAGATGTGAATGAGACATTGGGGCTTGGGGTTGAGTGTTCACAAATTTAACCCTAAAACACGCAGCAGAGCAGGGCTCAAAATATCTTCTGTTGCTGCACAGCATCATGATGGACCGGAACCGGGGACCAAAAAAAACACCAGAGACCAGAGAGACAGAAATGAGAAACGTCAACAGAGAAGTCAGATGAAAAATAATGTTGTTTTCGTTTATTTATTGTTTTGATTTTGTTTTTTTTTTCTTTTTTTATTTTTGGTTTGCGCCTTCGTTAAGGATAATTTATAGAGAAACGATATGGGCAAAAATATTCCCAGAGAAAGAGAGAAAATAATTAATGAAAACAGAGAAAAAACCACATTCTCACTCTTATACTGTGAGAGAAAACTTGTTTTGTGTGCATGATTTTGCTCATTCTTTCAAACGATTGTAGTGCCCCTCTGCGGTGAGAATGTTTGATATTTGCTAAACAACACCCTTGTTTTAAGAGAAGTTCAAGTTTAAAGAGAATTCTCTTCAATTTTGTTTTCTGTTTGTTATTTTTGATTGAAAATGGTATAAAATGGAAATGAAACGAAATCGCATGGTTAAACAAAATGAGAAAGTCTATACCAAAATGAAAATCTGAAATCTGACCGAATACCAGAATACCTCACGTCACGCAGATGAAAATACCTCTTTAATACGAGTTTAGTAGTCAGCACAGGATTAGTTTATACCTGCTTTGCTGGGAATTGATTATCTGATTGTTCATGGGTTTTGTTTTTATTTTATGAAGATATTGCAGGTGAATTTAATATTTGAAACTGGATGTTCTTAACGAATTTTGTGTTAGATTGTGAATGTTCCAGTTGGAGAATTTGGTGTGAAAAAGATTAGGTAATAAAATATTTGGATAGCCAATCTATTTCGTCACTTGGATGACAAAATACATGCAAAAAAATTGATAGTAATTTTTCCAATGTCGCACCATTTAATATTTACCTAGATATTTTTTATCAGCGGTGAGGATTCCGATTGCAAGATCGAAGATTTTATAACAGTGTAACACAATTGATTTTAGATCAAATTAGTATTTATGCTTCCCAGCTTAACCATCATTTCTTTTATGCTCGATTTTAGGTCTTTATTCCAGTCTTCACACTTAATTGTTAACAATCCAATTGGATTTAGTAATAAAATGGCTGATCTTAAAAGTTTTTGAAGATTTAATGCCAACAAATACCAGCAGTGGTGTCTCATGTCTGAAAAATTTTCATTAAACAAGTTATTTTTTCATTATTTCTCAAAATTGTTATTCCTAAAAACCCTGTTAAATTTAGTTTCAAGAATTAATAAAAAGTCATTAGAAATGCAATAGGTAGGTACTTATGGTAAAAATTCAGGAAATATCTTAACTATAAACGGAGATATAATGGGCCATATTCATAGACACTGTCTAAGCTGCTTCTAAGAAAGACTGGAGTTTATCCTATTCAAATTGGATTGGATTAACCCCAGTCTAAGATAAACTGGGGTCTAAAAATGACTAAGAATATGGCCCAATATAAATTTGTATAAGACTAGTCTGCTGTTTGATTTTATAAAATCATAAAATCATAAAATAAAATAAGTTCGAGAAAAAATTAGAATTTCAACCTAGAGGGATTTTCTTCAAAACTTTGTAGTTATCAGTTTTGTAGGATTCACTAGACGCGAAATTGAAATTTTATTTTTACGACCAAAATTAACTTTAACTGCTTTTACTTTATAACCGTTTTCTGCATTACTGACTTACTCGTAAACGATTCAAATGATTTCACTACAGTTTGTGTACAGAACCTTTTAAAAATAAGTACCTACAATTTTCGAAAAACACATTTTTTGAATTTTTAAAAAAGTTTAAATTTTTTTTTCAAAATGATAGCCTGTAAAATATATATGATTTCTGTACAAAAAAGTACAGTCTATTAAAATAAAAATTAAATACGAAAAACTGCTATTATTAGCTTTTGACCAAATTTAAGGTACCTACCTATCTG
The DNA here is from genome assembly GCF_945859705.1 of Episyrphus balteatus. Classification (NCBI taxonomy): domain Eukaryota; kingdom Metazoa; phylum Arthropoda; class Insecta; order Diptera; family Syrphidae; genus Episyrphus; species Episyrphus balteatus. The sequence continues at coordinate 65,401,996 of NC_079137.1, read as the reverse complement.
TTACAATTTTCAGTTTTTTGCGATTTTGTCTAAATTCGCTCATTTCTCTGGGATATTTTGACTGGTTTTATTGCTTGGGCTGAAATCGAAGAATGTAAAAGACATATGTGATTTCAATTAAAGTTGGTCTCTGACTTAACACTTGTTTATGGATACTAATATTCACCAAGTTATGGCCGAGCTATTACCACATATACCTACTTATTGAGCTCAAATACCTATTTTAAAAACGAACTCACAGAGTTATTTAGTCGTAGTTTAGTTCTTCTTAAGTCAATACGATTGCTCTAAGAAAAGTTATTGCTGATTAAAAACAAGGTTGCTTGTTTTTTGACTTCAACAGGTAAAAACCCATGTGAAAAACATGCTACACTGATGAAATTCGGGATTAAGGTTTTAGATAAAGCAGGGACAAAGGATTCATAAAGTTCTTAAAACTATTTTTGGTGAAAGGGTGTTTTTTTGATGGGTTGAGCTATGTGTGAGAAAAGTATCATAACAGCTGACTTAAATTTTATTAATTTTTAACCCTCTACTGCATACGAAGCCAAATATGGTTTTGTCTGTTTGTACGCACTTTTTTCTTTTCTGTTACAAAAAAATGGTCAAGATTAAATACAATCCTCTTCTTTGTGTTTCTGAAAACCCATAGAGATAGTTTTTTTCGTGTGTCCGACCCAAAATAAAGGTGTATTTTATTTTTATTATGATCACAGGTGAGTCGATCAGTCGTGTACATTGAAATCGAAAATGTAGAATATATTCATACTTTAAGTGTTAATTACTGCGTTTGTTTGGAAAGTAAAGTGGAATTAAAAATTTATTTCTGATCGATTGTCTAATTGTGTATGCTATGAACCAATTTTTATTGTAAAAAAATTATTGGCCTGTTCTTGGGAGGGTAAAAAGTACGGAAGCCATATTTGGCTTCGTATGCATTAAGGGGTTGTAAATATACACAATTTGTTTAATTTTTTTGTTGGAAAATTTTGTTTCTTTACATTGTTATTTTGCTTGGAAGCTATGTTTTACTTCAGAAATGGAGCCCCTTCGCTTTTAGAGACATTTTTCTCATGTTAACTTCATTTCCAGCGGCGTAACCACAAAAATTTTAGGGGGAAGGAGGCTCACCTATAATATTTTTCAATCATTTTACTACTTTTTAGTTTTTTTTAGATCTGGGAGTGGGTGAAAATGTTGGAGCAAGACTTACTTTGACAGTGGAAAGAATGTGAACCACAAAAAATATATATAACGGAAAAAACAAATTGCTTTTCTCGGTTCCATGGCTTAAAATGAGCCAAATTTGAATTAATTCTTAACCTTTTGTAATGCAATGTATTTATTTTACTTTATTTTGTTTTTAAATGATAAATATTTATCTTTTGATATTTTCAATTTTATTCTTTACATAATCTGAATAAATAAAATTAGTAAAATTTCTTACCCGTTAATGCATACGAAGCCAAATTTGGCTTATAAACAAATTTTTTAAACAAACTAATTTAAACAAATTTTTTTAATGTAAACCGTTTTGAAACAACCCAAAGAACTCATGTAAAGCATTTTTTAATTTTTTCGTCCGCTAATATTAATTCATGCAGTAGAGGGTTAAAATCGAACTTTAGCTAAATTCGGCTCAGAGCTAAAGAGAAAAAGGGCCTCTAATTTAGTCTTGTCCCAGGGCCTCAAGGCAAGTTTTGGATTCATAAAATAAAATAAGTTAGAGAAAAAATTTAGTTAAGTGTGAGAAAAGTATCATAACAGCTGACTTAAATTTTATTAATTTTTAAAACTTGGTGAAAAAGTTATGGTCGGCATAAGAACTAAGAATCTAAAAAGTGTACAAAATCATCTTGAGTTGAAAGGGTGTTTGTTTTTTTTTTCAAGAAATGATGAAATTCAGAATAAGTACCACAAAAAGTGGGAAAGAAATTGTTACACCAATGAAAATTGGTAAAAATATTTCATTTATAACAGTAACCAAGAACACAAAAAGCCGATACAAATATTTAAGGTTAAAGGGTGTTTTTTTTTTGGGAAAATAGGAAAAATCCACGATAAGTCCAATAAAATCAATGGTATAAAAGCTACCCTCACGAAATTCAATAAATATGTTCTCTTTCTCATGGGGATTACGAATATAAGAAATCTATAATTTTTTTTTTTCATGTGAAAGGGTGTTTTTTTTTAGGTGTAGAGAAAATATGGGTATATTTAGAAAAGTGTGCAATATAGGCCAGTCATTATGTCGGAAAAAACGGCTTAGAAATGCAAAATGAGCGAGGAAGCTAAATTTTGGATATGTTGTAGAGGATGCTTAAAAAAGCTTAACTTGAAGTTTTCGACCAAGATTTCCTATGAGCTTTTTCCGCCATTTTGAAAAAAAGGATAAAATTGGTTTTTTGACAATAACTCGGCTATCTGACGAGATGCGAAAATTTTACAAGGAGCTTTTTTGTAGCTTTTAACGAGTTCTACAATTCATGCATACACATTTTTTGTCTATCATGAACCGTTTTCGAGATATCGATTAAAAAAGTCAAAAATTTAGGACATGCCATTTGTTTTTTGACATTATCTATTTTTTGGTGATGAATATCGAAAAAATTATTAACATAAAATTTGTAGACCTTATTCAGACCTACAATTTCGTACTTTTATTTTTTTTTTTGGACAAAAATTACGACCTCCAGCTGGCCGCAAAGTCGCCAAGCAAACCGCTCGTTCGGTTGTAAAAAAAAAATTATTCATTTTTTTTTTTAATGTTTATATTATTATATCAGTAACACATACATACATACATAAATGTATGTATTTATTTAGTAAAAACATAATGAGAAGAAAATGGTAATGGTTTTTTTAACCCCAGTTTTATTAACCCAAATTTTTTAAATACAGTATACCGGCTCTTTGTGTTTGCAATTTGCTTCAATCTCTATATTATTTTATTTATCAAAATTGCAAACCGCAACTCATTAAACTTTTTTGAAAAAAAACATAACTTTACATATCCAAGATTTGTATGTATGAGCATTTAGGTATGTGAAGAAGATGCCTCTTTATTAGGGGTGGGTGATTAGAAAGATATACAGAATTTTATTGCTCTATTAAGGAGCATTGTTTTAGAAGCAGGTATCAATTAGCTGTGGGAAAATCCCATGCTACTTAATGATTGTCTTATTGTTTCATTCATGCGTTTTTAATTTTTGAAATTACTCAACCCTTTCTTATCACCATTTTTTGGGAATATCATAAAAATTGTGCAGGTCAGATTAGCATGTAATCGTACCTCCCCGCAATAAAAATTTAAATATATAAAGTATGTACTTATACCTGTGGTTTTCTGAATGGAGTTGAAGCTAAATTTTAAGCTATTTTTATAAGAAAACTTAGGTTTTTTTGTTTTGAAAAATCAATGTCTTCATCAATAATAGTTTGGAAATAGTTGGCGAAGATATCGATCTTCTGGTTTTACTTACTGGACTTGCACAGGATAAAAAAAATATATTTTTCCGCAAACCAGCAAAAGGAAATACGCCATCAAAGCTGTACTCCCAGAGCAGTTTCAAGCACGGTAAGTCAGTTCTTAAGAATATTCTTTTTATTCACGCTTTTAGCGGTTGCGATACGACATCGTCGTTTTACAACATGGGAAAACTTAAATTTATTAACACTCTCGAGAAGCATCCGGAACTAAGGTCATCGATAGAACTATTCAAACAAAAAAAGGTCGATCCGGATGCCTTAACTTGCGCAGGAGAGCAATTCCTAATTGCCCTATATGGCGGTGATAAGCAAGAAAAATCAATAAATATTTTGCGATTCCATCGTTTCGCAAAATCAATGCATATAAATAAAACGAATCACCTAACACTACTCCCACCAACGAGCAGCGCTGTCCGCCAGCACATATTCCGAACATATCTGCAGGTGCAAACCTGGCTCGGGTTTTTTAAAGATCCTCAGGAATGGGGTTGGCGACAAACTAATCACGGACTTGAACCAATTACCAGCACAGCCGAACCCGCACCTCCTGAACTTTTAAAACTTATTTCGTGCAAATGCAAAGGGAATTGTGGGGCTTCTTGTGGGTGTAGGAAAGCAGGAATTAGTTGCTCAGTTATTTGCCTGCATTGTAGTGGGCAATCATGCAATAACGTCACCAGAGTCGACATTTCGTTTGATGACGACGATGACAGAGATGATGATGACTATGCTTCGTACATATCAGCATCATTTCCAATGATTCAACCTATTTCACAAGTTGAGGAGTGTACGGACGACAAAGATCTTCAACCGGGACCATCAAAGCGACAAAAAAAATGAAAAAACGTCCACCCTTCGTTTTCTTGAGTAAAAAAAAAAAAAAAATTCATTTAATAAATTCCCGCTGGAGTTCGTAATTTTTGTCCAAAAAAAAAAAATAAAAGCACAAAATTGTAGGTCTGAATAAGGTCTACAAATTTTATGTTAATAATTTTTTCGATATTCATCACCAAAAAATAGATAATGTCAAAAAACAAATGGCATGTCCTAAATTTTTGACTTTTTTAATCGATATCTCGAAACCGGTTCATGATAGACAAAAAATGTGTATGCATGAATTGTAGAACTCGTTAAAAGCTACAAAAAAGCTCCTTGTAAAATTTTCGCATCTCGTCAGATAGCCGAGTTATTGTCAAAAAACCAATTTTATCCTTTTTTTCAAAATGGCGGAAAAAGCTCATAGGAAATCTTGGTCGAAAACTTCAAGTTAAGCTTTTTTAAGCATCCTCTACAACATATCCAAAATTTAGCTTCCTCGCTCATTTTGCATTTCCAAATGTATATAATGACTGGCCTAATACTAGAGTAGTACTAGTGGTACCCTATTGAAATTCAGAAATTATGTTACTTTTGAGATAAGAAACAAGAATCTAAAGTGTTTATAAAAATTTCAAGGTTAAAAGGGTGTTTTTTTGAGTGAAAACAAAAATGTTGGATTAACGTAATGAAATTTGGTGAAAATGTTGAATTTGGGATGGAAAGCAAGAATAAAGAGTTTTTATAAAAAACAAATTAGGTGAAAGGGTGTTTTTTTCGAAGAGAGAGTAAAATCTGTAATTGGTCCAAAAAGCCAATGATTCATTTTATTTTTGGTTTTGATGACAAATTAAACGTTTATAGCTACTTAAGTTCTTAGACGTTTTACACGAATCATTTTTTTTTATTTCTTGATTTTATGTACTATTTTACCTGTACTATTACTAAATTAAATAAAATTACGGACTGGGTCGCACGACATTGCGTTTAAATTCTTAAAACTTTGTTTCTAAATACTTATATGAAAAAAAATTAGGTAAATATAATTTTTTTTTCAAAGATGATTCCTTAATAATAAGCTGTCATTATATTCTTATCATTCTCACGACACGATATGACTAAACAATTGGTAGATAGGTTCGAACATCTATCTTTTAAACCGTATCATAAACTGAATCTTTAGACAACAATGTACTTTACACAAACAACAGAACTTTCTATCACTTAACACATAAGTGGAAAAGTTCACTTAACCGTGACTTCTGACCCAAGGAGTGTTTTGTAAACACAAAAAAAAAAAAAAAAAACCCAGCCGCTGGTTTTTCAAAAACCAACCAAACCAACCCATCATCATGATGATCGTCTCTGTCTCCGGGACTATACAATATACGATAATATTGTTCAATGGCCGTTGGTCAATTTGGAAGCAAAACACATTTATCCCCGAGAGTACAGAGAACAGATATAACATTAAATGCACACATTGCGGACTACTTGAAACCAAATCAGGCGCTAATTTGTAAAAGCAATGCGCGCTTCTTAATGGCAGATTCAGCGTCAGAGTCACGTACGGCTTTTTTTTTTTGAAAAAACGCCAAAGGCGTCTACTCTCTGATGCTAGGTTTTCAGTCGAAGTTTTTGTGTTTTAACTTTTTTTTCTGTGTCTTCATGAGTAGAAAGAGGGAATTCTGTCCTGAACAGAGTAGAACTCACCAGGATGGCAATTGTGGGAGGTTGATGGAGATTGAAAGTATAAATTTATCTCTTTTTTTTTTGCATTAAAAATTAAAACAAAAATTCCCCAAATGAGATACCCGGCCGAGACCGGACAACAAAATCGAGGATGAGACATCGGGAAAGTTATGAAATTACATTTTCTCGAAATTACATGAACAGAAAATATTATTTTCATTTTCAATTCGTTGTTTTTGTTTTTCATCTCATTTTTTTTTTTTCGTCTGGTACAAAAACCAAAGGACAAAGTCCGGCGGTGCGGCGCCATTGCCACTATACTCTATGATGCTGGATTCATTTTAATTGTTCTTAATTGCAGCACGTAGATACAATAGAAGGGGGACAGAGAGGCATTCAGATTACACTCAAACTGGACAGAGGGAAGAGGGTTTAAAGCTGTTTATTGTGTTCATATACATAATAAAATAGTTTTTTTGTCTGGACATTTTCTCTAGTGCGGAATTCGGTGTGGATAAAATGTATATATTTTTTTTTTTTATTATTTTGAAAAGAGGTTTTTAGTGGACATATAATTAACAATTCCGTTGGCGATTTTTTTTTTTTTTGTAATTAATTTTAGCCATTCTCGTATGGGTAGAGTGGTTTTATCATATTCAATTTGCTATATAATACTTACATTAAAAAGGAAAGTGGGGATTTTTATTATCTTTATCTTATGAAAGTAGGTACTGTGCAACAAAGTCACGTTTATTTAAGCGTATCTAATAACTATAGATATTTATTAATTTTATGTAATAAATGTATTCAAAGATTACAATAATGGAATTGACAAAAAAATAGCACTTTAAGTGCAGGATTAACTTCTGAACCTCCACTTTCTGCACTATAACAATAACAATGAAGATATTTTGAGACAACAGAGTCCGTAATTTTTCAACCCGACGCACCTTTTGAGCTCTAGAGTAAACCAATAAACCTTTGTTTTGGTTTTTTTTTTTTTGTTTACTAAAAATATTAATTTTTCATCTGAAAAAAAAAAACTATTTTCATTGGACTTAAGCATATTATGAGGCATGAAAAGTCCTTGGAGAGTCTCCAAACTCATGCGGTCGGCAGTACGAAGAATGAAGACGAAGACTTCAAACGGATTTTTCTCGAAACGCATTTTTTTCCGTGCCTATAAAACTAATGAAACTATCGACTTGATAGTGCACATTACTCGTGAACCTAAAAGTTTAATATAATTTTAACAATAAAAAATTTTAACAATAAACAATAAAAAGTTTTAAAAATTTGTTAATAAGAAAATATATATATTTATTGCTTTTCTTACTAAACTTCGGTCCATGCAAAGCGTATCTGCTAGAATATTTTAATAGTAACAAAATTTCCTTTTTATTATTAATAATTTCCTGGATCTGGGAATTTCGGCTCAAACTCGAGCTGAAGAGCCTACATTAATATTATTTTTTTTTTTTTCAAAAAAAATTATATCAATATTTTATAACATCAATAAAATTATGTTCTTTTGGAAACGTTAATAAATGCTTTTAGTTTTAAATTAGAAACAGTGCCCAACACACAAAAATTTTCCAGACTACTAAATTTAGGGTGTTGATTCCAAAAATAACATTAGTTTTTTTTTCTAGTTTTAAAAAAATTCATACAATTTTTTTTTTGCTAAATATTTTTTTATTCAAATTTTATTTTGTGTTTTTATTTCACAAATACATTACCTACATTCTTAACAATTTTTTCCAACTTAAAAACTTAAAAACGCTTGTAATAATAAAATCTAAAAAAAAATAGTATGAAATTACCCCAAAAGTGTGAAAAATTAAAATATCTAAAAAAAAATAGAGTTCATGGAAAGCAACCAGTGTGATTTTTAGGGTTTGTAAACACAAATGCATTAGGTTCGATAAGAACATTTCTGTAAAATGTAAAAAAAAAAAACAGTTAAAATAAGCATAATTTTAAAATAAGTACAAAATTACCCCCAAAATGTGGAAAACTAAAATATTTCAAAAAATAGAGCTAATAGAAAAAAAATGAATGTGATTTTTAGCTTAACTGACCCAAAATACATTGAGTTTTAATATAAATTTTTCTGGAAAATTTAAATAAACGCTCAAAATAAGAAAAACTTAAAAATTTTTATGAATATTTCCCCAAATATGAAAAATTATATATTTTAAAAACTAGAGCTACTAGAAAGAAACCAATGTAAACGACGAAATCAAAAGTATATCCTGAGGTTTTGATTAAAAAATGCGAGCTAAGGAAGTTCTGAACTAAAGTATTAGTATTCTCATTTAACCTCTGGATTTGGATTATGAATAACTCAAGTATGGAAAAGTGTCCTAAAGCGGTCACTTCAATGGATCTTTATTTAAGCGGTCACTATCTAATGTCTGGAGGAACAAAAATTCACTGCACGAAAATCTTTGTTCTAAAGACTGGAATACTGAAACGTATTCCCATGATTTATTAATCAACCAGACAGACAGTTTAAATATAGCTATTGTTTCGTTTCTATAAAATTATGAGCGTTATAGGTAGTGATGGGAACTATTGAATGATTTGAGAACTATCGAATAGTTTATTTATTCATTCATTTATTCATTCGAAAAAAAATTATCGAATAAAAACTATCGAATAAACTATCGAATAAACTATCGAATAAAAACTATCGTATAAAAAAACTATATAAATGAAAAATCGATCGTTTAAGAAAACTATTTGAATGAAAAAACTATCGAATAAGAATAATGTTCAAAAGAAAATACTATCAAATAAAAAAACTATTTTAATGACAAAACTATCGTATAAAAAAAACTATTCGAATGAAAATAGTAACTAAATGAATGGAATTAATGAATATTTACAACTATATATAGTTTGATAGTTTTTATTCGATATTTCCCATCACATATTATAGGTAGGTATACAAGTTTCAAGTCTGTATAAATACTTTAGTGAGTTTTTTTAACAGTTCTGAAAAGACTTATTTGTCGAAAAATGAGGAAAGATTATAAAAAGATATAGACTCCCCATAGTAGAATTTTTAATACCAAAACCTAAATCAATTATTGAAATTTAATCATTTACCTACAGATTTTTTTTTTTTAATATCTTTAGAAAATGACAAGCTTAAACAAGTTGTGGTAAATAACTAGAAATCAGTATAAAATCTCAATAAATTCAAGCCGATACATATTACTTTTTGTTTTAAAAATTATTTTCAACAAAGTTATGTTTTTTCAGAATAAATATGTAAGAACAAATTTTATAGAAGTCTAATAGAAGCTTAATGTTATGAGATTTTAAATAGGTATACTCAATTATTAAGTAAGCTGTTGTATTATCTGAGACATTAAACACAAAAACGTACTTAGATAATAGGTTTTATGTTCATGCGAACAAGCCACCTGTTAAATTGTAATACTCAAAATAATCAATGTTAAGGAATTGATGATTTATTACAGCACATAAAAAGTAACGTCAAAACTTCAATTTCTTACGTTTTTCAAATAAAATTAAAAAAATTTAGTATCCCACTAAAATTTCATTGTTAATCGTGGTCAAATATATTTAACGAAATAAATTTCCCAATAATCTCTAACCAATAAAGCCCCATCACAATATTGATGTCCATAAATACGAGAACCACCCAGTGGATCTCTCTCACAGCAGCTGTACAATAATTATTATCCACCAACTCTAATAGGTATAATCGTTTTACAATCAAATACACGCGTTCAAGCATACAAAGCATATAAAGCTTCTAAATTAATTAACTCGTTCATTCGATTGTGATTGTCCCTTCTTACTACGTGATGTTTCTGTCTGTCTGATCTGTTTGTCTTCTCAGATGTTTTGACCCATAAACTTAAAGTGGCATTAATTTCCCATAAAACTGCACCGCATAATAATCTGAAAAATGTTTATCGATTGATTTCGAGCGCCCACTCTTTTTGTTATATAGAACCCTTTAGACGCCCTCTGTCGTCAATGAGGAATCAAAGAAACTCATATGAGTCCAAGTCGAAATTTTACCCACGCATATTTTTGGAAACAAAAAACAAGGAAAGAACAAACGATTAGATTCTTGTTGCAACATAAGTTCCTATTTCGACAAAATACACATTTCAATAATTTATTACCACACTCTAGCTGACATAAAGTTGTCCATATCATCGGTGGAAGGGAACATGACATATCGGTAGTGAAAAATGTACATAACACAAAACCTTCTGAGAAACAAAAACCATTTCTACAATAGAGAATTGGCTGTTTGATTTATCATCACTGCAGGGGAACCTCTTTAGTCCTAAACTTTTTTTTGTTTATTTTTTTCTGTTTGACAAAAACCTATGCAAATTCTTCAGTGCAAGTCGGATCATCTGATAGAGACGATAGACTGCTGCGATGGGGACAAGGCGAATTAATTCCACCAACCAATTTGGACTCACCTGACAAATTAGTTCAGACCATGAAGTGGCATAGCTTGTTTGTGTTTATCGTCAGCAGGTGGGGCCAGAGATACCAGACTTGAGATAAATAACCTTTTTACGTTTTGTTTTGTTTTTATTTTTAAACTCTTCGCTCTGATTGTCAAAAAGACTCGTGGTGTGGAATGAAAATGACATTTATTAAAAGTGAAGCACATCTACAAGAAGATTTAAAGAACGAAAAAAAGGCCCCCCCAAAAAAAAAACAAGCGAAAAAAGATGAATATCTTATCTAAATGAGTTGAGAACGTTATTTTCTTCTTATTTTTTTTTTTTTTATTTATTTGAAATTCTTTTAAAAAACAACAAATAAAATTAAAATGCTTTTATTTTTTTTTTAAATTAAATGCCACAGAGATCTTTCTATCAGATTAATTCTATTTATGGTCTTTTTTCAAGAACCGTGTCGAAATTGGTGGTGTGTAGATGTGTGAGGTGCTGTGTGGGAGTTTAAAGATGTGTATCAACGTTGTATCGTTATTTGAATGTTTCTCTCTATGGTAACCACTTTTAAAATAGGGTTAAGGCCACAAATTAAGTGTTTGTTATTGAAATTGACTTTAATTTAATTAAAATTGATAGGGAATTTTTCGAATGAGAGAGAGAGTAGATATAGGTAAATATTATGTAGATTTGTTTTTGAATTATAATTGGCAGAGAAATGTGACAAGGTGTTTTTTGGGAAATATTATATGCCTAAGTGAAATTGAGTTGATTGGAAAATTTGTTTGTTGAGCACGTGCTTGAGATTTGTAAGAGATTTTCTGTTCGCAATGTGTTAGAAATTTAGACTAAAATAATGTCAATAATATTGCGTCACAAATGGTAAACGAGTATATTTTGAAGATATTTGATGGATTTCGGCACGTTCTTGAGTTTAAGTATAATATTGATTGTAAATATAAATGACGAGTTCAAGCATTTGATTTACAAAAGGTGAATTTGACTTGAAAAATGGGTGAATTTGATTTGCAAAATTGCGAAAAACAGCTCAAAACCTTTGAAATCGAAATGGTTTTTTTTTTTTCTTTTAAATCTTTCTTAGCAACGTTTAATAATTTTAAAAGGCAATTTAAAAGTATTAAATTTACTTGAAAATTTCTTCATCTCAGAGATAAACCTTTAGGGTTATGTCGAAGTCTGTTTATAATTAGACCTAGAGTTACTTTTTAAGGTGTCCGATATTGCAGTTTGTACAATCTCCAGGTTACACCCATAAACTTAAAATATATATATCTTGACACAATTTCGCCCTAAGATATCCACAAAATTCAACATGACACACTGAACTAAACTAACTAACTACTATTTACTATTTAGGTACTTCTTACTGTACCACAACATTTGTGTCACACCAAAGTACCTACTCACATCATCTCTCCTCTACCTTCATATTTTATACCAGCAGCATTTATATATAATATTTATATACCTATTCGAAATGTAAATGTGTGTTATACATATATGTTCTATTGCCTGTTTATGCATGATAGTCATGTTCTGGGTTAAGCCCATAATGTAAGGATAAATATAAATTATGTCGTCGCACTGTAAACGTCGGGCCAACAAACTATACTACTCTTTATTGCTTCAAACACAAAAACACCTACAATCATCTAACAACTCGTAGTTAGTTGTTGTTGTTGTATTTTAAATGCAATGCATTTGTCGTAGCTTGCAGGATAAATCTCTGGCATCACTGGATTAGGCATGGAGTAGTACACAATATTCTGTAATCTGAACACAAGAACTCCAGCACACTCTCTCTCTCTCTTATCTATTTCTGTGGGATGATTTAGGTCTTCAACCAAACTAACAACAACAACAATAAAAGAAATTAAAAAGGGTTAATTTCTGGGTTTAGTGTGTTGTGTGTGGTTGATTCAGTTGGCAAAATGTTGATGGAGAGTTACAATTTGATGGAAGAATTTCATCAGGATGATTTTTGAAATGTTACATATTAGAATGATTTAGACCAGTTTATACCAATCAACAGGAATCCATTTGCTGTCTTCTTTATAAGCATTTAAGAAGAAATATTAGGTTTAAATTAGTTTACTTGAATAGCAACATTAGCAAATAAGATATTAAATATTATTCCCATTTTATACCAATCCGGAATGCATAAAATAACTATTTTGTGCAAGAAAGAGTACAAATTTTGTGAAATGAAAAATTCGAAAAGATTAAAATTGACTTTAATTCAATATTTCAATCAAAACCTTCAATTTCAATTGATTTCTTTTAACTACTTATAAATTAGACCAGTTTATACCAACTAGATTACAGCAAAAAAGTTATCTAAAACTACCAAAACAATATTTTTCTAGGTTTAACCAAATAAAATGTACTCTTCTTGTAAGATGTGAATTATATTTGCATAACAACTCCGATATTTTTTGTATTATACCAGTTAAACGCATTTATCATCACCATCGCTATTAGAAAGCACATAGTCAAAAAGTTTAAAAAAATTACCGATTTTGACTGAGTAAGATCTATTTCACTCACATATTTTTACTAGTTGATTAAAGAACAAAATGTAGGCTTTAGACCAGTTTAAACCAAATGATTTTCTCTTGAAAACTATATTTTCTATGGGAAAATCAAAACTTTTAATAAACACTTATTTCACTATTTTTTTTTTGTGGTCTACATCAGTTTATACCAATTAACAGGAAACTGTTTGAAGTTTGATTTCTTCTTCTTATTTCTATAGCAACATTCTTTGTTACCTGTTGCATAGATAATTTACGTTTTTTATACCAATTAGAAATGCATTAAAATATCCATACCTATATCCTCTGTAAAAACTACATCCGAAACAATAGTACAAGTTTTGTCAAATGTTTATTTTCAAAATTTTCAAAATACAGTGGTTTTATTAAACTTGTTGTAAATTAGACCAATAAGTTTAAGTAAAATTTGATTATCTGCTTAATATTGAAACTCATCTATAAATAAATCTTTTTTTGCAAAAACTACAATGATAATTGCATAGTAAATTTGTTTCCATTGCGATTATACCATCTAAGGGCATATAACCAATATTTGTAATTCTAAAGAACTTAAGTTAAAGACAGAACATTTTTGATGGAATATTTAAAATCTTTTTAGCTTACTTATTCTTACAAATTAATTTAATAACACAACGTGTGGATTAGACCAGTTTAGATAATTTTTTTTTTTTAGACACTCGAAATCGAAATAAATTTTAAAAAAGTATTACGATTTAACAAAATTTTGTTTTTTTTTTTTTATTTTTATACCAATCAGGATTGCATGAATATTAAGCTAGGCAGGTATTTTTGAAAATCAATCACACATTTTTAAAAATATTTTAACAATGATACTTTTGCAAGGTTCCTCTGTATTTTAGACCAGTTTATAACATTCAATCTATAATAACAAAATGTCTAAAGATCAAACCATCTAACAAAATATTTAAGTAGGTACTCGTATTAGAGACAACAACTCATTACATTACAAATTCTATAATTACATTAGACCAGTTTATACCAGTCATTTCTATGTTACTAAAGTGAAAAGAAACCATATATTAAAAAATCAAATATTTTCAGAATTGAGAAATCAGCATTCAAGTCTTAATTCTGATTTTTTATACCAGTCCAAAAATAAAATACATAAATGTCAAAACTAAAACTTTTTTCCACAAAAAAACTTTCAACTTTTAAAAAAATGAAAGTAAGTAGGATTGGTATAAAGTGGTATAAAAATTAGTAAGCATTAAATATCTTAGAAACAGTTAATACAATTTTACTGTTCAACCTACATCACTTGTGAATTATTTACATCTAATTGTAAATGACAATATAAATGCAATTTAAGCAATTAGGCATGGAATTGTAGGTTTTTTTTTGGGGGGGGGGGGGGGAAAATAAAGGAGGCAGTTTTGTAACAAAGAACAAATTGTTTCATAATTTAGGGATCTTCATGTTTTTGTATACGAATAAGAATTTAAATGTGGGGGTGGGGGGTAGAACAACACTAAGAATAACTACTTAGAGTCTATCATCAAGCGTAACAAGCCAAAACCATACAACAAGTTATATACAACAAATGAATGAATTTTCTTCACTTAGTATTTGAAATGTGTATGGAAAAAGGATTTCATTAGGATGCAAAAAGAGGTAAAGGAATAAAGAGATATATATATAAGGATTGACTTTCAAAACAGGATAAGAAGAAAAAGATTAGAGATAAAGCAGATTTGCCATAGCTTCTACTGGGGATATATACTGATGACATCAGTTTGTATTGTTTTCACTTAAACATTTACTCACACACACAGATAAATTTGTTCCTCTACAAACACAAATGTGCATACATAAGTAAATTCTATTACAATTGTGATGAGTCATTGTTTTGCAAAAGGCAGCCTTAAGAAATAAAGGAAATCCGTTCACATACGGAATTATTTGCTTGCACACACACACACACACAACAACAAACAGAATAAGGCACACGGAAGAAAGTCCATACTTATGTACAAATGGATATATAGAGATGATGCAAAAGCACACAAGACGAAAAAGGATTGTGTGTGATGACGACAAGCAAGCAAGATGGGTGGGCGAGCGGAAATGTTGTTAAAGTGATTCTTTACATTTTAATGCAATGCATGCATTACAATAAGGAAACTTACATAATACAGAAGAATGATTGTATAGAAAAAGCTTTGTGTAAGTATAGTGCACATCCAGGCAGGACTCGACTCGACTATCATCAGTATGATGACAATGATGATAATAGCAATGAGAATGATGATGACGATGTTACTATGGGGTGTGTCTTTTAAAACGACTTAACAGACTTACTTTAGGAATTTTTTTGTTTTTCCTTGTAAAAAGTATGTTATTGTATTATTCGGTTTTGACTTTGTTATGGAATTAAGCAATAATGAAGGATGCACTTGAATGTTATTAACTGTTAATGCACTTAAGATGCAGACGTGTGAAATTCGTGTATTCTTTGTTTCTTTGGTATGAACTTGAATGCCTTCGCGGCAACAGAAATTCAAAGTAATTGATTAAAAATCTTCATCGTATTTCTTAATTATTTTTTTTTTTTAATGTTTCCACTTTTTTATGAAACAAACATACAAAACTTAAATAAGATAAGAAAATATAATGTGTACAATTCACACGTGGTAGAAGTGAAACCTTAAAAAAATCATTTATCTTGCAAAAAAAAAAAAAATCAAACAAATCTACCTTTTTTTATTCCATCACATTTACATCCATGTTTTTATATGACAACCTATAGTAAATTTTGTATCATCTGAGAGCTTATTATTTCACCTTTTATATGACGCTTTAATCATATTTCTACCATGCCTACAAAAAAAGTAAAAATTTTTGAGGCCAACCATGTCAAAATTTCAAACTGAGCTTACTTCCTACACTGGTGACTGGTCATCGGCAACGGATCTCGACAGGTGTTTTGAGGTATTTTTCAAGTTTTTAAATTTAAGATTGTGTAACTTGTAAGGCACGTACCGTTATGTGTGATATAATATGAAATTGTGTACAATTATAGTTTATTCTACTACCTTTCTACAGTATAAAATTCATTCATCTATCTATTAAAACAATAAAGTTATAATCAATTGATTTTCCTTTCGCTTTTTCTTTTTATAGTGTTTCAGATCACTCGGATACTAAAGAAGTTTTCACTTCAAAAAAATAAAAAATTATGATATCTGAAATATTTTAAGATTTAAACAAGATTTGAATGGTGAGTAAATCTAAACGAAAGAGTTGAGGTTCGAACTTTTATCTACAACGTTTGAGTTTATTATTCAAAATTGTACTGTTTTAGTAGGATATGTGGGAGATTTGGTTAAAGAGATTTGGTCAAATCACTGTCATGGAAACCAGAAAAAAACAGTTATTTTCAAGGGATGAAGTCGTGTTTTTTTAAGCAAATAAGGTAAGACAAGAATAGATTGACTCACAAATTGAAGCTTTTGTTCTTTGTTTTTTTCAATAGTGTATTTTCATAATTTATAATTTTCGTTATAATTCACATCCAGTTTTAGCAGTAAAAATTAAAAAAAAAAAAAATTGAACTTTATGAAGTTTTTCGGACTGTTCTCTGTTCTCCCGCAAGGATTCCCATATTCATCCTTTCTTATGGATATTATTCCTTACCACTTAGTTTCGAAAGGGACTTTTGCTTGAGGTAAAGTAACAAAACCTTAGACATAACAAACTAAACTTATTTCAAAAGTTTTCATAAAAAATAAGTTCATTGACCATTATGACCTTTTTGAAAAAAAAACCTGTCACTTCCGCTAGACACTTTCACTTTATTTCGAAGGACTAACAAAACTATTTCTAAATGTTTCCGTTACAAAATTATTTTTTATAGTCTTGTGAGCAATCTTCTTCTCAATCCCTCCCATAAGCAAACACTTGTTCGAACGACAGAAAAATGTAACAAAACAGCCAGCAGCCAAATGCCACATTCAGTCAGACTCCTTTTTTCAGAGTCCCTATTCAATTTCCTTTCAAATTGGATAATTTTTTATCCTTGAAATCTTCATCGCCCTAGGAATCGATCCCATAGGTATAACAACATCGGTTCTTTTTGTCTTTTTTTTTTATTATTATTTTTTTCTTTTAAAAATTCTTTTTTCTCGCCAGCTCCTATTCCTTGTGACATTCATCGCGTGGTTGAACATGGTTCGCCTGAGTGAGCACACACAGCAAAAGTGAAGATTTGCATAAAAGTGACATCAATTCTGATGAAATGGGCGCGCGAGTGGTGCTGCATGATTTAGCGGCTACGAACGACGACGCCACGCGAGGTGGCATTTTGTATTTTTGTATTTTTTTTTTTCATTCGTCCCATGGTAGTGTGTTTTCTGTCTTCTTTAAGGCCACCAAAACCAATGTTTCAAATGAGTTTCCATGCGTTTCAAGTTGAAGCTGGTGGTAGCTGGAATATAAGAAGCAATGAGACTTTTGTGGTGGGATATTTGGTGTTGGTTGTAACTCCTTTTTTATTACTTTTTTTTTCACTTTTTTTCGGAGGGAATGAACCTAGCTAAGGTATTTCTTCGACAGATGGCGCGTCCCGCAGAAACAAAAACCACACAGATGATACACTCCTCTTCGAGACATAGGGGAGTCCTAGATGTAAAAAAATTAGGAACTGTGCCTTCGGGTCTAGGGACAATTTTTGATGAGGCTCCGTTTTTACCTTTTTTTTATGTCCTTTGACGTCTGCGATGTTGTAAGGCAAAGTCATGGTGTGGTTCTTTTAGTTAAAAATTTTATATTCCCTAAAGTCCTTGTTGTTGTTTTGGTTGGGGGGATGTGACATCGAAATGGCTATTCGTCATTTTGTTGAGACTAGAACACACGAGAGGCACACACTCACGCGTATGTGGTTTTGTCTGACGTGTGCGCGAATGATTTAGTGGAAAACATTTGAAAGTAAAATTAGATTTTTTTCCAGATAACCCAACAGCAGCAGCAAACAGCAACAGCAGTAGTAGAAGTTTATATAAAAATGGTGCGAGGAAGGACTTTATAGTTGTTGTAGGGATAGGTAACTTTTGAATACATATAGGCCATAGGAGTATAGGTAAATTGAGTTCGATAAAATATACCGTCAAGTTTTATTGCCATGAAATATGATACTTTGGTAGGAAGAGAGGCCTACACATCATAGGTAACACACAAGTTTGGCTTTAAGAATGTTTTTAACTAGGTCGTGGCACGTGAGTAGATGAGGCTTTGGTAAATAAATGATAATAATTCGATGCGAATTTTCCATTTTTGCTATTTGGTAGATTGACATGAGGATATGGTAGGGCTCTATTTCCGTGGGTTAAAAATTTTAAACATATGTTAGAGAATGTGAGTGACGACTTATTGTTTTCTTTTCTTTGGATATGGCGATTTTATTTCTTTGTCGTGAGTCATGAGTCAAGTAACGTCAAGTTGGTAGTATTTGATTAAGTTAAAAAAAAAGAACTAAAGTAGGGTCAATGTGGGTAAATGTAAACAGGGGTAAATGAAAACATGGCTCATAACAAGCTTCAGTTAAATACAAAAAGTTTTAAAATCTTTTCAATTCTCTTTTATTTAGTAGCATGGAGTCTAAAAATTATTTTATTATTACTTTATGTCGTTTTAGATTTATTCAAAGATATAGAAATATTTTTGTCAGTGTTGTTAAAGTGGAGTTAGCTGTTTTTGAAGTGATAACGTCTTATAAATCGATGAACCATGGCAGCCACCACAAAAAAGTGACGCCATTTTCTCCCGTTCCACTCTCGCACTTTCGCAGTGCGGCAAAAATTTCAATTCAAAATTAAAAATAAACTATTAGAGATACAAAAATCTTCTATAGCTTATTTGAAAGATAATAACCTTAAGTTAAATACATTTGAAGGATTTTAAAAAACTCCATCTTTTAATAGGGTAAATAGGGGATCGGGTCAAAATTCTGGCTTCAAAATTCTGCTTTTCAAAATTCTGCTTTTTTAACGAAAATTCTGTTTTTCAAAATTCTGCTTTTTTTGTATTCTGCTTTTCAAAATTCTGCTTTTTAAAATTCTGCTTTTCAAAATTCTGCCAGCATTATAATTGAACAAAAAAATTCTGCCAATTCTGTTTTTTTTTTATAGCATATGCGCTGACTAAAGAAAAATACACCTCATTAATGTAATTCAACATTAGTACTTTCCTAAATTTTTTTGTTTAAGTGTCGCAAATATTTTTAAAATGCATAGACTGACTTTCTTTCAAATAAAATCATGTTTAACTTATTGGAACCGATGTTGTTTGATACAAAATATTCCTTTTCTTATTCAAATTTTTGAATATTCATCTTTATTTGATAAATTAAAAAAATTTTAATTATTTTCGGAAATGTATTAAAAACCTTTTCTTAATATTTTCAAATTTATTTATTTATAAAACAAAAATTAGTTTGCTTTGAAAGAATGACAAATTATGAAGGTAAGTAATCAAATAAGCAGAAAATTTTTCAAGAAGATGATTTTACAAATTTTTGCAAAAAATTAAAAAAGGGTTTGGAAAATGTTAAAAAGCGCGCGCTTTTTAACATTTTCCAAACCCTTTTTTAATTTTTTGCAGAATTTTGAAAAACAGAATTTTGAAAAGCAGAATTTTGAAAAACAGAATTTTGAAAAGCAGAATTTTGAAAGCAGAATTTTGTAAAGCAGAATTTTGAAAGCAGAATTTTGACAAAAGAATTTTGACCCCGGCAGAATTTTGACCCCAACCCGGTAAATAGGGGTAAAACAAAATTTCGAAAAATTGGCTATTTTCTAAACTCGGCAATGTAAAGAGTTGAATTTTTTTTAATCAATAGATAAATTTATTGCAGGACTGACAATGATATTGAAGAAATTCTAAAAAATTTCAAAACCATGCTATTAATGGTTTTCTAAAACTAAAACATGAGGTAGACCTTTGACAAAGTAGTGATTATAGGTAGGGGATTTTTTTTAACAATTTGAAAAATGTCATTCGAAAGATAAAAAAAAAAAAAGTTAGGGGTCTGATACGGATTTTTTTTAAGTCCTGCGTTTCGAAATATGAATTTTGGAAAAACAAATACTTATTTTGGGGTATTTTTGGGTGAGTTTTTATTTTTTTATATACTATATCTGTGCCAAATTTCAATCAATTTTGTAGTCACAATTTTGAGATAGCGGTAAAATAAAGTTTTATTATTATTTATTTGAGAACATAAAATTATATGTTTTTTTGCTTTTTTTGATGAAAATTGATCGGGTTCAAAAGTTTTAATACTTTTTGCGCATTGTAAAAATTTAAAAATGGTTTTATTATTTAGAAGAAATATTTGGCTTTTTAATGGTATAATTTTTTTTTGTAAGCTTTTAAAATAAAAAAAATTAAAATAATGAGAATAGAAAAAGGGTAATTTTTTTTAGCTTTTTCTTGTAAATTGTGATTGTTTGAAATAAATAAACGTTTCAATTGACTCATTTTAAAAGCACACAACCTGTTTTCTTACGACGTTATCACGTTAAATCATTGTCCGTGAACCGGCTTTACAGACAACCTCTTTTTTTTTCACTTTAAGCCGACGATATTATCAGTAGCCATTAGGGCGTTCGTTATTTAGGATTTTTTTTCGAGTTACTTAGTGGAAAAACTGTTTCTAAATAATAAAATAAAAATCCTCTAATTTTTTCAGATTTTTATTTTGACGCTAGATGGCGCCCCAAGAGGGTTAAAGTTTTTTCTCATTTGAAATAGGTATACCTAGGTACATGTTGTCTTATGAGGCCATTTTTTTTTAGATAAAGCTCGTCGAGAAATAGGCTCCAGGGCTATCCATAAAGGTAAAAAATAAAAAAAAAACTATTTTTTTTTTTCAGATTTTCGAAGAAAAAATCAATGGGTTCCTCTTTATGAAAAAATGCATTTTGAAAAATTTCCTCCAAACACATCGAGTGAGACATCAAAAGAAGGGTCCCTTTAAGGTCTATTCATAAAGGACACCAAAGGGTCCTATGAGGTCTAGTTGCTAAGTTATATTTTATTTATATAAACAGGTTTCTTAACATAATTTTTCGTGATGCCCTGGCATCCGTGTGGGAACCCTGTAGCAATACCTCTTCTACTCAAATGGTGTGTACCTATACGCCCTATCTTTTTGGAATTGATCAACTACTATAAACACTCATCAAAGGAAATCAGTTAAATTGATACAAATACCAAAACAATCACTTTTTCTCAAAATTCCGCCAATTTTGACGGCCATAGTGTTGCATTGTTATTAGGAAATTTCTTTATTAAAAAAGCGAATTTGTTCCAGAACTTTTGTACATACTTTTCCGATATGGACTCCTAATTTTGAAATAGAAATGCAGAAAAGTGTATATTTAATAAAAAAAATTTCACAGGGATAAAACTTATCCCCGATAAATTCCATGACTCCACTGTTTTCAACATTTTTTGAACCAATTTACAAAAAAATCCATGTTTTGGTCCTAAGTTCAGATTTTGGGGGCATATTGAATAAAATGCACCACTGGCTCGCACGAACTTTCTCTTAAAGTTAAAATTCATTAGAGAATAAGAAAAGAAATGATAGGCCATTTTTAAGAAAATAATATTCGACACATAAAAAAAAAAATTTGCAAAGATAATCATCCACCCGTTTTCAAATACCTAATTTTTCAAAAACAAAAAAAAAATATATTGAGTTTAAACCAAACCCAAAAATTATTTAGTTGAAAATATTTCATATTTTAATGTATAGCTTTCTAATACAAATGTTCGTTGAAATCGTGTTAGTCATAGGAAAAAAATAGAAATAAAAAATGATTCTATGACAGGTATCATTAACAACACTCTGTAAAGCTAAAAATAACAGAGATCGGAGATCTATCACGCTTTGTAGAGAGTGTTGCATTGATTACACTGGCCAACAATTTTCAACTTTTTAAAATTTTGCAGAAAGATTTATATCAAATTTTATAGATTTGGGTTTAGTAAAATCAAAAATGAGATTGGTTTCTTTCTGGCAGCTCTAATTTTTGAAATATTTAATTTTTCATAATTGGTGAAATATTCATACTAATTTTTAAGTTTTTCTTATTTTTAGCGCTTATTAAAATTTTCCAGAAAAATTTATATTAAACTCAATGCTTTTGGGATCAGTAAACCTAAAAATCACATTCATTTTTTTCTAGGAGCTCTATTTTTTGAAATATTTTATTTTTTCACATTTTGGGGGTAATTTCATACTTATTTTAAAGTTATGCTTATTTTAACAGCTTGTTAACATTTTAAAGAAATTTTCTTATCGAACCTAATGCATTTGGGTTTACTAAGCCTCAAAATCACACTGGTTGCTTTCTAGGAGCTCTTGTTTTTTAGATATTTTAATTTTTCACATTTTTGGGGTAATTTCATACTATTTTTTTTTTTAGATTTTATTATTGCAAGCGTTTTCAAGTTTTGTTGGAAAAATTTGTTTCGAATGTAATGTATTTCAGCTCAGTAAGTAAAATAAAAATACAAAAAAAAAATTTAATAAAAAAAATTTAACAAAAAAAAAATTGTATGAATTTCTATGATTTTTCATGTATGAATAATTTAAAAACTAGAGCTGCTAGAAAAAAACTAATGTTATTTTTAGAATCAGCACCCTAAATTTAGTAAGAAATGATAAACAATGTTCTGGAAAATTTTTGTGTGTTGGGCAATGTTATAAAACGATATGTCAAAATTTTGCTACACCCCCAAAATCTGGGGTAAGGGACAACTTCATATATAACAAAAAATAAAAAAAAAGATTTTTTGTACTGTTTTGTTTAGAAATTTCAAACAATGTTTTAAAAATGTGGTTGGGTTAAGCCACCTAGAGTGTGTAGGTACCTAAGCTGAACCATTTCAAAAATTCCATTTTTTCGTCATTTACTCAATTTCGACAATAATTTAAAGCAACATTATAACAACATCCTGTTTTAAAAAACAAACGTGGTATTTTTTAATTAAAACCTATTGATAGTTATCTGAGAAAAAAAATACATAAATCGATTCCAACTCAATACGAAATTTCAATTAACGAAACTGATCTGTTAATTTTGTACTCAAATATTCAAATTTCAGCATGGGCTGAAATCATTCAAAATTTGTTTCTAAGGAAATTTCGACTGAGCTAGATTTTTTTAAAATGAATGAAAGTTACAAAAAAATTGTTTTTTTGGCGCTACCGTTTTGTAATCATTGTAGCATGCTCTACAAAAAGGGATAGGTCAGCGCCGGCGTATATATTTGTTGCCATTTTTCATCACAGATTGCTATGGTTCAAAAAATATTTCTATTTACACAAATAGCTTCCTGAAGGTCTCAGCAATAATAACCCCTTTTCATTAAAATCGGTGCAGATTTAAAAAAAAAATATCACGGAATAATTGTTCTTTCTTGATAAATTCATAATAACGTAATGTGAGTAACTTTAAATTTCCTAAATGTTAGATTTACATACCTCTTGCTTGCAATTACAATGATGCTTCTGAAGAGTCTCCCTATTCTGACGCTGGTTATATACCCAAATCCTCTGTCAATAAATCTTTTCAAATTCAATCAGAAAAATAACCTTAAAGTTGTTAAAAATTTAATGTCCAAAGTCCTTAACCTTCCACTGCCAGTTTCATCTTCCGTCACATGGCAACTGATAAAAAAACTTTCCCTTTAAAACAAAAACAGTTAGAAGAAAAAATTGAAGCATAGACATTTGGTCTCCTGATGTGCTTTTCGATTTCTAGCAAGGACAACTGCTTTTTATTTTTATTTTTGTTATTTTTTTTTTTTTTTAACCAAAAAACTGCTGTCAACTTACGGAAGTGGTCTACAAAAAACTACATAAAGCCATTCCACTTACATATAAGTGGTGTCTGGTTCGGCGGCGGTTAGATAGGATACTTCCCTATTTTCTGTCCTTCGATAAAAAAGTAACGTAGACGACCAGCAGACAACCGCGAAGTGTAGATACTTCTAAAAACCAATCGATTGACTTGAAGTGTTTTTTTTAACAACTTCCTGTCTGTACAAAGCTACTATCACCAAAAAAAACTAAACTCGAAAAGACAGTTCCAAAAATCTGTCCACGACTCCTCTTTTTCTCTCTTTCTCTCTCTTTATCTGTCCATTTTTGGCTAGACATTTTGGTAATCCTGTCATGTTTTAGGGATAATATGTGTTTCTTTTTTTTCTGTTTTTTGTCATTTTCGTTTAAAAAAAAACTACAAAACGCTATACACATACAGGAGATATTCAAGCGAAAATCTATATCCCAAATGATTATGTGCACCAAGGATCAACCAGCGGTGCACATGAATGGCATTGCGCTAATCGGTGTATAGTGGATCCATTGCGATGTTGTTTTTTGGGTTGTAAAAACGTCTGAAGCCGGCGATTCAAATTGGATTTCGGTGCTCGTTTAGCAAAGCTATAAAAGCGCCGGCCGCTGCTGAGTGGAGATAGTAGATAGATAGAAATACCCAAGTTCAACATCAGCATCACAGCAATTGGCTTAGTAATCGATGCGTTAATTGGAACTGAATTTTGAGTTTTATAGTTTGTATTTGTGTATGTCTGTGTGTCGTCATAGTTCGAGTGTTCAGTTAAGCGGATGTTCAAATTGGCTTTCAGCTACAGCTTTTCAGGTATATGGTTTTTTTTTTTTTTTTGACAATGGCGGTAGTGTTTTTAGTCGTGGTCATCATCATCGTTGTTTTGGTTTTTAATGAGACAAGAGCATGTTTTTGGTTTGCTTCTACAAATGTCCTTATTTTTATTTAAAAAAAAAAAAAAACTATTTGCGAGTGGCGGGTGGGATTTTGAAAAATAAAACCGAAAAGTTTAAAAATTTAGAACTGTTAATGGATAGAGTTGATATGGTAAAACGTTTTATTGGATTATCTCTCGGATTAAACTAACGATGACGACAGCGTAGTCAAACTAATTAGTTGCCACTGTCAGGGTTTTGTTTATTTTACATGAGTGGGTTTTCTATGGTTTTTTTTTTTTTTTTGGGGGTAATTCAATTTGATGGGTAGAATAGAAAAAGCTAAATACACAAATTGTGTGGAGTTAATGAAGTTTTTGATATTTAATGTGATTG
The DNA here is from genome assembly GCF_945859705.1 of Episyrphus balteatus. NCBI lineage: Eukaryota > Metazoa > Arthropoda > Insecta > Diptera > Syrphidae > Episyrphus > Episyrphus balteatus. The sequence goes on along the minus strand of NC_079137.1, from coordinate 65,376,815 downwards.
CGGCGGGTAGAAGTTTTTCGAAACAACAAATTTTTAGAATACAAATGACATGTGATTTTATTAGGTAAGGACATTTTTTTTTATTTTCCTGGAATTAAATGAGCTTTTGAATTATTAATGAACAAGTTTTTTAAATAAATTGAAATGCATTAGCTTTTGATCATGTTAACTTCAAGATTTTTTACTTCATGAAGAATATTTATTTCATGAAGTCACATCATCAAATTAATGAAGTCACATCATTCATTGAAGTCTCTTTATGAAGAATTTTTATTTCATGAAGTCACTTAACTTCATGAAGAATTTTTATTTCACGAAGTTTCAACTCTCATTGAAGTCACTTAACTTCATGAAGAATTTTTATTTCGCGAAGTCTCATTTCTCATTGAAGCCTCTTAACTTTATGAAGAAGTTTACGAAGTCTCATCACTCATTGAAGATTCTTAACTTCATGAAGAACCTATTTTTATTTCAAAAAGTCTCAAAACTCATTGAAGCCTGTTAACTTGAGGAAGCTTTTTTATGTTGTGAAGTCCGATGTCTCATTGAAGTCCTTTAACTTCATGAAAAAAAAAAAATTTCTCGAAGTCTTAGTTCTTATTGAAGCCTCTTAACTTCATTAAGAATTTTTATTTCGCGAAGTCTCATTTCTCATTGAAGCTTCTTAACTTCTTGAAGTCTTTTTACTTCACGAAGTCTCATCACTCCTTGAAGCCTTTTTCATTGAATCCTCTAAACTTCATGAATAATTTTTATTTCACGAAGTCTATTTTCTCATTGAAGCTTCTGAACTTTTAATGTTCTCTCATCAAAGTTTGAAAATTTAGCCCTTTTGGAAGGTTTGCTAATCATTTTTGATTCCAATTTAATATATAATTTTGAAAAAGAAATCGATGCAAAGTTTTTAAAATTATCCAATTCATCATTTCCATTACCAAATTTTATTAATTTTCAAGCTCCCAAAGATGTTAATATAACCTAACTTTCTCCTCCAAGATCGATCATATATATTTTTCTCTATAAAAACCAATCACAATTACAATAAAAAAAAACTCGATACAAAAAGAAAAACATAAAAAGAGCAATCCAAAACACGATATATAGTTACTTTACTCCTTCTGCAAGCAGCAGTAGCTCTCAGCTCAACCTAGTTTTTATAGTTACAAATCAGAGCGAGAGTCAAACGAAAAAGTCAACCGAATCATCTAGATATCGAAACTCATTCGTATATCATTCCAAAGCTTCCATTTTATTTCACCACACAGAAGAGATGCTTATCTGGGATATCATTTACCCAAAGTTCAAATCCATTTGTATAGACTCATTTCAATACCATTTCATCTTTCCCTCTTTCCCCCCAAATGGTACTCACTTTTCCCCCTTTTTACATTGGAAAAACACTGCAATACATTCCTGATTTTGCTGATATCCAATACCAATTTTGATTGCAATTCCAATTTGGGGAAAAAAAAAAATTGGAAAAAGTTATAAAACAAAAATCAGTACTGATTGTGCTGTCAAGGGGAAAGAAAGAGGATAAAAAAAAATATAAGTAAAAAAGGAAATTCGATACTAATATGGATTTTACATTTAATTAATCGCTGTTTGATAGTCACCCATTTTGGGGGGCGGTTGGGCAAAAAAAAAATAAATACCCAACCTAAGCGCCAGGGCTACTCTGCTCATGATGATGATGGTCTTCTTCCTTTTCCACAGAAATAACCTCTACCTTCAATTTTCAGCACACTAAATGGATAGCAAATTTCTGAAATGAGTTTTATTCAAATTCCAATTGCAAGTTTTTTTTTTTATTCAGAATATAACCAAAGCCAAAACCAAATAAAAAAAATAAAATACTAATGGAAGACTGTAATACATTCAACATAACCCTTTAGATGTTATCAACATCAATTTCGAAACCAAAAACCAAAATAAAAAAAAATAAAGCCAAACGAAGAGTATACCAACTATATAACAAACTCTTCCTCAATGCCATTTGCTACTGTGTGTTATTAGTATGCAAAACGGCAATCAAAGAACGCATTGAAACTATCCCCTCCCCCCATCAGAGTATGGAGGCAAAAAAACTAGAGGAATAAGGGGGGCAGGATGATGGGGTGGAATGGTATAAAAAAATTGGATATTGTATTTCTTTTAGTTCATTCCTTATCAATGGATTCATTGAAATTGTAAAGAAATTGTGGTATTACAGTCGGATTATCAAGAAAAGCAACAGTTGATATATTGGATGTATAATCATATTTAAAGTGGAAATTCTAGTGTTATTGTTTTTTATCGACTAACTACACACTAGCCCAAAAAATTAAAAAATTCTTAATTTTCGATAAGCATATATGTAAAAGCTAAATTTTTCTAGTTTTAGAATTTTAGTAATAAATATTTTATTTTAAATGATAAATTAGCTATATCATTGGCACTGTTCAAAAACCAAATTTTCAAATTATGTTTTGTTTTTAATTTAATTTAAAGAAAGTGGGAAATTTTTTTCTGCTAAAATGATTAATTTTTTTTAAATGCTTTTTATTTAGCTTCAAGATTCTTTTTGTTTCAAACTTCTACGATTTTTTAGACTACAATATCAGTCATCAAACTAAAAACCGTTATCTTGATTTTGACTATCAACAAGGGATCATTTTACAGAAAATTCAAGAATATATATAGGTAAAAACTTTTACTTTTACTTTGTTAAAAAAATGTTTTCTTAGATTTAAGCTTAATTTTGAAAAGCTATAAAATAGGAATTTTTACGGTTTTTAAGAAAATGTACCCATATAGCTTTGGATGATAACATTAAAATGAGGCTTTATTATTGCAATTTAAAATACTTGAAACTAAACAGTTTTTCTGATCTGAGGGTTTGAACTTTTTAGATAAAATGAAAAACCACATTTTTGCAGCTGTAGTTGACTTACTTCTAATATCGTTTAAATTTTAGATAAACCAAAGAAAAAATTAAAGTTTAAAAAAAATCAAATTTTCATATTTTGATACTTTTCCTTATTTTTAATATTTTGTAAGTTTTTTGAACCCATCTGAACTGATTTAGTCTTTTTCAATTCACTAAGTTCGCCTCAACACTTATGATAAGGTGTCTCTGGAATCAATTCTGATCTCTTTTTTTTAGCCTTAAATGGAAAAACCGAAATTGGAAAGCCTTCGAAAAACGCACGTTTTCCCAAAAATTGATATTATTTAAACTGTACAAAATTCCACCTACTCGAAAAATAAATTTAGAAATTTAGTAGAAGCTATGTTTATTAAAATATTAATAAATGATTTATCTCCAATAATAACGTCTTAAGAGACTATTCAAGAAAACGTTACATTGGTATACTCTGGTATATATTTACAAAAATTGCTATTCTAATGCTACTGGTCAAAAGATTGTGTATGACTTTATTATAAGGTAAAATACAAGCCTTTGCAACTGCATTTAAATTATGGCGATATCTTATCACATTCTTTAGATATCTAATCTCAAGGTGTTTCCATTATTCTTGCCTATGCAAGATTTTTTTTACATTCGGAGGCAGATATCTGTAGACCAAAGTCTAGAAACATATTTTTGTTTACAGATATGAGTTAACAGTGAACAGGCACATGCATTTATGTAAAAATATTACAGATTAATTTTTTTAAGATTTTTGAAAAAAAATCAAGGGATACCCCTTGCCAAAAATAAGTGCATTTAAAAAAAAATCTTCCAAATTCATAGAGTGAGACAGTAAAAGAAAGATCTCTTTAAGCTCTATTCATGACTGGAAACTAAAAGTTTCTTTAAGGTCTGGTTCCAGAGTTATTGCCAACCAAACATTTTTACTTGCGATATACAGTCAACACCTCTAATTGGAATTTCCCTCTCCCTCGAATTTTGTTTACCAATTTGTGTGAAATCCTTTGAAGAAAACTGTTAAATTAATTCCTCTAACTCGAATTTTCATTTCACTCGAACCTTTAGAGGAGCTACAGTCGCTTTTGCAACAACTATCCAGAGGTTTTTTTTTTGAATTAAATTTTTTGGACCAAAAATAATGGTTGGTACCATTGTCTTATACCAATGTTGGAAAAGTTCAAGTTTTTCAAAAACAGCTCCAACAATTTTGTTAAAAAAAAAAATCGAATCCTAGTCTTTATACTTGGTCTATCTTTTAATGAATTTTTTTTTGTGAAAAACATTTATTATAACGTTTATTTTTTTAAATCAGATTTTTTCCCAAACCACTAATACGATTTCAACGAATTTTTTTTATAACCAAGGCATTAATATAAGATTAATATAATTAAAAAAAAAATAATTTTTGAATTAAAAAAAAGTTGATTTTTTTTTTTTTGAAAAATCGAATTTTCGAAAACGGGACATTGAACTTTTATGAAGTTTTGGTTTTAGATGTTGATAAATACTTACTACAAAAAAGCATACCTACCAACTTAACTTTTTTTCCAAAAAATTTTTTTAAGAAATAATTAGTTCCTGCACGATTTTTATTTATTTTTTTTTTTCTAAAAATGCATCTTTATAAAATTAATTCTTTTCATTTCATGCTTTTTCTTAATTTTTTACCAAACAAAAAAAAAAGTCTTAAAATTTTTAGCAATTTGAATTCTAAGATCAAGTACGCGCGACCCAATCGTGTATTTTTATTTTTTTCTTACATTTCGAAGTCGATATCTATTGGTTTTGAATTGAAGATATGAATTCATTATCAACAGGCCTATGCATTTAGGTAAAAAAAATTTTTCCAAGGGGTACCCTTTGCAAAAAAAAAAAATTAAATTTTATAAAAATTTTATCATATCAAAGGTCTCTTTATTAATAAATAAAACTCAAGACTTTTATTGAGATTGGGTTACTGAGATATTATTTCATAACGAAGAAAAAAATAACAAAAAATAATACAAAATTATTAAAATTATTTTTATTCTTTAACAAATTAGGTGACTTTTTTTTTAATATTTAAAATAAATTTTTTTATTGTAGGCTTAAAGCCTACAATAAAAAAATTTATTTTAAATTATTTTTATTTTAAGTGGAGTGAGCGATTGAATATAATTCAATATAAGTTCAACTGACCTCAACTCCAAAAATTTATAAAGGGTTTCGCCCAGGTACGAGTTTTATATAGTGTCGGTAAACATCGACCAAAATAAGGCGTCTTAGTAAGGGTACGACAGATCTAACTGATGAGCCCACTGTCGTACCTGGGCGAAACGCTTTATAAATTTTTGGAGTTGAGGTCACTTGAACTTATATTGAATTATATTTCATTTATATAAACTGGTTTCCTTACTACATAAGGGACCCTGGGAGCCATTGGGGGCACACTGCCTCAGCTGTCCCAATAGTATGTACGACCCTAAATTTGGGTCAATGATTTATCTTGCGATTTCTGTCATGACATTTTTTTCATGAGGACTGCATCTTCGGAGAAATGGACAAAGCACCCAAGAGTATAATAGTCATTACTCATAAATAAATGCATTGAGCAGCTCTACCTATATACCGACCCATTTCCCAATTTTTTTGATTTGAAAAACCTTTTTTTGCAAGTTATACAGAACTTGCAAAAAAAGGTTTTTCAAATTTTTTTAGAGAAGCAGGGGCGTACACTCCTTTGGGGCAAGCGGGGCGGTGCCCCGGGGCCCCCGACTAATCCCAGGGCCCCCACTGGAGACAATGCAGAGAAGGAAACTGTTAGCATAAATTGAGTTACGAAGTAACCAGGGAGACAAATTATGTCATTCAGTGTAATGTATAATGCATTGGTAGAAACACAATATATGTTATGTATATTGATTTTAAAAAAAGGATACCCCAGGGGCCCCAAAAAAAATAAACTGCTTTTTTAAAAGAAAAATTATAATTTTATCTTAGGGCCCCAAAAAATATTACTTGAAAAATCTTTGCCACCACAAATAATACATTAGGGGCCCCAAAAAAGCAAAAAAATATTATTTGAGGATCCTCAAAAGTGGTTCAAAACAATCAAATGGAAAATAAAATATAAATTCAGGGGCCCCAACATAAATACATCAGGGCCCAAAATAAAAATATTACGTTATTGGTGGCATTTCGAGTATTACTTCAGAACAGAGGCCCCAATTGCTATTAATTCTTGGCTCCAAAAAAATTATATTATATTTTAGGGGACTCTAAGCACTTAATTTTGAGGCTCTAAAAATAATTTTTCAGGGGCCCCAAAATAAAAAAAATTATGCCTGATGATGGAAAATAAAATATGTATTTATTACTTCAGAACGGAGGCCCCAAGAACTATCAATTCTAAGCTAAAAAAAAATTTATTTTAGGGGTCTCTAAATATTTAATTTTGGAGGCCCCTAGAGTACAAGTGTTTACTACTTTTATGAGAGACATTTTAAGTAAGTATAGCAAAGTGCATTACGAACATATTTAAACATTAAAATAAACCTAAAAATAAATAAGCCATACAAAAAAAAAACGTATGGCGTATACGTAATTTTTTTTTGTAACTAAGGGGCCCCCAAATATCAAAGGGGCCCCAAAATTTAGTCTTACCCCGGGGCCCCGGCGACTCAACGTACGCCACTGTAGAGAAGACTAATTTTAAAAAGCATCCGTTTATAAAAATAGTCGATTTGGCTAAACGACATCTTTTCAGTTTTTTTCACTTACTTGCGAGCGTTGCGTTGTGATGTTTTGTGAAATTATCTTTATTTTCAAAATCCAGTCATCAATCCACTACGTTTCCAAAATAAAAAGTTGAAAAGGTAAATTCCATTCCAAATTTTGCATTTGAAAGGTACAATTGCATTTTACTTTGGTAAATTTAGGAGTTATAGTCACTCTAACAGGAATAAATTTAATAATTGTATTCTCTTTGTATTTGTAGTCAAATACTAAATACATAGTACAATTACTTTTGGAGATAATAGGAACAATAAAATTTGATGCAAACAGTTGGAGGTAAATGGTTAAATCTGCAAACATACACATACGACGTAGACTGCAAACCCTTCACAGTGGCATATTTGAACTTCATTACATCGCACGTATTACAAAAACTATATTGACTTTAAGTTTCTTCATCACCTACCCCTAAAAGGAGTAAACAACTTTTTGTTTAACTTCTCCAATTTTTTTTACTTCCCTTTATATCGTTTACTGTTCAGTAAGATAGCAAAGGTTCAATGAATTAACTTTCAAAACCAACAGTGAAAAAAAAAAACTTTTTTTTCTCAGCTGCTAAAAGTAATCTTAACTTTTTTACCACTTTCAAACTTTCAAAAAAAAAAAAAAAATAACTCTACACTTTTCTTTCATTACAAACTGTTTAGAAATTCCCTAAACGCCAGTGGTTTTGTACTCGTACTCGTACTCAGTATACTCTTGTACTCTAAGGACACGAAACAACTACGAGATACGAGAAAAAGATTGCAGACAAGAGAGAAGAGAGAGTAACCCAAAACCACGTTCCAACCACGTCAGCCAACAAACATTTTGTGCTCTCGAATTGTAACTGCCTTTGACATATGAAGACTATGTTGCGCCCCCCTAATGAATGAAGAATATAGCTCTAGCTCTACCCACAGACAAAAAAAAAAGGCCCCAAAAACACAATACAATAAGGAAACCAACCGACATGATGAGAAAAGAAACAAAATTAACAAAAAAAAAAAAAAAAAAAACAGAACCTAAAGCAGAACCCACATGGCTCCCTCGCTTTCGTATATGTAACAAAAGATCTTATCGAGGTCATGATTTAGGTATCCTGCGAAGTTGGTGGTTTTTCGAAATTCGGATTCCTTCTATAGTTTTTTTTTTTTTTTTTTTTGGAAAACTATCTCAGTTCTTACTCCATGGAGATGCCGAACTCTTCTCCTGAACTTGGTCGTTCTTTGATTCATTTCGCTTGGCTTGTGTCCCGATGCGATGATGATGACGATGTAGATACTGCATGATGGTGGCAAGGGGGTGATTCAATTCTTTTGCAAACATCGATTTCACTTGCCAGCCAGTTTTCCAAAAAGTACGTTATCGATATCTCATCATAGTATAACGAACGACCATCACAATGAACTCTCTGCTTTTTGCTAAACGAACATCAGTTGTGTGATGCCTCAGGACAGGAGGAGGAAATTCGCAGTGTTTTAAGTCAGTTGCAGTCAGACAATGACAGACCTGGCCTGAGACTCCTACTCTCTTGAATGCATTTTGAAAAGAAACCAAAGTCTTGGGGTCGCTTCTGTTCCTTTCCTCCCTCCTTTTAACTCATGTAATCAATCGATTTCTGTTGATCTTATCATCGGGAATAAAATTGTCGTACCTATAGTCAATTCAAAATGGAAGTAGAAGTGCATTGAAAGAAAGGTAAAGCTGATATCTTTAAAGTGAGTGCATCTTTGGATTTCTGTTAGGTTGCCATTCACAAGCTTGTGTTCTGAAGAGTGAAGAACACATTGACAATTGTTAGCTATATACGAGTGAGTATAAGATACGTCGTCTTTAGGAACAATGCAGAATCGTTATACGTTCGTTATCTTTGCCAGTTGAATTGTGAATTTACAATTTTTGATTGTATCTTACCACAAGATGGGATTTCTTTCAGTAGCCATATAGATATAATAGCAACTACTTTGGTTATAGTTGGGGAAGTAAAGTTGTCTTATAGTTGCCTCCTCTTAACATCATACAAGCTTTTAGTTCAAATAGGAACTTTACCTCACAAACTATTAAACCTTATTTGATATTTTGAATGTATGAAAAGATTTTAGTTCTATGACTTACTCATGCGTTAATTTTTCAAAGAAAACTATAAAAGCTCGATTGTTGATTGCTTTTGAATTTTTCTATATCGTCGCCTGAGAATTGTTTTGTCGTATACGCCAATTTTGGAATTTTGGGAAATCGCATTTTAAGGTTTGAGCTTTTATAAAAAAAAAACTGGCCGATAGATTTTTTTCAATTTTTAATAGAATATTTTGTGCGATATTTTCTTCATATTTATGTTGTCAAAATTGTCACATCTATTTTAGTTTTCAAATTATCAAGGTTTTTATCCAAAATCAGTTTGTCGTAAACGCCACCAAAATCAACTTTTTTTCCATCCCATACACGTACGACAAAGTAGACGCACGTACGACATTTCAATATTAAAAAATAAATAAAAACATTTTCACAGTTCGTTTTTATTTATTAATTAAACATTTAAAAAAATAGTTTCTTATTACATAGAAGTAGTATTGGTTTGACTTAGAGGCTCAATTATTAAAATAAATAGATAAATAAAGAAAAACCAAAAAATATGACCATAAACATAAAAAAAAAATTGAAAAAATGTCAACAAAAAATAAAAGTCATCCTATGGCTATGAAATATGAAAGAAATAAAATAAAAATAAACCAAGTTTGGTTAAATTAATGAATTAATATATGGTAATAAATAAAAGTAAACTAAATAAATATCAAACTAAAGAATTTATTCTAATTTTTTGATTTGAATAACGCTTCATAATATTCTTGGTCTGATTTAGGCATTAATATGAAAAGGCTTTTAATATCAATAATCTTATCCTTAGTTATCGAGTTAGATTTTTTAGTAATTTGAAGACATTAGCTGAACAAATTTACAGGAGTTGCTATGGTAGACTTTTTATATGTTTTAAATATTGATGAGCTTTTATATTCCACTTTTCTACCGCTCGCTTTATAAAATAGTGTAAAAGTATCATCAGTATCATCAATTTGCAAAACAATAACGCAAATTTAGCGAAGAACAATGGCGCCTTAAAACAATAATTTTCGACCAGCAGGTGTTTTTTGCGATCGGGTGCAATAAAAAAACTCACAGCAACAATTTTTCGCTTCGTTCACGATAACGCGCGTGAACGAAGAGGCGCCACGGGCTCAGCGCCCACGACTACAGTCTACTTGTTGATCTTGTGTGTTCGATACAAGATCAATAAGTATACAGCAATAAAACAGCAACCTTTTTTTCACTTTACTTCGTTGAAGACAGCGCGCGCGAACGAAGTGACAAGATCAATAAGTGTACAACAATAAAACAATTAAACTGCGACCTTTTTTCACTTGGCTCAAGACAACGAGCTTGAACGAAGCGGCGCCCGCGACCGACGGTCGACTTCTTGATCTTGTGTTCGATAGAAGATCAACAAGTGTACATATTTATAAGCGGTACTTGCGACCGAGGATGAGGTCAAGTATCTAGCGGCAGGAACAAACGACAAGAACCATGACAAAATATACAACATTTGAGATGTCTCTCAGATGCACTTATTTCTTCCTTGCACCACTAGGAATAGTGCAAAACCTTAAGTAGCGCAAAGCTTAATGCAGCCCTTAGTTTTTAAATTCGTTGTCCTTAAGCACATGAAGTCCTTATTTTCAATAAATATTATATTTATTATATTTGTTTATATTCTATTTGGGTCATATACCTACATACATGTAAGACAAAACAAGTTCGAAATTTTCTACCGTATCTGTTTTGTACGACGTACGACAAACCAATACTGAAGAAAAAAAAGCTGAAAAATACATAGAATTTTTGTCGTAAACGCCAAAAGTTGGCGCTTACGACAAACCAACGCTAATCCGATGCTTATTTTGTGGATATACGACAAAATGAACACTAATTATCTCAGTAACGGTAAACGATAGGACAAATCTGATAACAGAAATGAAAAGAGAACGTTCTAAAACCTATTACTACATATCCAGTTTAAAAAAGTGCATTTTGGCGTTTACGACAAAACAACTCTCGGGCGACGATATGTGGTAAACCAAAAATTGTCTTAGCCTTAAGAAACATGTTTAAGATTTGGCTTTTTGTGTTCTTAATGTGAGTTTGTTCATAATGTTTACAAATGAAATGACCTTAATTTTGCAGCAGCTTTCAATTTGCGTATTAAGTGGAATCATTTAACTGATGGGGAATTAAGTTCTTATGTAAACAAAATCTGAAAATGATCGCTTTATGAGTATAATGAGATATAAATTTGTTTAGAGTTATGATTTTGGGGAAAAAAAATTGTAAACAGGATTTAAACTTCATACACAAATTCGATTCTAGTTTTAGAATTTTAAATACTATTCTAGAAAATGAGAGAAATATGTATTTGCATTAATAGAATTTTATACATAAAATATGGATATTTTTTCTAAGTTGGTGCCAATAACACTGAAAAGAAAATTAAAAAGGAAAATTGTGCTTCAAATTATTGATTTTTGGCTGAGATATTGTTTTACTAATAACCTTATACTAAAGACAGACACTAAAGACAGTTCTTTTTGATAAAACTTAAAACCGAATAAAACTTCTATGGTTCATCATTATTAACTCGATTTTGAAAAAAAAAAAAGTAAAATGCACGACTGGGTCGCACGAACTTGCTTTTAGAGTTAAAGTTGCTTAAATTTGTAGGACTTTTTTATATAGAAATTTGGAAAATGTAGGTACCTACTATATAAGTACAAACCAAAAAAAAAAGAAAAAATAAAAAAAAAATAAAATTCGTTTTTTTAATAAAATAAAATAAAATCTGAAATCAAATTGCCCTCCAAAACAAGTATGCAGTTTTGATTGATATATTAATTTAGAAAAAAAATTTTCAAAATCGTTTATAAATAATTTTCTGTAAAAACAGTTTAAAAATAAAATTGGTATGTCATTTTGTAGAAATCACTAATCAACATCTAAAACCAAAATTTCAAAAAAATTAAATGTCCCGTTTTCGAAAATTTTATTTTTCAAAAAAAATTTTCAAATTTTTTTTAAAAATCCAACAATTATTTTTTTTGAAATTTTATTTTTAGCTTATATTAAAATTATATAAATGCTTCTTCACAAAAAGTTTCGTTGAAATCGAATTAGCAGTTTTAGAGGTAGTCGGATTTAAAAAAAAAAACGGTTCTATGGCAGGTGCTGTTAATAATGATTTTCAAAAAAAAAATGTTTTCATTGAAAGATAGACCTTGTTTTAAAACTTATATGTATTTGAATTTTTTAAACTAAATCGTTGGAGCCGTTTTTGAGCAGTTTCAACTTTACTAAAATCGGTAGGGTAGGATGGTATAAGAGTGCGCGGTTGATAAGAGTGCGCAAAGCGATTTTCTACGGTTTGAAAGGGAATATAAGACTGAATGCACTTATTTTGGAAAGATCTAAGTGAGTTTGATCTGCTGTCAAAATTTCATGCAAATGTGTTTGTAAACAGAGATGCTAGTTAAGTTTAAGTTTTTTAGCACTTTTTTTTCAATTTTTCTTGCCAAACAAATTAAATTTTCCGCTTAACAACAAAAAATAACAATAAACAAAGTATGGGACATTGAAAAGTCGACAAAAAGAAACATTTAAGGAACACGTAAGATTGGTCATAAAGTGCATTGTGAAATACATATATATTCTTCGATTACATGCCTGGACGTGTAAGAGTGCGCACCATGATGATGTATAAGAGTGCGCGGGTTAAAAAAGTAGTAAATGCTATCCAAGGCTTCAAAATAACTGGCATTTGTCCATATACCAGCAAACAGCAGCTAGAAAAAGCAATTCCAACCAAAAAGAAACCAAATACAAGTTTTACAAAAAACAAGCGAATGAAAGTAACTAGGAAATATTGAAATTTTCTCGGAACCATTAATCGAAGACTAAATTGATTGATGATAAGTTTGAAGTCAATCGGTCCATCCGTTTAGGCTGTAGCTCCTTATACAGACAGACGGACAGACTGACTTCCGACCGGGACCCACTTTTTTGGCATTCTCTACCATCGTAATGTCATGGAAAAATGTTATGTCAACTTTTTTTTGTACGAATGCATAACTTTCTTGATAATAACGAAGAAAAAAAATAACAAAATATACATAAAGCTATTGAGTACTTATGTAAATTAAAAAAAAGAACTTTTAATACTTTTTTTTTAATCAATGATTAAATTATTTTGTTATTTTTATATAAGCAATTTTTTCCAATTTTGATTTCAAATTATATTCACAAGAACTCCAAGCTGAATATTTATTTTTTTTTCTTTATATGTATATTCTTTCTGAGTCTCAAAAAATGTATCCAGAATTAAAAAAAAAAATTGATCTGTGTTTTCGTCATAAAAAAAATAAAAATTAAAAAATGTATGCTCTGACATTTTGATTATGTACAATTTTCCATTTAACTTTTATGCAATTAATTGTAAAAAACCTGATAAAATGAATTTGGGAAATGCGAGGACTTGAAGAGTTATACTCGTATTTAGGCTTTACAAAAATATTGCTAGATATTCAGAAATTTTAAACTTTTCAAAAATCTCTTTAAAATTAGAAATTTTTCTGACCCTAGATTTAAAAATAAAAAGCCTCCGTTTTAAGTGATCTTAGCATACCAATTGTGCCTCACTTGAGAAAAAAATTATGCCTTTTTCGATATAATTGTAGGTACCCCAATTAGAAATTTATATTTTTGATCCTCTATTTTTTACTTGCTCTATAGGGCAAGTATTGGTTTCGTGTCAGAAAAAAATTTCGAGGTTTTAATCAAAACAAACATTACGATAATCGAGAAGTCCAAAAAAGTGGGTTTCGTCAGTACGTCCGTCGGTCTGTGCGTCCGTGCGTCCATCTGTACAAGTAGCTGCCGCCTAAACCGGCAGATTTTCATGAAATTTGGTACAGATAGTTTTTTGGTAATTTCAAAGGTTGGTTTTTTTTTTTTGATTTTTAATATCTTGCCTAGAACGTATACCTCCCATACAAACTTTTCGAGGTATTGCAGTTTTCTCGAAAACGGCTCTAACGATTTTGAATAAATTTGACACAAGTAATGCTGTACGTATATCTAATATAACTGCGTTTTTAGGTTTTCTCAAAAATACGGATGATGGAAATATGACATTTTCTTTTTTTTTAATTGCTAATGTCCGCTCTTCCCGTGAATCGTTAATGAGTTATTGCAATTTTTTTAAATTTGATTGTAAGAAAACTGCGTTTTTAGTTTTTCATAACAAATTCAGGGGAACGGAAATATGGCGTTGACGTTTTCTGTCAAATTGATATATTTTTAAGTTAATATCGCATATTTCATCAAAGACTAAACCAATTTTATTCAAAATTTGCAGACAGATATTTCTTGTCATTTTGAAGTGCAAAATGTAAAAAAAAATTAAAAAAATTTTTGAAAAAAAAAAATTTTTTAATGGAATTTTGTTTACTTTAATTTTTTTTTTTTTTTTTTTTGTTAAACATTTCCAGAAAATCTTTAATTTCCAATAGTTATTTAAGATATAAATACTTTGAACTACAAGAGCAAGTACGTGCGGCCCCAGTCGTGCATTTTATCTTTATATTAAAAAAAAACTTGAAAATATTAGGAAAATAAAAAATAAGCCTCGGCCAACGAAATTATGCCTAAACTATACAATGAACAATTTTCCTTCTCAAAAATTTAACTTTAATTACTTACTATTTTGACGTTACTATGATGACAAACATGATTTAAGGCAAAAATTAAAAAAAAACTCAAAATAATAAAAATAAAAAAATGTGAAACAAAACAGAATCTAATAAATTTCGATATGATGAATTCGGATTTAAAATAAGAAAATTGTATGACGTCACGTTTTGGAAATAATAAAGCTCCAAAATGCTTTTTTTTTTCTAAAAAACAAAAACCTAACGTGTGATTCAGAAAACGAGAGTCTATAACCGTACAAAATCTTCAACACTATACACCATGGAAATGATTTTCCAGTATGGTAGTCAACATCCAAAATTTTCATACTACAAATAAGACGGCTACAATTGGTTACCTAAAGTCTATATACTACTCCTTTATTTTCGTATATTCTTACCAAGTGTATATTCTTGTGTTTTAAGTCTTGTCTTCAATACAGCTAATTCCGCAAATTATCTCATTTGGAATGTCAAATTAATTAATTTTCTATGCAATTTAACATTCGAAATAAGATAGCTTGGGAAGTTAGCTCATTAATGCTGTAGTCAAAACTGGCTATAAGTCAAATAACATATTTTTCGTGAGACAATTTGTCACAGAAAATTGAAAAATTTTTCCTTTTTTCATCTCAATATCTAATAAATTTCCAAAAAATCCATCACCCAAAGTATAATTTAACTTCAAAGTTTCCCCCCTGACACATTATGGTGTTTAAATTATAAAATATTAAATTTTCTTTCGTTTATCACTTTTTTTTTTATTTCTTAGATCAATATTTATATAAACCATCTCACGTTTTCATTTACTCATTTTCAACTAATCACACCTTGGCATAAAAACGAAGTGACAAATTCATTTCCTGTGCGCGCCAACACACGATTCATCATCATCGACATCCGCTTCGCGCTCATCTAATTTGAAAACTTTTTCGCCCATGATTATGCGAAAAGTGATGTTTGGTTTGGGTTTTCCTTCAAAGATATTTATAACTGTATCTATAACTCATAGAAATAGGAAGTAAAATCACAGGTGTCACTTGCCATGAAATTCCGATCTACCAGAAACATTAAATTTCTGTTGACACTGCCGTGTTTCCGTACAGGAAAAGGTGGTACACAAGAAACAGGACTACCTCATCCCATAATACCATATTGCACCCAATAAACATACATCTGATTCTGATTTGACTCTCTTCTTCTTCCAACAGGAAGTGCATTCAAAATGCTATCTGATACATAGTATATAAAAGTCGTATCCTTGATGGTAAATCCTTCGAGCACACGAAGATTAACCATCATCAGAAGGATATGCATACATACGAGTGTGTGTTGTACCCAATTTTTACTTTTTTCTATCGAAATTGGGACATTTGAGAATGTATTCCCGCTTCCACTCTTCCCAGGGAGATATAACATCCTTCCGCCTTGAGAATCAGATATATTCGAAATCACACCGTGTCGTTGTCGGGACACCAGGATAACTAGGGACTGGGAACTTTGGGAGTCGGGATAGAAAACGGAAAAAAAAATAAAAATATTCATCCATGCATAAGTTGAGCTCGTTAAGTGCGGATAAGCTCGCTGGAATTTGTCATCCTTGCTAAATTCAACAGAGCACAGAGTAGGTACCTTTCAGGAAAGTCAGAAAGGAGTGGGGGGATGAAGATGAGAAAGTATAACTTGAGATTTATGCATTCAACAGATGTTGTTGGCTGATGATGATATGGTTAAGTACAACGTATGTGTTGTGTGCTTCTTCCCTCCTCCCCTCCCGAATAGTACACAAATAGGACACGACAGAAAATTCTTCTTACCACAAAACAGTTTTGCCAGTACTAAACTGTACGAGAATAGTTGAATTTAGAAAATCAGAGCACCAGACGCCAGGCAAGGCAATGAACGAAAAGAATTAGAAAATGGAATTTGCCACAAAAAAAAAAACACCCTCAACCCAAACAATCATCAGCGCCACCTACCCACTATCACGAGTGCATTTGAGTTTGGTTAGGTTTGTTGTTGTTATTATTGCAGTTGCCTTACGTTGTCGTCGGTCGTTGCAAGCCAATGACTTTTGAGCATGGAATTTGCAACGTGGCAAAATTGTTGTGGTCTTTGAGGTGAATATGGGAATGTCTGGGAGAGAAAAGTAAGGAAAAGGATATTTCACTGCTCTTAGCTTACTTTTTTTCCAGATTAGAACCAGGTCGAGCATATATATGCGCCGCAACACCTTTTCCATTTGTTGGCTGTCATAATGTACATCCGGGTTTAATAGTCACCTTCACACAGGTGTGGCTTATGTTTTCGTTTCACTGTAAATTATCGTCTTCAAGCCACAGAAAATGGAAAGTTATAAAAGCAATCAATATTATACCAAGTTAACCAATATTTATCGGGGTTTTTTTTTAACTTTGGGTAAGGTTTTGAATTTTAAGGACGAGTTCAAAAAGAGACACCTGTTTCATAAAAAAAAATGGAGGAACAGAAGAAATTTAAAAGCAATCAAAGCGAAAGTCACAAAGAAAAGGCAATTTTACTAATCTTTTCAATGTTAACACAGCTTTAAAGACTGTTTCGTTCAAGGCCTTTGCATAAACGTGAATTAATTGTTTTCTTTGAGAGCTGCAACAATACCTGTACTTTATTAGAGGTTATTAAATAGCTAAAATGTGAATAAATTATCGAGAAAGCGAATTTTTTCAATTCTTAAAATATTTCAAGGTACTGTAAATGTTATAAACTAGATTTGAACAATGCTTATATTATTAAAAGTAGACTTGCTGTGTTTTAAATAAGTGTTCGAAATATTCCTACATCTTCATTCAATGAAAAATAGTAAGAAAAGTAATTTTATCAAATTAACCAATACTTAGGTTATTTTTGAAAACACTTCTAGCAAGGCTTTAAGTTTTAATTGTTGACTGTTTTTGTTTGGTTTGTGTCCCAAAGATGTCAACCTATGAAATTTAGCCTCAACTGAGTAATAAAGACGACGTTTTCAAGCTGAAATATTGCAACAAATCTAAAGAAACCTACTTCACCAAATCTACCAATATATCGTTAGTTTTTTAAAATCACTTCGAGCAGGTGTTGGAAGTTTATTAAGGTTTTGTGTTAGTTGCATTAAAACCCAAAAACATATCATAGCCAGAATGAGAGCCGTTAAAATGGGTAGCAGCCGACTATTACCAGTCAGAGCGTCGGAAGACACCAAAGAAATGAACTTCAGCTAATTTAACAATATTAAGAAGGTTTGTAAACTTAGTTTTGCTCTACCTTATTGTCTTCTTCTTCTTCTTCTTCTTCTTCTTCTTCTTCTTCTTCTTCTTCTTCTTCTTCTTCTTCTTCTTCTTCTTCTTCTTCTTCTTCTTCTTCTGCTTTTTCTTCTTCTTCTTTTTCTTCTTCTTCTTCTTCTGCAGAGGTCAACATTCCAACATTCGATTGACATTCCACCAAAATCATTATTATTAATTAGTCGTCCCACGCAAACATTGGTTCCAATATTAATTTTCATTAGGACGCCCATTGTGCCTAAAACTCATATACAAATTAAAACCAAAAAAAAGGCTCCATCATAATGTTCGTCGTCCGAAAAACCTTCGTGACAAATGCCAGTCGCTGTTGAAACTCCTGTTCAACAAACATTTTACCCTTTGGCGTGTTTTCAATAAATCACCTCACAAGAACAACTCTTTTCCAGAGAGAGGTAAAAATTAGACTTTCAAACGATATGAGCGGTGCCCGCCGAATAACCCAAATGCACCCGCAATGTTTGTATTTGTATATCCCCATGGGTCTCCTTTAAACTCTTCATTTGAATCACTGCGCATGAGTGACTGAGTTTTTTGTTTTCTTTGTCCATTTCATTGTGTGTATATATTTTTTAACTCTCACAGTCTCTGATCCTCATGGTGAGCTCGTTGGAATCGTGGCGAGTGTTTCAAAGTCGATACAAGAAGAGTATAGGTACCTGCATGGCATGGCCCCATTCAGCCCCATAGGTGGTTAATCGCCAATTAAAGGTAACACGATGAAAATTTGTAAATTCCATGACTCCACTCGGCTGGCATATACAGAAAACGGCTGCCATTTGTCATCAGTTCGGTGCGGTGCGGTGGTGTTCTGCATCCGCCAGCCGTGTGTAAATGTGATTTAAGAGACACGAACTTGGAGTTCTATTCTTTTAGGAATTTTTTTTGTTTTTTCATTGGATTGGACTGGATATGTGTATGAATTTGAATTGAAGCAACATGCTGGTTTCTGCTCAACGGGTATATCTGGATGGTATTGAGATTATTGGTCTTCGTGAATGTTGTAGATAAACTTGCTAGGTTAACCTTTTAATATGGAAAACATTTGGGTTATTGTTTTGGATAATTTCCGTTTTAACTAAAATAATTCTCATTGAGTATGGGTGAAAAAAAAAACTAACTTAGTATAGCTAGATCTTCAAAATCAACTTATTTCTGTTTACAATGCGTCGGATAAGCAAAATCGTTCTAAGTCGCAAAAATCTAATTTTACAGGAGACGATTTTTAAATTTCAAATTGGTTTAAAGCGACATTTTTCTGCTCCTTCGCCATTCAAGTTATGTTTTTTATAAAGTTTTTTTCTTTTTTCTTAAATAAACCATACAAGTTTACCTCTTTAGTAGGTGCATACTATTTTTTTTAAATATTTTTTAAAACTAAAAACCCAAAATTGGACATAGAACAATACCTATACAAGTAAGCACTTTCCTTAAATAAAAAATGGAACAAAATAGATGGGTCTTAGAACAATCAAGAATACTCGGGTCTCATTTTCAAAAGGCTGCTTACCGTTTGTTTATTGTTCTATATCCCATTTTACTATTTGAGCAGCCTCAAATTAGTAAAACTGCATCATTATCTCTTTTTCGGTAAAAAGTGGATTTAGAACAATTTTGCTTTACGATGACGAATGTTCAAAAAGAAAACATTTATTTTTTTTTGAGAATTTTGGTGTGCTTAACTTGAATTCAATATCAAAAATTTGAAAACTCATTTTTTAAACATTTTTGAGATTTTACTATAACGTAAGGTAAATTCTTTTCAATATCGTTTGTAACAGTTTCTGAAAGAAATTAGAAGAAAATAATTAGTTTTTTCAGGCACCTTTACAAACGATATCGAAATAAATTTCCTCACGTTATAGTAACACCTAGAAAACGATTCAAAACGGGTTATAGAGAACCTTTAAAAATTAAAAATAAATACTTAAAAGTCAAGAAT